>NC_064621.1:118689810-119296060 GCF_023898315.1 Schistocerca nitens | reverse complement strand
AATTCACCTCGGCAGCTCCACTATCAGATTTTCGTTGTCTTTATGAACTGTATTCAGTTAACACTCCGCTGAACTAACAGCTTTGGATAATTAGAAGACGCAGAACGGGAAACATGTCAACCCTGATACCACAACATTACTACATGGATAGATACCGTGGATGACCAGATCGTGAAAACTAGATATTAAGTTGCACACGAATATATTGGCTTCCACACTCGAATATTATAGAAAAAGCATAATTGACCATGAAAAGTACTATACATTAAGCGTACAGCTGACTTGGCTTTTTATTTTACGAGATGAATAATGGATTACTAAGTTAACATGAATGTGCTGATAACTTCGTTTCTGCCTAACAACATAATTCATACAACGCAACTTGATTTACGCTATAACCATATTATAAGGAAACAACCATACTTTGGAGTCTGCAGGAAGAGTGTCTCCAAGAAACCAGACTGCCTTCGTCAGCTCAGGATGAGGTTTCATTTCTTTTTACAAAGGAAGGGATTGCGCTGCTCGGTTAGCCAGTCGAATGAAACAGAAAAACCTGGAATGTTCTTAATTCGTGATATGTTGTTTTACTGGACAAGTTCAAGACCAGGAGCACTCGGGATTCGCTACATTTTAAGAGTATCTCTGGATCTCAAACGAAGAGGAAAGGGGCGTAAATTGGAAGGCTGGTAAGGCTACTTTTGAAGGAAATGCATTTCACTCGTCTGTTCCAAACACTTTAAAATATACGCCCATGGTTCCACATCCCGTAGGCTATAGAAAGAGAAATCAGGACGGCTAATTGTAAAGGAAGAGTCTACTGATGTCAAGTGAAAAATAAAACAAATCAAAACTGCACTCTTTCCCCCAAGCATCGGAATTGTAAAATGATGCTGAGAACAAGAAAGCCATTGTTGAGTCGGCTACTGTTGGAAGCAGCACCCACACAAACAAGGAAGGAGAGAAGTTACCATGGCAGGCAGCAGTAATACGAAATCATTTCTACAAATCACTGCAATATCAATGGAACTCTTTATTTCTAAAATGAAAATGAAGTTAACTTCTGTTGATTCCTGTGCTCCTTTGCCTCCTACATACAAGCCCTTTAGCTACTATTACTACTCGCAGAATTCGGCTTCTGTTATTGATGATCATTAAGAATGCGACCTAACAGGGCCGACCACCGATGGGTGGCTGGTTAAATCAACGTCGACAGGGGTTGCTGAACACTGTCCTCCTGGAGATGTGGCGGCGCCTGTTCTCTCCTTTGGAGCATGGGCCAGCGCCTACGTCATACCGTTTCACGGCCCTGTGCTGGTTGGTGTGTAGTAGATGCTTTAGGATTGGACATCTGCATCTACATCTACAGGATTACTCTGCAATTCACATTTAAGTGCTTGACAGAGGATTCATCGAACCACAATCATACTATCTCCCTAACATTCCACTCCCGAACAGCGCGCGGGAAAAACGAACACCTAAGCCCTTCTGTCCGATCTCTGATTTCTCTTATTTTTTTTTAGATGATCACTGCTACCTATGTAGGTTGGGCCAAACAAAATATTTTCGCATTCGGAAGAGAAAGTTGGTGACTGAAACTTCGTAAATAGATCTCGCCGCGACGAAAAACGTCCTTGCTTTAATGACTTCCATCGCAACTCGCGTATCATATCTGCCACACTCTCTCCCCTATTATGTGATAATACAAAACGAGCTGCCCTTTTTTGGACCCTTTCGATGTCCTCCGTCAATCCCACCTGGTAAGGATCCCACACCGAGCAGCAATATTCTAACAGAGGACGAACGAGTGTAGTGTAAGCTGTCTCTTTAGTGAACTTGTTGCATCTTCTAAGTGTCTTGCCAATGAAACGCAACCTTTGGCTCGCCTTCCCCACAATATTATCTATGTGGTCTTTCCAACTGAAGTTGTTCGTAATTTTTACACCCAGGTACTTAGTTGAATTGACAGCCTTGAGAATTGTACTATTTATCGTGTAATCGAGTTCCAACGGATTTCTTTTGGAACTCATTCGTGCCATTAACAAGTCTTGGTATCATAAAATTATGTCTGGACGCAAAAGATGTACCCCTTTCAGTAGTAGGGCACTAAGGGAATCGGAACAGATGACAAACTGCTTGCCGTGAAACCGCTTCAGATACTCAAGCACTTTTATGGTCGCACAGAGCTCTGCAGTAAATATTCATGGGGAAGTTAAATCCTGAAGAAGAGGTAGTAGATGAATTCAGTAGATTTTGGCTCAGTTTCCATTTTCTAGCTCTTTCACTTGTTTCCCTCGTTCCTTCACTAGAAAAAGAAAACTTACCCAGAATGTACTGAATTCATCTACTGTAATCCACATTTTCCGGTCTAACTCTAATGTTAGAAATAATTTGTTCTAATCTTTCTTCAAATCGTTTACAGACTTTTATTTTTATATTTCCTAATACTGAGCCATTTTTATGTTTCCCATTATTTCTTTATCTTCTTCTTTATTCTGTAGACTCTCTTTGTCTTCGAAAATCGTTAATGTTTTTAAGTAAATGATTTTAGGAAATGAGTGCTCTTTGAAATTGGAAGATTATCTGTTTTTATTTCGAAATATGGGTCTTCTTTAGGATAATAAAAAATTCCTACTTCCTGTCTAAAACTGTTGTATGGGATCCAAATAAATCCTACTCTTTATTAAATTTTACTGCCTTTGTTTACATCTTTAAATATATTTTATCGGTACCTTTAATAAAATATACAGATTTTTTACCATTTTTTCTCCCAAAACATCAACATATTGATACTTGTTTTTATCATTTCCCTCAAAAGCATTACTTTGAAACTCCACTAATTGGAAAATATATCCACTGTTGTATAAAATATTCTTTTATTTCTTCTTCGTTTTCACTTATTTTCTCTTCCTTCTCCAAAATATTTTTGTGTTCTTCTTTTAAAGATTGTGTTTTATCAAAATATTGTACTTTTCTTTCTTGTATCCTTAAATTTTCTAGTTGTCTTTCCTGTTTCTTAGTGGATTCAAAACATACTTATTTAATTTCCTTAATAGAAAATGGAGAAAGTTTATTGGTTATATTTATTGCTTACCTACACACAAATGGAACAATTATTTTTTTTTGCTGCAAATTAATCCTAATTCTTCGACATTTATTTCTTTTGGTATTGTAGGAAACAGAGACTTAGTTTTAGAAAAATATGTGCCTCCACTTTTTATAAGGCATATTTCTTTTACAGAAATTATATTCTCTGTCTCTTCGAAAATTGCTGTACTGTTAATAGGTAACAAGTTATGGCTACAACCAGATGTAACAAATTTAAGTAAGTTTTCACTTTGTTCTTTATTTTCTGTTCGGATTTTTATTTGTTTTCCTTTCTTTTTTTCATATTTTTGGTATCGGAATCAACAGCAGACCAACACCGACAACGATAGTTCAAGTATACATGCCGACATCGCAAGTTGAAGATGAACAGATAGAGAAAGTGTATGAGGATATTGTAAGGGTAATGCAGTACGTAAAGGGGGACGAAAATCTAATAGTCATGGGCGACTGGAATGCAGTTGTAGGGGAAGGAGTAGAAGAAAAGGTTATAGGAGAATATGGGCTTGGGACAAGGAATGAAAGAGGAGAAAGACTAATTGAGTTCTGTAACAAGTTTCAGCTAGTAATAGCGAATACCCTGTTCAAGAATCACAAGAGGAGGAGGTATACTTGGAAAAGGCCGGGAGATACGGGAAGATTTCAATTAGATTACATCATGGTCAGACAGAGATTCCGAAATCAGATACTGGACTGTAAGGCGTACCCAGGAGCAGATATAGACTCAGATCACAATATAGTAATGATGAAGAGTAGGCTGAAGTTCAAGACATTAGTCATGAAGAATCAATACGCAAAGAAGCAGGATACGGAAGTACTAAGGAATGACGAGATACGTTTGAAGTTCTCTAACGCTATAGATACAGCAATAAGGAATAGCGCAGTAGGCAGTACAGTTGAAGAGGAAAGTACATCTCTAAAAAGGGCCATCACAGAAGTTGGGAAGGAAAACATAGGTGCAAAGAAGGTAACTGCGAAGAAACAATGGGTAACAGAAGAAATACTTCAGTTGATTGATGAAAGGAGGAAGTACAAACATGTTCCGGGAAAATCAGGAATACAGAAATACAGGTCGCCGAGGAATGAAATAAATAGGAAGTGCAGGGAAGCTAAGACGAAATGGCTGCAGGAAAAATGTAAAGACATCGAAAAAGATATGATTGTCGGAAGGACAGACTCAGCATACAAGAAAGTCAAAACAACCTTTAGTGACATTAAAAGCAACGGTATTAACATTAAGAGTGCAACAGGAATTCCACTGTTGAATGCAGAGGAGAGAGCAGATAGGTGGAAAGAATACATTGAAAGCCTCTATGAGGGTGAAGATTTGTCTGATGTGATAGAAGAAGAAACAGGAGTCGATTTAGAAGAGATAGGGGATACAGTATTAAATTATGGAAACAAGGCTAAAGAAAAATCAAGACTCTTTCATAGGATTTGTCGACCTGGAAAAATCGTTCGACAATATAAAATGGTGCAAGCTGTTCGAGATCTGAAAAAAGTAGGGGTAAGCTATAGGGAGAGACGGGTCATATACAATATGTACAACAACCAAGAGGGAATAACAAGAGTGGACGATCAAGAACGAAGTGCTCGTATTACGAAGGGAGTAAGACAAGGCTGTAGCCTTTCGCCCCTACTCTTCAATCTGTACATCGAGGATGCAATGATGGAAATAAGAGAAAGGTTCAGGAGTGGAATTTAAATGCAAGGTGAAAGGATATCAATGATACGATTCGCTGATGACATTGCTATCCTGAGTGAAAGTGAAGAAGAATTAAATGATCGGCTGAACGGAATGAACAGTCTAATGAGTACACAGTATGGTTTGAGAGTAAGTCAGAGAAAGACGAAGGTAATGAAAAGTAGTAGAAATGAGAACAGCGAGAAACTTAACATCAGGATTGATGGTCACGAAGTCAATGAAGTTAAGGAATTCTGCTACCTAGGCAGTAAAATAACCAATGACGGACGGAGCAAGGAGGACATCAAAAGAAGACTCATTATGGCAAAAAAGGCATTTCTGGCCAAGAGAAGTCTACTAATATCAAATACCGGCCTTAATTTGAGGAAGAAATTTCTGGGGACGTACGTCTGGAGTACAGCATTGTATGGTAGTGAAACATGGATTGTGGGAAAACCGGTACAGAAGAGAATCGAAGCATTTGAGATGTGGTGCTATAGACGAATGTTGAAAATTAGGTGGACTGATAACATAAGGAATGAGGAGGTTCTACGCAGAATGTGAGAGGAAAGGAATATGTGGAAAACGCTGATAAGGAGAAGGGACAGGATGATAGGACATCTGCTAAGACATGAGGGAATGACTTCCATGGTACTAGAGGGAGCTGTAGAGGGCAAAAACTGTAGAGGAAGACAGAGATTGGAATACGTCAAGCAAATAATCAGGACGTAGGTTGCAAGTGCTGCTCTGAGATGAAGAGGTTAGCACAGGAAAGGAATTTGTGGCGGGCCGCATCAAACCAGTCAGTAGACTGATGAAAAAAAAAAAGAAAAAAAGACATAACAAAAGAGATTGTTGTAAGTAAGACAACAAGTATTTTGTAGAGCATTTGTTAACTTCATAACATTTTAGCTATTGGAACAGAAAAAAATGTAGCTTTCTCTAAATATTTGCTATTCGTTCTAAACAAACTGTTAATGTATCAGTTTCTTGTTATTTTGGAAATCTGGGTTAATATAATTATAAATGGTTGCTTCCAGCTTTGTAATTCGTTTTTCTTTAGCTAATGTAGGGGTATTTGTTTCTTTTAATCTTGTGCCCAGACAATTTTAAATGTATTAAGTGGTTACTCCAGGACTTGTTATTTGACAAATATATTTATTGTATATTTTTACTCTTGAATTAGAACTAATTGAAGTTCAACAATATTTTCCAACAGAATTATTGTTGTTTAGTATTGCATTTCAGTCTTCTTTCATTCTGTGATTTAGAAAATTAAAATTATTGACCATTTCTTCTGCATTAAAAATTCTGGCCAAATCTTGTGTTATATCTGAATCCAATAAATAATAATGTTACTTTTTAAGTTCTTCTAAATTTTCTGGTTATTCTCTTAAAAGTAATAATTCTGTTTTATAAGGAAATGGCGATAGGATTTTTATATTGTTGTTTAATAAATGTCTATCTTTATTAACAATTTATTTAGTACTCTTAATTGTTTGGACATTAGAATCTAGTGAATAAGGGAGTTTTGCTTTAACTCCATGTCTGGCCAAATTAAATTTAGAATACCTAGATCATAAGAAACTGTTAAAATTTCTTTTTTTACAATAAATTTATTATTTTTCATTTCTCTCTCACAATCTGTAAAATCTGTTATTTTTACAATCACAGTGTTGTCACATAATGGTTCTGCAATTCGTTTAAATTCTTCTGATTCTTGTTCTCCATTTGTATAGATAATATTGCAAATGTTTGTAATAAGATTATTATTATTTAAATTTTCTGTAAGTAACCATAATCCAGATCTTTCTTTATTACTTTTACTTTATTTCTGAAAATTTCTGTTATAGAATATTTCTTCTCATATGCAGCACACATTTTATTTTATGCTTCGATTAGAGAGGGAAAACCCCCATGAGATTTGTGTAAGAGTAGATGTAATTTAAAAAGGTTAAAAAAGTAGAATACTTAAAAAGTAGCTGAATTTGAGTAGCTGAAACCATAGTTCTGTGCTCAAAAATGGTTCAAATGGCCCTGAGCACTATGGGACTTTAGATCTGAGGTCATCAGTCCCCTAGAACTTAGCTCTATTTAAACCTATCTAACCTAAGGACATCAAACACATCCATTCCTGAGGCAGGATTTGTCCCCGCGACCATAGCGGTCGCGCGGTTCCAAACTGAAGCACCTAGAACCGCTCGGCCACCATAGAGCTGTGCTAATCTTATATATATGAACATTGTAAAACTGTATATAAGCCTTATCTTGAAAAACATTTACAAACAACAGATCATGAAAATCTGATGCCTGCTCAAGAAGAAAGAATTAGAAAAATTTTAGGTTTGGAATATATTTCTTATATTCACCAGTTATAAAACAACACTAAATATCATTTTCTAAATTTTTTATATTTCTTTATAAAAATTTTATATTTTTATAGAAGAATATTAAATTTTATTTTCTTATGTTCACCTTTTGTCTGAAAAAAATAATTATTTTGCATATTGGTGAAAAAATACAAAAAATATTCACTTTTTATTAATTTTCTAAGTAATTTAAATGTATTAAAGTGAGTTAGACCTGAAAAAGTGGATTACAGTAGATGAATTCAGTAGGTTCTGGGTAAGTTGTAAGCTTGAAAATGGAAGCTGAGTTGTAACCTACTGAACTCATTTAGTCGCAATCCGGGAACACTGCTGAATAGCTAAAGGGTGGGAGTCCCCTTATTATCAGTCTATACAACTTTTAAACTGTGATGCCTGCCTGTATTGCTGAATAACAGGTACTGAAATGTAAAATCTGGAGAGTAATCTTTCTTAAAATCCGCCAAGTTTAAGTTAATTCTGCGCCTCTGCAGGAGCCAAAATTCAGATATGTTCAAACTAGGTGCAAGACTTGTAAATCAGCCACACTCATTCCTAAATGACAATCCTTCACGAGAATTAAAAGCATGTTGCCTCGTTGTTCATTGTCCATGATGAAGAAAGCTTTCCATTGAAGACCGGACAACTGTATAGTATCCAAGTGTGTTCAGCATTCGCATTATTTTATAGGCCTATCGCACCATGACGAGTCGTTGTCTCATGTGAAACAGCAGCTCACTAGCCTCAGCCAAAAGGCAAGGCATGAGTTTGGTTCTAAACGCCCCTGGTGTACCAAGTCCAACATCCTTAAATAATATGGCCTTGCAGACTCAAATCAATGTCGCATGAAGGCCCTGGAAAAGTGCGGTAGACAAATTTCGTCTGCTCCACAGGAAATGTGGCTAAGACATTTCAAGATACTGAGTCTAGGGTCTAGGGTCCGCCCATTCCTCCAAATATCGCTTAGCCAGTTGCAACTGAAGAGTTGTTGCTGCTAGGCTCGACGAGGAACAAAAGACGGAGTTATCAACTATAGACATTATACTATCAACATATCTCCTAAAGACAGTCACACTCAAAACACTATCTTCAGACATCCCGTTGTAATTCTCAAAGCAGCCAGAGAGTAAGTCACCGACTCGATATCTAAAATAGCGTATTGAGGGGGAAGATCGTACAAAGATATCCTAGAAAGCCATATTCGTAGAGCTGCCCAGGTACAACGTGTCTCCATGTAGGATCGTAGGCCTTCACGATGTCAAAAATTATACAAGTTACGTGTTGCCGTAGCAGGCTAGCCTGTTAGGTAGCGGCTTCCTGGAGGACCAGGTTATCAGAGGTGGAGGGAGTAGACAGCTGGCTCAACTCTAAGAACCATAAAAGTCGGTTGTAGTCAACCACTCCAAGAACTGTCCCAAGCAGCTAGTGAGGGCGACTTGTTCATCCTATCCGGGTGTTAGAAGTGGAATTAAAATTGCCTCTCGTCACGAGCCATAAATGTGTCCTAATGCTCAAATGAGATGCAACAGAACGAGGGGGATTCGTTTCCTTCGTTATGCGATTTGGCATACCACACGAGGATAATTAAAAAGTTCGCGGAATCACCAAAAGATGTCAGCGCTAATGCAACGAGGTTACCCCATGATAATACGTAATCCCTTAGGAGTGAACAAATAACGCGCCAGTTTTCTGGTTAGGGACCCATGGTGCGAACGTCCCGCTTTTCTCGTTACCTTCTACTAATTTGTAAACATGGAAACAATCGACGATATATCAGTGATTAACTGCTCTGTAAGGAAAAGTATTAAAGTAAACGAAATTCATGCCGATTTTCATAACACATTGGCGGACTCTACTGGTTCACATTATGCTGTTTCCAAGAGAACAAATCAGTTTAAATCTGGTCGGGAAAGCTTAGGTGATGATCGGCGTAGTCGCCCATCAGTATGGACCAATATCGCAAAAGTTATTGCAAAAGTGCATGAAATGTTGGTGGGGGATCACCAACTGAATGTAAGAGAAATTGCTCAAGCGGTAGCGATGTTTTATGAATTGGTATATCCCATTTTAACAGTAGGATTGGATATAAGAAGCGGCGTGTTTTGCGGTGCCATTTGTGTTTCAAACCATACCAGATTCAGCTGCTACAAACCGCTCACGATAGTAATCAACACAACATGTGTAGTGGTATCTTCTTTTAAACAGCCACTACTTCGTTTACCGTGACGTTGATGTCGGTGGAACGCAACGTTCTGTACGTCCTCCCTAAGATATTGTTCAAGTAAGAAGATATTGACACTGGTACCAACCGTTACGTATCATAATGAATGGAGATCCAACTGAGCAGCAACAGAACTGGGAAAAGTTTCATTAACTCAAAAAAACAAGGCTTTACCTTAGGAACTGGTAGTAAACGACGAAACGTGTCGATATCTGCCCAAGTTCTGGCCGACAATGCAGAGCAGCGACATTCGTGGCGATGCGTTTGTTCTGCGCGGATCTCATTCATACTCTTAACTCCCTATATTGCCATATACTGTACATCAGCCATAAATCAACTGACTCACATGCATTACACCAATTATTATTATTTATTTGGCATTTGATACAATTAGGTCAACAAATTAATATTCATAGTGTCTGCAATGATAACTAAAAATAAAGCACCTATAAACCGAGTAGAAGTGACAAAATGACGGTATAATTCTTGGTTCAGTGTCCATGTTGTCCAAGCAATGTGTCAAACATCATTTCTTTAACAAACGAGTAGAACAGTGTATGAACGAGAGAGAAGGAGCGCTGTAGGATTGAATGTGTAAGAGGTAACGTGTACTAAAACTTTAATTAGTTGTTGAATTAAGAATTCATACAAATTATAAGGCTGAATTCGCGAGCGCTCTAGGATTAGAATTTTACAAGCAGTGTATTTATTGTACTGGGGAGTCAGAGAATCATCTTCCCGGTTCCGGGACAGTTTTCGTGCTACATTGAGTTACTTAAGGTGGACAACTGATTTCAAAAGGTTTCTACTACTGGCATACGCCAGGGCACGATCGAGTGGCGTGAGGCCCTGAAACGAATGAGTGCCCTTAGGAGCCTGGTCTGTTTTCACGTAGTTTATCAACCAGCCACGAAAATCAGACACACCTTTTCCCTGTCCTTGCAGAAAGAAACCAGGTTGCCATATTACGCGATTCGGCAGTTCCGTTGTCATCGCGTCATAGTCGAGGGATTGACTTCTTATGTCACTTCACTAGAAACAGAGATCTAAAAAGAAAAGAAAGAATCCCGTTTCATTCTCTCTCACCGATTAAATTTTATTAGCCATTTACACCTCGATTCAATTATAAGGCTGATGTTATGTCTTCAGTGCTAATTGAAACTGCCTGAATTACTCTAGTATGAAAATTTACACCATTCATTGTATTATTTAAGTTGCTCGTCATCCTCATCTGATAACGTTTAACGCTTTTCTGCAAATATTTGTTGTTGGTCTTAATGGGATGATGCAATTAGTTGCATGATAACAAAGTCCGATTCAGATTTATGAGCATCACTTCGTTGCAAAATTAATTCTGACACGCAAAACTGATTAATCATCTTTCGACTGTCACGCATAATCGTGTTAAAGACAGGACTGTAGCTTTGGCTTCGCCGATTTTCGGCGTTCATCTCTTCGTTATAACCGCCCATTGTCTCTTTTGACTTTGATATTCACTACAACAAATATTAACAACTTACTAAAGAGGAAGAGGGATTACAGCACCACATACAAAGCCTGAACAACAGAACCTTTATGAGGTGATACTGCCGCAGGTTACCATACATCATTTCCCCCGTAATAGTTATACAGCGATGATTCCTTTCTGCCCGCGACTAGCCGTTGCTTCCTTTTTGAGAATTGGTAATATCGCTTAGAGGATTTATTCTACAAAATCTAACCCGCATTTCCTGAAAAGTGTTGTACAGAGAAAGCGTTTATTCTACCACATTTAACCCAGTCCAATAATGATGTCTATTGCAATTTTTGTAACTCCTAAATATACTTATTTTATTCTCCAATACCCTACGGTGTCGAAGTCAGAGGTTTTGGGTGATAAATGATTTCTAACCCTTGTAACTTAGACAGTAATTAAACGGTTGCATACAAATCTATAACCTGTACTCATAGATACCAATGAGAGACATATTAACTGAATGGCGATGGACCGGTTGTGAGCAATAAATATAATTCTGCAGGGCCTTTGTTCGTTAGAAGCACGATGCAGTGTTCCTTCGGACATGAATGAATCGTACTTCTTAGCAACAGCGGCTCTGCAGTATTATATTTATCGACCATTACGTGGCCAGCGAGTTTCAATTAAAATGCCTCTCTGTACGGGAATTACATGACATGTATGAGTGCAGTTTGTAGACATCGGCCTATGCATGACGACGTGTGGAAGTTTGGGTCGGGCTTGGATAGACGAAGCGCTTAACGGGACCTCTTAAAGCGGCAAATCTGGGTTCGAGTCACGATCCAGCATCATTTTTAAATGTTGTGATTCCTTTATACAGCTTCATGCACCAAATTTAGTATCCAGCTACTGGCGAATGGGACAGCAACTTAAATTGAGAATATCATAGCAAAAATTTAAACTCTGTTTTCAAATATTCGTTTACGAAGGAAACCCAGGAGAACTGCCCTAATTTAATTATCATACCACTGAAACGTTAAGATATTTAAGTGATAGTTTCAGTGGTTTTGAGGAACAGTTGAAATCTTAAAACTGAACAAAGCTCCAGGGTCCCATGGTATCCCTGCCAGATTCTCTACTGAATTTGCGGCCGAGTTAGTCCGTCTTATATCTATAATCTGTAGTAGATCGCTCAAACAATAAATCGTGCCCAGTAGCTGGAAGAAAGCAGGAGTCACAGCCGTTTACAAGAATGGTAGTAGAGTGACGCACAAAACGACCGTTCTTTATCCTTGACATCGATTTCTTGTAGTATCTTAAAACATATTCTGAGCTAAAACATAATGACGCATCTCTAACGCAATGACCTCCTCCATGCCAACCAGCACTATTCAGTACACATCGATCATGCGAAAACCAACTCACGCTTCCCTCACATGACATGCTGGAAACTTTGGATCAAAGCGGGCGGGAAGATCCAGTATTTCTAGATTCGCAAAGGGCGTTTGATTCAGTACTACGTGTAAACTTATCTATGCATAAATATTCAATCAGGCCTTGATAAGATTCCTAAGTGGTCGAAAGAATAACAGATTGTTTAAATGCTCTAAAATGTATAATGGTGCACTTAACAAAACATGAGTTAAGCAGACTTCACTTTACTGTAGAATACTGAAAAAATGCAATCAGTCAAAAAAGGGGACTGCTTTCAAACCACTCGTGCAACCCATTCTGGAACATTGCTCAAGTATTTGCAACCCGTATGAAACAATACTAACAGGGGATATTGAACGTAAGCATTGAAGGTCAGAATGAATGGTCTATGTATGTTTTTTAGGGAAAATGTCGCAGGTACGCTGAACATGCTGAACTGTCAGACTCTTGAACATAGACCTAAGCTATCCAGACAAACCCTGCTCAGATAGTTTCAAGAACTGGCTTTTGATGATGACTCTAGTAATATCCTACAGCTTCCTATTTAACTCTCACACAGGGATAATGAGGATTAGATTAATTAGAGTACACGTGGAGGCATTTGAACAATCATTCTTCCCGCGCTCCATACTTCAATGGAACGGGAAGGATCACTAACAATTAGCACAATGGGACGAACCCTGTCCCATGGACATCACAGTGGTTTTCAGAGTATAGATCTGTCAGAATAGTGGTCCACAGGATATTTCAGTGGACCACCAAGACAGAAAATTTCTCCATGAACCAAGATTTCCCTCCCGTGAGGGACCGAAAGTTTCCACTAGTACGGCCAAGTCATTACCCATGCGCAGTGTAGATGGGAACCGGGCAAACCAAGTTGACTTTCGACGCGGTAGCAGATATTAGCGACCGGAAGGCATTTAAAATTTTATGGTCGCTTCCAACAGCCATGGCGCCAAATGTCAACTTTGCTAGCGGATGTAGGAGGATACAGAATTTCTTTCCGGTTGATTTAGTTTATACTTTTCCTATGCAAAAGCAAATATACAAACTTCGTATTTTATTGGAACCATGAACCAGCCAAAAACCATAAAAACAGTGATTAATGTCGTGTGTTTAATGAAGACTGGACAAACACATATTTCCTTGTTAATACAGGGAATGAAGCAGTGTGTTTATTATGTCAAGAAACAAAAGCCGCATACAAGGAGTACCATCTAAAAAGACATTGCGAAACAAAATACAGTTAATTTGGCTGCAAACTTTCCAACGAAAAACACCAAATAAGAGCTGCGAATATGTGGAAACGCTGAAGAACCAACAATCATTATTTACAAAACAATCAGCACTTCAAAACGGCGCCGGCCGCGGTGGTCTCGCGGTTCTAGGCGCGCAGTCCGGAACCGTGCGACTGCTACGGTCGCAGGTTCGAATCCTGCCTCGGGCATGGATGTGTGTGATGTCCTTAGGTTAGTTAGGTTTAAGTAGTTCTAAGTTCTAGGGGACTGATGACCAAAGCAGTTGAGTCCCATAGTGCTCAGAGCCATTTGACCCATTTTTTTTTTTTCAAAACGGCGTCACAGACGCAAGTTTTCTGATGACCTGTGAAACACCTGATCGAAAGAGGCCTTTTTTTCGGATGGCGAGTTTATTAAGCAATGCAGTGCAGAGTGTGCATGTACCTTGTGTCTCGAACTTAGAGACAAATCTGCTAGCATTTCATTCTCAAGAAGGACTAAAGTGCGGCTCATTGACACAATTCTAGAACGTGCGAATCAAGATTTTGTTTGGTTTTCTTTGGCAATGCATTAGAGCACAGATAACGAAGACTTTGCACAGTTACTCATCTCTGTCTATAGAATTAATGAAAATTTCGTCATCACACAGGAATTACTCGACCTAGAGTCAATGAAAAGTAGAACAATCACTCGGGACTTTCTTGAGTGTGCTGTAAACTATGAGGAGGAAAGTGGCATGTTCTGGACAAAACGGCAAGCATTGCCACAGACGTGGCCATATGGTTCTGTGGGCAGTTTGTAGATATGTTTAAGCTTTTAAAAAACAGGTTTGAAGAACGCAATACAGACGGTAATATATTGTTTTTTCACTGCGTTTTGCATCGGGAGATCCTCTATAAAGCAGCACCTTGGAAGAAGTAGGTGGTTCTACTGTTGGTGCACACAATCAGAGAAAGGGCGCTCCCCCATCGAGACCTCAAATCTTTTCTTGAGGATGTGGAGACAGGAAGAGGGGACATAATTTACCCCAACAGTGTAATTGGTTGAGCCTGGGCAAAGTGTTAAAAATAACCTGGGTATCACACAGTGAAATCCTCTTCCTTCTGGACAATTTTGTCTTATGATGTACCTGAGAAAATGATTGAGCTGAATGTGACATTGCGAGGGAAAGAAGATGTTTGCACATTAAATCTGGAATCACGTGAAACTCATTCAGAGCAACCTGGGTCTATTGACAAGGCAAGTAGGTGAAGACAGTTTTGTCGTATTCCTTTATTAGTTAAAAGGGGGCGGGGGGTTGGGGGGCGGGGCGGCGGGATTGCTAAGGTTACATGTCACCTGAAGCGTTTGGAGAACTAGATCACAAGAAGATTTCAGGACTTTAAGAAAACTGTCCCTAAATTCAATTTGATCTCTTATCCTATCATCACTGATATTGACTTGAACTTATTGATATGCATGCTGACCACGCCGTGCTGACTTGACGTTTCCAGGCCTGAAGAACATATTCTGTGTTAGTGTAGTCTACACTTGATTTTACAAGTAGAAAAGTCTTTCTTGGTTGAAGATAAATGTAGGTAAATATGGATGTCTTTACAGACATTATATTGCTGGCTGTGATGAAAATCCCAACAAGTAATCTCATTTCTGATTTCAAAACCAATGTAGAAAAGTGTGATAGGATACATTTGTCTAGTTAAACTGATGCTAAAATTAAATGTGCTTGCAGCTATAGACGATATGAAATTGGTGTAAGAAATTAATAGAGCGTAACTTCCACTATTTTATTTAATTCTTATTTATTGACGTTTATGGTAAAATTTATATCTTTTCAGAAATACAAAGTTAACTAACGAATGCAATGATTTTAAAAGCTGTAGCCCTCCTCCAACTCCCTGTTCCACAAAGTGATACCCGAGCGAAAATAATTGCCCACCTGCGGTATTGTGAGATGTACTTAGGCTCTCATTAACTGCAATGCAACTGTATCACGGTCTGTGATGTTCACCGCGAAAGAGACTCAGGTATCGCTAATATTCTCTGTCTCCATCCAGGAAGTAATCGATAGCCACCATGTCAGTCTGTCCAATTAATCTGGAAGCGCTGTTAATTATCGCACAACACTCCCATTATTAGACTGTACCTGCGCAAGAAATAAAATATTTTTAATTTCAGCTTCATCTGACACATTTAAATATTTAAAACTAATGAAATGTACCTGTTATTTTAGTGTCAGCTTCGACGTCCTAAATGAATATTAAAGACACGCCCCTCGCTCCAAATGAATGTGACCAACACATTCGAGTGGTTACTTATCATACTATCCGAAGCAGTAGGGCCATCTGTCAACTGAGTTTAGCAATCATATGGATGAGAAGATTACACAAATTACTCATAACAAAGCATTGCTCAGCTTTCATACGAATTAAATAAAAAGGCCTGATGGAAATGGTGTACTCTACAATGCATAGTAAATTTACATGACGTCGAAATTAATCAGTATTTCCAACAGATACTATTATCAAATTTCGGTGCAGAGATGCAGTTCATTTGTTACAAGCAATGGTAGAAGCAACTTTTAAATAAATGCCCGCACTAATACAACACGTTCGTAGCGTACATCATTTAAATTCCTCAGTAACTTTAGCCAGTGGGTAAATCAAATAAGAACGAAAATTTCATTTTATACTGAAATTTCAAAAAATGTGCATGCCGTAATTAACACCGCTTCATATAGTTCTATCCCCACGTTGGTTTAACACGTAATCATTGCCGCTGTTTGCAGGACCCGGAATTTGCAGACGCATTGCGGGCAACGGTTACACAAAATCGGTCAGTTCTGAAATCCTTAAAATAAGCAAAAACCATAAGCTAGAAATACGAGGCCTATTGAGAAAGAAGGGAACGTTTCCGTCTGACGCTGTATATTTTGGTATGTGCCTGCTCGGCAGCTCAGTCGGCATCCATCTGTGACAGCGGGAACGTCTCTGCGTGTCTGGTTTCTCGATATTCGAATTTGAAATGTACCCTGCAATCGAAAATCCCGCATGTTGTGAGGTGCGGTCTGTGATACGGTTTTTTTTTTGGCAAAAAACCTATAGAAATTTATCGTGAACTGTGTGAAGCGTACGGAAACAAAGTAACGATTGAATGCTTCGTCCGGAAATGGTGTATTCGGTTTAAACATGGCCGAACCAACGTTCATGATGAAGAGAAAAGTGGACGCCCGAGCATTATGACTGAGAATATTGTCGCTAAAGTTGATGAAACGATTCGTGAAAATCGTCGCTTAACAGCAACGTAGATTTCGCTTTCTTTTCCACAAGTTTCACCGACTTCGTCGTCTGAAATTGTCACTCAAAAGCTAGGATACCACAAATTTTGTGCACGGTGGGTGCCCAAAATACTTACAGAGCACCATAAAGAAAAGCGAATGGGAGCAACGTTGACATTTCTGGAGGCCTACCACAAACATGGGGTGATTAATTACTACACCGATTCGTAACCGATGACGAGACTCGGGTGAAACATGTCAATTTCGAGACACAATTACAGTCCATGGAATGGGGGCACACAAGCCGCCCCACCCGCCTCTCAATAAATAAATAAATAAATAAATAAATAAATAAAAAATAAATAAATATTTGCAAACCTTGTCAGCAAGGAAGTTGATGGCGACAATGTTTTTGGATAGGGAAGGGTTGCTTCTTATTGATTTTCTCGAACGTGGAGCAGCAACAAATTCTGCCCAGTACTACCATACTATGCACAGCCTAAGAAGAGCAGTTCAGAAAAAATGCCGAGGAAAGCTGACGTCCAAAATTTTGTTTTTGCACATCAATGCCCGACCTCACACGGCAAACCGCACTAAAGAACTCCTTAATTCATTCAAATGGGAAATTTTCCCTCATCCGCCCTACGGCCCCGATCTTGCACCAAGCGACTTCCACTTGTATCCCAAGATGAAGAACTGGCTTGCAACGCAGAGCTTTGATGACGATGCGGAACTCCTGGCGGTCTTGACTCACTGGCTGATGTCTGAGGCGACAGAATTTTACGACGAAGGTGTTTCTAAGCTTGTCTACTGCTGTGATAACTGCCTCATTGTGTCATTGTGTTTGGTGGCTATGTGGAAAAGTAGTATGTTAGTCGCTCTTTCAGACGTATATAATGTGTGTGTGAAATCTTATGGGACTTAACTGCTAAGGTCGTCAGTCCGTAACCTTACACACTACTTAACCTAAATTATCCTAAGGATAAACACACACACTCATGCCCGAGGGAGGACTCGAACCTCCGCCGGGACCAGCCTCACAGTCCATGACTGGAGCGCCTCAGACCGCTCGGCTAATCCCGCGCGACGTATATAAAAAATGTATTCCTTGTACTTAGTTTTTTTTATGCCAAAACGTTCCCTATTTTCTGAATAGCCCTCGTATAATACCTTGGTCAAATACATCTGTTTCATGGTAACCGCATAGCGATTTAAGTTCATTACAGTAGAATATTTAGTGTTTAATTTGTGTCAGAGTAAAATTCATTCTCTAAAATAGCTTAAAGTTGGTATAATGTTGACACATGCCAATCTACAGCTGCAGCTCTATATATAAACCGCATAGTAATTAATTACATTGCAGAAACGTTTGACAAGACAGTATGTCTTCATTCAGAAAGAGTGAAGTTCAGGTATGAACTAAGGATGTTGTGGTTCCATAAATCGTTCTCAGGGAATAAACGTTTGTTTATTTGGGGCTGGGCATTAAGACAACAAATTCTTTACGTTGACTTTCTAGAATTTACTGTAGGTACAAGGAATGCTTTTATGGCCCCATTTTCTCCCAGTAGCTATAAATTAATGCTTCTCTATCTCCTTTTCGTGCCCCTTACTTTAGTGTTGCTTGCGTGATGACAGAGTCACTAATCCAAAAATTTTCTGTGGGTATTTCACCAACAAATGCAACCTAAACGTGACCATTTTCGCAGTGCTACGACTCTGGAGTCGAGCTGCATGTAGCTTACGATGTAATATAGGATAGGAATAATTGTTATAAATTCAAAACCATTTTGTTTTTGTTTTTGTAAAAGTGTCAACAGTCGAAAAATGTTGAAAGAAGATCTGTTCGATGCAGCTAACCAATCAGTATGTTTCATATTTAATTGTAGCTTTGTCAAGTAAACACACGGCACGGTAAGCAGCATTACTAAACCCGAACCTGATTTCCCCTGATGAGGTAACTCACAACAGCAGCCGCGATGGGTAGACGCGTGGTCTTAGGCGCCTTGCCACTGTTCGCGCAGCTACCCCGATCGGAGGTTTGAGTCCTCCCTCGCGGATGGGTGTGCGTGGGTTGTCTTTAGCGTAAGTTAAAGTTAGATTAAGTAGTGTGTAAGCTATCACGGTATAACTGTATATGTGTGTGTGTGTGTGTGTGGCCACTTATCCTGGGATAATTACATATTTTTTTTTATTTTTATAATAACATTTTACGATTTTGATTGGGATGGCTTTAAATATTGTGGGCTAGCATGAGTATTTCAATTAACTTATACCACGATAACACTCGTACGCACATCGGCTGCCCCGAAGTACGTACGATGTAATATTTTTTTTACACAACGTGCGACTCACAGCCTTCTAAAAGTTTGCGTGAGCGCTGCTATTTAAAAAAGAAAATATGCGTATTCATACGCAAACTGTAATTATTAATATAGGTCTCATGGGCTACTGGTTATTTATGTACCAAATGTCACAAAGATTAACTGAGATATTGTGGAGCTTATTGAATGAATGATTTTCAATATTTCTGGTTCATTATTTGCAAGGCAAAACTGGAGAGAATCTCATCTGCCGTTAGGCGGCCAAAATGAAACGTGCTGAACTCATTCAGAGTTGTGGATTTTAGTAAATGAAATTTATTACTAAGCTTTTTAACTTTGAAATTGATGAAAGATCAAAATTGAGAAGTCTCTCGCATTTACATTTAATATTATGACATGAAATTTTAATTAAATGATACAGTCAACGTAATGGCCGACTAAATCCTGCTGTACAAACTTGGTTAAAGAGAATTAATTGCTGCGATCATGCGAGGTGGCAACTAAGTTAATAATACACACTTTCCAATAACAATTATAAGTATATTTTACAAAATTACAACCAAATTTACATTAAATATTTTCCAGCGCTACAATGGCGGCCTACCTTTTGACGAAACAAAAACAGGAGAGGTTTCAATAAAGCAATAGTCTCTGGTCGTGTTCATTTTCATTACACAGATGAAAAGAATGTTCTTTTATTATTACATCACATCGCTGTTTGTGATTTTTGGTAACATTATTTAACTTCTCTTTAATCTTTCTTATACATCGCGCACACGTACGCAGTCTTGAAATAATTTATAATTCACACGTGACACAAGCAGAAACCTTTTTTTCTTTTACTAAAATGTCAATTTGTGTGACGTACCGTCACAAAGCCTAGTGACCGATGACCTCAGCAGTTTGGTCCCACAGGAACTTATCATAAAAAAAAATCACAAAATGAGGCAGACCAAAGACCGTCACCAGCGTTTCTTTCTGTCGTTTTTTTCAAGGATGTATACCATGTTCTGTGTCTCTCCTTTAGGAGAATTTCCTAAATTTATGCTGTTTACTTATATGGTGGTGATCATGACTTCAGTACCCGTACCAAATCGGTGAAGTACCTCATTATCAGTAACGTGAGGTCAATGATCTACCCATAAAATCTTTAGCAGTATGCAGGACACTGTAACGATTCACACTATCATTTGCTTGACCGTGTGTAGAAAGCGATCAGTGTAAGCATCACAACCGTATGATCTCTTCCGCTAATCTTACTAACACAAATTCACGTGAGGAGGAACCATACTACAAGCAAGTGTTTCACTGCTGTTCCGATTCTGGTAATACTTTTAATGACATCGAAGAGCACAGACTTCCACCTCGTTTTCAGACAAAACTTAGTTCATCAAACACACCGAGCGGAAGACAAATACACAGTAATGTTCGTTGCTTAAGCTGAATACACAGTAATGTTCGTTGCCTAGGATGGTTATCTTAGTAGACGTAAAACATGGATACTGTATTTAAAAAAAGAAAAACATTAGAAGTACAGTCGGCTCCCACTCGTCGGAAATCACTGAAACTGTAGAAACCAGTGACTAGTCCTTTTATTTAGTCACTCAGTATACAATTCCGCTTAACTGTATGTTCAATGCCAGGGACATGCTACATTTTACTCTAATACACTGTAATTACTGTAGAAGAGAAGTGCCCCATATTTTCTTACGTATTCCTATAAATCGTCAAACTGCAACGAATCAGGGTATCTTGGTGCATTGAGCGTTTCGAACTGTACAGTTCTTCACCACTCTCACTAGGATCCTAGGTAACAGCGTACTAAATGTCGATATGAATAAACAAGTTTACAGTAGTCAGCGATTGTGAAAGTCTTTGATGCAAATGCTAATGAAAAGGAAAAGAAATGGACTTACTATTTTCTTTACAGAAAAGTTACCTTTAAATATGTTTAGCCTGTAGATATCAAGTACATTTACCTTTGATGCTTCGTGCTATGTATTCATAATAGCTTAAAGCTCAGAAAATCGAGAAAGTTAAATCAAGAAATAAATCATATCTCGTCCGATAGCCCTAACAAAACGAAGCCAATAAATCTATTTCATAGGCTGACATTTTTTTCAGTAAGACATTGTAAATCTAAATCCGGTCTTCGTTAATTAATTAAAAATTACGAAACCATATTAATAAAACAATTTTTCTTACTACAATTAATAATCTGCGGATGCACTAAATCTTTCTCATTATCGACATTTAATGTACCTCGTCTTGAAACAAAATCTAGTACATCGAACACCTTTTCATTTAGTGTTAATCCCAAGACACCATACAAAAACCCATTTCAAAATGCTGACTGAAAAAAAAATCGTACTACCAAGAACGACTTATGCAACATAAACGAAAGTTGAGAGGAATTTTACTAAGATGATGTCTTATAAAATTTCGTGCCAGTCGCATAAGAGCGGCGCTAATAGGTTCGTTTTAAATACACTCCTGGAAATTGAAATAAGAACACCGTGAATTCATTGTCCCAGGAAGGGGAAACTTTATTGACACATTCCTGGGGTCAGATACATCACATGATCACACTGACAGAACCACAGGCACATAGACACAGGCAACAGAGCATGCACAATGTCGGCACTAGTACAGTGTATATCCACCTTTCGCAGCAATGCAGGCTGCTATTCTCCCATGGAGACGATCGTAGAGATGCTGGATGTAGTCCTGTGCAACGGCTTGCCATGCCATTCCCACCTGGCGCCTCAGTTGGACCAGCGTTCGTGCTGGACGTGCAGACCGCGTGAGACGACGCTTCATCCAGTCCCAAACATGCTCAATGGGGGACAGATCCGGAGATCTTGCTGGCCAGGGTAGTTGACTTACACCTTCTAGAGCACGTTGGGTGGCACGGGATACATGCGGACGTGCATTGTCCTGTTGGAACAGGAAGTTGCCTTGCCGGTCTAGTAATGGTAGAACGATGGGTTCGATGACGGTTTGGATGTACCGTGCACTATTCAGTGTCCCCTCGACGATCACCAGTGGTGTACGGCCAGTGTAGGAGATCGCTCCCCACACCATGATGCCGGGTGTTGGCCCTGTGTGCCTCGGTCGTATGCAGTCCTGATTGTGGCGCTCACCTGCACGGCGCCAAACACGCATACGACCATCATTGGCACCAAGGCAGAAGCGACTCTCATCGCTGAAGACGACACGTCTCCATTCGTCCCTCCATTCACGCCTGTCGCGACACCACTGGAGGCGGGCTGCACGATGTTGGGGCGTGAGCGGAAGACGGCCTAACGGTGTGCGGGACCGTAGCCCAGGTTCATGGAGACGGTTGCGAATGGTCCTCGCCGATACCCCAGGAGCAACAGTGTCCCTAATTTGCTGGGAAGTGGCGGTGCGGTCCCCTACGGCACTGCGTAGGATCCTACGGTCTTGGCGTGCATCTGTGCGTCGCTGCGGTCCGGTCCCAGGTCGACGGGCACGTGCACCTTCCGCTGACCACTGGCGACAACATCGATGTACTGTGGAGACCTCACGCCCCACGTGTTGAGCAATTCGGCGGTACGTCCACCCGGCCTCCCGCATGCCCACTATACGCCCTCGCTCAAAGTCCGTCAACTGCACATACGGTTCACGTCCACGCTGTCGCGGCATGCTACCAGTGTTAAAGACTGCGATGGAGCTCCGTATGCCACGGCAAACTGGCTGACACTGACGGCGGCGGTGCACAAATGCTGCGCAGCTAGCGCCATTCGACGGCCAACACCGCGGTTCCTGGTGTGTCCGTTGTGCCGTGCGTGTGATCATTGCTTGTACAGCCCTCTCGCAGTGTCCGGAGCAAGTATGGTGGGTCTGACACACCGGTGTCAATGTGTTCTTTTTTCCATTTCCAGGAGTGTACATCCATAACGGTTGTGGGCGTTGGTTACCTTGTGAGACTGGACGTGGTCAGTTGATATTAGTCAATAATGCATTTAAGGCGACAGAGACATCATTATCAACACTTTATTGAGTTTTAAGAAGTCTTGAAATAGAACTACTTTTCAGAAAGTGCGGAAAGATTCTGCAGGAGGGTAGCCACTGTTGATAATTGCTGGCAGTGGTGATCACGAGAATGCATGGTTGCAAGAGATCGGGCACCGGATGGACACGTGACACTACCGAAAAGGAACACCACCGTGTTCGATGTATGGCTCTGGTGCATCGTGCTGCATGTGCAGCACAAATCTCAACAGCAATTGCCACCACAGTGACGCAACGAACTGTTAAAAATCGATTACTTCAACGACAGCTCCGTGCCAGACGCCCTGTAGCGTGTATTCCCCTGACACCAAACCACCGCCAATTGCTACTTCAGTTATGTCAAACGAGTGGAGGGCAGGGTGGAAATCTGTTGTGATTTCTGACGAAAGCTGGTTCTGTTTCGGTTCCAATGATGGCCATGGGTCGGCTAGAACGGGACCAGTTGAGGGCGTATGACCAACCGCTCTGCGGGCTAGACACACTATACATACACCTAGAGTTACGGTCTAGGGGCAATTTCGCAGTCTGGTAATTTGACCTGTTGTGCTGCCATTTATCAATAGCATTGCAGGAGGTGTTTTTCAACAGAATAACGCTCGTCCACAAACCGCCGTTGTAATCTAACATGCTCTATAGAGTGTCACTATGCTACCTTGGCCTGCGCTTTACAGATCTGTCTCGAACGGAGCGCATGTGAGACATCATCGGACGACAATTCCAGTGTCATGCACAACCTTCATTAACGGCTGTTGTACTGACTGACGAAGTCGGAACAGGCTTGGAACTCCATCCCACAAACTGACATTCGGCATCTGTACAACACAATGCATGCACATTTGTATGCGTGCATTCAACATTCTGTCGGTTACACCTGTTCTTAATGTACGGCTTTTCACTTTTGCAATGGCTTACATTAACCTGTGATCTTGCAATGTTAATCACTTATATGTGTTCGCTAGACAAATGTGTTCCAGAAATTTCACTACTCTACATTAATTAGCAGGCCGGAGTGGCCGTGCGGTTCTAGGCGCTACAGTCTGGACCCGAGCGACCGCTACGGTCGCAGGTTCGAACCCTGCCTCGGCCATGGATGTGTGTGATGTCCTTAGTTAGGTTTAATTAGTTCTAAGTTCTAGGTGACTGATGACCTCAGAAGTTAAGTCGCATACTGCTCAGAGCCATTTGAGCCATTTTCTACATTAATTACTTATTGGTGTTATGATTTTTTTTCTGTTCGTGTATATTTTGATATACCTCCTTTCTTTCAGACATCAAGCAAACTTATTAATTTGCGGGATATTTTTATTTTTATCGTGCTTGGCGCGTCTACAGCAGCAGCTTTATGGTCCCTGTTTACGGTGTATGACGCGTTCTGTTTTCGATGCACATTGCGGACCGTGAAGCTCAAAAATAAATATTTTAAAATGCTTCCGGTCGCGTGCAACGCAGCTTGAAAATTGGGATGTGCGGGCAGTTGAGTAATGTGATCCCTGAGTGGATTGTTTTCAGAGTGTAGCTCGGGTTGTGAACTTAATGGACGCATAGATGAAAGTTATTATCATTCTATCAGTAAATAATAATGCGAAAGCTACGAAATCGGAAAACTGTTTTCATGAGGTGGACTGTTTCCGACGTATAGCATCAATTGTGAAGTTAATGTACAAATGCGCTTCTTGTAATGTAATAATGTTTCACAAATTAATTAATAAAAAGCTTCGCCCGTCTGGCAGTGAAGTAACTTGTGTAAATGGGTGTAAATGGACTCTTTTTTGCACTGAACACTTGCTTTGAACTATAAATATAGACGTGGAGTTCGTTTGATTTGCATCGCTGACTACTGGTACTTTAATCAACTAGGATACGCGTAATAACTCACTTACTGCATTCTCGCTATCAAGCGCTGGTTTTATGAGTGCAGTCACAGCAGCTATCTTTACATATAAAATTTCAATCTGCGTATGTTTGTTCTCGCAAAACTGGAAAAGTAATGGTCCATTGACGTGAAATTTTGAGACACGTCGCACAGAAATACCCGATTACTTATAAGTACTTATTTTTAAATACATATATAAGTAAATGTGTATTATACAATGGGTAAACATTATTAACAAAAATATCGAAAAGTTCTTGACCGATTTACTTAAAATTTTAAATGATAATTTGTTAAAAATTCTGACTACAGAATCTGAAATAACCACAGGCACGACTGAAGGTCAGAGAAAGAGAGGGAAGAGAAGATAGACAGAGGAGTGTGATGAAATTGGCATAGAGAATGGAAGGGAGGAGAGGGGGTGAGGGGGCAGGAAATGAGAATAGAGGGTGAGAACAAAAGGGACAAAGACAGCGGGTGGAGGAGTTGTTTAGAGATAGGGGGAGAAGGAGATTAGGAAGCGATTTCTCTTTTCTTTCCTTTCCATTTAACTCGACTGAGCTATGGCCACAGGTGGCCGGTTATAGGTAGATATTTAAGTATTACGCTACTGGCTCATGTTCAAAAATGGTTCAAATAGCTCTGAGCACTATGGGACTCAACTTCTGAGGTCATCACTCCCCTAGAACTTAGAACTACTTAAACCTAACTAACCTAAGGACATCACACACATCCATGCCCGAGGCAGGATTCGAACCTGCGACCGGAGCGGTCGCTCGGCTCCAGACTGTAGCGCCTAGAACCGCACGGCCACTCCGGCCGGCACTGGCTCATGTGTCACTAACATAGGAGGAGACATGCCATTTTACTCAGCTACCTGTTTCTTCGTCGGACATATGAGCGTTAGGTAGCACACATATCGTAAATATGTGTCAAAAGACTTACGTAATAGACATGTGATTTTTTGGTTAAATTATTTTTAAGACTTCTTATTGTTGATGCCTTCTAAGGTAACTTAAATCCTAGGCACTTTAAATATTACTTTCAGTGGTGTATAAAGGTTAAAGTGAAATCTAATTATTTTTATTAAATGATTTTCCATGACAAAATAGTGCGTATTTCTGAATATTTTCTCTCTTAACACAACTTTCATTTTAGTATCGTTTGTGTGTGCTACATCTTTGACTGCAGTGTTACGAAATTTTTCTCTTTATGTAAGCTGAGCAGATTTGTATGCAACATCAGGAGTAGTATTTTATATTTCACGTGCTTCAGCGAAAAAGTGACTTGTATTGTACATTTTGCTGTGAAGACTAGTGTATACCAACATATTTTGTGTTTTTGTATAAATATGTAGTGTACTTCTACTTTGTGAACTGACTTTGGACTGTATTAAAATCAGAAGTAGCGTCGCATCACAGCTGAAAGCCGTGTTGGCTGTCGTTGACAGGCCACAGCCTACTGCCCTGCTCTGCAGTGATGGTGAGGAGCCTGAGACAAGTGACATATCTGGAGCGTACTACGTCGCCTGCGATCCCTGGTGTCTCAGTACCTTCCAAGTCGCTCGTCACTGTCGATCGATACTTACCTGTTGGTGATTGAGTACCAGTGGGAGGTTCGCGAATCTGTGAAGGGAGATGGAAGAGTGTACTGGCCACACATCAGTCACCTTACACATTAAAAACTGCTTTAAGGTGTTATTCGCTGCTGAAAGTACGTATGAGCCAACTCGTGATATTGAAAAAGGAGCCGATTATCCTGAAAGTTCTGTACAATCACAGAGGTTAGGACTCTTCGTTACTGGGAGCTGCAGCATCAGACGGTGATGGAGCCCCTCAGGAAATAGGTTTGAACAGAAGATCAGCTTCCTTGCCGAGAGCTCTCCCCGAAGATGTTGAGGAGGCTGTGGCGGCAGCGACACAGCCCACTGGGTGCGCCCAGCTGCAAAGTGTTGCATATGCTGAATGAATGACGACTCCCGCGTGGGTTTAGAAGCCCTAAGAAGTCATCCTTGGCTGCTCGCGGTTCGCTGCTTTGGACGCGTCAGGTAGCCTCGCTCGTGTGGCGGAAGCGGAGCTACCATTTTGCAGCATCGTCCCCAGAATCAGTCACTATCGCAGAGTACATGAGGCGTGTAAATGCAGGCTTTTACGAGGGAGAAAATCACTCTGCAAGCCAGATAATGTACGTTTAGATTTTCGATATGGAAGAACAGTATCCCCCTTCATTAGAGAGAGTTAACTTCATCATGGCACATTTGAGAAAGCAAATGTTAATATAGTATTAGTTAACTGCACGAGCACCTGTGGTGAGATATCAGAATTAGTTTCCGATATAATAGGTAACATTGATATTGTGTACGAGGGACAGAAATTAGGCTGAAACCAAATGTTAATAGGAATTAAATTTTAAATAATGATGCATATTGCAGAGATGGGATGAACTCCAGTAGAGAAGGTTTGTTCATAGTCATGAATATACGATAATATCTGGTGAGGTCAGTAGACTTTTTGAAAGGGAAATACAGTCCCTGATAAAAAAAATGAAGCACCCAGAAGACGTGGTATGACGTCATCGTATCTTCGTAATTTTACGGGTGTGTAAATTATTAGAACTGTATTCTCTGTGACGACTAGAATGGAATTAGATTTCTTCGTGTTTTATAGTGTTACAAGGCCTAGTAGGATATATAAGAGACGCGAATAGCGTGATGATGGACATGGAAATGTCACGTACTCATGCCAAAAAAATGATCAAATGTGTGTGAAATCTTATGGGACTTAACTTCTAAGGTCATCAGTCCCTAAGCTTTTTTTTTTTTTTTTTGGTCATCAGTCTACTGACTGGTTTGATGCGGCCCGCCACGAATTTCTTTCCTGTGCTAACCTCTTCATCTCAGAGTAGCACTTGCAACCTACGTCCTCAATTATTTGCTTGACGTATTCCAATCTCTGTCTTCCTCTACAGTTTTTGCCCTCTACAGCTCCCTCTAGTACCATGGAAGTCATTCCCTCATGTCTTAGCAGATGTCCTATCATCCTGTCCCTTCTCCTTATCAGTGTTTTCCACATATTCCTTTCCTCTCCGATTCTGCGTAGAACCTCCTCATTCCTTACCTTATCAGTCCACCTAATTTTCAACATTCGTCTGTAGCACCACATCTCAAATGCTTGGATTCTCTTCTGTTCCGGTTTTCCCACAGTCCATGTTTCGCTACCATACAATGCTGTACTCCATCGTACATCCTCAGAAATTTCTTTCTCAAATTAAGGCCGGTATTTGATATTAGTAGACTTCTCTTGGTCAGAAATGCCATAGCGAGTCTGCTTTTGATGTCCTCCTTGCTCCGTCCGTCATTGGTTATTTTACTGCCTAGGTAGCAGAATTCCTTAACTTCATTGACTTCGTGACCATCAATCCTGATGTTAAGTTTCTCGCTGTTCTCATTTCTACTACTTCTCATTACCTTCGTCTTTCTCCGGTTTACTATCAAACCATACTGTGTACTCATTAGACTGTTCATTCCGTTCAGCAGATCATTTAATTCTTCTTCACTTTCACTCAGGATAGCAATGTCATCAGCGAATCGTATCATTGATATCCTTTCACCTTGTATTTTAATTCCACTCCTGAACCTTTCTTTTATTTCCATCATTGCTTCCTCGATGTACAGATTACGTACTACTTAACCTAAATTATCCTACGGACAAACACACACACACCCATGCCCGAGGGAGAACTCGAAACTCCGCTGGGACCAGCCGCACAGTCCATAGCGTCTGAGACCGCTTGGCTAATCCCGCGTGGCTACTCATGTCAGAAAGCATTATCAGCACCTGGTGGAGCTCAAAGAGGCCTCATTGCGGTACTCCATTTCGTTGACTTCTCGATCGTTTAAAATGTGGGACATTAGTATTGGACAGTGGTGTAGTGTTGGTTGTCATGGAAATGTCAAGTAACGCACAAACTTCGTCAAGCTTTCGATCAACCATGTCTGATCAAAACGAGGGAGGATCGCCATATCGTGCACCCAGGCACATCTTAAACTCGTCACATCTGTGCCTGGCATAAGATAACAAGTAATTTACTCTGTGTCAGCTAACTACATTGGGCAGAGAGTTGCCAGATTAGAGAATTCGCGTCTCTTGCGTAGGCTGACGTTAACACCATAAACAAACGACTGTCTTTGCAGTAAAGCCATGATTGACAAGAATGGACAGCTGATGAACAGCTGATGAATGTGTTCAGTGTACTACACTAGAAGACCATCGCTGGCGAATATGTTGGCAACCTGAGTAGAGATCACATTCTTTCAATGCTTTCCAGAAGCATGTAGGTGTTACTCCCGACGTCATGGCATAGAAAATGCAGATGACTTCAGGTCGTGGCTGGCAGTAACTAAAGAGCCACGGACTGCAAAATGGTATGTCACAGACATCTTGCACCGTCATGTGTTATATCTCATTTGATTCTGTTTTGGTGCTGCTTTTCAACGTAATAATGCTCTTTAATATGTGTAACGTATCCATTGATTTTTGTACTCCACTAGCTGAAAGACAGAACTGACCCTAAAAATTATATGTCAAAACCTTATTTCCATGTCTGACCTGTCTGTACTATTGCTCCATAATAGAGCAACATACAAAATGTCATTTAGTGGTACTAATCATCTGCCTTACGGGTTAAGATGCTTTTGTCAGTGAGTTAAGTTCATTGTTGTACCCTGTAACGTCCCCTTAGAAAAATTTATGATTGACTGTGCTGGTAAATCCCTACGTTATTTGATTTTCAAACAGCTGTGCAAAACTGAACGTACTCAGACATTCACTAAAGTGACACACAATATCTTTAGCGCAACGCAATCTGACTTTTAATAATCCCTCCAAAAGCATGGCCCTGACTAACAATAACCTATACCTTTCATGAATTCTTACCTCACAAAAATCTTCGTTACTCGAACTACTGCAATACAGCGAGTGCCAGTACTGCCAGCTAAATAAAAGATTCTAACTACTGAAGCACTAACTACTGATAGGCATAGTTAGCAAATAAAAGATTTTGATAGAGAACAAACAATGTATTTACCTTCACAGTGTTCAAAATTGACTGGAATACTCTCTTTCAAGCTCTAAGGGTGGCAGGGGTAAAATACATGGAGCGAAAGGCTATTTACAATTTGTACAGGAACCAGATGGCAGTTATAAGAGTCGAGGGGCATGAAAGGGAAGCAGTGCTTGGGAAGGGAGTGAGACAGGGTTGTAGCCTCTCCCCGATGTTATTCAATTTGTATATTGAGCAAGCAGTAAAGGAAACAAAAGGAAGATTCGGAGTAGGTATTAAAGTCCATGGAGAAGAAATAAAAACGTTGAGGTTCGCCGATGACATTGTAATTCTGTCAGAGACAGCAAAGGACTTGGAAGAGCAGTTGAACGGAATGGATAGTGTCTTGAAACGAGGATATAAGATGAACATCAACAAAAGCAAAAAGAGGATAATGGAATGTAGTCGAATTAAGTCAGGTGATGCTGAGGGAATTAGATTAGGAAATGAGACACTTAAAGTAGTAAAGGAGATTTGCTATTTGGGGAGCAAAATAACTGATGATGGTCGAAGTAGAGAGGATATAAAATGTAGACTGGCAATGGCAAGGAAAGTCTTTCTGAAGAAGAGAAATTTGTTAACATCGAGTATAGATTTAAGTGTCAGGAAGTCGTTTCTGAAAGTATTTGTATGGAGTGTAGCCATGTACGGAAGTGAAACATGGACGATAAATATTTTGGACAAGAAGACAATAGAAGCTTTCGAAATGTGGTGCTACAGAAGAATGCTGAAGATTAGATGGGTAGATCACATAACTAATGAGGAGGTATTGAATAGAATTGGGGAGAAGAGGAGTTTGTGGCACAACTTGGCAACAAGAAGGGACCGGTTGGTAGGACATGTTCTGAGGAATCAAGGGATCACAAATTTAGCATTGGAGTGCTGTGTGGAGGGTAAAAATCGTAGAGGGAGACCAAGAGATGAATACACTAAGCAGATTCAGAAGGATGTAGGTTTCAGTAGGTACTGGGAGATGAAGAAGCTTGCACAGGATAGAGTAGCATGGAGAGCTGCATCAAACCAGTTCAGGACTGAAGACAACAACAACAACAGCAACAGTGTTCAAAAGTCATAATATATATATCAGTTCATGACACCCAGTCTTACAAATTTACTGTCTCTGTCCAGATCATCCGCTCTCAAAACTCCGCCATCTCACTCCCCACATCCACCATGCTGGCGGCTCACCTCCAACTGCGCAATGCTATGCGCTGTTAACATCCAGCTGCCCAACACTACAATAGCAAACAACAATGCAAGCCAGCCACAGACTGCACACAGCACAGTCAGTGATTTTCATACAGAGCGCTACGTGGCGTTACCAATATAAAAACCTAAACAGCCTACTTACATAGCCCCCATGCTCCCGACAAAAAATTTTACGAATTGTTTTGTGCAGTGGCCAATAATGATTTGATACAATTTTTCATAATTACAATAACAAAGATATCCAATGCACACACTTATTGATACACTGTTGGTCAAAAGCTAACATTTTCTCATAGTCCATAAAGACAGTCCTGATCATTCATCACAGTATTAATTAGAATTTTATGCACAAAGTCTCAGCAGTAAAAGAGAATGCACACGGAAGCAGTGGATTTCCATGCAGTCTTGAAGAAGTATTGCTGTATTTCCAACAGAAAGATAATGCTGCTCTTGACATGCAGACAGGTAATGGTCCACAACAGAGGAAAACCACCGCAGAGTCAGTCGAAGTTTTGAAGAATATTGGTAGGTAGGTCATCACAGAGCAGACCCACTGCAGTCCTAGTAGAGATTATGGTATTGGTGGGCCACCAGAGGTGCAGACCCATTGCAATCCTTGTAGAAATAATGGTAAATACAGCGAGCGCCAATACTGCCAGCTAAATAAAAGATTCTAACTACTGAAGGCACTAACAACTGACAGGCATAGTTAGCAAATAAAAGATTTTGATAGAGAACAAACAATGTATTTACCTTAATAGTGTTCAAAAGTCATAATATATATATCAGTTCATGACATCCAGTCTTACAAATTTACTGTCTCTGTCGAGATCATCCGTTCTCAAAACTCCGCCGCCTCACTCCCCACATCCACCACTGCTGGCGGCTCACCTCCAACTGCGCAACGCTACGCGCTGTTAACATCATGCTGCCCAACACTACAATAGCAAACAACAATGCAAGCCAGCCACAGACTGCACACAGCACAGTCAGTGATTTTCATACAGAGCGCTACGTGGCGTTACCAATATAGAAACCTAAACAGCCTACTTACAACCCCATTTGGTGCAAGCAACTGTAAGGGTCTACAAATTGTGACTTGCATGGGTCCTGGATGAGCAAGTATCGATCACAGTGTTGAGAGTCCGTCAGGCATACTGGGCGCTAGTCAGAAAGCAGTAGTAGTTGAGGCATTTATTAGTTTTGGTTTTACAGCTCAGTCGTCCTCTCCATTACAGCAATGTGAGCGGCAGAAATGGCAGACCGGCTTGGAATGTACTGATGCATCTACCTGAGCAGTCTCAAGGCATCACTGAGATCATGGCCACAGAACAGAGATGGCGTCGTGCCAATGGCAGGCCCATCAGTGGCAGGCATTGCTTGTCCAGTAGTGATACTTCACAGATCAATGACACATTTTACTAAGGTGCACTCGTGGATATCTATGGACCATCTCGGTAAGGTTGTAGGAGTTCTGCATGGGACAGCAGGGGTGGTGGAGAGTTACATCACAGCCTCTCAACCACATAGACCATGAACGCCATTGCACGCTCACAGATGCTAGTTCAGGGGCCACCAGCAGCTAGCACATCTTCCAGTACAGCAACAGTTAGACAGTACAACAAACGCAATTACTTTGGCGCCTAGTGATCTGGAAGTAGAAGACTCCAAGTCTTCACATCAGTGGGTGAGAGGTCACCAACTCACAATGACTAATTCCAGCAGACCAGTCTGATTGCAGTCTCAAAGGTAGTAGTCACCTGTCGAACGATATCACATCACAGTTCCTACTTCATAGATGCCTCACTGCAACTCCAATAGAAAAATCCATAGCTCTTCAAGTTGGCCCTTTCTGCAATGTGAGCAGGCTGAGTGGCTTTCTTGTCTAACGTGTACGTGATGTTGCAGTGCTGTCAGGATGACGTTATATTTCCTTCGCAGTGAAACCATATTGCTGAAACTGTTTGAGTGATTTATGGCGGGGACTTTGTTGTGTGCTACAACATCTGAAGTATCGGTTCTCCTGCGTTTTTGACATCCTGGTTGTGACACCCTACTTATGGTCGTCATAGTTTGGCTTGATGCAGGCTGCGAAAACTTTACAATCGTTTTAATTCACCCAGTGTATCATTCTGTAATGTAAAGGTACAATGAATGCTCAAAACGAATATTACGATGTTATTTCCTTATCTACATTGTCCCTGTTACTGTTCCGTAACTGTACAAAACACATGTTGACTGAAATTGTGTGCTTAGCAGGGAAGAACTGATAGCTGACGGCTTCATACAAACAAACAGACGGTCACACCTTAGATAGTATCCTAATGCCAGGAGCTAATAGTGTTTGAAGCGTGACTGTGAATGGTAGTAACTAGAAGTATTCAAAACTCAAATAATACTCTAATCCAATGAAGTGACAGTATGCGTTTGCCACAACCTGATAGTGGGCTTTAGGTACTGGAAGAGTGCAGTTATTGTGTGTGTGTGTGTGTGTGTGTGTGCGCGCGCGCGCGCGTTTGAGAGAGAGAGAGAGGGGGAGGGGGAGAGGGAGAGAGAGAATGTGAGACGAATAGTGCCAATTTATGCTGTTCACGTAAAGTGCACGAATTTGTCGATATGGTAATCCTGCAGTATTGGCAATATCTCATTTTTTTTTAAGATGACAGAACTTTTCATAATCCATGTGAAGCATATCTATATCTTGACATAGAAATATTATGGTATTGGCAATATCTGAGTTTTACAGAACAATTCAGATGTGGAAATATTTAATTTCGATGAAACTTCCTGGCAGATTAAAACTGTGTGCTGGACCGAGACTCGAACTCAGGACCTTTGCCTTACGCGGGCAAGTGCTCTACCAACTGAGCTACTCAAGCACGACTCACGCCCCGTCCTTGCAGCTTTACTTCTGAAAGTACCTCGCCTCCTACCTTCTAAACTTTACAGAAGCTCTCCTGCGAACCATGCAGAACTAGCACTCCTGAAAGAAAGGGTATTGCGGAGACATGGCTTAGCCACAGCCTGGGGGATGTTTCCAGATTGAGATTTTCACTCTGCAGCGGAGTGTGCGCTGATATGAAACTTCCTGGTAGATTAAAACTGTGTGCTGGACCGAGACTCGAACTCGGGATCTTTGCCTTTCGCGGGCAAGTGCTCTAGCAACTGAGCTACTCAAGCACGAAGGTAGGAGACGAGATACTGGCAGAAGTAAAGATGTGGGGACGGGGCGTGAGTCGTGCTTGGGTAGCTCAATTGGTAGAGCACTTGCCCGCGAAAGGCAAAGGTCCCGAGTTCGAGTTTCGGCCCAGAACACAGTTTTAATCTGCCAGGAAGTTGCATATCAGCGCACACTCCGCTGCAGAGTGAAAATTTCATTCTGGATTTAATTTCGATGTCCGTTGTAACTCACAAGTATGGTATAGAGTGCGAACTACGAATATAATTTTGTTGGTAATGTAAGTACTGATGAACGTACTGAATAAATTCAGATTATTTCGAAATCACAAAGATGGTGGCACTGGAGTTACTAGCGAAAATGGTTCAAATGGCTCTGAGCACTATGGGACTCAACTGCTGTGGTCATAAGTCCCCTAGAACTTAGAACTACTTAAACCTAACTAACCTAAGGACAGCACACAACACCCAACACCCAGCCATCACGAGGCAGAGAAAATCCCTGACCCCGCCGGGAATCGAACCCGGGAACCCGGGCGTGGGAAGCGAGAACGCTACCGCACGACCACGAGATGCGGGCGAGTTACTTGCGATTGGATGGCTGATTTCAGTGGCCTCTAAAATACTATTCGCTTATTGGCTCTTTGAGGAGGGAGGATGGATTGAGTGCGAGAGAAGGGGGAAAGGAAAGGGTGGAATCGGAAGGGCGAGTGGAGGGGCATGAGGATGTCATTGAATGGAGGCGTGGTTGTAGCTTGATAATGATAACGCCGTTGATAAGAGGCTGTGGCTTCCGATGGCATGCTTGGAGGGCATGTGACGGGCACGTGATGACCATCACTACACATCCGAAGGTAAAAGTTCACAAGTTGGCCTGTAAACATACTGCTGGCAAGCATTTCAATGCAGTAAGTATGGGAGTCTCATAAAAGTACTCAATGCAGTAAGTATGGGAGTCTCATAAAAGTACTCATCATACTCCAGTGGTCCATGTTTCAAGTGAAGGTTTGTCCTCCTCTCAGACACCTACTGTGATAATCTGAGAGTTAACGACAGGCAAGACATTATTTCTCATGGAAATGTCGCGTCAGGAAAACCAAGGAAATTACAGCTCATATGGTGGGCATTGGAAGACTCTATTCCTATGCATTATTTGAAGGGCTTAGTTCAATAGTGGTACAAGACCATTTTTGTTCATTCTGAGTTACAGCGTCCTAAAGTTAAACGAGCGCTGTAAAATTTACAGTTGAGATAGAAGAAATATTCAAGTATATATACCCGAAAATTTCTGGTATCTCAAGTGCAGATTTTTCTCCACCCATTTAACTTTAGGACTCTGTATCTCAGAATGAGCAAAAATGGACTTGTGCCACTATTGAAATAAGCCCTTCATTTGTGATATGTGTGAATCATAGTACCGTTGATTGCAAACCAAAACAGGTAGCTTACAAGTTTTACTTTACTTTTTACAAAGATGAAGGAGAAAAGCAATTGCCTTCAGATGAACAGCAGTGGGGCTGTCGCAGCAACTATTAAAAATGGAATTTCTGGGTACTTTAGAGTGTCAAAGAGTGCGGGGCGAGTTGTAGAGTAAGTGGCTGCAGCTGGTGTGGCCTAATTCTACGCGGCGGGTGCGATGATGAACGTGCAAACTTTACCTAATGCGGCCAGCTCGTTAAGAGTGCGCGGTTGGCGCCGCCGAAACCGCGGCAATAAATCTGGCCGCCCGCTCAGCCGGGCCGCCCCTCCGCCGTCGCTCTCTAACTCGCACAACAGGAGCGCCACAGTGGGAGGGCCCAGTCTATTGCGCCATTAACGTGGTATTCATCTTTCCTACTTGTTTTCTCGCTTCGTCCTTGTGTAGAGACATACACGATTCACTGGTTTAATTGTAAACTAAAATTCAGTTACATTCAACCATTATATGAGTTATACATGTGGACATCTACTTTTAATTATTTTCTGGCATATAAATCGAATCTGAGTCGGTAGTTACTCAAATCCATGACTCCTACGCATATAGAGGAGGTCTTAACTATTATCTCGAAAACATAAAGTAGTTTACACTATACTTGGTCGTAATGTTAGTTCTTTTCTAGATATTCGTCCTTCAAAGCAACACATGTCTCTAAACGGGTTAGCTGAGCATTTGGTTGTAGAGTGTTATATTGAGGCTCTTGAGAAAATTTTGCACCACGAAAACCACATTGTCGTTTCGGAGTTGCCTGCCACAAAATAGTTTCTTCATCCACGGAAATAAAATTTGTCACTGGATGCCACATCTAGAGAGTACCGTGATAGCCCAAAGAAGCACAGTGTGTGTCCTTCGCGGGTTATGCTGGGACGCTGTTGCGGAGCGGAAAGCTGCTCCTCGCATAGCTTACCACTACACTTAGTCTGGACAGACTCCCACAAGTTCATCCGGAGATCTCAGTAGTATGTTCCTGTATTGTTTTGCCACAGACGGGCATAATCTCTTAATACCGCGTCACGACAGCCCCCGAAAAAACTCAACTTAATCAATGATGGTTGGTTCTTCATCTTCTTTGGCTTTCCATGTATCCCCCTCAAATATCCCATGAAGCTCCCGTTTGCCCTTTGCAAGGAGGATAATTTCTGCATCTATAATTATTCTTTCTAACTTACGTCGAATTCCTTTTTTTGTACCATCACCCACTTCGTCGCTTCCCTTAAGTTTATGTGCATCAAAGCCCCCCTTAGATTTCTGAGGCTGACTTACGAGCTACTCCACTGAATGACTGGCTACATATACTAAGTCCCACTGCAAACTCTAAGCCTTATGGTTTGTCAGGGCACATTCTTTCCATCAACACTCCAAGTACCTTGAGCAGATGGGCAAGCACCTCCAAATATTTTACACACTGAAGAGCCAAAGACACTAGTACCCTTTCCTAATATCGCTCAGGGCCACAGCGATCACGCAGAAGTGCCGCAACACGACGTGGCAGGAACTCGATTAATATCTGAAGTAGTGCTGGAGGGAATTGACACCATGGATCCTCCAGAGCTGTCCATAAATTCGTAAGAGTACGAGGAGGTGGAGGTCTCTTCTGAACAGCACGTTGCAAGGTATCCCAGATGTGCTCAATAATGTTCATGTCAGTGGAGTCTGGTGGCTAGTGGAAGTGTTTGAACTCCGAAGAGTGTACCTGGAGCCACTCTGTAGCAATTCTGGATGTGCGAGGTGTCGCATTGTCCTGCTGCAGTTGTCCATGTCCCTCGAAATGCACAATGGTCATGACTGGATGCAGGTGATCAGACAGGATGCTTACGTGCGTGTCACCTGTCAGAGTCGTATCTAGACGTATCAGGGGTCCCGTATCACTTCAACTGCACATGCCGGACACCATCACAGAGCCTCCACCAGCTTGAACAGTCCCCTGCTGACATGCAGGGTCCATGGATTCATGAAGATGTCTCCATACCCGTGCACGATACGATTTGAAGTAAGACTCGTCCGACCAGGCTACATGTCTCCAGCCATCAACAGTCCAGTGTCGATGTTGACGAGTCCAGACGAGGTGTTAAGCTTTGTATTATGCAGTCATCAAGGTTACACGAGTGGGCCTTTGGCTCTGAAAGCCCATATCGATGGGGTTTCGTTGAATGGTTTCCACGCTGACACTTGTTGATGAACCCCGCAATTTGCGGAAGAGTTGCACTTCTGTCACTTTGAACGATTCTCTTCAGTAGTCGTTGGTCCAGTTCTTGCAGGATCTTTTTCCGGCCGCAGCGATGTCGGAAATTTGGTGTTATACCGAATTTCTGTTATTAATGGTACACTCGTGAAATGGTCGTACGGTATACACCTCCAGCCCTCCCCCATGTCGCCTTTTTGACTTATATAGGCGTTGCCGACCGCAGCGCCGTATTCTGGCTGTTTACATTTCTCTGTATCTGAATACACATGCCTATACTAGTTTCTTTGGCGCTTCAGTGTATACTAGGTCCACAACTTTGCTTCCACTGTTTTGAAATAGATGACAGTACCGGTAAGTGACGGTGCAGGTGGTAGGTCATAAGTGTCTTCCGGTAAGGCTGGACATTTGTGAACATGTCATCAAAATATTAGCCGGTTTGTGACTGCAAGATAAAGTTATTATCGACTGAATACGTCAAATTACCAGTTCTCGTCATGGGCGAGAGGTTTTAATTTTCTGCTTTAAAATTAAGAAATCTGTGACTGAAGCTCGTATGATGCTTGTTAAGGCCTATGGTGAGGCAACCGTTGGTATAAGAACGTCCTGAGAATGGCTTCAGCGCTTCAAGAAGTGTGATTGTGACTTCGAAGACCGGTGTGAAGGTGGAAGTGAGAAGGTTTTCGAGGCTACTAAGACTGATGGAAACAGTCACAGAAGATCATTATCGAAACCAGTCGATGGATTTGAGCCGAACACTGAAAGGCAAACGGCCACTACACAGCGACAGATCAGAAAAGGTTATTTTGCAGCATGACAGTGCTCGTCCGCACGTCGCAAAGCCCGTCGAAACATACTTAGAAACGCTGAAACGCGAAGTCCTGCCGGTAATCAAGCCTTTCTTTAACTAATATACGTCTATGTCACCAAAAATAGTGCTTTGGGGTTGCTTTGGAATAAGATTGGCAGGGAAAAAAAGTGATACGGGTTGAAGATGGTTGTAATTTATTTTGAGCTGTGCTCCAACAAATACAGCCGTGATGTTCATAGCTGCGACAGAGGTGGTTGCGCCTCGACAGACCGCAATAACGGTAGCAGAATCCCGCACGGTACCACCGTATACTGCCGCCATCATCCACCGTGGCTAGGGAAGAAATCCGCCAGCTCTTCTGATTCAGGGAATGACGCTATGGACAACGCGTTCGTGTGCTTGACTTTTTCGATACCCTTAGCTCAGCCTACAACAGTCTTCCTCGTCCTAGTATCGTCTCCATGGTTGTTGATTAGTTAGCTGTAGAGGTACACTGGAACATCGTCAATGGCTACGATCACCTCCTTGTCAAAAGCTTTACCAAATTTCAGCTTCAGGGATGTGCATATGCCCCTTGACCGTAGGTGGATTCGAGGAAACTAGAGACAGCATTTTGATAAGGCGCTCTTTGGGGATGCGATTAAGCGAGCTATCGGTAGTCACATCTCTATGAATACTGGATAAATAACACCCAGTAAAAATGCTTTTACGGTATACTGCGCGCAGGACTACTGAAATGCATTCTGACGGGTCCCACTTTACGACTTCGCAGGGTTTAGACTTCAGCCTGACACTTAAGGATGTTGCCGGATAAGTTGAGTATCGGAGGATACACAGCTTCTGAAATGTATTTATCAGAAAGAGATAACGCATTTTGTAACACGAAATAAAGTCAGAATGCCACCCAACGATTTGCAGTACATCGGGTTGCAACTACACTTGCTGTGTACCTGCTGTTGCTGCGATACATAGTCCAAATCTGTGCCTTCACCTCTTTCTTCCCCCTCTATTTGTCCGTCTCTTTTGCCCCCTCTCTCTCCGTCTCCTTATCCACTGTCGACTTCCTTCTTCTTCTCTCTCAGTTACCTCTCAACCCTCCCCCCACCCCCCAATCTGCATCACCCCCCTCCGGCAATCCGATCCCACCACCCCAGTTCTTCTCCACCTCATCCACCTTATCTCGTCCTCACCCCTGTATCATCTTCTCAGCTCCTCTCTCCGTCCTTCTCATCCTCTTTCATTTCTCCGTCCATTTCCGCCTACTCCTCTCCCTGTCAATCCGCTCCTCTCTATTTTTGTGTCAAAATCTTCCTTCCTCATCTCCGTCTGCCCATTTTTAACTCGCCTATTCTCTATTCAAGTTATCACTTCGACCTCAACATGAGGTTACTTATTCTTACCCACAGAGTGTTTCTTTCAAGATAGTAAATAATATGTGTACTAAGGTCGGCTAAAAGCGATACATGGTTTTACGAGTTCTTTATCCCCAGATTTCCCTAATGCACGTATCTCACATATATTTTACATTTACTTAAAGCATATCACAGATATTTCACCTGCATCTCTATTGAAGTTTGTCCTGAACTTTCGTTTTTACGCAGCTCATTATTTATGACATCATATCTTCTGCATAATGTGTCGTATAATGATATAAATTTGCAGGTACATTTAGCGGTGTATGTGAATACAATTAGTACTGCAGACGAAATGAATTGAAACGTCATGCTTGGTATAGAAACTTTAATGAATAAACAGGAAAATGTAGTAAGCGATTAACATTTTTCCTTCCATCAAATTTTGGGATTTGTCAGTGACAAATGTATCTTAAGGGTTTGAAATTAGATGTAAAGTTTGTTGAAACTCGCTAAGTACTCTCATTCTCAAATACTGGATGAAAATAGTCTGGCTATTCATGCGCTGCTGGCTACACGCCCACAGCGATAATTTCCGGACAGTACGTGACACATGTTTCGAGGTTGGTTGAAATTATACGGTGTTCAGGAGGAGATGTGTAACGTGCATACATACATACAGTTTTACTGTTGCATGTACTGTACATCTACATTAATACTCCGTAAACCACCTTATGGTGTATGCACAACGGTACCTAGTACCACTGCTAGTAATTCATCTTTCGTATTGCATTAACAGATGGAGCGCAGAGGAAAACGACATTCTATATGCATACGTATGAGACCTGATTTCTCTCTTCCCGTCTTCGCGGTCCTTACGCGAAATGTATGCAGGTGTCAGTAGAATCGTTCTGTAATTAATCTCTTTCGTGTATAGTTTTCTGCTGCATCGTCATTCATTAAAGCAGTCGAAGTTATGGTGAGACTACTGCATTGCCACGCGAAACTACTACAATGTAGGACGTACGGTGATGCCGTGATATATTTTGCAGTTGGGAGGTGATCTTTTAACTATATGTCCCTGTAAGAGGTGGTGAAATTTGGATGAGAACTAACATATTCATGTTAGGTGAGTGTATAAACACTGATTTGTTGGAATACTAAGGAAATAACGTTTGCATACAGAATAAAGACAAGCGCAACTGAATAGTAAAAAGACGATCTATATCACACGCCCATATGTAATTGGTGGCTATGAACGTCCTTCAAGCAACAAACCGCGGTTAGGTAGTGAGACTGAACTGTCGGAAATGGACAGGAAAGTCAAAAATTCACGTTAAACTCTACATTTACTTTCAAGAATTGAATCTTAATTTCAATAAATGTGACACGTAATATTTGTGGTGTACGTTTTTAACTATGTTGCAGACACTGTGAGATCACAATAACTGGTTGTGTTAGATGACAAACTCAAACGTCTGGAACCAAATTCTTAGTCGAAGGTAGCATGTTTCTATCAGTTAACGCTTCTTTCCCTTCTCGGAATGATTTACGTATAGCAAAAATGCTTGGTTGAATTCCGCCTTAAATTTCAGTTCCCTCTGTAACTCGTAGTGAAGGTTAGTTCAATGATCAGGGGAAAGCTAGAGCATACCATTTCAATAGAACCACACTTGGTACAGCTGAGCAGGATAACTTATAAGTCAAACGACGAGTCGGTAATATGATAATTTTTCTTCACTCGTCTTCTAAAGCTGATTGTGTGTAAATTGTAAAGAAAATAAAATTTCCATTCATGGGTTGGTCGACGTGCGTAAGAGGTTTATAAAGTGTAAATGTACCATTCACACAAAACGGTTAAGTTTGACATTTCGGGGTAATCATGAGTATAACGTAAGCTACTGCAATCAAGGTTGGTATCGTCAGATTTAAGATTCATAGTTCTTTTTTTTTCTCGTCCTGTTCTCTACGTGAAACATTTATTTGTAAAGAATGCTCAATAATCTGGCAGTGAAGTTCTCTGTACTGGAGGCTGCGTCCGTTACCACGTCATATGATTCTGGGCATCAAAAGGTTTGGAGCTTCCTTCTGAGTCGAAGAAAGCCACCGAGTAACAGTTAAATGTCTATAGCACGTGAACCTCAACGTTATGATTTGTACAGTTTGTGTTTTCATCTGAATCTTTCAATACTTTTCTGAGAACGGGAATGAGTTAAATAAAGCGACATGTCCGATGGAGGTAAACCTATGTAAACATTTTCCAATCGTAAGCGAGACAATGCGGTTTGTTTATATGTTTTAGTTCGACCAGAATGAGTTTAAGGGTCATTTCAGGCTTTGATCCCGCATACATTATCACAGTACGCAAGCAGCGTTGTAAGCTTTGTTTGTAAGGTCATCACTAAGACGCCACTCGACCTAATCCGCCTCCTTATCGGAATGGTCAGCGCTTTTGGCTGCTAAGCAGCGGACATGGGTTCGATCCCCGGTCGAGTCGGATATTTTCTTCTCTAGGGGACTTAGCGTTGTGTTCAAACTTCCTAGTAGATTAAAACTGTGTGCCGGGTCAAGATTCGAACTGGGGACCTTTGCCTTTCGTGGGCAAGTGATCTACTGACTAAGCTACCCAAGCACGTCTCACGCCCCGTCCTCAAAGCTTTACTTCTGCCAGTACCTCGTCTCCTACCTTCCAAACTTAACAGAAACTTTCCAGCGAACCTTGCAGAACTAGCGCTCCTGGAAGAAAGGATATTGCGGAGACATGGCTTAGCTACAGCCTGGGAGATGTTTCCAGAATAAAATGCTCCCAGCAGCGGAGTGTGCGATGTGTCCAACACACAGTTGTAATGTGTCAGGAAGTGTCATATCAGCGCTCACTCCGCGCAAGGATGAAAATTTCGTTCTGGTACTATTGTGTTGTCCTCGTCCTCGTAAGTCCCTTAACGTGGCGTCAAATGAAAAGACATGCAGCTCGACGTCCGAACTTTCACAGGTGGGGACTTCTGGCCATCAACCATCAATGCTATATTTATTCGACCAATTAGCTGCTATCGGAAAACACAATATATTGAACATCTGCGTCTTAGTAGTCACTTGTGGTAAAAATAAAAAAAGAACATCGTTCTGATGACCATTAGATACTGATTATGGATAGTACTTCCCTTGGGAGAACACCAGAACTGTACGTTGCCTATTTTGGAGGTCATTGGAAGGACTCCTGAAATCCACACAATAAGCATTTTCTCTACATGATGAATTTTACCTCTTCGCATCTTTTACGAACAACAGCACAAGCCATCTAGCACCCAGGTGCGTTAAGACTGTGGGCAAGGGATCACCTGCAATTGAACCTGGACCTTTGGCGTCGAGTGCAGAAATTTTCTGGTGCCTGATGGTAATCACAGACGTGTGTGGAGAGTCATTAACTTACGTCTCAGGCATGGCGTATGACGGTTTCAGCTGTGTGGTGCACCACTCCTCATTATTTGCCGGTATCGTGTGCGGACGTCAGAGGCAACTCATCACTGTAGAGAGCAGTTCGAGGACTATGGAATTTTGGAACAGTGTCCTACAACCTGTTGTTCAGCTACTATACATTTTTGTTAATCAGTTCGCTTTTCAAGATGATAATGCAGGGCCACCTCCTTGTTCGTCGTCTAGAAGGCGCGAATCAGCCTAATGGAATGGCGTGGCGTGGTGGCATGAACGTGACTGGGCGTACTTAGGACCAGCTGAAGCTAGTGGTGTGATGTCGCAGGCACCCTCCAGATACGCTAGATAAGCTAAAGAGAGGCGCTGTCATAGACTGGTGCAGGCTCCAGAAGCAGTAGCGTCTGGAATACCGTTTAGACAGCGGACAAGCAGGAGCGGAGCACACTGTAAGGCACGAGGGGGGAGCAACGTGGTAGCAAGTGTTACGCAGCGCAAGGATTTGGTTTCACGATTGTCTAAAGATATGCGACTCCGTACAGACTGCTGTTATGTAAGTGTAAAGCTTTCATTAAAAAAAATGTTTAAAGAGATTCTTTCTATTCCTGTTCGCCTTGAACCTGCGCCGGCCGAGTGGCCGAGCGGTTCTAGGCGCTTCAGTCTGGAACCGCGCGACCACTACGCTCGCAGGTTCGAATCCTGCCTCGGGCATGGATGTGTGTGATGTCCTTAGGTTAGTTAGGTTTAAGTAGTTCTAAGTTCTAGGGGACTGATGACCTCAAATGTTAAGTTCCATAGTGCTCAGAGCCATTTGAACCATTTGAACCTGCAGCCATAAAAGTTCTCAGTCGTAAAGGCGTGAATCTCCCTCATGTGTGGTTAATGGCGTGAGCTGTGTCACTTGGAAAGGTGCAGTTCTATGAAATTGGTTACACATGTATCATTAAAATTATTTTCCATCGCTAGCCATTACTTTCTCCCATCTTTCGGGGAGGGTACGAATCCCACGGCGAAAAAATTGTTCATCTTTTGAAGCGATCCACGAATCGAACCAATTTGTGACTTCTTCATGACATCGGAATTACTGGTCAGCCAGGCCATGTAGTATTGACCTAAACAGGTGATAGTCAGAGGGAGCAATGTCTGGAGAATACGGCGGGTGGAGTAGGACTTCCCATTTTAACGTTTCCAAGAACGTTTCGACCTCTTTTGCAACGTGGCGTCGAGCGTTGTCGTGATGCAAAATCACCTTACCGTGCCTCTCGCTGTATTGCGGCCGTTTGTCTTTTAATGCTCTGCTCAAGCGGAGGTTCGATAACGAGCACCTGTGATTGTTTCACTTGGTTTTAACACCTCATAGTACACGACGCCGAGCTGGTCCCACCAAATGCAGAGCACATTCGGTTTGGCTGTTGACGTGGAAGCATGGCCGGGATATCCCCATGATTTCTTGCGTTTAGGGTTATCGTAATGAACCCAGTACTCGTCCCCGGTCACAATGTGGTGCAGAAATCGCTTTCGTTTATGCCTCTGAAGCAACTGTTCACAAACACACAAACGCCGTTCAACGTATTTTGGTTTCAGCTCACACGGAACCGAAGTACCTACTTTCCGAATATGCCCATAGCCTTGAGCCGTTTCGAAATGGCTTGCTGTGTCACTCCCACTAATCGTGCCAATTCTTCTTGAGTCTGACACGAGCCTTCACTCATCAATGTCTCCAATCCTGCGTCTTCGAAAACATTCTCTCTTCCACCACTATGCCGGTGTACCATGTTAAAATCACCGTTCCTGAAGCGTTGAAACCACTCACGACACGTTCTTTCAATAGCAGCGTCCTTACCATACGTTCCTGAGAGCATTCGATGAGACTCAGCAACTGTTTTCTGCACACTGAAATAAAACAGTAACACCTCCCGCAAATGACGAGAATTAGGCTCGTAAACTGACATTGTCAATCAAGAACAACTTTATGATGCAGACACAAATCGACTAATGTTTGAATTAGGTTATGTTGATCGAGGTCCAAGCTAATTTCCTGACGTCTGCGATCTGTTTCTGTCGAACGCTACTTACCGTTGTCGCCACCTATCGGCAAACGGCGGAAGCAAATTTGTACACATTGTATAAAGGGCAGAAGAAGGAATTCGCAAAATTACGGATCAATACGGTTAAAATAGGTTTGCTGCTGAATTCTTGAGCATATTCTAACTTAGAATAATCTAAACTTCCTTGAGACACAAAAACGTTGTTCTACAACTCTGCATGGATTTATAAATATTTCTTCAGCATATCGTAAATTCCAATCTAATAAACTTCCTTGAAACAGGAAAACTTCTTTCCACAAATCTCCATGGATGTAGACAACCACGAGTGTGATACTCAACTCGCCCCTGTTCCCCACGATATCATACGAACCATGCATGAAGGGCAACAGGAAAGTTCTGAATTTTAAGTTTTCCGAAAAGCGTTTGATGCGGTGACACACTGCAGACTGTTAACGAAGATTGTAGTACACGGAATAGGTTTCCAGATAGGTGAGTGACTCGAAGACTTCTTAAGTAATAGAACCCTCTGCATTGATCAGAGGAGTACCCACGGAATTGTGATTGCACCGCTCTTATTCTATATACATAAATGATATGACATATAGTTTCAGCAGGAATCTGTAACTGTATACTGATGACGCTATAGTGTGAGGGAACAATGTCATCGTTGAATGTCTGTAACGGATACAGGATGACTTGGACATAATTTCTATTTAGCGTGGTGAGTGGTAATATCCTCTAAATATAGAAAACTGTAAGTTAATGCAGATGCCTATGAATGAGAATCCTTTAATGTACGAATACAATATTTGTTGTGTTCTGCTTGACACATTCAAACTGATAAAATATCTAGCCACAAAGTTAGAAGGCGATATGAACTGGAACGGACACGTAAGGATGACAGTAAGTAAGGTAAATGTGACTTCAGTTTCTGGGGACAATCCTAGGAAAGTATAGCTGATCAATAAAGGGGACCGCGTGTGGAACGCTAGTGCAATGCTTTGTTCAGTTCTGCTAAGTGTTTGGGATCCCCAATAGACTGGTTCTGCCATATTTGTTACCGATAGTGTTGGCCCGAGCCAGAAAATTACACAGATGCTTCATGATTTCCAACGGAAATCCTTGGAGAGAAGACGGGGTTCCTTTCACGGAACGCTTTTAAGAAAATATCTGCCGCCGACTGCAGAACGATTCCACTGCCACCGACCTACATTTCGTGTAAGAATCGCAAAGACAAGATGTGAGAAATTATGGTTCGTACGGAGGCGTTGACAGTCGTCTTTCCGTGCCTCTGTTTTCGAATGGAACACGAAAGGAAACAAATAGCAGTGGTACAAAGTACCTTCTGCTATGCACTGTATGCTGGCTTGCAAAGCCCGTGTGCAGATGTAGATGTAGATATAGATAGCTGGTTGTAGTAAAAAAGAATTATAGATTCTGTTGGATGGGAAAAAACTTTCGGATGAGTATAGAATACGTGTTGAGACTAAATCGAAGGGAGACGTAAGCGATTTGAAGAAGCAGAAACGAGTAAAGCGAGAAATTTAACGTCAGAATTGTGGCTCACAAAGTATACAAAGTTAAGGAACTCCCTAGGCAGCAAAATAACCCTTGATGAACCGAGCAATGAGGACATAAAAAGCAGACCAGAACTGGTAAAAATGTTATTCCTGGCCAGGAGACATTAATTTGTACCAAACATAGGCCTTAATGTGAGAAATAAATTATTGGATCGTACGTTTGCAGCACAGCATTGCATAGTAGTGAAACAGACTATAGGAAAACTGGAACAGAAGAGAATCGGAGCATTTGAGATGCGGTACTACACATTAATGTTGAATATTCGGTCGACAGATAAGGTAGGGAATGAGGAGGTTCTCCACAGAATCGACGAGAAAAGGAATATATGGAGAACACTGACAATAAACGACAAACTGATAGGACATGTGTTAAGACATCACGGAATAGCCTCCTTAGTACTAGAGGGAGCTATAGGGGGAAAACTGTAGAGGGATACAGAGGCTGGAATACATCCAGCAGATAACCGAGGACGTAGCTTACAAGTGCTACTCTGAGACGAAAAGTGGCTCAGCAGAGGAATTCGTGGCGGGCCGCATCAAACCCGATGACCCAAGGAAAGTGCAAATTCTATCGTAATCCGGCAGTTTATTAAATTTTTCTACCTTTAAGTGTTTCCGTCTGTAATTAAAATTAACTGTAGTACGCGATACAGTAAGCACACAGCTATGTTTGAAAATCTGATGAAGTGAATGGCTTGTATTTTGAACTTAATGATAAAAAAGACGGCCCTGACAGAATAGAATAAAGACGAAGACAGTACGGAACTGTAAATGCAAGAGACTAAAACAGATAAGGTGACACTGGCTACATTAATAGTCAGATTCTACAAACAGGACATAGATCATAATTTAAATCAATATAAAATTAGTTTACTTGCTTTGAACGTAATTAACTTAAATGTGTTCTATAACAGACATCTAGGGCTATGGTCATTGTCATATTTAATTAATTCGTGTAATTTAGCATATCCCAGGGTTTAATTACTGAGTGTGTACAAGTAATTACTGTATGACGTTATTAGAAGACAAACCAGTGTGGCTGTCGATAGAATTCATTTGTTACGTAACTGACTCGTTCCAATCAAAGTTTATATTGGTTTTACGTAATTTTAATTAATGAAATGATCTGATGCCTGCAAATAGTTTTCCGCTCACCATGCAGCAGATGTCTTTTCAAAACAGCAATATCCTATCCGAATTTTTAAGTGTGTGTTTACCTTCGCGTTACTACACATGTAGAAAATGCTTTCTTGTATCATACAGTTTCGAAGTGACACAAGACGTTGCCTGAAAGTCGTGGCTGTTCAGTAGCAGTGCTTGTCCGTCAGTTTGTTACCCGGTGAACCATCGACCCAGGTAACGTCACACAACGACCTTAGGCCGGTATAACACTATCAGATTTCGTGTCTAATATCTTTGTCAAATATCTTTGTCAAATAAATTTGATGGTGTAATAGGGAACTTTGTCAAATGTCGTCAAATATTTGATCAAATCTAGGACATCGCTGTAGATTTGATCAAAGAAGTCGCTTGTATTCTGTTCACTGCAATGTGACATGTTACCATATGGAGCGTTAGCATCGCTCCAACGTTCTGTCATCTGTCGTGTTTTCATAAACATTGCTTGTAAATACAATTGGTGTTTACCGACAACTACAAAAATAATAGAGATGTATGAAGCCGATGAGGTGCTTTACAACGTGAGGCACCCTGAAAACAAAAATAGAGTAAGATTGGAGACCAGGCCTAACCGAACCTAACGTGACCCTTTCCTGTAGCAAGGGAGTGTTACAGTGAGCCTGTCTTCTGCAGATGTAGCAGTTCTTAAGTTAGTATTGTGCTTTTGATATGAGGATACACTTCACTGAGCACATACAGAAACGTATGGTCATCCATTCTTAAGTAATTGTTGTACAATTTGACGTCCTCCGCTTTAAGCTCACGTAACAAGTTTTGTTGAATGGTTTTATCGTGTCGTCGTAAAACCCACGGCTTCACCCAGGTACGTTTCCTTTTTTTCCCCGGCTTCTCTTCCGCACCTCCACACAGTACAATTGTGGTACATGCAACTGCTGTTGACAACAAGTAGTTGTTGTCAGCCATCTTGAACTTTGACGAAAAATATGATGACAGTGTGGTACCCGTTTTTAGCGCCATGTCAAAGATCTTTGTCAAATATATTTGACGAATATTTCATCACATCTTTGATCAAATCTTTGACAAAGAAATTTGATTGTGTAATACGGAGCTTTACAGACAAATGACACGGCGTGCGTTCGCTAAGACTGACCTTCAACGAAACATTGTGGTCCGTGTCATCGTCCCTTCGATCCGCCATAAAGCTAGTGCTACTTGCTGCTTAAATCGTATACAGGGTATTACAAAAAGGTACGGCCAAACTTTCAGGAAACATTCCTCACACACAAAGAAAGAAAAAAATTATGTTATGTGGACATGTGTCCGGAAACGTTTACTTTCATGTTAGAGCTCATTTTATTACTTCTCTTCAAATCACATTAATCATGGAATGGAAACACACAGCAACAGAACGTACCATCGTGACTTCAATCACTTTGTTACAGGAAATGTTCAAAATGTCCTCCGTTAGCGAGGGTACATGCATCCGCCCTCCGTCGCATGGAATCCCTGATGTGCTGATGCAGCCCTGGAGAATGGCGTATTGTATCACAGCCGTCCACAATACGAGCACGAGAAGTCTCTACATTTGCTACCGGGGTTGCGTAGACAAGAGCTTTCAAATGCCCCCATCAATGAAAGTCAAGAGGGTTGAGGTCAGGAGAGCGTGGAGGCCATGGAATTGGTCCGCCTCTACCAATCCATCGGTCACCGTATCTGTTGTTAAGAAGCGTACGAACACTTCGACTGAAATGTGCAGGAGCTTCATCGTGCATGAACCACATGTGTCGTACTTGTAAAGGCACATGTTCTAGAAGCACAGGTAGAGTATCCCGTATGAAATCATGATAACGTGCTCCATTGAGCCTAGGTGGAAGAACATGGGGCCCAATCAAGACATCACCAACAATGCCTGCCCAAACGTTCACAGAAAATCTGTGTTGATGACGTGATTGCACGATTGCGTGCGGATTCTCGTCAGCGCACACATGTTGCTTGTGAAAATTTACAATTTGATCACGCTGGAATGAAGCCTCATCCGTAAAGAGAACATTTGCACTGAAATGAGGATTGACACATTGTTGGATGAACCATTCGCAGAAGTGTACCCGTGGAGGCCAATCAGCTGCTGATAGTGCTTGCACACGCTGTACATGGTACGGAAACAACTGTTTCTCCCGTAGCACTCTCCATACAGTGACGTGGTCAACGTTACCTTGTACAGCAGCAACTTCTCTGACGCTGACATTAGGCACGAAGAATTGCCTCGTCCATTGAAGGTGTCCTCGTCGTTCTACGTCTTCCCCAGTCGCGAGTCATAGGCTGGAATTTTCCGTGCTCCCTAAGACGCCGATCAATTGCTTCGAACTTTTTCCTGTCGGGACACCTTCGTTCTGGAAATCTGTCTCGATATAAACGTACCGCGCCACGGTTATTGCACCGTGCTAATCCATACATCAAATGGGCATCTGCCAACTCCGCATTTGTAAACATTGCACTGACTGCAAAACCACGTTCGTGATGAACACCAACCTGTTGATGCTACGTACTGATGTGCTTGATGCTAGTACTGTAGAGCAATGAGTCGCATGTCAAAACAAGCACTGAAGTCAACATCACCTTCCTTCAATTGCGCCAACTGGCCGTGAATCGAGGAAGTACAGCACATACTGACGAAACTAAAATGAGCTCTAATATGGAAATTAAGCGTTTCCGGACACATGTCCACATAACATCTTTTCTTTATTTGTGTGTCAGGAATGTTTCCTGAAAGTTTGGCCATACCTCTTTGTAACACCCTGTACACAAAAAAACTTTTGATCTCCTGAAGAAAATTATTTGAAGTTGACTCACGGTAAAATATGCGAAAATTGAATTTAAAAATAAACGCCACTGCTAGAATTTATATAGGTTGAACTCGGATCATCCAGCGTCACTTCATTGTAATTTTGTGATAACTGCTTGGATCATCCATCGCCACTTCATTGTGATTTTGTGATATCTGCTACCACAGTTGACCGGGAGGTAGTTAACAGCCCCGTCAGTCTGGTTCACTTGACGCACTGACACATGTCTCCAGTATCACTCAGGGACAAAGTGACAACAGCAGCGAAACAATCTGATAGGGCAAGATTTGTTTATCACGCAGATGATAGAGGCTTACTATACTGACGGATAATAAAATCGCAGCGCCAAGAAGGAGATGTGCAACGTAAACGAAAATTGGTAGGTGTGTTTCTACGTCTGAAATATGATATCTGTGCAAATACCGAGCAAGTGGCACTATGACGATGCATATCAGGTTTGCTTTAAATATACGCTTTAGCGGCCGTTAGAGTTAGTTACCACTGAGACTGGACGTGGTGAGTAGATGTTAGTCAAGAATACCTTTAAGGCGTCAAATAAGCCATTATCTACACCTCACTCACTGTGTCCTATCGGCAGTGTGTAATAGTACTACTAGAAGCTGGATGTTCCTTCTGCGATACTGCAGAAAGACTTGACAGAAATGTAGCCATTGTACATGATTGCTGGCAGCGGTGGTTACGAGAATGTACAGGCTGCGGACGGACACGAATCACTACCAAGAGGAAAGATCATCGTGTTCAGCGTATGCCTCTCGCGCTTCGGACTGTATCTCAGAAGCAATTTGAGTAGCAGTGAGCACCACGGTATCACGACGAACTCTTACAACTTGCTTACTTCAAATACAGCCTCGAGTCCTGTAGCGACCAGTGTTGTCAGGCGAGAGCTCATTGAGAGGCAGGATGGGAGTCTATTGCGTTCTCTGTTGAAAGCTAGTTCTGCCTCGTGCCAGAGATGGATGTGTGTTAGTTAGAAGAAAATCAGCAGAGGACCTGCACCCAACCTGTCTGTGTGCTAGACACACTGTACCTACGTCTGGAGTTATATGGTTGGGGTGCGATTTCGTATAACAGCAGGAGCACTCTCGTGGTTATCCGACGCACCCTGACTGCAAAAGTGTACGTTAATCCGGCGAATCGACATGTTGTGCTTCCACTCATGAACAGAATTCCAGAGGGTATTTATCAACAGAATAACTCTCGCCCGCATACTGTAGCTAAAACTCAACGTGCTCTGCAGAGTGTCGTCGTGTTCACTAGGCCCGCTCGATCACCAGATCTGTCTCCAGATTAGATTAGATTAGTACTTGTTCCATAGATCATGAATACGACACTTCGTAATGATGTGGAACGTGTTAGGTTAATAAAAGGTGTCTATACAAGATATTACATTACACAAAACATTACATGACACTTAATTTTTGTCCGCAGCTCGTGGTCTCGCGGTAGCGTTCTCGCTTCCCGAGCACGGGGTCCCGGGTTCGATTCCCGGCGGGGTCAGGGATTTTCTCTGCCTCGTGATGACTGGGTGTTGTGTGTTGTCCTTAGGTTAGTTAGGTTTAAGTAGTTCTAAGTTCTAGGGGACTGATGACCATAGCTGTTAAGTCCCATAGTGCTCAGAGCCATTTGAACCATTTGAACTTATTTTTTTTTTTTTTTTTTGTGGGCGTTGGTAAAATGTTGTGGCAGCATAATTTACCCCCTTCTGAGCCAAAGTTGGATTTAACCTTGAGTAGTGAAGATCATCCTTTCTCCTAGTGTTGTAGCCATGCACACTGCTATTACTTTTGAATTCGTTCGGATTGTTAACAACAAATTTCATAAGTGAATATATATATTGTGAGGCTACAGTGAAGATCACTAGCACTTTAAATAAATGTCTGGAGGATGATCTTGGATGAGCTCCAGCAATTATTCTGATTACACACTTTTGTGCAATGAACACTCTTTTACTCACTGATGAGTTACTCCATTATATGATGCCATACGAAAGCAGAGAATGAAAATAGGCGTGGTAAGCTAATTTACTGAGATGTATATCGCCAAAATTTGCAATGACCCTAATAGCATAAGTAGCTGAACTCAAACGTTTCAGCAGATCTTCAGTGTGTTTTCCAGTTCAAACCCTTATCCATGCATACACCTAGAAATTTTGAATATTCTACCTTAGCTACCAGTTTCTGATCGAAGTCTATATTTATTAATGGTGTCATTCCATTTACTGTGTGGAACTGTATGTAGTGTGTTTTGTCAAATTTTAAATGAGAGCCCATTTGCAGAGAACCACTTAATGATTTTCTGAAAAACATCGTTTACAATTTCAACAGTTAATTCTTGTCTATTGGGTGTGATAGCTATACTTGTATCATCGGCAAAAAGTACCAGTTTTGCATCTTCGTGAATATAGAATGGCAAGTCGTTAATATATATTAAGAACAGCAGAGGACCAAAAACCGAACCTTGCGGCACCCAATTCTTGATTGTTCCCCAGTTTGAGAAATCACCAGTTTTTTGCATGTTATGTGAACTACTTATTTCAACTTTCTGCGCTCTTCCAGTTAGGTATGATTTAAACCATTTGAGCACTGTCCCATTCATACCACAGCACTTGAGCTTATCTAGAAGTATTCCATGATTTACACAATCAAAAGCCTTTCATAGATCACAAACAATCCCAACGGGTGACTTCCTGTTGCTCAGAGCATTTAATATTTCATTCGTGAAAGTGTATATAGCATTTTCCGTTGATAAACCCTTCTGGAAACCAAACTGACATTTTGTTAAAACTTTATTTTTACAAAGGTGTGAAGCTACTCTACAATACATTACTTTTTCAAGAATTTCGGATAATGAGAACATATCGGAAGTAATCGGACGACAACTCCATCCACAAAGAGCATTAACTGTCCCTGTATTTATCGACCAAGTGGAACAGGCATGCAACTCCACTCCACAAACTGATATCCGGCACCAGTAATACAACACATTGCTTGCACGTCTGCATTTATGAATTCAACATTCTGACGCTTACACCAGTTATTAATGAACCAGCTATTCACATTTTCAATGGCTTATTTCGCGGTTACGTCAAACTATGCACTTGCGATGCTTCTCATTGAAATATGTTACCGAGAGAAATTTATTCTTGAAACCTGATTTCTCTACATTAACTGTTTGTGGGTGTTGTGAAATTTTTCCATCAGTGTAGTTCCAAAACTGCACGCTGCTCACATTGTGGCAGACCTCGTGTTGACTTAACGTACACATACCGCGCAGTAAGGTGAAGTACACACATATCGACGTAACTCAAGACTAGTCCACTGACTAAAAAACCATTACAGAATTTTTTGAGAAGAACTGCCCAATTTTAACTGTTCATATTTATCAATGGGAATAGTACAGAACAGGTTCATTTTAGGCGTATATCTTTCATAACGATTTCTCGATAGTTCTGTACCAACGTTGTGCTATTTACTATTACCTATAACACGAAATGTTTCTTCATCACTGATAATTTAGCCACAGTGAAAAGTTTATGTCAACTACCTCCATTAAGAGAACACTGCTGAAGTCAACACATTTCCTTTTATCATCAACACTAAGAGCTTGCACCAGCTGCAGTGTGTCAGGTTTGGAGTCCAAATGTCGCTGAAATATCCGCCACACATTGGAATAAGGACGGAGATTAGAATTTAGTGAGTTCCACTCAAAAGCAGAATGCTCTACACTCAAGTGCGATTTCAACATGGACACCCATCCTAGCACAGACATTATGTTTCTTCGAATTGATAAATCCAACAAACTTTTTTTTTCTGTCACAGACCGAATAATCCTAAGGGTCTGACGAAAAACATTTGTACAACTGTAGAAAGCAGGACACGCTCGCATTTCGTTAAAACTATATCCCACCCCAAACTACCAATGTACGTTTCTTTACAGAAATGGACGTTGTGTCGAAATAAGTAATATTTATAATCGAGTCAAAGAGGAATAGTAATCAGACAGTAAAACAAATAAAAATTGTATAGCAAGACTCTACAATATTTTTCGAGTATTCTGCAGTCTGTTGTAGTTGGGCAGCAGGCGTCTATTAATAAAGGTAACTATTAAGAACAGGTTCATCTCTTCGAGGCACATCGCAGCCGAGTGGAGTGCTGCGACGTTGTAAGTCTGCCAGGGAGAAGTTAATACTTGCGGCGCACATATGAGGCTGCCTCCAGAACACGGGACTGCGCAGCTCTCACCTGCAAATCGTCGCAGCCGGCGCTAGTATCGCAGGCGTCCTTTTGTGACACCGTGGAATTCGCTTAGTGCCCCAGACACACACAGAGAGAGAGAGAGAGAGAGGGAGGGAGAGGGGGAGAAAGAGGGAGGGCGTGACTCTCTCCCCTCGTCGTTCCCCCGCTTCTGCGGTCAAAGCCGCCTCCAACGACTGTGGGGCACTTTGCCAGCCACCAGGCGGATGCGTCTGTGTCTGCGTCAGAAGATCCTGCCAGTACTCTCCAGGCTCCTGCCGAGAATTCTGCGATGCTGATTAATTATTCTGTGCAGCTGCTTCTCGTGTACACTGTGGAGACGTTAAGTTGCATGAACAGGAGATCATTCATGCAACAAAGTTTCCTGGCCTTTGAGGAGTACAAGAAAGGTCTGTCCTAGGCTCTGGGTCCATTTTTTGTTGTAATACTGTTGAAAAAATATGAATTTCGTGCAAGTGAAAGGGCTTTTGAAACCATTATCTTTCGCTCACAACACACAGTTCCACTACCTGTGATCTGTATATATGTAAAATGCACTCCTGAAGAGATTTGTCACCACACTTGACCATAGCTATGATGGCAGTAAAATGCTGTTTACTAGATGCGAATCATTTGTGCCTAAAAATTTGTGTCATTTCGGTTCATAAATGATACGTGAAAACGTATATACACTGACGGAAACAAAGTAGCAGCAACAAGAAGGCGTTTAGCAACATAAACGAAACATGGTAGTGCCGGCCGGAGTGGCCGTGCGGTTCTAGGTGCGTCAGTCTGGAACCGCGTGACCGGTACGGTCGCAGGTTCGAATCCTGCCTCGGGCATGGATGTGTCTGATGTCCTTAGTTTCGTTAGGTTTAAGTAGCTCTAAGTTCTAGGCGACTGATGACCACAGATGTTGAGTCCCATAGTGCTCAGAGCCATTTGAACCATTTTTGAAACTTGGTAGTCGTATTTCTACATCTTAAATATGATGTCTGTTCAATTTTCGTGCCAGTCACGTAAGACTGAGGCTATTAACGCCACTATGAGGATGAAAATCAGGTTTTCTTTGAATATAGGCTGTAATTTTCGTGAGCGTTAGCTACGTTCGAGACTGGACATGATGTGTTATTGCTCAAGGATGCCTTAAGGCGTCGAGGACACCATTATCAATACGTCACTGAGTCTGAACGAAGGCTTGTAACAGAGCTACGAGGAGCTGAAAGTTCCTTCCTCGGGACAGAAGAAAGAATTTTCAGGAATGTAGCCACTGTGCATGATTTCTGGCAGTAGTGCTAACGAGAATGTACAGTCGTAAGGAGAGCCAGATGGCCACGTGGCTGCAACGAGAGGGAAGACCATCGTGTTCGGCACATGGCTTTGGCGCATCGTACTGAATCTGCAGCAGCAATGTGAGCTGCAGTTGGCACCACAGAGACACAACGAACTGTTACAACTCGCTTACTTCAAACGCATACCCAAGCCCTGTAGAGGCTTCAGTGATGTCAAACGAGATCTCATTGATGGGCATGGTGGAGATCTGTTCCAATGATTCCCGTGTGTTGATTACAAGAACGCCAGGTGAGTACATAGATGCAGCCAACCTGTCCGTGTGGTAGATACACTGCACCTACACCTGGAGTTATGGTCTGCAGTGTGATTTCATATGACAGCACCAGCACTCTCATGGTAATCTCAAGCACACTGACTCCAAAAGTGTAAGTCGGTTTGGTGATTCGAGCTGTTGTGCTGACATTCGTGAACAGCATTTCAGGTAGTCTTTTCCAAGAGGATAACGTTCGCCCACATACCACTGCTGTAACCCTACATGCTCTACAGAGTGGCAACATATTGCCTTGGCTTGCTCCGTCGCCAGATCTGTCTCAAATCGAAGACACGTGGGACATCAGCGGACAACAGCTCCAGCGTTATACACAAACAGCATTAACCGTCCCTGTATTGATCGACTAATTGCAACAGGTTCAAATGGCTCTAACCACTATGGGACTTAACATCTGAGGTCATCAGTCCCCTAGACTTAGAACCGCTAGGCCACCGTGGCCGGCTATCTCTACTCTCAGAGGACGTCAAGTGTATCTCACCATTCTTCAATACGTCAGTATCCCATTTCATTGCACATTTACTTTTTTGGACGATTCTCTTACACTTGAACCTACTTCTTATCATTATTAAATTTTGATCCGAGTCTAGGTGTGCTTCTAGGTACGGCTTAGATTGCAGTATCTGATTTTACAACCTCTGACCATTATGTAATCTAACTAGAGTCTTCCCCTACCTTGAGGCCTTTGCCAAGAACACATCCTACTCCTGTGATTTTTAAACGGCGTGTTTCCTGTTATCAGCTTCAAGTGTCACACAACTCTGTTACTTTTTCTCCTCTCTCATTCCTGCTACCAAGCCCATTTTTTCTCGTAAATCTTTTTTCTCTTCCTTATCCTACTACAGTTTTCCAATCCGCCATTAGTAATAGACTGTGATCACGTTTTACATATTGACTTACCCGTTCAATGTGCTCCTATAGGCCTACTTTTTGTGACTTCGGCATGATTAACTGAATTATCGTTGTTAGCGTGGGTTTCTTATCGATTACAGGGAGGATTATCGTATTATTCAGACTCTGAGCTATTTCCTGTTCAAGACGTATTCTACTCCCGTTCCTCCTTTTTTTTTTCTTTTCGCTTCTTTGTTTATATTACCCTATATTCGTCTCACCAGAATTGCCTATCTTCTTCCATTTCACTTTACTGATTTCCACTATAACTAGGCTGACTCTTTGTATTTCATTTTATAGTTACCCAACCACGTTGAGATCTATGATATCCCACACCATGACTCCTAGTATCGCAAGCTCGTAATTGAAGAAGTGTCATTATGATCTCACCGTTTGTTTGACACTGCTATTTCCATGAACTGTATTACTGGTACTGCAGCACTGACAACTCACTCCACGTCATCAGTCCTTCACCAAAATATCAAGTCACTGTTGTGACAGCAACTGTTACAGCTGTTACTGCGACTAATACTGCTATGATTTTTCCCATTTTAATAGCTTGAGTATAAAAAACTTCCTGGCAGATTAAAACTGCGTGCCCGACCGAGACTCGAACTCGGGACATTTGCCTTCGCGGGCAAGTGCTCTACCAACTGAGCTACCGAAGCATGACTCACGCCCCCTCCTCACAGCTTTACTTCTGCCAGTATCTCGTCTCCTACCTTCCAAACTTTACAGAAGCTCTCCTCCTCCATTTTAATCTGCCAGGAAGTTTCAATTCAGCGCACACTCCACTGCAGAGTGAAAATCGCATTCTGGAAACATCCCCCAGGCTGTGGCTAAGACATGTCTCCGCAGTATCCTTTCTTTCAGGAGTGCTAGTTCTGCAAGTTTCGCAGGAGAGCTTCTGTAAAGTTTGGAAGGTAGGAGACGAGATACTGGCAGAAGTAAAGCTGTGAGGACCGGGCGTGAGTCGTGCTTCGGTAGCTCAGTTGGTAGAGGCCCGCGAAAGGCAAAGGTCCCGAGTTCGAGTCTCGGTCGGGCACACGGTTTTAAACTGCCAGGAAGTTTCATATCATCGCACACTCCGCTGCAGAGTGAAAATCTCATTCTGGAAACATCCCCCAGGCTGTGGCTAAGCCATGTCTCCGCAATATCCTTTCTTTCAGGAGTGCTAGTTCTGCAAGGTTCGCAGGAGAGCTTCCGTAAAGTTTGGAAGGTGGGAGACAAGGTACTGGCAGAAGTAAAGCTGTGAGTACCGGGCGTGAGTCGTGCTTCGGTAGCTCAGTTGGTAGAGCACTTGCCCGCGAAAGGCAAAGGTCCCGAGTTCGAGTCTCGGTCGGGCACACAGTTTTAATCTGCCAGGAAGTTTAATATCAGCGCACACTCCGCTGCAGAGTGAAAATCTCATTTTGGAAACATCCCCTAGGCTGTGGCTAAGCCATGTCTCCGCAGTATCATTTATTTCAGGAGTGCTAGTTCTGCAAGTTTCCCAGGAGAGCTTCTGTATAGTTGGAAGGTAGGAGACGACGAGATACTGGCAGAAGTAAAGCTGTGAGGACCGGACGTGAGTCGTGCTTCGGTAGCTCGGTTGTTAGAGCACTTGCCCGTGAAAGGTAAAGGTCCCGAGTTCGAGTCTCGGCAGGGCACACACAGTTTTAATCTGCCAGGAAGTTTAATATCAGCGCACACTCCGCTGCAGAGTGAAAATCTCATTCCAGCTTGAGTTTAGTTACAGAAGTATTATATTTAAGGTTAGTTTATTAATCGCCACTGGACATAGCCTACATACCACTGAAACATTAGCTATAATTCTCTGCATTCCATGGCCTCAGACAGTGTTTCCATTGTTGCAATCAGTGGCCTACAACTGTGTCATACACCATGAAGTTTTTCAACAACCAATGACGATTTCGTCGTGATTAAGACGCTTGACTGGTATTTGATGGTGAGGTAATATTAGATACTTGTAAGATAATAATCAAGAATTTTCTCTTATTCCTAATAGTTTAACGTGAATAGCAGATTGTTCACACTAACAACTCAACGCCATCCGAGCTGGAATTTTATCAATCTCGACACAAAGACTTATAAAATTGCAGTACCCTTCTGCGCAATCATGGGACGACGTTTCTAGAAACATCTCCCATCAACAAACGAATGGTCGTTCCATCAATGACAAGTGAGTTTTACTTGCTTCACATCTGTATACGGTGCTCTATGTTGTCAGGTACCACAGTGTTCACTCTCAAGAATCGCAAACATATTGGAGGAAACAACGCCACTCACCTAACAGTTCTTCAGAATTGTGGGCCAAGTGTCTATGACCCCAAGCAGAGGAATGCATGATAAGTGCCTCTATTTACGTCGTGTTTACTTCAGTTCGGTTCCCGACTTTCACATCGGTGGCACTACAGTTGTGTTACGCTGAAAGTGTTCTGTATCTCAATGCACGACGACCTACAGCATTATCTGCAACCCCCACCCTCACTCATACCTGCTGATGATCTCTAAGTACCCCACCACACATCATTTCATTCAAGTATGCGCAGTAATGCTTTAAGCAAAAATTACTGCTGACACAAAATAAAATGTCCTTTTACGACATTCGTCTATTAGAAACGGCGAAAGTAAATCATCATCGCTAAATATACGGTTATTCAGCATTTGTGTTTGTGTAATAGTTGGTTACTTGTAGTGGGCAATTACCTGAATATCTACTAACGCTGAGCTTCCCTAGTGCGCACTTGGGTGTCACATTTTCTGACCATATTCATACGAGCATACTGACTATGCGCCACTTGTGATTCCACGGAAATAAACTGTTATAAACTTACGGTTGTAAATAATAGATTCAAATATCTTTATATTTTATGGAGTAACGTTCGTCGGTAGAGTATGACACGTGGGTCACAGATAATTGTGATCCACGTGGAACTAACATGCAAAAATACTGAAGTAGGCTAAATGTAGTTCTAAGTAAGCTGACTGCAAGTATTTAACTGTTCTCATATCAGTTCCTCAAGTTAATACGATCACATAAAGAATCAGAGGGTCATGTCTTTATTGAGTTTTTAATAGTCATAGATAAAAAGACCATAGAATGTTAGTGATACCGGAAAACATTTCGTGAATTTTGCGTGCCCTCACGTTGATATCTTACGTCTTCTTGACGTGACTGATTATTAGCGACCTTCCGTACGTTCAGCCAAGTTGTTGAGTCCATTTTCGTGCACAATGTCTCTACGACCGACCCAGAAGCCTTCTTGAGGAACTCCGAACTAAGCTGCACTCTGTGCTCGGTGCCTGCACTTCAAACGGATTGTGAGGAATTGTTGATGTCACGCTGCTATTAGTTGCTCAGTACTATTCCCGGCGAAGAAGTTGGGTAGCCCAACTTGTAGAGGAGCTGAGGCACATCATAAGGATTGGGTACTGCGTAGCAAGCCGTGGTCGCAAACATCGTTGTAAGCCACTAGGTTTTGCTGTTCAAATGGTTCAAATGGCTCTGAGCACTTTGGGACTTACCTTCTGAGGTCATCAGTCCCCTGGAACTTAGAACTACTTGAACCTAACTAACCTAAGGACATCACACACATCCATGCCCGAGACAGGATTCGAACCTGCAACCGTAGTGGTCGCGCGGTTCCAGACTGTAGCGCCTCGAACCATCACAATGGAGAAAAAGGACCATAATAAATTAGAATCCTTCGAAAATTAGACTGGAGGAAGAATTCTAACGGTTTCATTGAAACCAAAAGTCTTTGGAGGCCAAAACATTGCAGGAGAATAAAAGACTCAGTAGAAAAAACTATAATGCATAGTCGAAAACGTGGTCGAAGAGGGATGAGGACGAGAGAGGACCAGTAGGTCCTTGGAGAACTGAGCAACAACGCAACGTCCAGGAACGCATGAAGAGCTGTCAGCAATCACTTCACGGCTTATAGCAACAATAAAATATAACAGATTGATTTATGTTCAAGAATACGAACTGTTTTGTTAATATATTTCAAGCTTTCTTACACGAGTTGTGTCCCAGCCCCATACATTTGTGACAGCAAGTTATCTGCAGAAGACTTTCAGCTGTCCTGCGTGTTAGTTAATAATCGCAAAATCATATTTTGTACTAATGAGAATGAAACACTACAAGCATCGATTACGGCGTTTCAGCTTTATGATCACGTAGTGTCATATGATGTCTATTTAGTTAGCCTCCATTAGCCAGTTGCAGCATACGTAACTCGTTTCCTCTAACGGTGGCTGTCGTACGTCATATCTCAGCATGGGGACATATTTTGGCCATTCTTGTCACCTTCACGAAACAAAGCGAACCTTTGTCAACACCGGTGTCTTCACTGTTCGTCTTGTTACCTCAGAACATTTCTAATTGGTTCTTCAAACTTTATGGATACTTTTGGCTTTTGCTGGAGGAAATATTCAACGGTAAATTCAAGTGGTTAAATGTGTACAGTTTAACTCTTTGCTTCTTTTCGTTTTGGTCATCAGTAGGCCACGTTAATTCGATTCGATTTCTTTACTTCCGTTTCCATTCTTGTCCAATACTGTTTCATTATCGTACTTTGAATTTTGTTTACTCTTCCATCCAAGAAGTATTTGTCCTGTGTCTGGTTCTTTTCTGATTCTTATGACCTGTGTTTCCCATATTACCAGGTCTTCTGCATCATTTCGTACCTCTTGAATCCAACGCAACGTAATTTAGGTCTCTTATTGAAAATAACGTTCAATATTCGATGTGTGAACCTACACCTAGGTAAGATTCTTCCCAAAGATTCAGACTTTCTGCGTCTGCAGTTTCTTTTTCTCCGTACTGGTACAGATTCATATTCCATTTACTGATGGAGATTCATTGATTCCTATTTGATCTGACTTTTTCTTGCGGTTTTACATGTTTGCAAAGAAACGGTCCCGTAACAGATGCACCGCATGCAAACCTGAGGGCAGGTGCACTCATTGTCTTGGTTCCCGTCAACCACGGCTGGCAGAAGGGAGGAGCACTGTATTGTGCATCAAGCATGTCGTTTGCACTTTTCTCTGTACCTGTGCTCCGAGAACAAGAAATGGGCTTCTGGAACATTCTGTGTTATACCACATCATATGTCGGAGGCTAGCAGCAGGTACATCGCGGAATTATTTCCAGTGTGTAGGCTGCCATTAACAATCCAACACAAAAGACCGCATCTGAAAAGATGCAATGACTAGGGAAGCATGGACTACTGACCACTCGTGTAATCTTATGTTCGGCAGTAATTGCACTCCTGCATTATCCTTCGTCGGCTATGGCACGCACTTGGGGAGGGGTCCCAGTTCTAAACTGTTTTGGAGAGATACGGCGGTGTGTTCCTGGCACCATTGTGTGGGAAACCATCGAGTATGACTTTAGATCGCAGCTGAATGTGGTTTTAGGGACTCTGATGGCACAACGGTACATGATGGGCATTCTGCGCCCTGATGTGCTACTTTTCATACGACAGTATCGTGGAGTCATTTGTCAAAATAATAATGCTTATCCACAAATGTTATATGCCTCTGTGAACTGTCTGCGAGATATTGAAGTATTTCCATGGGCGGCAGAATCTTCAGATCTGTCCCCAATAGAACATACGTGGCCCCAGATTGCATGTCCCTTCAAGTGCCAGTACCTAGCACATCAGGGGCCAGTTACAAAAGGTGTGTGACAGTTCCGACTAGGAAAGGATCCAGCCGCCTTACGACACGCTTCCTAAATGAACCAGAGAATATCGAGTACCACAAATGGTGCAACGTTATTCTCACTACTGGGGCTCATACTACCAATTAGTTTGTGAATCTGAATCGATATTGTACTCACTGAAATAACATCGCACTCTCTCTTAACTCGCAATATATCACTTCGCTTCCTCCTCCCATTCAGAGTGGTTCGTTTTCTTTGTCTGCCAGTGTACTTAAATTTTCAAAGAGTAATTAGTCTATTCAGTTCTTTAACATTACTGTTGTCTTTATTTTTTACGCTGTCAGAGTGGGTGAGGGTTTGTATGCAACATGTGTGTTACGTACGAGTGTCTAGATGTTCCTATAATTAATGTTAAAGGAGCGTGTTAATCACATTGTGTAATCGAACAGTGAGTCACCTCCACGGTTTGACACATTTAGCTGTGTACAAATCGTTGAGGCAGAATCATTACTTCTGTCCCTAAGACAAGTAAACACTATTATTGTTCAAATGGCTCTGTGCACTATGGGACTTAACTTCTGAGGTTATCAGTCCCCTAGAACTTAGAACTACTTAAACCTAACTAACCTAAGGACATCACACACATCCATGCCGGAGGCAGGATTCGAACCTGCGACCGTAGCGGTCGCGCGGATCCAGACTGTAGCACCGAGAACCGCTCGGATACTCCGGCCGGCAAACATTATTATATTTTCAATTTATTAGCTTAATCGAACATCTTATGTTTGGAAAATTATTTAAGTTAATTCGAAATTGGTGTTGGCCAAGAAAAGAATGTGTGGTGCTGAAATTTTTGTGGCAAAATGAAGCTGTGTGCCGAACCCGAACTCGACTCAAACAAAATTTCAAATCAACCCACACTGCGCTGCACAACGAAAATTAAATCTGGATACAATACCCCAAGGCTGTGGCTAGAACGTGTGCCACAATACTCTGTTCTCCAGAAGTGCTAGTGCCACAAGGCATGCAGGAGAAGGTCGGTGACTTTTGGAAGATGGGAGATTAGGTATTGGCGGACAGAAAGCTGACGGATCGTACATTGTGAGTGGACATCTCCTTTGGTGGAGCATTTGGCAATGAAAAGCCAAGATCCAGGTTTCGAATCTCAGCCTGGCACAATAAATTGTAAACTGTCAGGTAAGTTTATAGTCAGCGCATGCTCCGCTGCTGAATGGAAAATTCACCCTGGTAAATACCGTGCTGTCCGTGAAAATCGATAAGGCTGATTAGTGACAGTGTGTTGCAGCCAGTGAGAAGAGAGGACTTTCTTGTGCTGTGGAGGAGAAAGAGATTTACTCGCACTAATGTAGTAGAGTCGTAATTCACGTCTAGTAGCGATTGCCACTATTGTTATATTTTCTAGTAAGAATGTTGTAATTTATTATTGTTGAGAATGATAGTACTTCAGGAAAGGATTGAGGTTTGGCGCAAATATCGTTTGTGGAAAATTCGAGAATTTTATGACTTTCTTCAGATGTGCTAATAAAATACGAGTATATTATGAAGCGTGCTTTCTGTCGTAATTCTTAACTTCAGATTACTGAATATTTGTGAGACAGTATACGAAAATTGATAACAATTGGTTCAAATGGTTCAAATGGCTCTGAGCACCATGGGACTCAACTGCTGAGGTCATTAGTCCCCTAGAACTTAGAACTAGTTAAACCTAACTAACCTAAGGACATCACAAACATCCACGCCCGAGGCAGGATTCGAACCTGCGACCGTACCGGTCTTGCGGTTCCAGACTGCAGCGCCTTTAACCGCACGGCCACTTCGGCCGGCGAGGGTTGTTCAGATTAACACCTAGATCATTTATGTAAATCAGGAACGGCAGAGAGACTATGCCACTACCTTGCGGAACGCCAGATATCTTTTCTGTTGTACGCGATGATTTACCGTCTATCACTACCAACTGTGACCTCTCTGAGACGAAATCACGAATCTAGTCACACAACTGAGACGATACTCCACATGCACGCAATTTGATTAATAGATTACACGGTACAGCAAGTCTTTCACTTATTATTGCACGTAGCCCCAGCATTGATGTAATGTTTACCAAAAAACTCATTCCTGCTGCACCACATTACGTTCGACTTCCTTTCGCCTGCACGCAATCCAGATCTGTGCACACTAGAGTATCCATTTCATTCAACAGTTCCTGTCATTCTTCTCCTCGTTCAATGTGGATAGCTATGTTATCACCATATATTGATACCCTTTCGCTCTGAATTTAAACCGACTTCTGATGCGATACTTTATGTTACTAGTTTTCCTTCGCTATGAAGGTCGAACATTGTGACACTGCATCAATATCGTAGGTTTTTATGATCGAAGCGTCTGTCTCTTGGTCTTCAAAGCTTGGTGTTCGTGTTTCCTTTTGTACGTGGTGCACATTAGCCGTGTTTCCTCGGTAGGTTTATATGTTTTTCTTGGGATGTGAAATACCGTTTACAACTTTAAGTTGTTGCGTGATTTCTGTAGGGTAATAGATCCAATGGAAGCGTTTAGATTCTTCCATTATAAAACGGATGTTATTTATCTACAGTTGTAGTCTTCTAGGATGTGAGGGTGATATCTTGAAAGCATGATCATATGTGTGAAGTCTCATAAAATCTTAACAGCCGGCCGAAGTGGCCGTGCGGTTAAAGGCGCTGCAGTCTGGAACCGCAAGACCGCTACGGCCGCAGGTTCGAATCCTGCCTCGGGCATGGATGTTTGTGATGTCCTTAGGTTAGTTAGGTTTAACTAGTTCTAAGTTCTAGGGGACTAATGACCTCAGCAGTTGAGTCCCATAGTGCTCAGAGCCATTTGAACCACCATCTTAACACTATTTTGAACAATACTGTAGTTTGGCTCTAGTTTCCTCCAATAATTTTAGAAATGTTAAATAGCTGGCCGGCCGGAGTGGCCGAGCGATTCTAGGCGCTACAGTCTGGAGCCGCGCGACCGCTACGGTCGCAGGCTCGAATCCTGCCTCGGGGATGGATGTGTGTGATGTCCTTAGGTTAGTTAGGTTTAAGTAGTTCTAAGTTCTAGGGGACTGATGACCTCAGAAGTTAAGTCCCATAGTGCTCAGAGCCAACCATTTGTTAAATAGCTGTGATCTTTTACTTCTCTGTTCTTTACTAGCAGGCTTCACAAAGCTCTTTCGAACTATAATACTGGATTCATAGTGATTCTAGTCGACACCCATTTCTTTTTTCATGACTTTAGCAGACGGCTTCTCCTTCGCGGATGCCCTTAATGTACCCATTATACTTATCCGCTCGCTGTTCTGTGTTTAATAGTGGAACTCGTTCTACTCATAAGTTCCGCTTTTAATTTCTCTGAAAGTTATTTGTCTTTTCTACTCACGGAATCTGTCCTTCCGAAGATTGTTTCTTTTTCGAACTTCACAGAAGTCATGTAAACGTATTTTTTCTGGCTGCAGTGTCACACAGGTGTATTTATTACTATACATTTCGACCTATTCAGGGATATACAGCAATGTTTCGGTAGCTACAATCTGTTATATTTCTTTCTCTGAAACATTAAGATTCCATCGCAACGTTCATTCCATAGTTTTCAGCTTGCAGAACCTTAAGTATGATGTAAAAAATGAGGTGAGAGGCAGAAAACAGACTGTACACTGAGTACCAGTTTCGTGAAAAACTGCGCTTGTTTCGTAGGATGATAATATGGTTGGTTCCTGACACAGCAGCCGGCGAGTCAAATGTCTTACATTCATTATTTAATATAATTCTGATTTATTCGTCTATCATACTGAATACACTTGCAATAGCATGCTACTATATTTCAGATCTTACTTTTTATAACAAAATCTATTAATATTAGAATAACGATATTCAGACGAATAAGTTCGTGCATCTTCGGTTCTCTCCACAAGTGCGGTACGGAGTGGAATGATTCGGCAGTTTAGTCAGTATTGAGTGACGGGTTGAACTGTAAAGTCCGATTCGCAAGCACAACGCTCATGATCTCAGATGCGCGCTATGCAAAATTGTATCCAAATACCGCTGTTATGCGTGAGAAGCAGAGAAGAACAAAACAACGGTGTATATCAGAGTTATGACTATGTTTCATACAATATTTTATGTATAAGATTGTGACTGACTCTCATATGAAGCATGTAACTCAGTAGTTGTGTACAAAGTAACGTTTCATTAACAGTTCGTAGCTTTATCTGCTTCGTGTGTTGTGAATAAAAAAACCTATTTGTATCGTTAATTTCGAATTTACACCATCATTTAATATAATAGGGAGCCTATGTCATCCTAACAGTTATTTCGTAGCCTCAATTCAAGAACGACGAACTCGCGACATGGGTGCCACATCTGAGCTGGGACAACGGTGTTCATAGGCGACCTCTCATATTAGTGAAGCATGGGAGATTCTCAGTGCTCTACGCTCCCAGTGGCGGAACGCAACTAGGCCCCTCACACTACCTGCATCTCCAGCACAAACGAAGACAGTTACATGTCATTTAGGGCAACGCAAGGGTGGGAAAGCAAAGGAGGAGTTAATATGGAGAATAGCTGTTGATCTGCAGTCAGACTACGTAGTATGTCACTGTACTTTCTGGCACAGCTAGAACGCTTATAGACACACTACATCACCTTGAACTCGGCCATTGACGTTTTGTTCAAGTTCACACATGCTGTTATAGAGGGCCTTAAACGGATGACATAATCAGTGGTTTCATCATCCATATCAACAGGAGGATACACCAACTTCTTAACTCCACCCAATGATACAGCAGTACTAATTTTCATCAGTGGGAAACCATGCCCTCTCCTTATCTCCAGCCAATCACAATGCAGTGTTATAAATCCACTTTGCAGAAATCGTCAACTGCGTCAATGGAAAATTGGAAAAGAAACTCCCCCTTCCGCCGCCGTCTCCATCCCATCTCACAGTGCAGTACGCCTTGCCTCCAGCCAGTCATAGTGCCGAATAAATCCCAATAGAATTAATAAAACAAAACTCCTCTCCCCCTTATCTCCATCCAATCATCGCACAACAAGATGCTGGAAACAGACCAGTTGCGTATGCTTTATACGCCGTAGGCCTCATCTGTCACCAACCAATCAGAGCACAGTATTAAAATGTGTAAAATTACGTAATTCCCGATGTACACATCGGGTCACACAACCACAACCCCTTCCCTTCCCTCATTTAGCCAAACAAAATGGCAGAAAGCCCAATTGTGTACTTTATAGCCATCCCCCACAACGCCAAACAATCATACAGACCAGTGGTCCTTATTTCCAGCGAATAATAGCACAATATTAAACATCCAAGTTGATGGATTAGCAAAGCAGCTGTCCCATATTTCCCACGCCTCCTCTACTCCTTCGTATCATCTGCCAATCAGTTTGATGCAAACATACCGCCTGTTGTATGTTTCCCATGCACCCTCTGTTCCTTTCAGTCTTCAGCCAAACAGTCCTTAGTCTACAGAAAGTGGTGTTACATTACATCGTTTCCGATGCACACTCCGTTATCCCTACATTCTCCTCATCTTTCTCCAACCAGTCTCAATCAAGATAATGGAAACAGACGTGTGCTCTATACTCCAAGCGCTCCTCCTCCATTAGCCATTCAGAGTGTAGTACTGAGCCGGCCGGTGTGGCCGAGCGGTTCTAAGCTCTACAGTCTGGAACCGCACGACCGCTACGGTCGCAGGTTCGAATCCTGCCTCGGGCATGGATGTGTGTGATGTCCTTAGGTTAGTTAGGTTCAAGTAGTTCTAAGTTCTAGGGGACTGATGACCTCAGATGTTAAGTCCTATAGTGTTCAGAGTCATTTGAACCATTTTTTGTGATTCAACTTTGTCTCAACTGTGGTAGTAGATTCCACAAAAAAGAGGGTACAGGTAGAAAGTGCTACCGTTGAATATAGAAAATCGAGTTGCGTGCGCGGTACTTGGGATTACGTGCATTTCTTCGAGAATCGTCTTACTATGAGACGGCGAGACGTGGAGAGCAGCAAGGAACGTCAGCTGTGCAGCGAAGAGCAGCAGCCTGTATCGCTAGCAGAACAGGGCGTAACTGAAGTCTGTCTTTCAAGACAGCTCGTCAGTTGAGTTGCAACCAGCGATGCAGCCAACAGCTCTCAGAGTCAGTGGTAGCACGTCGATGCAGGAAAATTAGCGTAGGCCTGTAGTCTTGACTGTGAAAGCACTGAATAAACTGAGAGCAGTTCAACTGTTTAGTGGAGGGAATAATATAGTAAAGAAATTTTTTAACAAAATTTTTTTGGACTGCGTTTATCTCAGTAAAACTTCTACAAAATAGGAAATGAGATACGCTCTTAGAAACAGAGAAGGAGTGCAGTCTCACAATAGTAGGTAGGATGCTGTAGACAGAACACAAATACTTGGCAGTGAAGTCGGATATAGCTCTAATGTAAGCGTAAATCGAGTCTTGCGTCACTCTGTTGAAAACATAGTGTCAAACCTTAAGGATGGATCTGAAAAAGCAGATTCAGCCTCATAAGCCTTCATTGAGAGTTTGGAAATAGTTGGGAATGATTTCACTGAGAATTTAGATTTAACTACTGGTGATCACAACGAAAACGTAGATTTAATGGCAAAGGATGGTAATGAAAATGTAGAGTAACTTGTGTTTTGTCACAATGAAGTGGTCGACTAGAATAATGACGCCCGAGACAATGAATCTGACGCCAACAGTAGATAATGAGGAAAAGGAAATCAGTGAGAAGCAAAATATGAACCCAAAGTTAAAATTACTTTTAAAAGGCCAAGCAGCTGCTACAAAAAGGTTACAAAAGAAAGCAGAAATTAGAAAACTACAGAGGACATAAAAAAGGAAATAAATGCAGCACCTAGAGAGGAAGAAGAAACAAAAAAAATGATATTAGGAAATTAAATGCAGGAATAACTCAAATTAACACTAATTTAAAGGCTTTGGAAGAAAAGGTTACATTTAAAGATAAAACAGAGGGATGAATCAAAAAGATAAGTCAAGGAAGAGAAGAATTTGATAAAAGATTAGGTGACTGAAAGTTTGAAATGAAACAAAATGTCGACACTGAAAATGAAAAGTTAACTGGAATTATGAAGGCTCATGGTAGTGTTACAGAGAAGATAAACTCTGCCATTAGTCAAATGAGAAATGAGCAAATTAAAGCCACTAAACTTCATAATGATAGACATAAACAGTAGCTCAGTCATTTAGAAAAAGTTAAAAGTAATCTGATGTACGTAGCTATGAAGTTGAAAATGTAGAAGCCTCTTGTTAAGACAACACTAATTCAGATGAATTGGGAAAAAGATAGAAATACTTCCTGAAATACACAAAGTGAGATGAAATGTTGGTATGGCATTGATGGCCAGAAGTCTGCACCCGGGGAAGTTCGGCTGCCGCGATGCAACTCTTTTGAGTTGATGTCATTTGGGCGAGTTGTGTGCGATGATAATAAATGAAAAAGAGGGCCGGACAGGAGCCCGATGCATAGCAGTCAGACACGCTAACAATTTCTTATCCCTTCTTCATTTTGTTCGTTATTGTTCGTTGCAATTGGTGTAGGTGGACAACGGACGTCACAAGACGCCTATCCAAGTTCATCGTTATTCCTTTACTCAGATTTTCTTTTACTTGCGGACACACGGGAAATAGCTAGCAAGGTAACTAAAATATATGAGCAACTAAAAAAAAAAAAACATGGAAACGTGCTATGAACAAGAAAAGAAGAACGGTTGTGTTCACAGTAATGATTCTGCAGATTATCATGATGCATGTGCTATCATCTCTCTTTTAATTGTAACTTACTCCCCATTCCTTTCATTCGACAATTTGAGGGCATTATCCCTTAACACAGATAAGAGTAACAGAATATAAAGTGGGCGGTAGTAGATAGAAAACCATGGGGAACAGGAGTGATTAACACATGTAAAACGTACACTGAGTTTATACGAGCATTTTTGAATCAATACTAGTTTAGTAGTACACAAAAGAAGTGAAATATCTACGGGCAGAATTTTTTTAGTAGCCGCTGTGGTAACTATAAGGTGTTTGGTCTGGGAAAAGAATTTGTACGTCATATCGTACAGTGATACTGAATCTCTTATCAGTGTAAATACAGGTGATATCAATAACCTTACGCGCATCTTTGAACAGATACACACATCAAAAAAAGTTTTGTATCACCCCGGGTCCCAGAACTCCTGGAGACAGAAAGTGACTGTGGGTATTGTATCACAGACACAGTTCCTTTGACTGATCAGAGATGTCACTACACATGCCCAAAGATATGAATAACCATGCATGAGCAGCTCCTATTAGACGGAGGTGATCCGACAGCCGATCAGTTCCAGTCATTCCATCAGGAAGGAGGTAGACGGCTCGTGTTGTCTGTAGTTGATGCCTAGACGGTCAATACCGCGGTTCAGTCGCGTCCGCATTGTTGCCTTGTGACAGGAAGGGCTCTCAATAAGGAAAGTGACCAGGCGTCTCGGAGTGAAACAAGCGATGTTGTTCGGACATGAAGCAGATACCGAGAGACAGGAACTGTCGATGACATGCCTCGCTCAGATCGCCCAAGGGCTACTACTGCAGTGGATGACGGCTACCTACGGATTATGGCTAGGAGGAACCCTAACAGAAACGCCACCATGTTGAATAATGCTTTACGTGCAGCCACAGGACGTCGTGTTACGACTCAAACTGTGCGCAATAGGCTGCATGATACGCAACTTCACTCCCAACGTCCATGGCGAGGTCCACCCACCCACGAGGTGCAACCACACCATGCAGCACGGTACAGATGGGCCCAGCAACACGCCAGATAGAGCGCTCAGAATTGGCATCACTTTCTCTTCACCGATGAGTGCCGCATATGCCTTCAACCAGACAGTCGTCGGACACGTGTTTGGAGGCAACCTGGTCAGGCTGAACGCCTTAGACACACTGTCCAGCGAGTGCAGCAAGGTGGAGATTCTTTGATGTTTTGGGGGGGCATTATGCGTGGCCGACGTACACCGCTGGTGGTCATGGAAGACACTTTAACGGCTATACGATACGTGAATGCCATCCTCCGACCGATAGTGCAACCACATCGGCAGCGTACTGGCGAGGCATTCGTCTTAATGGATGACAATGCGGTGCACATCTTGTGAATGACTTCCCTGACGAAAACGACATCGCTCGTCTAGTCAGCATGTTCCCAGTAATGAACCCTATCGCATAAGCCGGGGATAGATTGAAAAGGGCTGTTTATTGACGACGTGACCCACCAAACTACTCTAAGGGATCTACGCCTAATCGCCATTGTGGAGTGGGACAATGTGGAGCAACATTGCCTTGATGAACTTGTGGATAGCATGCCACGACGAATACAGGAATGCATCAATGCAAGAGGACGTGCTGCTGGGTATTGGAGGTACCGGTGTCTACATCAGTCTGGAACACCACCTCTATAGCTCTCGCTGTATGGTGGTACAACATGGAATGTGTGGATTTCATTAGCAATAAAAAGGGCGGAAATAATGTTTATGTTGATATCTATCCCAATTTTCCGTGCAGGCTCCAGAACTTTCAGAACCGAGGTGATGCAAAAATTTTTTTTGATGGCTGTAGATTCACTGTCTAGCCACAGCCAGCGCAGGAAGTTTGGGGAAAGAACGGGTGGTGGTTAGACCGCTGTAATGACAGCGAGCAAAAACCGAAGCAGCGGTGTGGACAGGAAAGATGTGCATAAGGATTGTTTGGGAAACAAACCACCACCACACAGCCGCAGCCGGTCCAGAGGAAGCGCGTTTCAGAGAGATACGAATGGAGGATGTTGTTACGGAGGACACAGAGGGTATCATAATAATCAAAACAGAGAACATACTCCTTTCATGCTTTTACTTCTTTACCTTTTATTATTATGGGCTAAATCTGTCAGCTTTAATACTCTTCACTATCCAAGCTACGACGAGAGTATTGTAGTGTACGTGACAATTACCACGTAAAAGATAATCAGTAACCACAAGTAATCCAGCAGGACCAACACCAGGAAAGCACATCCTATGTAAAACTGCTAAGCTGGTCTAAGGCTTCCATCCCTGTTGACCAGTGTACCGTTGTTTCAAATTTCATGTTCAAGATATCGTTGACAGAGGATAATCGTACAAACTCGCCGTCACTTGATCATCGGACAGTGTCCCATGTGGACGGTATGATGTATCATGCAGCGTAACTTGCTGTTACAGTGCGAGAGAGAGAGAGAGAGAAACAAAGATATTGTTTATTACTCTGTGGCGGTCAGCGCTCACATAATTATTCTTAGGAGATAGAGCTTTTGCTCTTCTTAAGAGTAAATTGGACTAGAATTCTTGTGATGTAACAATCGACGTCATTCCGAGTTTTTGATTCACATTGTATAATATATGTGTATATGGAAGGAAATCAGTTAATAGAACAATAAAATATTGTTCATTTCAAGAAGGTACGTGTTATTATACACCCAGCGTATACTTCTATTGTGATTTAATAATAAATACCAGCTTGAGAACAGTTCCGACGGGGGCGTTCAGTTCTAGTGAAATAGTTCGATGTTTTCTTCAGAAAAGAAGTCACTTCATGGGTCATTCAAATCCACAATAGTACCCGGACATTTCTCAGAACTGAAAGCAATCTGATTGTTATGCAACAGAGCCCCGAACAATATTTATCCGTACTTTGGTTACCACTTTCAGCTCAACACGGTATCTGCAGCATCTGGAGCAGATTTCTACAACAGCGGAAGCGTGTAATCGCTATCAGTTTCACACATCGCCCTGTGTACGCTGTATGTATTTACCCACAACAGTGAACATACAGTTACTCACACACATAGAAAAGACACAAGGTGGTGTGGGAAACATTTCAGTATAAAGGTCCTGTAGAGCTACACAGTAATTAGCCTAGTAGTAGTAGTAGTGGTAAAGAAAAAAATTTTCTTTTTTTTTCAAAGGAGCCTTTATAACATCCTATGAAAAATTGCTAGGCGGGTCTAAGGCTTCGATCCTTATTGACCAATGTGGTGTGAACAGTAGAAGATAGCAAAACGAAAGCCGTTGTTTCAAATTTCACGTTCAAGATATCGCTCACAGAGGATAATCGTACAAACACGCCGTCACTTGATCATCGGACAGTGTCCCATGTGGACAACATAGTAGTAAGCATCGCTGGCGCAGAGGAACAACTGAAAGATTTGAAAGCAAATATATCAGCAGTCCAAATGGGAGCACAGTTAGGTTTTACAAAGAGGACTCTACAGCATTAGTCCCTTATCTAACCTTAATTTATCGTGAATCTTTCACCCAGCACATAGTCCCAAGCGACTGGAAAAAGGCGCTAGAGACTCCAGAATATAAGGACGGTAGAAGAACGGACCCGAAAAAATACAGACCAATATCCCCCACTTCGGTTTTCTGCAGAATTCTTGAACATATTTTCAGTTCGAATATAACAACTTGCTTGAGACTGAGAAGGGCATGTCCACGTATCAGCATGGTTTTAGCAAACATTGTTCTTGCGGGACTCAACTTGCCCTTTTTCCACGTGATATACTGCCAACCATGGATGAAGGGCCCTCATTCGGTGCCCCGTTGCACGTTGTACACAAAGGTGCAAGCATATGAAATATGTTCATAGATATGAGAATGGCACGAAGACATCTTAACTAATGTTGTCCTCGACGGCGAATGTTCATCAGAGACAAGTGTATCCTCATAAGTGCCCCAAGAAGTGTGATAGAACCGCTGTTGTTCTCTGTATACATAAACGGTTTGGCGAACAGCGTAGGCAGCAAACTGTGGTTGTTTGATGATAATGGTGTTGTATACAGTAAGGCGTCGAGGTTGAATCATTGTGAGAGGTACAAGAGGACTTAGACGAGATTTATAGTTGGTGTGATCAATGGCAGTTAACTCTAAAAGTGGAAAAAATGTAAGTTAATCAGGATTAGTAGGAAGAACGAACGCGTGCTGTTCGGATACAGCAACAGTAGTGCCCTGTTGACACAGTCAAGTCAATAAAATATCTCGGCGAAAGAAACGTTCCAAAGCGAAATGAAATGGAACGAGCATGTGAGAACTGTTGTAGAAAATACGAAGGTCGACCTCGGTTTGTAGCGAGAATATTAGGAAATAGTGGTTCACCTATAAAGAAGACCACTGGCAGAGCGGTTCTAGGCGCTACAGTCTGGAACCGCGCGACCACTACGGTCGCAGGTTCGAATCCTGCCTCGGGCATGGATGTGTGTGTTGTCCTTAGGTTAGTTAGTTTTAAGTAGTTTTAAGTTCTAGGGGAATGATCACCTCAGAAGTTAAGTCCCATAGTGCTCAGAGACATTTGAACCATTTTTATAAAGAAGACCGCGTATAGGTCGCTGGTGCGACCTATTCTTGAGAACTGCTCCACTATTGGGATTCGTATCAGGTCGGATTGAAGCAAGACATTGAAGCAACTCAGAGCCAGGCTGCTAGATTTGTTGGCGGTAGGTTCGAACAACACGTAAGTGTTACGGAGATGCTTTGGGAACTCAAACGGGAATCCCTGGAGGGAAGGAGCCGTTCTTTTGGAGAAAAACTATTGGGTAAATTTAGAGAATGAACATTTGAAGCTGACTGTCGAACGGTTGTACTGCTCTCAACATACACTGCACGTAAGGACCACAAAGATAAGACGCGAGAAATTAAGGCTAATACGGAGGCATGTGTAAGTTGATTTTCTCTCGCTTTGTTTGCGAGTAGAACAGGAAACGAAATGACAAGTAGTGGTACAGGGTATACACCGCCATGCACCGTACGGGAACTTGCGGAGTATCTATGCAGCCAAAGAGGTTTGTATTGAAAAAAGGCTAATTATTAGACACCAGATAGGTAATGACGGAGATGTGTAAGGCGACGTGTAAGTCGACTAAAATTTTTTGAATAATGAGAAGCAGTGTTTATAGACGAGGTGGTCTTTGCCAGGTGTTTATGAAATATTATGAAGCAGATATGTTATTGACGTCTGCGAGGCACAACACTAAATATGAAGATATCACAACTGACGTAAACATAGTTCGTGTAAGAAATAAGTATCAGGTCACTTTAAGTGAAGCAGACAATTTCTTATGCACTTGGCTGAAATAATAGAACGCAAAATAAAGGTCCAACTCGGAGAAATATAATCAGCATCAGAATGCTAGAAGGTTTATTGATATTAATTTCTGGAAAATGACATTACAACGTTCGATAAACTTTGGTACAATTTCTGCGCGGGATTAGCCGAGCGGTCTGAGGCGTTGGTCCCGGCGGAGGTTCGAGTCCTCCCTCAAGCGTGGGTGTGTGTGTTTGCCCTTAGGATAATTTAGGTAAAGTAGTGTGTAAGCGTAGGGACTGATGATCTTAGCAGTTAAGTCCCATAAGATATCACGCACATTTCAACATTGGTACAATTGTACACAACGTACACATGAATATACACTGACGCAACACCAAGGAGGAGTTGTGCAACATAAACGAATGTAGTCACGTGCGGTTCTACATCTGAAAGATAATATCCATTCAAATTTCGCTCCAGCAACATAAGAGCGGAGCTAGTAGCGCCAGTATGAGGATGCAAATCACGTTTACTTTAAATGCACACTGTAACGTTGGTGAAGTTTAGTTACCTTTGAGATTGAACATAGTGAGTTGATCTTAGTGAAGAATGCCTTTAAGGGGGCAAGACGCCATTATCAACACCTCACTGTGTTTCAACGAGGTCGCGTAATAGGGCTACGAGAAGCTGGATGTTCCTTCTGCGATATTGGAGAAATGCTTGGCAGGAAAGTACGGTCGCAAGAAGACCCGGCTGTAGAGAGGAAGGTCCTTCGTGTTTGGAGTACGGCTCTGGCGCGTCATTGTGCACCCGCAACAGCAATCTGGCTTTTTAGTGACACAACGGACTGTTACGAGACGATTACTTCAAAGACTCCTCCGAACGAGATGCCCTGCAGCCCTCTTTCCACTGACCACAAAGCACCGCCATTTGAGACCTCTGTGGTGTCAGGTGTGAGATCATTGGAGGGCAGGGTGGAGGTCTGTTGTATTTTCTAATGAAAACTGGTTCTACCTCGATACTGGGGTGATACTAAACTCTAATCTAGCTGGTCCCATCGACTGTAACTAAAGCCTACAGTACATTTCGGATGACTGGACATACTGCATTCTGGAACGTGATTCATTTGCTTCAACATTTAACAGACCACACAACAAAACGCAAGTGTTCTTTAATGTGCCATGCACGAATTGAAACTTGGTCCCTGGAGGGTGGAGGGTGGTTACAGCTGCGTTGTAGTGAGAACCCGTAGGGCTGATGTGGTTACGGTTAATACGAACCGCAACCTGGTCTGTAAATTCGGACAATCGCACGTAGTGATAACTGTCGCAGGAGGCCATTACTGCCCTTACGTTCTCGGACTACAGTCACGTAATACACAACCAACTAATCAACTCACACAGCGTCGTCCGCACTGGTGGGCACCGCGGCGCAACCAGCAGCAGGTAGTTGCGCTGGAGTCCGCGGTTCGACCACAGGCGCACTGTCACGCCCTGATTAACGCCCTTCACTGCCGCGCCGTAATCACGCCCTTAAATCAGCGACGTAATTGGCCCTTCAATTGTGGCGGCGCGGCTGGACGGCGATGCCGGAGCAGCCCGGGCCCGCGTAGGCTTTCTGCACGACAGGTTGAGTTCCAGGGAGCCCGCCGCGGCGGCTGCCGGCTGCAGCAGACGTACGCTCCGCGGCCTCGTCACACATGACAGTCCGTGCGTCACGACATTCTTCCTGCGACATTTTTTTTTTGTCGAGTCATCATTCTTTTGACTAATTTCATGCGGTCCGCCACGAATTCCTCTTCTGTGCCAGCCTCTTCATCTCAGAGTAGCACTTGCAACATCGTTCTCAGTCATTTGTTGGATGTATTCGAATCTCCGTCATCACCTACAGCTTTTACCCTCTACCGCTCCGTCTAGTTCCACGAAAATTATTTCCTGATACCTTAACAGATATCCTATTAACTTGTCCTTTCTTCTAGTCATTGCTTTCCATATATTCCGTTTCTCTCCGATTCTATAAGAACCTCCTCATTTCTTACCTTATTAGTCCACCTAATTTTGAACATTCGTCCGTAGCAACACACCTCAAATGCTTCGATTCTCTTTAGTTCCGGTTTTCCTACAGTCCATGTTTCATCACCATACAATGCTGTGCTACACACGTACATTCTAAGAAATTTCTTCCTCAAATGAAAACCTATGTTTGATAGTAGTAGCCTTCTCTTGGCCGGAAATGCTTTTTTCTCCAGTTCTAGACTGCTTTTTATGTTCTCCTTGCTCCATACGCTATGGGCTATTTTGCTACATAGGTAGTAGAATTTCGTAACTTCATCTACTTCGTGACCATCAATCCTGATGTTACGTTTCTCACTGTTCTCATTTCTGCTCCTTCTCATTACTTTCATCTTTCTTCGATTTACTACCAGCTCCGATTCTGTATTCTGTAGACCGTTTATTCCATTTACGAGATCATGCAATTCTGATTCACCTTCACTGAAGACCGCAACGTCATCAGAGAATGTTATCAATGATGTCATTTCACCTTGAATTCCACTCCGGAAACTTTTTTTTATTTCCATCATTGATTAGTCGATGTACAGTAGGGGCGAAAGGCTTCATCCTTGTCGTACACCCTTTTTAATACGAGCACTTCGTTCTCGGTCTTCCACTTTTGTTTCTTGTACGTGGTGTATATTAACCGTCTCTCCCTATAAACTGGCATATTTTCCACAGAATTTCGAACTTCTTACAACATTTGACGCTGTCGAGCGCTTTTTCCTGGTTGACAAATCCTATGAACGTATCTTGATTTTCCTTTAGTGTTGCTTCCATCATCAACTGCCACATCAGAATTGCTTATCTCGTGCCTTTACCTTTCCTAAAGCCTAACTGATCGTCATCTAACACCTCCTAAGTATTCTTCTCCATTCTTCTGCATACTATTCTTCTCAGCGATTTAGATAGGTGACTGTTATGATTATGCCATAATTCTCGCACTTGTCGGCTCTTGTAATCTTTTCAGCTATGCGGGTGACGTTTTTCCGAAAGTCAGATGGTATATCGCAATACCCATGCATTCTACACACAGACGTGGATAATCGTTTTGTTGCTTTTCCCCCAGTCATGGAACTTTATCTATCCCTTCCGTCTCATTCGATTTTAAGTCTTCGAAACCCATTTTAAAATATGAATCTAATACTGAATATATATCGACTCCTGTCATGAGACCAGTAGACAAGTCTACCCCCTTATAGAAACCTTCAGTATACTCTTTCCGCCTATCCGTTCTCGTGTCTGCATTTAACAGTTGAATTACCATTGCTGTCTTAATGCTACCTGTCTCGCTTTTAATTTCCCGGGAGGTTGCTTTAATTTTACTTTATGCTGAGTCAGCCCTTCTGGTAATCATTTTTTTTTTTTTCGATTTCATCATATTTTTCATGCAGCTTCGCTGCACTTCTTATTTATTTCATTCCCAAGCGACTTGTGTTTCTGTATGCGCAAATATAGATGACGAACGTAGTCAACTACGTGATATTCTTTTACAGCAAGCCCCAGTTTTCGATAACATCCCTGGTACTATGTCCAGTTTTATGTATGAATTTCAAGTTAAACAGCATGACACATTTAATGGCAAACATTATCCTATTCCTTATATCCATAGAGAACAAGTCAAGAAAGAACTACAAGCTATTTGTCAACATAAAAAGGAAAGAATAATTTTGCCTTAAGTCATTGACAGTCCCGATAGTGTCATTTATTTAAATTTATATGTTTCAGAAATTTTCTTAGATCATAATCATGTATTCTTTAGTAATCAGACGACCACCTTTGAAGCTATGTCAATAAGCAAAGTCAGTTTTTCTAATAATTCATATCTCAGACAAATGTTGTCCAGTATTAGTAGACAGGCCAGCATTGCACTAAGCTGTGCCATTTACGAGCAGATATATAGACAGCTTTATCTGATGACACCATCATGAGGTAACAATTTTTCAGTTTATTTCTCACGGACAGATTCAGACTGATTTCACAGGGCCATGGCGTAGCACTGTTTACGTCAAAATTTATCAGTTTTCATGACTGAAGATATTAACAAAAAAATTATCATTTTTATTTTATTCGCGAAGGTTACATCAGTACGAACTGAGAGATAAGTGGGCGTACTGCATCGAGAGACGTTACAGCGTGACTTCCAAGTCGCGTAGTGGTATTTAATATGGAGAGATGTTTTCTAACAGACGACTTTCAACCTCTGCGCTGCAGATAGTGCTAGAGAAAGCTTTCGAGATGAACCAGAGGGGTCTCAGAAAACATTGCAGACAGTTTGGTAGAGGTGAGTGAGCCAGGCGGGAGGAGAGGGGAGGGGGGGATTTTGCGATGTCTTCTTAGCACTTGGTGATGTCGATCGTGGCTTTCAGCATCCAGCATCCAGCACTACTGAGCGAAACATTTACTCGCGCCCAAGCATAGTGGGTGCTTGTCGCTGGAATCATTGCGTGATTGTTTTCAATATAATGAACAACAAACTCATAACGAGACAAGACTGGACGTGCCTGGAGCGGAATGCGATAACCGTCAGCGTCTTACGAGCGTGTCATTTAATTGACACTGCTGACGTACCGAGAAAAAGAAAAGGCGAGACGGCTCTGTTATGGTATTCCATGGAGAGCCTTCTCCTAAGGAAGCTCCCGATGTCAGAAATACGTCTCCAGCCAACTACTGAAAAAGGCAGCGGTTCCTGACGTCAAAAATACGTCCTTAGCCGCAGCTGGTCTTCGCACGGTGATTGTCGTAGTTCCGCCTCTTATGGTTAGCGCCACGTGTGTTGTTCACCTTCAGTGCAGTGTGAGGTAGCGTGAGCGTCGCATTGCTGTTTGTCGTCTAAAGTGCGCGTCATATATCTTGGCGGCCGAGTTTAGGTTCGTTCTGCGCATCTGACGTCACAAAACACAATCAGCCAATGAACAGAGAACGACGTTGCCAGATCTCGCTGCAGTGCAGAGCACGGACGAGTGTCTTCAGTTTTAGAAACGTTCAGTCATAAATAAAGTAATATAACAAAAGCCATGTCTTGATAGCAGACTTTCTTTTATAGAAAGTTTGTAAAAAGTGTTCTTTATACCAATTGCTTCATATTATATTAATTAATTAAACCAAACAAGCAATAAGACTCCTAATTCAGGCGATAACAAGGGAAGGTGTTTGTATCAATCTCACGAACCGCTTTTTCGCAATAAAGAACAGCGGTAATTGTTTATTTCCTATTGTACTTCGACGAAGCATGAGTAATTCATAGTCATACCAATAGTGTTTGTCAGTATTTTGCTTGACATATTAGGATCCTTATGGAGTATTACTGGTGTGCGAGCTGTGATAGTGTAACGATTAAAGTGGTGAGCTACTAAGCGAAAAGTTATGTGTTCAAACCTTGTGTGGTGCATAAATTTTTCTTTATTTAAAAACAATATCGAAGTGTCCTACTTCAAGAATTTTATTCGTTTGAATGGAGTTTTTTTGAAATTTCTAGTGCTTTGTCTCTTCATTAACCCTTTCGCTGCCGCAGACACGTGTTCCCCGCATTCCGCGCTTTGCGCGATTTTGTCATCACTGCACTGCTTGCCTGTGCAGACACACGGTGTTCCGACTGCTTTGACACACTTTATCATTCGATTTCACAAAAACTATTTGGCCCAAAAATTTGATTTTTACACATCATCTTGACTGATGCCTTCCGCCCATAAATGACTAAATTTTGTTTCGATGTTCAACGCAGTTATTGTGCAGCATTAAATGTAGTAAACCATTGCACGGAATTTTGAAGAGTTTGCAGAGGTAAAAGTCCATAGCGTATACTTTCCGTATGGTCGATTTCAGTTGCCACAATGTTGAGAATGAAATGTGGACAAGATACCTAAATTTCATATAAAATTTACTGTATAACAATATCTCATTTAATTTAAGTACCACATAGGTGTCGTATGTAATATTGAGAAATATTCCACCTTTCGCGACTGTAATAAAAGTTTTATTTACACCAGGCGCTTTTGGCTTTATTTTAAAGCACTTCAATCAATGAAAGGTATGGTACATACACAATGGTACTCATGTTCTCTTTCTTGTTTTTGTTCCACAGTCGCAGTTTTACCTATGGTACTGAAATATATTCCTCTTCTGCAACTGTAATAAGCGACTTATTTAGACCAGACGCGTTTCTCTCTTTTGAAGCATCTTCAGTGGACAGTATTTTGTCTCCTCCATTGCCAAGTCACCTTTCGTAGTTTTGTGCTGCGGTAACACAATATTCAACGTTTTTGTCGGCTGATCAGTGTTTTAGCAAATAAATGCTGTTTGTGTGTGCCACACACAAAATTATATTTGACATAGCTCTGAGCACTTCACTGACAGACGGTATATTCAAGTCCTAATGTTTTTGTAAGTCCACAGTTTTGTTTAATGTATTTTGTCTACTTCCTTTTGATTGATTGAAGTGCTTTAAAATAAAGCCAAACGTGCCCAGTGTAACTAAAACTTTTGTTACAGTCGTGAAAGGTGGAATATTTCTCAATATTACATACGACACTTATGTGGTACTTAAATTAAATGAAATATATAGGTATCTTGTCCACATTTCACTCTCAACATTGTGGCAATTAAAATCGACCATACGGAAAGTATACTCTATGGACTTTACCTCTGCAAACTCTTCAAAATTTCGTGCAATGGTTTACTATATTTAATGCTGCATAATAACTGCGTTGAACATCGAAACAAAATTAAGTCATTTATGAGGGGAAGGTATCAGTCAAGAAGATAGGTAAAAATCTAATTTTTGAGCCAAATAGTTTTTGTGGAATCGAATGATAAAGAGTGTCAAAGCAGTCGGAACACCGTGTGTCTGCACAGGCGAGCAGTGCAGTGACAAAATCGCCCACAGCGCGGAATCCGGGGTGCACGTCTCTGTAGCAGCGAAAGGGTTAATGCGGCCGTGGTGGCTTTACTTCATGAACTGCGCCCTCCCCCCTAAACGTAAGCTTGCGATCTATGCTATACTATGGCGCTGCTTCTATTGGCGCGTGCGTCGTGTGCAACTGGCAACGCAGCAATCTCCCGCGTCTGGGCGGGCATGCGCGAGCCGCCAAGATAAAAGAATTGAACTATAGTACAGGGGTCTCCAAACTACGGCCCGCGGGCCGAAACCGTCCCGCGATGGCCGGCAAACCGGCCCGCGTTAGCTGGCCGGACATCCCCGGTATCCGGCCCGCCAAATATTTGATGTGGTACCTATACTGCCAACAATTGAGTTTCGAGGCCAATATACCGCGAAATTGTCGAAGCTCTATCTTTACAAAGCGGAAGAGGTCATTGTTAAACAGACCATTCTCCGTGCGATAGTGAAAAAAAAAAGAACGGTTAACTGACTAGTTTGGCGAAAACATTTTCAAGTAAAAAAATTCTTTGCATTTTATTCTACTCACGAGTCTGGTGCAAGTCTTTCAAATGGACACCACTTCGGCGACTAGCGTTATTAATCAATCATTATGGAATATGTTTCTTAAGCTAGGTTTCACTTTCTTTTGATTACGTTGTAAAATACACTTAGCAAGTAAATCGTATAAAATATTTTTATTTAAAGGCAATTTAAAGAAAATACAGTACCTGCCGTACATAATGATATTGCATATTTTAATTGCAACTGATGTATAAAAATAACTATAATTAATTTATATCTTGAAAACTCACAGTGTTAGAGTATTCACGTAAAGAAATTTAACATCTTAATGATAATTAGTGACTTTTATGTGGCTGTAACTTTCCTTTCATAATTACATCCGGTTGTGGATCAAGTTTACTGGTAGAGATAATCATCAGCGACTTCAAATGCTCATCACTTAATTTTGATCTGTAAATACTTTTAGCGTGTTTCATTATGGAGAACGTTTTTTCACACAAATAAGTAGTGCCAAAAGCGGAAAAAATGCTACGGGCAAATTTATGTAAATTTGGAAACTGTGTGGATGGAAGACACTTATAAAATTCCAGTAATGTTGACTTTGAATGTTTTTCTTTAAAAAAGTCGCTACATTGCAAATCAATAATTTCAAACTGAAGTTCTGCGGGTAACGCTTCTATATCGACGTCAAAGGGATTTTGATATATCTTGATATCGTTTGAATTTGCATCGATATCTGAAAAACGTGAGTCAAAATTAATTTTTAAAGCGTCCAAAACTTCAATTGCGAAAGTTACAGGAAACGGAATCTCAGTTTGCCGACTGAATGTTTGGCATGTATTAAAATGCGTGAAGCATATTTTGTTCAACTGAGATTGAAACAAAATCTTTTGTCGAAAGGACTTAACATGTGTGTATAAATCAGGCAGAAGCTGGTTTAAATTAAGGTCATTCATATGTTTAGTTAAGTCTCAATAACCACTCACCGTTCCGTAACTCAGCCAGAGGGCGATTCCTTTCGTTCAACAAAATTTCAATTACTGGTCGGAGTTAAAAAAAAAACGGGTCAGAACTTTATGGCAACTAAGCCAGCGCAATGCAGTATAATATGGCAAATCGCTTTCCTCAATATCTTCAAGAAACTCGCGGAACTGGCAATGGCTGAGTGCATGGGATCTGATATAATTAACAACTGAAATAACTGGCTTTAAAACTTCTGACATATCTAAATGTTTTCCACACAAAGACTTTTGGTGAATAATACAATGCACTACTAATGGTTTTGAGCCACCGTCATTTTCTACAGCCTTAGAAACGAGAGCAACAACACCTTTATTTTTCCCACACATGTTTTTGCCACCATCAGTTGTAATACATTTTAATTTCTTCCACTGAAGATTGTTTTTCTGGACTGCCCTTTCAAATCCTTTAAAAATACCTACGCCAGTGGTCGTCCCGTGAACACTGTGAACATTAAGGAGCTCTTCATACACTTCATAATTTTTGTCAATCCCTCGAATAAAAAGAAGTACTTCAGCAGTATCTGATACATCTGTGGACTCATCATTGCCAAAGAGAACCAGTCTAAGTCTTGATTTTTGTCGCGCAGTTGTTCTGATATATTTTGTGCAATGTCACCTATTCTTCGAGCCACAGTGTTTGCCGACAAAATTATGTTTTTAAATAAATTAAATTTTTCTGGACACATTTCTTCTGCGTTGCAGTAATTCAGTTCTTAATTAATTCACCGTCGGTAAATGGCTTACACTGTTTCGCTACTAAATGAGCCACACTTTCAACTAGCACGAGTTGCTGCATGTTTTTCAGCATTTACTTTCTTAAACAGCGACAGCTGGGTTTTTAGCTGGCGTTTCAGAGACTCATACATTTCTAATCGTTCGCATCCTGTAAACTTAGAGTAATTCTGAGAGTGCTTAGTCTCATAATGACGTTTTATAATGTATTCTTTGAAGACTGATATTGCTTCATTGCAAATAATACACATTGGTTTGTTGCTTGACTCCACCACGAAATATTGACATCCTCACAGCTCTTTAAAAATTCTACATTCACTGTCAACCTTTCCATATTTGTACAGAACTTCACAAAAGATTGTAACCTGAAAATAAAATTGTGCTATTTAATACTAATAAAACTAGGGAGTAGTCTGAATAAATAAAATGCAATGAATGTCCCACACTTCGTCGTCTCACCTACTGGTACAGCGCGTAAAACACTAAAAAAACTCGTGAGACACTCGCAACACAATCACGCAACAGAACTATCAAATATATGCTCTGTCTCTGCTACTCGCTACAAGACTACGTTACTAATTGTTGCATTGCTTGAAATAACAATGCGTTGACATACTCTGCCTCTGTTACGTCTTGCAGTAATAGCGTTGCAAACAATGATTTTGAGATTTCGTTAACTTTGCAGGACGCTTTCGTGAAGAATGTGCAGTGAGATACCTTTTTGTGGATGAAATTCGCCAGAATAAAATGCGCCAGAATTTCGGTCAGGTACGTCCACCAATCAAAATTATGTAATTAAATAAAAATCGTAGTTCGTTTCATTGCTAGCTATTCCCACAACCTTAGATTTTTGCGATTTCATCTTCCCTTTAGCCTTACATTACGGTGATCATGGAGTGATAGGGTGCCTTAATCCCACTAGGTAAATCTTGGCCCTTATGACTTCGTGGGGGAGTCAATGTGGCCCGCAGACTAAAAAGTTTGGAGACCCCTGGTCTAGTATATGGTGTTTGTGCAGCCCTTCCTGACGCACCGTTGTCTCGCGCGGAGATGTCCAACATGATTCGCACGTCTCTTCCATTTACAGGCACGGTCAGCTACAGTTTTGATAAAACCACGCGACATGCGGTGCCCTGCTCTTTACACGTACACATCTGCTGGGGGAACAGATCAAGGTTATACAGATCAACTGCATACTGTGTACTTTAATTCGTAATTTTATTTTACTTATTTATTTTTGTTAAATTTCTTGGTCCGCTTCTAGTTGACAGTGTATCATTACGTCACGGTACTCTTATCCCGTTTACGAGTCGTGATGGTTACACTCGCACAGTTCTTCTAACGAATGCAAAAGTGGTCCATACAGTCTCCCGTCTGAGGTAGATGACAGTTCTTTGAGGGCCATCCTGTTCCCTTATCAGAATATACGAACATGCGAAGAAAACGCTAGTCTTCTCAGCACTTCTTACTGGTTTATAATGGCGTTCTGTCGGTGGAAATTATAATTAAAAAGAAAAACTCTCTCTAACTTGCATATATGTTTTTATCGGGTTCATATTACTTATATCGTCCAGGAGTGAATCTGCTTTAATTGTAATCAGAGCGGGCTGCTCTATACCAATTGTCCACATCGTGTGGTGCTACAAAAACATGCTTACGAACAGCGTAAAAAGTTGACTTCAGCGGATCTTTCCCCAAAGGATTCTGCAGCTGAGCGAGTCCCGGTTATTGAGGATCGAAGTGAATGGTTGAGAGATAATGCACCTGATTGTCCCCAGCTGGCCTCGCGTAGGGTCATAAATGCCGTCACTCTTACGGTGTCTCCCTCAGTTATTGAAAACAAGCGCCGCGGAACACAAGATGGTAATACACTTGAGGCGCCTTTTGCCTTAGCTCGCCTTTCGGATAGCCCTCCATTGAAGGATACTCTTCTCCGGTCATTGGTGCTTCTGTTCGTAATGAAGTGGTTACTGATAAATCATGTGGCGACTGTCCCGTCAAGCAGGCTGCGTCATCGGCGCCGTCTGTTAAACTATCTGTTTCGGCACCCCCATTTGTGTCACCCGGCTCTACCGGATACCTTTCCAATTGTCTCAGATTCCCAAACTACTTCTGTGCCTCCTGTCGCGGCCTCCACAACACGTACATTTTGAGGAGCATAACTTGATTAATTCCTAAGGACAGGAGGACTCCGTCGTTACCACACAAATCTCCGTACGTGTAACCATAGGGAACGATGACCTCAGCAGTTTGGTCGCATAAGACCTTACCACAATTTTCCCAATTTTTCCACACCTCGAACATTAAAAGGATTACATTATATGTATTCGCAAATACGAATATGGACAACTATGAGCTGCAGAATTGGATGACGACAAAGGAAATTTCTGCCAGACGAGTACTCGAACCCGCATTTCCCGCTAACTGCGAGCTGTCCCTTACCATTTGGCTCACCGCATACGACTCACATCCACTTGTCGTCAACCATGCGTCTACAACCTGTACTCGTACAGGGTGAAAATTATTGAACTATATGAGAAAAACGTAAAGTATTTGCAAAATACGGCGTACGCACAGTGTCACTACAGACTTTCGGATTTAGGTTATGACGTAGTCAATTTGCCTGCCGTCGTTGGCGATGACGTGGCGCAGACGAATAGCGAAATTCTGCATGATCCGCTGAAGCCTCGATGACATCCTGAATGGCTGTTTTCGGCTCAGCAACGGTTTTGGGGTTTCTGCTGTACACCTTTCCTTTCATATATCCCCACAAAAAGAAGTCGCATGTATTCAAATCCGGAGAATATGGCGGCCAATCGAGGCCTATGCCAGTGGCCTCTGGGTACACTAGAATGCTGCTCCAAGGTTCTCCTACGGGACATCATACAGTCGCCTGCTCCAAGGGGTCGAGTTCCGTCTTGCATGAAACACATATTGTCGAAATCATGGTCACTTTGGGTAGTGGGGATGAAGTCATCTTCCAAAACCTTGACGTACCGTTCGGTAGTCACCGTGCCATCAAGGAATATTGCACCGATTATTCCGTGACTGGACATTGCGCACCACACAGTCACCCGTTGAGGGTGGCGGGACTTCTCGATATCAAAATGCAGATTCTCATTCCCTCAAATGTGCCGATTTTGCTTATTGACGAACCCATCCAAGTTAAAGTGGGCTTCGTCGCTAAACCAATCCATAAAGCGCGTACTAACTCCTATCCAACCGTGCAGTTTGAACGTCATAACGAAAACCATTCAGAAGTTATGACGATTTTATTTCTTACAGTTCAATAGCTGTCAGAATAGCTCAGCATTATGTATATTCCCACACAGGTGAGATATTCTACTTGAAAATTGCTTGCCCGCTATCGTCGAACAAATACAATATTGCAGTGCCTTTGTTATTCTGAATTATGATACAAAGGTTCTTTGGACATGCATGCAACTACAGACGTCGTGAAATTCACTAAATATGTTCAGTTGCGAGCTTGAACAACCATCAGTTGTAGAATGAAATGAAGACAATTAAAATTTGTGTAAGAGTGGGACGCGAAAATGGGTATGCGCTTATCGCAAGCGGTCACCTTACCATTTCTTTTTTCTTTTTATTATCAGAATGACTTGGTACTATCATGACACTTCAGTAGACCATAGTCAAATCATCATGCAATATAAGCTGCAAATGGGATAAAAAATTAGTTATGATAACAGAATAATAAATAAATGGAGAAAGAAAAAGAACGAGAACGCAGCCGACAAACCACCACCAAGCTCACGTGATGAGAATCATCTTTTTGTATGGTTTTCTAGTAGTTTTCAATTTTTTATTATTTTGTGTTTTTTATATATTTTTACAGTTTGTTATGGAATCTAAAAGTGGAAGGAAAAACGAAATCAGATTACTTCGAAATAGCAAACTAAGAAAAATCCCAATTTGATTGCAAGGATTGTATAAGTTCATGTGTATCTATACTTCATCTATACACATTTTAAAATAGAACTGGAGCGATGCTGAGTCAAAACACAAAACAAAACGAACAGGGAAACCAGGAGAGGACGAGCCGAACCAATCAGATGGGAACATACATAGCAATGAAAAACACTTATCATCAGAAAAATTGAATTAAGCAAATCCTTGCCGACGGAAAACAAGATCCAACATGTTGGCGAAGAGGTCTCGATATCGAGGCATTCGCAAGCATGTCCAGTATGCCGTAATCATGTCCTGCATGAAATTCATGTGATCTTTCCCCTTTCCTTCTACCACATAATGAACAAAGTGTCCCAGCAACCACATAACGGTATGGGTTTTCGACCGTGCAAAAAAGAATAATCTGGGCGCTATGTGATGTCCGTAGTGTATGCAGGCTCAGAAGGTCGAGTAAGGAAGGCCAGTTGTGTCCTGATCCAAGACCAGTTTGCCGTATGACCTTCACAAGTAAAGCGATGTCGTATCGTACCTGGAGACGTACAACAAATACATAAATCCTTGTCACTAACCCCAATACGGAAAAGTCGCTCGTACGTTTGAATCAAGTTATTTACTGCCTTATACCACGAGGACGCTAAGCGCATCGGCAATATCGGAAGACTGATTTTTAACCAAACTGTTGTCCAGGTTGTTTGCGGCGATTCTCTTTCAACGAGGTTTGGGTAAGGGAATGCTTCCCAACGAGTTTTTAGGAATTTCATAGTGAGGACAGGTCTCCGTAAGACGTCATCCCCTGAATAGCTCACCGCAAGACAGAAGTAACGATCGTGTTGTAGCTTATAATATATGCGACCAACATCAATATGGGGTTCAAGACTAGCAGGACGGACACAGAGAAATAAGTGAGACGTGAATGTGTGAATTTCTTGAGTCATCGTCAAAACAGTACGATACACATAGCACATAAAGCATCTGCGTCTTCCTTCGTATATCTGTCAGGTCCGGCTCTCCAAAAGAACTAGGCTTCGTGAACACATTCCTTAAGCGAAATATATGTCTTTTTCATAAGAAACGACGAGACAATTGTTGCAATTTCTTCGCCACCATCGAGGAAAGCGGATAAACTTGGGCCACGTAGTGAGCTTTGCGTAAAACATGTGTATCCAGTATTCGGACTTCTGGAGCAGAGTAAGAGAACGCCTTTCATGCTCCAGTATCGCACCCTGAATTTTTTCCATAACACAGTTCGACTTGAGAGCTGTCATTTTGAGTGGAAAGCGATCAATGATGATACCGAGAGACGTATGACGATCCACCGTAGTAGCCCATGAAACAACCGCGTCATAAAAACCTCGTAAGGGAAAAAGCTTGCATTTACCGTCATTCAGTTTTGCACCTGAACTCCGATAAAAATCATCGATTACAGTCATCGATTACAGCCTTCAGTCGAGATATCTCAGCTGGATGGCGAAGTAGAACCATCACATCATCCGCGTATGCACGAACAACTATAGTTCCGCCGGAAAGCGTCCAACCTGCCAGCTTTGATGCTAGGATCCGAGGCAGGGGATCCAGAGACAACACAAAGTCATTGACAGCGGGTTTCCTTGAGGACTCCCCTACGGATATTTATAGGGGCGCCAGTTGGCCATTAATAACCACCGAAGCCGAAATACCCGTGAACAGATCTGAGAGCACTCGCCGTGTGGCAACAGTGAAACCAACTGCCTCCAGAATTCGAAGCAGAAAGTCGTGATTAGCACGATCAAATGCCTTATCGTAGTCTAGAAAAGCAAGGACACTAGGAACGGACGTTACAGCATCAACCGAAACCACGTCACGACACTCGACTACAGGGGTAAGAATGGTATGACCAGGTACGCAGCTTTGATGTTGCGCAACAATCGTCTTCTTAAGAGCCGACATCCTACTATTAACTGCCCTCGCCACAGTCTTACAATCAAAGTTTAACGAAGTATGTGGGCGAAAGCTATCAGGGGCAGCCGGTCCAGTGCGTTTCGGGATTAAAACAATTTTCCCACTTTGAACGAGGTCGGCACTACTCTACCCCGTAAAACTTCATTCAAAAGGGAGGTAAAGGCAGCACCCAAGAAGCGCCTAAAGAGCATGCAAAATTCATTGGGAAGGCCATCTAGACGCGGGGACTTTTGAGAAGGCGATCCCACATTAAGTTTGTAAACTTACTCAGGCTGAAAGGCAGCTTAGAGCGTTGCACTATGTTCAGGTGTAATTGTCGTATCCAAGATGCTGACTAGTCGGTCGTAAAAGGTTTCAGTGAACTCATCGACGCCGTAGATACTTGCGCCATTGCGATACGTCCATCATTTGACGTATGGGAATGAATACATATATAAGTAAGTCAGTTCTTCCATACCAATGAACGCGGCTTTGATCGGATTTTCAAACCTTCCATTTTCATTCTCTTCAAGGTCAACAATTTTGCCTTTACACGCCTAACATCCTCAATTCGCAGAAGGCGTGCTCTGAAGCAACTTGAAGGTTGAGAGTTGTGGTCGCACTACAGTGATCTATAAAGAAAGCTGGAATAATTTCAACATTAAGAATACTATCGCTCAGGCAGTCTGACAAGTAAAACCTGCCTAATCTGCTACAAGAAGTCGCAGTAAAGTCGGTAAATGTACCTAACGTCGGGTATTTACCTATCTAGACGTCTTTAAGGCGTAAGGAGTGAACCAATTCATATAATTCAAGAGAGAAATTAAAATTTGGAGACTGGTCAGTAGTTAAAAGCACCACCCAACAGAATTCCCGGAGGACTCTTACGCAACAGCTAAACAAAAATTTTTTTTTTTTTTTTTTTTTGGTCATCAGTCTACTGACTGGTTTGATGCGGCCCGCCACGAATTCCTTTCCTATGCTAACCTCTTCATCTCAGAGTAGCACTTGCAACCTACGTCCGCAATTATTTGCTTGACGTATTCCAATCTCTGTCTTCCTCTACAGTTTTTGCCCTCTACAGCTCCCTCTAGTATCATGGAAGTCATTCCCTCATGTCTTATCAGATGTCCTATCATCCTGTCCCTTCTCCTTATCAGTGTTTTCCACATATTCCTTTCCTCTCCGATTCTGCGTAGAACCTCCTCATTCCTTACCTTATCAGTCCAGCTAATTTTCAACATTCGTCTATAGCACCACATCTCAAATGCTTCGATTCTCTTCTGTTCCGGTTTTCCCACAGTCCATGTTTCACTACCATACAATGCTGTACTCCAGACCTACATCCTCAGGAATTTCTTCCTCAAATATATTAGTAGACTTCTCTTGGCCAGAAATGCCTTTTTTGCCATAGCGAGTCTGCTTTTGATGTCCTCCTTGCTCCGTCCGTCATTGGTTATTTTACTGCCTAGGTAGCAGAGTTCCTTAACTTCATTGACTTCGTGACCATCAATCCTGATGTTAAGTTTCTCGCTGTTCTCATTTCTACTACTCCTCATTACCTTCGTCTTTCTCCGATTTATTCTCAAATCATACTGTGTACTCATTAGACTGTTCATTCCGATCAGCAGATCATTTAATTCTTCTTCACTTTCACTCAGGATAGCAATGTCATCAGCGAATCGTATCATTGATATCCTTTCACCTTGTATTTTAATTCCACTCCTGAACCTTTCTTTTATTTCCATCATTGCTTCCTCGATGTACAGATTGAAGAGTACGGGCGGAAGGCTACAGCCTTGTCTTACACCCTTCTTAATACGAGCACTTCGTTTATTGATCGTCCACTCTTATTATTTCCTCTTGGTTGTTGTACATATTGTATATGACCCGTCTCTCCCTATAGCTTACCCCTACTTTTTTCAGAATCTCGAACAGCTTGCACCATTTTATATTGTCGAACGCTTTTTCCAGATCGACAAATCCTATGAAAGTGTCTTGATTTTTCTTTAGCCTTGCTTCCATTATAAGCCGTAACGTCAGAATTGCCTCTCTCGTCCCTTTACTTTTCCTAAAGCCAAACTGATCGTCATCTAGCGCATTCTCAATTTTCTTTTCCATTCTTCTGTATATTATTCTTGTAAGCAGCTTCGATGCATGAGCTGTTAAGCTGATTATGCGATAATTCTCGCACTTGTCAGCTCTTGCCGTCTTCGGAATTGTGTGGATGATGCTTTTCCGAAAGTCAGGTGGTATATCGCCAGACTCATATATTCTACACACCAACGTGAATAGACTTTTTGTAGCCACTTCCCCCAATGATTTTAGAAATTCTGATGGAATGTTATTTATCCCTTCTGCCTTATTCGACCGTAAGTCCTCCAAAGCTCTTTTAAATTCCGAGCTAAACAATATCCTCCTTATAAAAACGCGAGCGATCCATTGTACGACCAGTGCCAGAAGGAGCATGTAAATGTCCCAAGGTAAGATTAAAAAGTTGAAAACCTATACCCCTGCCAGAATCCAGCATTTCCACCTGAGCAATAGGATTGCCTTCGTGAAAGAATAAGGCGGTCCCCGTAAGAATATTCAGGTGCTACATTAAAGATCATACCAAAACCAGGGAAGGAGAAATTACTAAATAACACCTCCTGTAGGAAGACTATCTGCACACATGAATCATAAGTGAACTGATGCAGCGAAGCCAATCGAAATTCTGATTCCACACGATTAGTATTTAAGGAAAAGAACGAGTAGGCTTGGGTCATTGATCACAACTATACAGCGATGTACGGAAGGTATTGAGCAGAATTAGGTAGACAGCTGAGCCTCATGGTCCATCACAAACTTTTTTCTTAGATTTCTTAAGTGCCACCCCACGGTCAGGTTGTATACGCTATTTCTGTCGGCTACGTGGCATGGCGGCCTCTTTAGACGGAGGTGTGGGAGCTGTTATAGGCAAAGCCTCCTGCACCTCAGAACAAGGGTTATCTGCTGCGGAAGCATTCTGTGGAACTACCAATACAACAGGTGATACTTGGTTTTGTTCTCCTTAGGAGTTTTTGTAGGCGGCAAATTCGGGAAACGGCGTCTAAAGACGAAGGAGCAGGAGGACATTGCGCTGTCTCAGTCTGTAACGGAAGACACAGAGACGAAAGGGGGGGGGGGGGGGGGACTGCGCTCCCTCTCCACATACAGGCAGCTCTGGAGGAGCCACTTCGCGAGCAGGAGGGGCGCTGTAGATAACTTCTGCACCATTCACATTACCAGAGGTGGGAGGTATCGTAGCATCGAGAGGAGCAGAGGACACAATCGATGCGGAGGAGGTTGGGGCAGAAGGCTCAGCCAGATCCTCACCCTCACCATCTTGAGTGCCACGTCGCTTGTTTGTGACTGTTACGGGTTCTATCCTGGGGGCAATATGATTCTGAACCTGTCACGGAAGTGAAGACGGAAATTAAGTTACACGATTATCAGAACTGACTTTTTGTTCATTATGAGAAGAAGCAGAAGCAGGCCCGACTTCGGGAGTGGAAGGAATAAGATCAGTAACCGTCAATTTGCGACGCTGCATTAATGACGGCCTTAATACAAAAGCCCTCATTACAGAGGAAGCAGATTCCCTCTTGACCAGTACACATGACACGAACGTGATAACCACACACCAGTAAATTTGATCGAATATCGAATTTAACCTGCATTTCCACGGAACGAATTCCACTATAACACTATAATCTGCGTTGAGTAGACCAACGTTCACGACGGACGTTTTTCACGTTACCATGAGGAGTCAATATGTCCTTTCGAAAGTTGTCTTCAACATCCAGCGGGAGGTTGAACACTCGAACATTGGTATAGTCAATTTCAGGATCCGCGAGTGACACCATACTAACAGAATTATCGCGAAGCTTGAAAAGGACTGAAGAACCATGTCGCGATAATAATCGTTCAACGTGAAAGGGATCCATTAACTTCTCGTAAAACACGTACTCGTCTGCGTTAAAATAAGCGGTGTGCACCTGATCAGAGTCCACGTGAATCGTATTGACAGGCCAATCGTGGATTTCCAGAGACCCGGGCAGCACATGTCGCTTTGTTTTATCGAAAGCGAAGCTCATAGTACTTTTCAGTGGAATACACATGGTAGCCGTAGCGGAGCGGCAGACGCCACTGCATACAGACGAACACAAACAGACAGTAAGGTGGAGCGAAGGCGCTACGACTCACTCGGCAGACAGAACAACGCTAACGAGGAAAACTACACACAAGCGACGCTGCGGCAAGTGAAATAAACAAGAACCTTCCCGCTCGGCGCTCGAACTGCCATTTGGCTGCCTGTGCACGACTCACTGTTCGATTTAAACATGCATATGTCGTCAACCACTCAAATACAGCCTATACTCGCTCATCCACTATGTATATAACTGTACAAGAAAGACGTTACCGGAATTTAATGAGTACGTAATGAGTGTATTGATTACTCTGGCTTTTTCTCAAGACGCGTGCCAAGTCCTGGACAGACTATTCATTAATATTTATGTCTCGGTGGTTGTGCACCGTCACCTTACCCCTCCCCCCCCCCCCCCCCCGCCCCCAACGGTTTTCGATACGGCGGAGTCTACCTCACTGAAGCCTCTTATCCATATCACTCGTTGTTTTGTTTTTAGAGCTCTTGCTTCGGCGTATTGCCATGCAACTATGTGACTGGTGTTACTCGGACCTTATTTCTCTTGTTTTCTTACTAATAGCTATTTGTTTTCTCAATTTGCAGCTCATGTTACATAAAGATTTTGAACTATGATCGTCTGAATGTTCATGAAAGTACCGAGTCAATCTGACAATAAGAAAAAGCCAAATGTGATGGAGCAGCGAAGAGCGAAGACCGCGTTTGTTCTGGGATCCGTGGAGCCAGATGTTTTGTCGGTAACAGTTGGGACTCAGCAGCTAGACAAACAAGGAAGGACAGAAGTTGCGATGGCCACTGGCACGAGTCCAAAACGATCTGTACATACATTAGCAAATTAACAGAACTCTTTAGTTCTAAAATGGAAAGAAACATAACTTATTGGTGGCTTGATGTACTTCTTGTGGCTGCTGCATGAACTTAATTTTATACACTGTTACTACTCGCAGAACTTAGGCTAAGTATCGACTTCCTGTTCCTTATTACTGAAGCTCTCGAAGTCTGCGACTAAACTGCTGATTAAGTCAGCGTTGACAGACGGAGCTAAACTCTGTCTTCCTGGAGGTTTGGCACTGCCAACTCTTTCCGTTGGCATGCGGGTCAGTGCGTTCTAAAAGCCGTTTCGCGGCGATGCGCTGGTCGGTGTGCAGTCCATGCTGTAGGACTGCACAACTGGACTACAAATGGACAATGAATCTCGGTCGGCTCTTACGCCGATGACGCCATGGTTCTAGTACAAAATGCCGATAACATTTCAGGGCTCAAGGACACATTGGATTCTGCCATTGCCATTAACCAAGTTGTAATTCCTCGGGCGACGGTGGTCGATCGATACAAGACTTTATGGATCATAGTAGATTGAAACTTGACCAAACTGAGGATACTTGACTGGTGGAGGCAACGACTCGTGTTCAGGGACAGATTCTTGAACACGTACGCCTTTACTTAGCCTCCTCCGCCATGTGTGGGTCTCAGACACCTATATTTTCAGTAAAGTGTGTTACATTTTACAGGTATTCCCGCTTCCCACGATGGTGACACACGGATTCAAACAACTGTCCGTTCGATTCTTGTGACGACGACAAGTATTTAGAGCTCAATATGGTGGCGTTCTACGGATCGGAGCGTGGAATGTCAGATCCCTTAATCGGGCAGGTAGGTTAGAAAATTTAAAAAGGAGGTTAAAGTTAGATATAGTGGGAATTAGTGAGATTCGGTGGCAGGAGGAACAAGACTTTTGGTCAGGTAAATAGAGGGTTATAAATGCAAAATCAAATAGGGGTAATGCAGGAGTAGGTTTAATAATGAATAAAAAAATAGGAGTGCAGGTAAGCTACTACCAACAGCATAGTGAACGCATTATTGTGGCCAAGATAGACACGAAGCCCATGCCTACTACAGTAGTACAAGTTTATATGCCAACTAGTTCTGCAGATGATGAAGAAATTGATGAAATGTATGATGAGATAAAAGAAATTATTCAGATAGTGAAGGGAGAGGAAAATTTAATAGTAATCGGTGACTGGAATTCGAGAGTAGGAAAAGGGAGAGAAGGAAACATAGTGGGTGAATATGGATTGGGGGAGAGAAATGAAAGAGGAAGCCGCCTGGTAGAATTTTGCACAGAGCATAACTTAATACTAGCTAACACCTGGTTCAAGAACCATAAAAGAAGGCTGTATACATGGAAGAATCCTGGAGATACTGGAAGGTATCATATAGATTATATAATGGTAAGACAGAGATTTAGGAACCAGGTTTTAAATTGTAAGACATTTCCAGGGGCAGATGTAGACTCTGACCACAATCTATTGGTTATGACCTGTAGATTAAAACTGAAGAAACTGCAAAAAGGTGGGAATTTAAGGAGATGGGACCTGGATAAACTGACTAAACCAGAGGTTATACAGAGTTTCAGGGAGAGCATAAGGGAACAATTGACAGGAATGTGGGAAAGAAATACAGTAGAAGAAGAATGGGTAGCTCTGAGGTATGAAGTAGTGAAGGCAGCATAGGATCAAGTAGGTAAAAAGACAAGGGCTAGTAGAAATCCTTGGGTAACAGAAGAAATACTGAATTTAATTGACGAAAGGAGAAAATATAAAAATGCAGTAAATGAAGCAGGCAAAAGGGAATACAATCGTCTCAAAAATGAGATCGACAGGAAGTGCAAAATGGCTAAGCAGGCATGGCTAGAGGACAAATGTAAGGATGTAGAGGCTTATCTCACTAGGGGTAAGACAGATACTGCCTACAGGAAAATTAAAGAGACCTTTGGAAAAAAGAGAGCCACTTGTATGAATATCAAGAGCTCAGATGGAAACCCAGTTCTAACCATAGAAGGGAAAGCAGAAAGGTGGAAGGAGTATACAGAGGGTCAGTACAAGGGCGATGTACTTGAGGACAATATTATGGAAATGGAAGAGGATGTAGATGAAGATGAAATGGGAGATATGATACTGCGTGAAGAGTTTGACAGAGCACTGAAAGACCTTAGTCGAAACAAGGCCCCGGGAGTAGACAACATTCCATTGGAACTACTGACGGCCTTGGGAGAGTCATTCCTACAAAACTCTACCATCTGGTGAGCAAGGTGTATGAGACAGGCGAAATACCCTCAGACTTCAAGAAGAATATAATAATTCCAAACCCAAAGAAAGCAGGTGTTGACAGATGTGAAAATTACCGAACTATCAGTTTAATATGTCACAGCTGCAAAATACTAACGCGAATTCTTTACAGACGAATGGAAAAACTGGTAGAAGCCGATCTCGGCGAAGATCAGTTTGGATTCCACAGAAATGTTGGAGCACGTGAGGCAATACTGACCTTACGACTTATCTTAGAAGAAAGATTAAGGAAAGGCAAACCTACATTCCTAGCATTTGTGGACTTAGAGAAAGCTTTTGACCATGTTGACTGGAATACTCTCTTTCAAACTCTAAAGGTGGCAGGGGTAAAATACAGGGAGCAAAAAGCTATTTACAATTTGTACAGAAACCAGATGGCAGTTATAAGAGTCGAGGGACATGAAAGGGAAGCAGCGTTTTGGAAGGGAGTGAGACAGGGTTGTAGCATATCCCCGATGTTATTCAATCTGTATATTGAGCAAGCAGTAAAGGAAACAAAAGAAAAATTCGGAGTAGGTATTAAAGTCCATGGAGAAGAAATAAAAACGTTCAGGTTCGCCGATGCCATTGTAATTCTGTCAGAGACAGCAAAGGACTTGGAAGAGCAGTTGAACGGAATGGACAGTGTCTTGAAAGGAGGATATAAGATGAACATCAACAAAAGCAAAACGAGGATAATGGAATGTAGTCGAATTAAGTCGGGTGATACTGAGGGAATTAGATTAGGAATTGTGACACTTAAAGTAGTACAAGACTTTTGCTATTTGGGGGTCAAAATAACTAATGATGGTCGAAGTAGAGAGGATATAAAATGTAGACTGGCAATGGCTAGGAAAGCGTTTCTGAAGAAGAGAAATTTGTTAACATTGAGTATAGATTTAAGTGTCAGGAAGTCGTTTCTGAAAGTATTTGTATGGAGTGTAGCCATGTATGGAAGTGAAACATGGACGATAAATAGTTTGGACAAAAAGAGAATGGAAGCTTTCGAAATGTGGTATTACAGAAGAATGCTGAAGATTAAATGGATAGATCACATAACTAATGAGGAGGTATTGAACAGAATTGGGGAGAAGAGGAGTTTGTGGCACAACTTGACTAGAAGAAGGGATCGATCGGTTGGTAGGACATGTTCTGAGGCATCAAGGGATCACCAATTTAGTATTGGAGGGCAGCGTGGAGGGTAAAAATCGTAGAGGGAGACCAAGAGATGAATACACTAAGCAGATTCAGAAGGATGTAGGCTGCACTAGGTACTGGGAGATGAAGAAGCTTGCACAGGATAGAGTAGCATGGAGAGCTGCATCAAACCAATCTCAGGGCTGAAGACCACAACAACAACAATGAAGTGGTGACCAGGCTTTGCTGTAACAGAGGATTATGTCTTCCAGATATTAAAGAGAAGGCGTCCATTTTGTTTGTTAGACATACTGTCTTATCATGTACACAGGCTACGTATTCCATTACATGTGGCTTACTTACGGCTGGCCGTTGTGGCCGAGCGGTTCTAGGCCTTTCAGTCCGGAACCGCACTGCTGCTACGGTCGCAGGTTCGAATCCTACCGCGGGCATGGATGTGTGTGATGTCCTTAGGTTAGCTGGGTTTAAGTAGGTCTATGGAACTAACGACCTCAGATGTTAAGTCCCATAGTGCTGAGAGCCATTTGAACCATTTTGGCTTACTTACATTTCTCCAGCCCGTCGGTCTACTCCTACCACTGACGTTGGATGGTTTTAATGTTGGACAGATTTACCCTACATTGCGACAGACTTTATAGTTGTCTGTTTCTTATGTATTGATATCCTTTCAGAGATTAACCTCACTATTGGAGACTTATTATACCGCTGGGGTCAACCATATTCTCTGTACTCTGTTGAAATAGATTCCCATCAACATCGCCGGCCGGAGTGGCCGAGCGGTTCTAGGCGCTACAGTCTGGAACCGCGCGACCGCTATGGTCGCAGGTTCGAATCCTGCCTCTGGCATGGATGTGTGTGATGTCTTTAGGTTAGTTAGGTTTAAGTAGTTCTAAGTTATAGATTACTGATTGCCATAGTGCTCGGACTCGTTTGAACCATTGGAACCATCAACATCCTGGAAAACTGTCTGATCTCACGTTAGTCTTCCTGTATTACTGGTGTAGACTGCTTCATTTTGGTATAGGGTCATTCATCTTTTGATACCGACTGGCGACCATCTTTGTTCAGTGTGACGAATATCATCACTCAGATATCTTACTTAGGCTGGTCTCTTGTGGACGGGACATTGGCTCTGGATACGTCAGCAGTTAGCTTTACTTTCCCCAGGGCCTGAATCACTTTTCGGATGAATTTCTTATCCGTCTGGACGTATCATTTTTTCCTCAGATGGAAACGATCGCCTGGCTTCCGGGTCACTACGTTTACAACGTTGTTGAAGACGGGAACGTCCCTGATCACCACGACTTTCACCATATCTGGAGACCACGCTTCTGGGAGTGGCTGCGGGCTCCCACGTTATCGAATGCCTGTTGAAAACATGCTTTTCCTTGTTTCCAACAACAGGGTGCTGTTTAAGTTAGCCTGAGGAGTTTTATTCCTCCCTGTATCTGTTTCCCAGTCACGCAGAGCCTTTTTTTGTTCACTTTTCTTCCTTGTACATATCCAAAAAAAAGTTAAAAAATAGAAAACAATAGAAAAGACAATAGGTCGTGATTTAGTTTCTCGGTTACTCAGACTTTCTTTTTTCTCATTCTATTACTAATAATTGTTTTCTCAATTTACAGCTCGTGTTACACAATGATTTTAAATTACGGTCGTCTGATAGTTCATGGAAATACCAAGTCTGTCTGACAATAACAAAAAGCCAAAGCCAATTACTGAGAAAGGTAACGGACAGATTCTACCTGCTGGGACACAGAAACAGAAAATGATTTTGTTCCTCATCCATACCTTGCTGCGAGCCATTCAATTGAAGACTTTTTCTAGCATCAAGGCGTCTCTATGAAACAGAAGCAGCCGTTCAAAATTTCAGTGGACTCTAGCGGTTGTCGCCATTTTGGAGAAACTGCTAAGTTGTCTTATGACTTTCGTATCATTGGTGAGATTCTCGGATATTGCTCAGTAGTATTTGAGGATTCTGGCGATAACTCAAATGGTTCAAATGGCTCTGAGCACTATGGGACTCAACTGCTGAGGTTATTAGTCCCCTAGAACTTAGAACTAGTTAAACCTAACTAACCTAAGGACATCACAAACATCCATGCCCGAGGCAGGATTCGAACCTGCGACCGTAGCGGTCTTGCGGTTCCAGACTGCAGCGCCTTTAACCGCACGGCCACTTCGGCCGGCCTGGCGATAACTCTTTCTTTTCTCATCAATTTTTCATTCAGTGGGAAGATTAAGGGCAACGTTTTCTATAGACATCGAAATCTCATTAACACTGAAGAATAAAATTCACCTGAATGTTAGCTGTAACTATGTTATCAAAATTCCGTGGGCACATAAATACCATTTTACCTAGTTGCAGCCTGTTTCTCTAGTTTTTGAATTTTCACGAGCGGGCGTTCGTTCACGTGGCGAGGCTGGCTTCAGATGAAATATCACAAGAGAATAATTATTGATTAATGATATGAATGAAATAATGCCATAACAAATTTTAAACAACTGGTTCCCTCATTAAAAGTGGCTTAAATGGTCAAACTATGTGCGAATAATATCAACGGTAATTGTTATGTATAATTTTTCAACAAAAATTTCGTGGTTTTCGTGGAGAACTCTCCAGAATTAGGTTAACGATGCTGAAAACATACTGCAGTAGAACTGGCAAGTGCTAATGCGACTGCAAACTGGAAGTGTTGGGGTGGAAATGCTCGTCAAATAACGAGTGACTACATTCATGTATTCTGATCGTTCTGATTACTGAATGTAAACCGTGTGCATACTACTATGGGTCTGAATTGAAATATTTAAACTGCATTAAAACTGAATCTGTCAAACGTAACCGGGCACTGGACTCACGTTCACAAAAGTAAACCTCACCGTGTTCACCAGTATGGTACCTCTGTACTGTAACTAAACTTATTCAGAATTCCTTTAGCGATATTTGCGGCCTGTAATGTCCACTAATTTTTTAATTTATTTGTTAAATTAATTGATTCATTAAATTTCCAGATGACATTTCAGTTCCCGGCGAAAGCGATGAAGAATTACAGGACATACTTAATAGAATGAACAGTCGGCTGAGGACGCAGTTTAGATTGAGAATAATCCGAAGGAAGACGAAAATGGTGTGAAATATTAGAAGTGAGATTAGTGGTAAACTTAACGTCTATACTGAGGACCACGAAGTAGAAAAGTCAAGGAATTTTGCTAAGTCTAAAACAAAGAAGACGAAAATGGTGTGAAGTATTAGAAGTGAGATAAGTGATAAACTCAACGTCTATACTGAGGACCACAAAGTAGAAAAGTCAAGGAGTTTTGCTAAGTCTAAAGCAAAGTAGCGTATGATGGACGAGGCAAGGATCACATGAAAGGCAGACCAGCACAGGTAAAGAAGGTGATGATGACCAGCAGAAGTCTATCACTATAAAACTATGGCATCAATTTGAGGACGATATTTCTGAGAATGTACGTCTGCAGGGGATGGAAGGGATTCACGGTCCATGGAGTAATGGTAGAAGAAGACGACAGAAGCATTTCAAGTGAGGTCCTGCAGAAGAATGGTGAAATGATGAGATTCTCCACAGAATCGACGAACAGAGAAGCCTATGGAAAAAATTGACAAGAAGAAGGGACAGTATGATAGAACGTGTGTTAAGACATGCATGGTACTAGACGTTGCTAGAGACGATAAAATTTGGAAATTTGTGGTAAGTTCCTATGGGACCATTCTGCTGAGGTCGTCGGTCCCTGGGCTTACATATTACTTAATCTAACTTTGACTAACTTACGATAAGGACAACACACACATCGATGACCGATGGGGGCGTGGAACCCCCGACGGGGTGAGCCACGGAACCGTGGCAGCGCGCCCCAGACAGCGTGGCTGCCCCACGCTGCTGAAGATGGTAGAAACTACATAGACTAGAATGTATCCAACAAATAATTTATGACGCTGAGTAGTACTGCTGCTCTCTTATGAAGAGGTTGGCAACGAAGAGGAAGTCGTGGTTCGCCACGTCAAGCCAGTCATATAACTATTGACTCCATAAAATAAAGGGATGTCCGTGGAATATAGGCTGGAGGTAGAGTGGAAGCTCTCAGTGATCACACCTGGCTTCCTGTACCCAGAGCCACGTGAGGACCCGGCAGTTCCCCCGGCGCATGTGACGTCGCCATTAATACGAAAGGAGGCGAGCTGAGGCGGGCTTGGATGAGGTGAGTCGAGGCGGCCCACGTTTCGGTTCCACATCCGCTGGCGTCGGGTCCAGGGCGTCTGATTTCCCCCGGGCCCTCTGGCGCAGTCGCCGTCGCGCTGTTCCTAGCCCTCTCTCTCCCTCACACACAAAACACACACACAGAGGTGAACACTAGGCCCCCAGAATGCTGCCTTCCCAAAGCAAACATAGCGGTTGAGAAAGAGAAACAAACGACGCCGGCAGCCTGATACCTCCAGTTCCCACCAAGTCTGACAGGTCCCTTCCTGCCCCCACACTTTGTGCTGCTCAATGCAGTTCCTGATCAGTTAACATGTTCTTGGTGATCCTGGCAGAGGCGACATGTTATAAAGACAATAGCACTCAGCTGCCGACTCACCACACCCACTCATGTGTCCCAATTACAAACAAGGACTGTGTAGAGGGGGTGCTTGATCCTCATTGGTCCAGAGGTGAGGTGATAAGAACAGAGGGAGAACGGCAGGGGCTCTTGCTTCTTCTTGGTGACCTTTATCAATTTGTCGATTCGCATTAGAAAACCACAGTTAATCTCAAAGAGTGGGAGAGAGTGATGATGCAGTATTTGAGACGGAGATCTCGTGATTTTGCATGATCACTGACTGTAGTGTGATGGGACACCAGATTTTCCTGTCGAAGTCGAATCTCAGCCAGACACAGTACGAATTTTTCAGTGAAACAGTTCAATGAAACCAAAGAATACAATCAAAGTTGATGTAAGATGCGGTCAGTGATTATTGTAAGAACAGTCAGCACACTTTTAACATATCAAATAACATAACCAAAGAGAATCTTTTAGTCATATATTCATGCACACTACAGTATTCCTAATCTCGCGCAATAATAATATTGCACAGATCGAAAGCAACATACTATAGAAAATATTGAGTAGCTTGTATTATATTCAGAAACGAAGGTGACGACTTTTTAATACATATACAGCTTAACAATATGCTTAAGCAAAAATATGACAAGTACAGCTCGAAAGCGTATAGGCCGACCTCGTCTATTGACTGACAGAGACCGCCGACAGTTGAAGAGGGTCGTAATGAGTTGTAGACAGTCATCTACACAGATCATCTCACAGGGATTCCAAACTGCATCAGGATCTACTGCAAGTACTATGACACGCGGGAGGTTAGAAAGCTCAGTTTTCATAGTCGAGCGGCTGCTCGTAAGCCACACCTCACGCCGGTTGGCGTAAGGAGCGTAAACATTGGACGATTGAACAGTGGAAAAACGTTGTGTGGAGTTATGAATCACGGTACCCAATGTGGCCATCCGATGGTAGGGTGTGGGTATGGTGAACGTCATCTGCCAGCGTGTGTACGAGCAGCAGTAAAATTCGGAGGCGGTGGTCGTGTTTTTCATGGAGGGGGCTTGCACCCCTTGTTGTTTTGCGTCACACTATCACAGCACAGGCCTTCATCGATCTCTTCACCTTCTATCATCCACATTTTAAGTGTTCATCACTGACAATCTCAATGGAGGCCAGCGGATCATACCGTCAGAATATTTCTCTCCTGATAGTAAGTAACACGTCAAACAAGTTTGGATGAAATCGATACGTGGTTTTAGAATTTGTATTTTGCCTGTGGATTTACCTGTGTAAGTATGTCACATATACAGGATGTCTCAACCCCCCTGGGTCAGATTGAAACAGGTAATAGTGGGTCCACAAGCGATCCGTGTGTATTTATCCTCCGCTTATTTTCTTATCATACTGAATCGTTGTAACCAGAATTGGCACTCATACCACTTACTCCTTGGAAAGGACCAATGTTGGGGTGGGAAACTCGCGCCAATTGGAGGGGTGGGGGTGGAAAGGAAGTGTAGCCCATGACGCACAGGTATCCAGACTTGATTCATCCAGCATTTGTGACAGAGCACTTAGTCACTTGCAACCAGCTTAACGCATAATTTCAAACCTATAGCAGACTTTTTCTCGCTGGCAGTCCCCACGAAATTGTGAGAGGGGAAAAGTTCTGCTGAAGACGATTCCTTATTGGGAGTCTCCTAGTACAGTTCAAGCGGTTATCAAGGCGAATGGTGGACACAGACGATTTCAGTTCCCACTGACAGGTGTCCGGGTACTTCTGATAAGACAGTGTGTGCCCCATTCTTCAGAAAAAAAAATGTTGTCGCTGCCCAACCACATGTAGCTGTCACCGAAATACACTCCTGGAAATTGAAATAAGAACACAGTGAATTCATTGTCCCAGGAAGGGGAAACTTTATTGACACATTCCTGGGGTCAGATACATTACACGATCACACTGACAGAACCACAGGCACATAGACACAGGCAACAGAGCATGCACAATGTCGGCACTAGTACAGTGTATATCCACCTTTTGCAGCAATGCAGGCTGCTATTCTCCCATGGAGACGATCGTAGAGATGCTGGATGTAGTCCTGTGGAACGGCTTGCCATGCCATTTCCACCTGGCGCCTCAGTTGGACCAGCGTTCGTGCTGGACGTGCAGACCGCGTGAGACGACGCTTCATCCAGTCCCAAACATGCTCAATGGGGGACAGATCCGGAGATCTTGCTGGCCAGGGTAGTTGACTTACACCTTCTAGAGCACGTTGGGTGGCACGGGATACATGCGGACGTGCATTGTCCTGTTGGAACAGCAAGTTCCCTTGCCGGTCTAGGAATGGTAGAACGATGGGTTCGATGACGGTTTGGATGTACCGTGCACTATTCAGTGTCCCCTCGACGATCACCAGTGGTGTACGGCCAGTGTAGGAGATCGCTCCCCACACTATGATGCCGGGTGTTGGCCCTGTGTGCCTCGGTCGTATGCAGTCCTGATTGTGGCGCTCACCTGCACGGCGCCAAACACGCATACGACCATCATTGGCACCAAGGCAGAAGCGACTCTCATCGCTGAAGACGACACGTCTCCATTCGTCCCTCCATTCACGCCTGTCGCGACACCACTGGAGGCGGGCTGCACGATGTTGGGGCGTGAGCGGAAGACGGCCTAACGGTGTGCGGGACCGTAGCCCAGCTTCATGGAGACGGTTGCGAATGGTCGTCGCCGATACCCCAGGAGCAACAGTGTCCCTAATTTGCTGGGAAGTGGCGGTGCGGTCCCCTACGGCACTGCGTAGGATGCTACGGTCTTGGCGTGCATCCGTGCGTCGCTGCGGTCCGGTCCCAGGTCGACGGGCACGTGCACCTTCCGCCGACCACTGGCGACAACATCGATGTACTGTGGAGACCTCACGCCCCACGTGTTGAGCAATTCGGCGGTACGTCCACCCGGCCTCCCGCATGCCCACTATACGCCCTCGCTCAAAGTCCGTCAACTGCACATACGGTTCACGTCCACGCTGTCGCGGCATGCTACCAGTGTTAAAGACTGCGATGGAGCTCCGTGTGCCACGGCAAACTGGCTGACACTGACGGCGGCGGTGCACAAATGCTGCGCAGCTAGCGCCATTCGACGGCCAACACCGCGGTTCCTGGTGTGTCCGCTGTGCCGTGCGTGTGATCATTGCTTGTACAGCCCTCTCGCAGTGTCCGGAGCAAGTATGGTGGGTCTGACACACCGGTGTCAATGTGTTCTTTTTTCCATTTCCAGGAGTGTATAACAAAATATATACAAATAAATATTCTGCTATTTCGGTATCATTCAGTCTTTAACAAAACAATTAAGTACATACACTGATGAGCCGAAACATTATGACCACGTGTTTAATAGCTTTTTTGTCCGTCTTTAGAACGAAATATATGATGATTTTATGTATCAAAAAATGGCTCTGAGCACTATGGGACTCAACTGCTGAGGTTATTAGTCCCCTAGAACTTAGAACTAGTTAAACCTAACTAACCTAAGGACATCACAAACATCCAGGCCCGAGGCAGGATTCGAACCTGCGACCGTAGCGGTCTTGGGGTTCCAGACTGCAGCGCCTTTAACCGCACGGCCACTTCGGCCGGCTTATGTATCAGGGACCCTACAGTTTGTTGGTAGGTTTGTGGAGATATATGGCATTAGATTTCTAGTCACAGGTCATGTAATTCCCGTAAATAAGAGGCCGCTGATTTGCGTGTGCAGTAATGACTCCTGATAGTGACCGAGATGGGTTCAATAGGATTTACATCCAGAGAATTTGGTCGCCAAGATATCAAAGTGAGTTTGCTGTAACGATCCTCAAATCATTGTAGCACGTTTCTAGCTCCAAGACACAGGCAATTACACTGTTGAAAGATGACATCACAGTCGGGGAATATTTCAAGCACGAAGGGGGAGCAAGTGGTTCACAGCTTGATTGTGTCTTCGATTACTACCACAGGTCCCATGCAAGCGCAGAAGAATGTCTTCCAAATCATAATAATGCTCCAGTCAGCCTGCACCCGTGGCGCGCCGCACGTTTCGCGCCTTCGTTCACCTCGATGGCAGAGTATTTGGAGCCGATCAGTGACCTAGCGCAACAAAAATGTGATTTACTCCAAGAGCCGACATGTTTCCATTGATCGACCGTTGAATCCCGATGGCCACTAGCGCACTGCAATCTTAACTGGCGATGTTGTTGGGCCAACATTTGAACACGTAGGGGTCGCCTGCTGCTGAGCTCCATGTTCAACAACATGCGATGATCGGCGTGCTCCGAAACACTTATTCGTGCACCAGCATTGTGCTCTTTCGGCAGAGATGCCACAGATCAACAACTACCCTACTTTACAGAGCAGACAAGCCTCAGAACCCTCAGAGTCGTGGACTTCGAACCGTTTACCATCCAGTGGTAGATTCACTCTCCTACCTCTTTCCGTAGATGCTAATGACAGTAGCACGTGAACATTCGACAAGTCTCGCCGTGTTTCGGATAGTCGTTCACAGGCTCTGCATAATATTAATCTGTCCTTTGCCAAAGTCGCTTATCTCAATGGATTTCTCCTTTGCAGCCCATATCTAGGGTGATCCCCTTTCCGCGTTTGCTCGGCTTACAAACTTCTGGTACCGCTTTACGTGACCCAACGTCAAATGTCAGCATCCAATGTTGCGATGGGCAGTGGTCATAATATTTTGGCTTATCGGTGTATTACTGAAAAATAATGTACATATATAAAATTACAATTTTGCACACACATATTGGAATACTTCCACACTGTTTGTCACCCTTATAACACACTGACGCACATGCTCAGACATTGCAGAGTAAATTATATGATAAAACTGTGTCAGTGTCTCAAATTTACTGTGACGTTAAATTTGTGGCCACTGCAAGGGGCGTAATGTACCACCTGCGTTGTGGTCACTGGAGACGGATGACCCGCTCAGAGACGACGGCACTGGTCAGGAAATCAACCGAGGGTGAGAACCAACTGTGCATTCGTCCGAAGTGGTTCAGTCAAAGCGTGGAAAGTTTACATCTGGATGCCCGGACAGAGTTTTCAATCTTGGTCTTCGTACTCCGGTGACATGGTCTCTTCCTCATTGCGCCAGCTCGCTGGGCAAGTGTGGACCTCGAATCCTCGTCCGTCGTTCTAGATGGTGATGGACAAATTTCCACTTCAATTCTATACTGCCATGGATTGCGCTCTGACTACGCCCATAACGCAACTGACGATGACGGGACTGGCTGGCCGGGGTGGCCGAGAGGTTCTAGGTGCTACAGTCCGGAACCACGCGAACGCTACGGTCGCAAGTTCGAATCCTGCATTGGGCATGGATGTGTGTGATGTCCTTAGGTTAGTTAAGTTTAAGTAGTTCTAAGTTCTGGGGGACTGATGACCTCAGAAGTTAAAAAAAAACGTTCAAACGTGTGTGAAATCGTATGGGACTTAACTGCTAAGGTCATCAGTCCCTAAGCTTACACACTACTAAACCTAAATTAGCCTAAAGACGAACACACACACCCATGCCCGAGGGAGGACTCGAACCTCCGCCGGTACCAGCCGCACAGTCCATGACTGCAGCGCCCCCTGACCGCTCGGCTAATCCCGCGCGGCTCAGAAGTTAAGTCCCATAGTGCTCAGAGCCATTTGATGACGGGACTTTAAATTCTGATCTTCCTATCTTCCTTCCTTTATGTGAATATATGATAATATACCGTATCCTGGTTTTGTGTGATTAAAAACTATGTACCTAGTAGGGATTTCATCTCAGATACATACAATTCTTATGTAGTGCTTTTCGAAGTGATAAACTTAAGCATACCTCAGAGAAAGACAGCAGTTTGATTTACGCCCTGTGGCTAGGACCTAAATAATGTTAATGCTTCAGCCCGCATCTCGTGGTCGTGCGGTAGCGTTCTCGCTTCCCACGCCCGGGTTCCCGGGTTCGATTCCCGGCGGGGTCAGGGATTTTCTCTGCCTCGAGATGGCTGGGTGTTGTGTGATGTCCTTAGGTTAGTTAGGTTTAAGTAGTTCTAAGTTCTAGGGGACTGATGACCATAGATGTTAAGTCCCATAGTGCTCAGAGCCATTTGAACCATTTGTTAATGCTTCAAGGTTTCGAAACAAAACTCTCACAACCAACACGTGATAATTAGTAGGGGAATAGTGATCTGTATTTCATACGCAACTTTCCAGTAGATGATAATTGAAACGTCCCCTTTGGAAACTTATTAATGACTATGCTGATAAAACCCCTTACGTTATTAGATTTTCAAACAGCTGAGCAAAATCTGAACGTAATCAGACATTTCTCTCTTTACTTATTTTGATCAACACTAAACTGACACACAATATTTTTAGCGCAACGCAATCTGACTTTCAATAATCCCCGCAAAAGAACGACCCTGACTAACAATAATCTATACGTTTCATGAATCACTTACAAAAATCTTCGTTACTCGAACTACTGCAATATAGCGAGCGCCAATACTGCCAGCTAAATAAAAGATTGTAACTACTGAAGGCACTAACTTTTGACACGCAGAGTTAGCAAATGAAAGATTTTGGTAGAGAATAAACAATGTATTTACCTTAATAGTGTTGAAAAGTCATAATATATATGCATCAGTTCATGACATTCAGTCTTACAAATTTCCTTTTTGTGACGGACACACGTCCAGATCGTACGCTATCAAAATTCTGCCATCTCTCCCCCCACATCCACCACTGTTGGCGGCTCACCTCCAACTGCACAACGCTACGCGCTGTTCACATCCAACTGCCCAACACTACAATAGCAAATATTCCAGCAATGCAAGCCAGACACAGACTGCACACAGCACAGTCAGTTTTTTTCATACAGGGCACTACGTGGCGTTACCAACATAAAAACCTAAACAGCCTACTTACCATATAGTTAAAAGTGTTGACTCGTATTTAAGCGACACGAAGTACTCTTCCTATCAATTAATTATAAGTACAAATACGAAGAGCGCAGTAAGGTAGCGCATGCGACGTTTTGGTGTGAAACATTTCGCGAAAGTAGCCAAGAAATGTGCCAAATACGACGGAGACGTCTGCAGAACGAAGTGCTGGCATACCTTCTTTGCCTTGTTTCAGTTGACAGTGTGAAGATGCGTTACGCTGGCAGCTCGATGGATTTAAATTTGCTACATTTCTCTACTAAGCTTACAAAGTATTTCACAGCAACTGCTATGTCCTGGATCTCGTGTTATCACCTGATTTAAAAGTATGCAGTGCCGTTTAAATAGCTTTCATTAATTGACTATAAGATAGCAAAATACGTTTACCTCTGTGTCACGTTACAAAGCCCTGTGGCGAGAGTTATCGCTTGGACTGTTATGAATATTCTCTGGAGAAAAAAAAATGAAGAGCACTAGGTCCAAAAATGTGTTAAACTGATAAAGACCATCCATTCCGGAATGGGCTAAATTTTGTACAATGTGGTCTGCTTTACATGACGGAAAAGCGCACTCAAGTAGTACGCATTTTTGACACTCTTAGTGATGTACATCTATAACTAAAAATTATACGCAGTTGCATGAAAGACTTCACGCTTCATCAGCCGATTAACAGCAATACCGTCATAAGATATTTAGTATGGTATTAGTAGCCAGATTTTATCAAAACCAGTCGGCTACTTGGCTAAGGCCTTAAGGCATTTCAGTGAAAATTTACGCATAAGCCTAAGTTTCCATGTGTCAGAATAGTTGACTTGCAGAATACCTGTGCTGTAAAATTAATTTCTTTGTTTCATTAATTGGCCAATGTCTTTTGGCTCAGAGCTAGCTTCGGTCACCCTCGAGTGCACCACATTTGTGTTCAGCAGAAAGCATCGCGCTCCCACGCTGCAACCTGCGTCCCCCCTGAGACCCAAACGCTCAAAAAGCGTACGTTGTTTCCGGCGCTCTTCGATGATGTCATAGTCACATTCCACGAAATGCCAAGCTGCCTCTTAACCTCTACTGACATTTCCCGAATTCTTGCAAGAGTTTGCCGGAATTCCTTAGTGTGAACTTCAACAATTCTTACGACGAGCTTAATGCTGAGCTTAGTTTGGAGGTAAGGCAGTAATAGCTCGAATCCCTTTGCGATAAGATCCTCAGCTTGAAAGTATAAAAAGCAATTTCCTTGTATTAAACACATTTTGATGAACATCCCTACCTGAGAATGTGGTGTAAAATTCCTAAAAATTAATCGAATATTTCTTGAGTTACAAGTTTTTAGTTTCTCCTGATTTTTTTTTTTTTTTTTGGTATGGTATAGTTCTTTGGATAGCCCTTGGGATGGAGACAATGTCTATATCCAACAGAAGGATCATCTTAGTATCACTATCCTACTGGACAGCGTCAAATGTATGAATACTATGCACTTTCATATGCTTAAGCAAGTGGAGCTAATCGGTCGGTTCTCAGACTACTTAGTATGCGAGCCAAATGCCTGAAATTTTTACGATATATTCCTAAGACGCCGAACTCGAACAACATTGAACGTTTTCCTTACATCTTTATCCGTTTCCTAGATACAGAGGTTCAAATTTACCCTACGCCGACACGTAAAATCTGGTATGAGGCGGGACCTAAACAATAAATAATGCAGCGGGTTGTTCCAATTTTTACTGTATATTTTCTAGGTATTCATCTCTGAGAGCCATTTCCCTGTTTTCAGAAATCTTTATTCATTAATAAGAAGTAATCCAAACTCTTGTTTTTTTGGGACCAAACACAGCTGCGGATTCCGAGACGGCTCTACAGATCAAGTGGCTGTAACTCTGGCGATTTATTCCTAAGATTAGATCTCGAACAATGTTCAAACTTTTCTTCATAACTTTATCCGTTTCCGAGATACAGAGGTTCAAAGTTACCCAAGTTATACATGTAGCATACCACGTAAAATCCATTGTGAGGCGAAACCGTAGTTTATAAAGTGATGTAGCAGGAGAAATATGCTATTAAGTGTCCCCATTACTATCTGGGAACCCTATCTTGTACAGGATGTCACGAACAAAACCGGTACGTCTCACGTACTGGTTAATCTCTAGACGAATTGCTTGTGAGGTGGTAACAGCGACTCGAAAGTTAGCAACAACATTTTCTCCGGAAGTTGAGTGCAGCTGTGTGTTGGTGCGTCAGTTGTTGTGTAAAGCTCGTATTGTTGAGTTGTTACATAAATGGAGTAGTATGCACTACAACAGCGAAGTGGGGCGTTACATGAAGACAAGCTCCATCAAGTAATGTAAAGAAATGGTTCAAGCAATGTATCCTGATAGGGAGGTCCCCACGACCAGTACTATCTGTACTAGATCAGTACTATCTGTACTAGATCAGTACTAGGAATGGAGAGCCGCAGGGTTCATTGAGAATGTGCAGAGTAATAGACGACTGACAGTAAGAGCTCCTCAAACTACTGACAAATTCGCATGGACATTGCAAGAAGTCCCCTAAAGAAAAAACTACAAACAACTATTACAGCGCCATCTATCACAAAGCGAAAAAAGTGGTCCAACTAAAACATTCATATTTCTTTACGTATTACACGAACATGTAATAAAAAATGGCAGTTCCTATTTAAAAAAACGCAGTTGATATCCGTTTGACCTATGGCAGCACCATCTAGCGTGCCAACCATAGCGTCATCTGGTTTCCCCCTTCAATCTATACGAGTTTCGTTCTTTGTATTTTTTTTCGGTTTGATGCTTATTTCGTGAGATATTGGGCCCGGTCACTGTCAATTGACCACCATGTATATTGTGTATGTGTATAGGGCGAAAATTAATAAAACCTAAAAACAACAGGAACGGATTTCTGACTGGAAACGGAGCAAAAAATATCCTATGAACATGTGTCCAGAAATCAAATGCATCGCTGCCACAGTGGATGTCACTGACGAATGACAGTTCCTCCAACCACGTGCAGTGTATTTATTGTGTGTCGCAGGATGTGTGACAGACACAGCGTAGTGTAAGCAGCAGAATGGTTTGGTATTCATATCGGGTAGGAGCCGAAATGGTGTTTGTGTACAACCAAGCAGGTGGAAACGGTTGAGAGCCAACACACCTATAAGAAAACAAGAACCCTCACAGACATCAACCACATCACACCACATTTCAAGGCTTCCTCGGGCGCTCGTGTGATCATGGTCCTTTCAGACGAACGTGCAGTGATGCGACGGACTGTGCGTTCACCAGATATAGAGTACTGGGCTCTGCAGGATATTGACAGGAACTCTAGTATAAGCTCCAGGCAAGTGGTCTCCCAACATGGTGTAAGTCACAGTACGATTACATGTCTCCTGCATGCACTGCATCTAATGGAGGCCATTGTAGTGACGAGCATGTGATGCAGTTGTGTGTTGTGTTGGAGGACAATTTGTTGTCATTACAAGCACACCGTCAATTTCCGGACACATGTTCACATGATCTTTTTCCTTCCATTTTCTGTCAGGAATCCGTCCCTGCAGTTTGTCGGTTTCATTTTGTTCACATTGTATAGCTTTAAATGTGTTAAATATGAGGTAGATGTGATGAAGAAAGAAAGAAAACAATAATCAGTTTCCGAGCGGTTCTAGGTGCTACAGTCTGGAACCGCGCGACCGCAACGGTCGCAGGTTCGAATCCTGCCCCAGGCATGTATGTGTGTGATGTCCTTAGGTTAGTTAGGTTTAAGTAGTTCTAAGTTCTAGTGGACTGATGACTTCAGAAGTTAAATTACATAGTGCTCAGAGCCATTTGAACCAATAATCAGTTAACCATAGAAAATTCTGTCACAGTCACTCGATTACTTTGTTTCTTAGCGTATATGACAAACACAAAATACTATCGGTAACGTCTCAGTGTTTCTTGCCGTGTTTACATCCTTGTAAATGCTGCGCGCCGTTGGGGTGTAGCCTCGGTCGCATTAGCTCCTACTGAACAGTACCAGGGTGGAACACGTAATCTTTCTCACTGGCTGTCCAGCGCAAACAAGCGGGTGAAAGAATGGATCCTCATCTAAATGGCGCCACGTTCGTCCTCACAAAAGCGAGATGAGATTTCTGAGCTTATTTTGTATTCGCAATGGGAGCGGCGGCCGGCGGGCCCTCTGAGTCCCACCATAGACGCGCAGAGCAATCTCGGCAACAAAGGGCTTTGTTCGCCGCCGCGAGGGTGTGGGCGGCGGTGGGGAATTTGTCCTGCCCTGCCGTGCACCGACTGGTCCGCCCTGCTGCGTCGTGCTCGCTGCTTTGCCGGCGTGCCTGCGCCACTCGTGGGGCCCTGCTGCAAGTCCAGCAGTTGCTGACGTCGATGTAATACAGGCGGCTTCTGAAAATAGCTTATACATTCTTGTAACATTTAATTCACTTTCATAACTACCGGGCGAGTTAAATTGACGAGATAGGATGCGTACTCAAATACAGAGATACGTAAACAGGCCGAATACGGCTCTTCGGTCGGCAATAAGACAACAAGTGCCTGGCGCTGTTGTTGGATCGGTTACTGCTGCTACAATGGAGATTATCAAGATTTAATTGACTTTGAACGTGGTGCTATAGTCGCGCACGATCGGTGGACACAGCGTCTCCGAGGTAGCGATGAAGTGGGGATTCTCCTGTACGATTTTTTCAAGAGCATATTGTGAATATCAGGAATACGGCGTAACATCAAATCTCCGACATCGCTGCGGCCGAAAAAAGATCGTGCAAGAAAGAGACCACCGACGACTTCAGAGAATCTTTCAACGTGACAGAAGTGCAACCCTTCCGCAAATTGCTGCAGATTTCAATGCAGGGCCATCAACAAGTGTCAGCATGCGAACCATTCAACGAAACATCATCGATATGGGCTTTCGGAACCGACGGCCCATTCGTGTACCCTTGATGACTGCACGACACAAAGCTTTACGGCTCGCCTGGTCCTTTAACACCGACACTGAACTGTTGATGACTGGAAACATGTTGCGTGATCGGGCGAGTCTCATTTGAAATTGTATCGAGCGGATGGACGGGTACGGGTATGGAGACAATCTCGTGAATCCATGGATCCTGCATGCCAGCAGGGTACTGTTCAAGCTGGTGGACGCTCTGTAATGGTGTGGGTCGAGTGCAATTGGAGTGATGTGTGACCCCTGATACATCTACATATGACTCTTGACAGGTGACTTGCACGTGAGCATCCTGTCTGATCATCTGCATCCATTCATATCCATTGTGCATTCCTACAGGTTTGGGAAATTCCAGCAGGACAATGTGACACCCCACATGTCCAGAATTGCTACAAAGTTGCTACAGGTACTCTCTTCTGAGTTTCAAGACTTCCGCTGGCCACCGGACTCCGCAGACATGACCATTATTAATAATATCTGAGATGTTTTGCAAGGTGCAGTTCAGGAGAGATATATCCCCCCTCCTCCCCTCCCCCTCATCCGGATTAATGAGAGACTTGCAGGATTCATGGTATCAGTTACCTCCAACACTACTTCAGACACTAATCGAGTTCATACGACGATGCACTTCCGCATGCTCGCGGGAGCCTTTCAGATTAGGCTGGTGTACCAGTTTCTTTCGCTCTTCAGTATATGCTAGGACCTTAAATATTATTGACATGGAATAATTGGCTTGCTTTCGTGTTCTCGCAGTCGTGTGAATTGGCAAGTTAGTGGCAATGGCGGCTACGCAAACTTCACCCAAGCCTGTTATTGCGGTTTATACGAATGGCGGCCAATAAGTAAGGCAACACATTTTTTTTCTCTGGCCCATTTCGGTTGAAAAAATATGACATTTCTTGTACGACATTGTGGAATCTTCCTGCTTCAGCTCGTATAGTTTCATGAAGTTCCAGTTGGTGGCGGCACGATATGTAGTCTTCAAAGTGGCCTCTATAACGAATATGCGGTCCAAGCAACGAGCTGTCATTGAGGTTCTTTTAGTGGAAAAGAGAAGCAGCTCAGATATTCACAGGTGATTGCAGAATGTCTCCGGATAGCTGTCAGTGAACAGAAGCAGGGTGAATCGTTGGGCATGGCGTCTGTAATGATCACAACAATGATGCGCAAACCTTTGAGCATCTACCGCGTGCCATCCGGTCGCACGCAGCTGTCCTTCACTGTCTTCGTAGCTACAAAACTGAAAACGAGCTTGTTCTTCTCCATGACAACACACGGCCTTACAGAAGTCTGCGCGTACGATAGGAGCTCACAAAACTTCACTGGACTCTTCTTCCTCCTCCACCCTACAGCCCGGTTCTCGTACCTTCCGACCTACATCTGTTTGACACAATGAATGATGAACTCCGTAGAAAGCAGCATGTGGATGATGGGGAGGTTACAGATGAAGCATGACGTAGTGTACCAGGCGATCATACAGGCCCTCCCAGTAAGGTGGCGTCAGACATTCACATTGAACGGATATTACGTTGAAAAATAGGTTTCTGTAGCCAAACGAGAGGGGAAAAATGTAGTTTATTGGAATCTTGAATAAAACCGACCTTGTTGCAGCAACAAATTGTGTCGCATTACTTGTATTGTATTGTATTGAACTGGGGACCTAGAAACGACTGAGAGGCTCCGCCTCCGCCATAGACCTCAGTGGTTCACAACCACACAGCAGTCCACTCACCCCACCGCCGCCCCACACCGAACCCAGGGTTATTGTGTGGTTGCGGTTCGGCCCACAGTGGACCCCCCACGCCCATGGGTACGTCTCACACCAGACAAGTGTAACCCCAAATGTTTGCTTGGTGGAGTACTTACGAATTATGGTGTACGCGTACGTGGAGACAGTGTTTGGGCAGCAATCGCCGACGTAGTGTAACTGAGAAGGAATAAGGGGAACCAGCCCTCATTCGCCGAGGCAGATGGAAAGCCGCCTCAAAAACCATCCACAGACTGGCCGCACACCAGACCACGACACTAATCCGCCAGGCGGATTCGTGCCAGAGGCCGGCACGCCTTCCCGCCCGGAAAGCAGTGCTTTAGACCACAGAGCTAACCGGGTGGTCTGTCTCATTACTTACTGAACATCCCTTGTACATCCACTTTTCCACTTGGTAATCTGTTAATAACATAAGAGACAGATTAATGTCAGGGAATAATAAACAAAGAATCCTTACTGGTACAAAATATATAATTATTCCTACCAATATGTTTACAACGATGCATGCATCTTAACACACCAAGGCCAGGAGGTGGGAAGGTATCGAGGGAAGTGACATAAGAGGAGAGACAGACAAATGATACACTTCAAAGATATAAACTGCACCCCCTCCGTTTGGAACAGTGTGGATTTATTTCTACAAATAAGGCTCCTTTCTTTGTCATTAACTGCTCAGTATACAATCAATCAATTCAGGATATTTAACATAGTAATATTGTTAGTACAGAAAAGCCATAAAAATACTGATATGTTATCCTATCAGGCTAAGTTATTTTTATTGAATTCAGCGCAGTACACATCAAAGTGACACACATTTTAGACAATTTTTTTTCAAAATTGTCACCATGTCTCCAGAACAACGGCTGGAACGCTCTGCCAGTTGTCCAGTTCCGCGACAATACAAATCTGCTTCCTGGTCACGCAGCCATTCGAGAACCGCTGTATGGACGTCTTCACCGTCGGAAAGCCTCTGCTCGTCGCGAATCTGCTCCTCGGTTGTCTGGACAGCCTCGTCTGTGGACGATGACGATGGCCTTCCTCCGCGACCAGTGTCACCCGCGTCTGTGCGGCTTTGGTTGAAATGTAGGCACCACATTACTACGGCTGGATGAAGCACTGTATTTTGTCCATAAAACGCCAGATTTGACAGTGAATCTGTGTGCTACTCATACGTTTTCAACAACTTTGATGTAGCTTTAAAGTTTCCACGTGATTTCAATCCCACACTGCCAGGCACCTGTTATGAGCACCGCAGCAGAACTGCCTCTGCAGGAAACTTGGAATATACACTCCTGGAAATTGAAATAAGAACACCGTGAATTCATTGTCCCAGGAAGGGGAAACTTTATTGACACATTCCTGGGGTCAGATACATCACATGACCACACTGACAGAACCACTGGCACATAGACACAGGCAACAGAGCATGCACAATGTCGGCACTAGTGCAGTGTATATCCACCTTTCGCAGCAATGCAGGCTGCTATTCTCCCATGGAGACGATCGTAGAGATGCTGGATGTAGTCCTGTGGAACGGCTTGCCATGCCATTTCCACCTGGCGCCTCAGTTGGACCAGCGTTCGTGCTGGACGTGCAGACCGCGTCAGACGACGCTTCATCCAGTCCCAAACATGCTCAATGGGGGACAGATCCGGAGATCTTGCTGGCCAGGGTAGTTGACTTACATCTTCTAGAGCACGTTGGGTGGCACGGGATACATGCGGACGTGCATTGTCCTGTTGGAACAGCAAGTTCCCTTGCCGGTCTAGGAATGGTAGGACGATGGGTTCGATGACGGTTTTGATGTACCGTGCACTATTCAGTGTCCCCTCGACGATCACCAGTGGTGTACGGCCAGTGTAGGAGATCGCTCCCCACACCATGATGCCGGGTGTTGGCCCTGTGTGCCTCGGTCGTATGCAGTCCTGATTGTGGCGCTCACCTGCACGGCGCCAAACACCCATACGACCATCATTGGCACCAAGGCAGAAGCGATTCTCATCGCTGAAGACGACACGTCTCCATTCGTCCCTCCATTCACGCCTGTCGCGACACCACTGGAGGCGGGCTGCACGATGTTGGGGCGTGAGCGGAAGACGGCCTAACGGTGTGCGGGACCGTAGCCCAGCTTCATGGAGACGGTTGCGAATGGTCCTCGCCGATACCCCAGGAGCAACAGTGTCCCTAATTTGCTGGGAAGTGGCGGTGCGGTCCCCTACGGCACTGCGTAGGATCCTAGGGTCTTGGCGTGCATCCGTGCGTCGCTGCGGTCCAGTCCCAGCACGTGCACCTTCCGCCGACCACTGGCGACAACATCGACGTACTGTGGAGACCTCACGCCCCACGTGTTGAGCAATTCGGCGGTACGTCCACCCGGCCTCCCGCATGCCCATTATACGCCCTCGCTCAAAGTCCGTCAACTGCACATACGGTTCACGTCCACGCTGTCGCGGCATGCTACCAGTGTTAAAGACTGCGATGGAGCTCCGTATGCCACGGCAAACTGGCTGACATTGAGGGCGGCGGTGCACAAATGCTGCGCAGCTAGCGCCATTCGACGGCCAACACCGCGGTTCCTGGTGTGTCCGCTGTGCCGTGCGTGTGATCATTGCTTGTACAGCCCTCTCGCAGTGTCCGGAGCAAGTATGGTGGGTCTGACACACCGGTGTCAATGTGTTCTTTTTTCCATTTCCAGGAGTGTATAATCACTTCTGATAATGCGGCGCTCTTCTTGCGCAGTGGTCTTGGAATGGGATGACATGATAATTCACTTCTTGAAGCCCCATCATATCACGTTTATCTCATGTTGTGAAATTTTGTGATTCAACAGTTTATACCATTTACTCGTAAGTGTCAAATTACTAGATACAGTGTTTTCAAGACAATGTTTGGAAAGCCAGAAAACGCCGAAAGGACAGCATCCTCCCTTTCGGTACGCACTTCAGTGCAAAAATATAGCACGTTTGAGGTTGTTCTCTTGAAGGCAATTAGCAATTAATTTGACTGAAAATATATACTACTTCTACAAGTGCGTTAATGTTAATTGACATTTCATCCTATTGATAATAGACCTTAAATGAAACAACACATTTAATTTCATAATTATTTATACATCGGAATCTTTCTTCGCCTCTGTCCCACGCGTCGTCCATTCTCACAGCGACGAAAGTATCCCATACGCTCGAAATTAAAATCATTTATGTACACGCTGTACCATGTACATAGCTCAGTCTGTTACAAAACGGGGACACTGTAGACATGTAAAAAATAGGCCGAGGTTACGGAAGATAATGCAGAGGGTTTGCGACATCAGCAGCGGCGACTCCTAACAAATCTATACTGACTCTAAAATAGCAACAACAGTGCGGCTACAATTACAGTATCAGCACACAGGTTGTCAAATACTAAGAGCACAAACTATATGAACATATATCACCGCCAATTCAAGTGCCACGAACTCTTATAATAATTGTAATTGTAAATTAAAATATTCGAGAACGGATTGAGAACGAGCATAAGGAAATACAAAGAAAGAAATTTGGAACCAAGAACGTCTGTTAGGATGAGGGTAGGTGTAGAGTTATCGAGTGATCATTATGCACGTTGAGATTCACGAAAAACAACTAATCGATAGTATGCGACAACAATATACTCGTAGCTTCCATTTTGCCTGATGGCACAAATAATAGGAGTGAGCAACGAAATTTCGTGGAACATGTTTAAGGAATAATGGAGCATTCGTTACCCTCAGCTTGCAGGACAGTCTGTACAGTAGTGCTCTTCAGTAATTTGTGATCAACAGGAAAGAGCCAGCTTACACAAAGATTTACACCTGCGTTACCTCGGAGACGTAAGTTGCCGTCACGATCCTTCACCAAACATTAAAAATAAAGGCAACGGACGTGTATTTGTACCCACAGATTTTCCAACTTCAAGAATATCCATACTGTCACGATATCATTGCTGCAACAGAATTCTGGTATGCTGGAGTGTGACTTAGAACTGGTAGCCTGTTGAAAGTCTGTTATGATGGACGTTTATTGCCGTGCACATAGAGAACATAGTCAAGTTTCAAATTTAAGAACGAAAAATTTTGTTTTGGTCATGTATTTAATAAAGTACAACTAAAGAATGCAGTTCTAGAAAAGATAGTTCTAAGATAATAAAATCAGTTTTGTTGTTGTTTCCGTAGTCAACCCTAATGCTGATCTGGACAACTGTCCACTACAGTCGCTTCCCAGATTTCCCTCCATTTCAGCAGAGCTGCTGTACGTCGCATCAAAGAGGATGAGCCTTCTTGTTGTTACGGTCTTCAGTCGAGGACTCGTTTGAAGCAGCTCTCCGCCCTACTCTATCCCGCGCAAACCTCTTCATCTCTGAATGACTGCAACCCACATGCATTTGAATCAGCTTTCTGTAATCGTCTCTTTGCCTCCCTCTGCAATTTTTATTCTCCACATTTCCCTCCCACAGTAAACTTACGATCCTTTGATGCCTCAGAATGTGTCCTATCAATCAATCACTTCGTTTAGTCAAGTTATGTCACAAATTTCTTTTCTCCCTAATTATATTCAATACCTCCTCATTAGTTATGTAATCTAACCATATAATCTTCAGCATTCTTCTGGAACACCATATCTGAAAAGCTTCTCTTCTTGTATTTACTGATCATCATCAATGTTTTACTTTCGTACAAGGCTATACTCAACACATATTTGTGCCGTGCGGGACTCATGTTCCCGCCATCGGGATTTTACACCTTGTTTTTAACGTACTTTCACATCACTACGTTAATTTAAATTGTGGTGTCACCGCCAGACACCACACTTGCTAAGTGGTAGCTTTAAATCGGCCGCGGTCCATTAGTACATGTCGGACCCGCGTGTCGCCACTGTCAGTGATCGCAGACCGAGCGCCACCACACGGAAGGTCTCGAGAGACGGACTAGCACTCGCCCCAGTTGTACGGACGACTTAGCTAGCGATGCACACTGACGAAGCCTCGCTCATTTGCAGAGCAGATAGTTAGAATAGCCTTCAGCTAAGTCAATGGCTACGACCTAGCAAGGCGCCATTAGTATTACATTGCATGATCTACAGAGTCTCACTTGTATCGTCAAGAGCGATGTACCACAATGATGGATTAAAGTTAAGTATTCCAGCAGCTACGTACTTTTCTTTATAGCATTCATTACGTATCCTGTTTCAGACCTATCTCTAGCCTGCGTGAGTTAACGCGTGCATTCGGCCTCCTCAACCAAGTAGTGTGCGTAGTGTTGGCTAACTGCTAACACTACATAAATCACTGGTGTCAGAGTCGATCCTTTGTCTGACCGTGGGCGGCACTAGCACCGCGTATCGATATATCCCCTCTCGTAGTATCTTTGCTCGACTGCTATTACTTCCTGGTCGTAGTCTGTCGTAAAGGCTTCGGGTCGCGAGTTCCGGCTCCCACTCAGTTTGAACGCGTCTGGAGCGCAGTCCGGACCTGCCAGTCGGAGAGTTGCAGTGCTGCACTAGTACACTCAAGTTGGAGCAGTGAGGTCTGCGTCGACATGGCTCGCCGGACCATTGCCGCCATGCATCACTTGAGCCGGGCCACGGTCTTAGTGGATCGTCGGTCGGTCAACCTACCGACGTTCATCAGTCGGCTGTGTGTGTGTGTGTGTGTGTGTGTGTGTGTGTGTGCGTGTGTGTGTGTCTTCGTCCGTGCTTAGTTACTGTTGGGTATCGTTGTCTTTGTGCAAGTGTTTGTCAGATTGTGTGTGTGGTTGGCGTTATTTCCACTGACAACTATTTTAGATGTCGTCGGCACTCTGACGGTAGTCATTCGGTTGGTGCGAACCAGGGAGGATATCTCTGTGTGGGGCAGTTGGCTCGGTCCACTGGCGGTCCCTGACCAGTGTCGGAGCATGTGTGGAGCTGTCCGATCGCTACGAGCTTCGTGGCACACGAGCTGTTACTGATTTGTTTGACTGATGGGGCTGCTAAGTGCTGTACCACCTACTGCACTCCCCTGACTTAAGCCCTTACAAGTTCATCTAGATTTCTAAACTGAAGGAAACAGTTCACGGCATTCTACACTCCTGGAAATTGAAATAAGAACACCGTGAATTCATTGTCCCAGGAAGGGGAAACTTTATTGACACATTCCTGGGGTCAGATACATCACATGATCACACTGACAGAACCACTGGCACATAGACACAGGCAACAGAGCATGCACAATGTCGGCACTAGTACAGTGTATATCCACCTTTCGCAGCAATGCAGGCTGCTATTCTCCCATGGAGACGATCGTAGAGATGCTGGATGTAGTCCTGTGGAACGGCTTGCCATGCCATTTCCACCTGGCGCCTCAGTTGGACCAGCGTTCGTGCTGGACGTGCAGACCGCGTGAGACGACGCTTCATCCAGTCCCAAACATGCTCAATGGGGGACAGATCCGGAGATCTTGCTGGCCAGGGTAGTTGACTTACACCTTCTAGAGCACGTTGGGTGGCACGGGATACATGCGGACGTGCATTGTCCTGTTGGAACAGCAAGTTCCCTTGCCGGTCTAGGAATGGTAGAACGATGGGTTCGATGACGGTTTGGATGTACCGTGCACTATTCAGTGTCCCCTCGACGATCACCAGTGGTGTACGGCCAGTGTAGGAGATCGCTCCCCACACCATGATGCTGGGTGTTGGCCCTGGGTGCCTCGGTCGTATGCAGTCCTGATTGTGGCGCTCACCTGCACGGCCCCAAACACGCATACGACCATATTGGCACCAAGGCAGAGGCGACTCTCATCGCTGAAGACGACACGTCTCCATTCGTCCCTCCATTCACGCCTGTCGCGACACCACTGGAGGCGGGCTGCACGATGTTGGGGCGTGAGCGGAAGACGGCCTAACGGTGTGCGGGACCGTAGCCCAGCTTCATGGAGACGGTTGCGAATGGTCCTTGCCGATACCCCAGGAGCAACAGTGTCCCTAATTTGCTGGGAAGTGGCGGTGCGGTCCCCTACGGCACTGCGTAGGATCCTACGGTCTTGGCGTGCATCCGTGCGTCGCTGCGGTCCGGTCCCCGGTCTACGGGCACGTGCACCTTCCGCCGACCACTGGCGACAACATCGATGTACTGTGGAGACCTCACGCCCCACGTGTTGAGCAATTCGGCGGTACGTCCACCCGGCCTCCCGCATGCCCACTATACGCCCTCGCTCAAAGTCCGTCAACTGCACATACGGTTCACGTCCACGCTGTCGCGGCATGCTACCAGTGTTAAAGACTGCGATGGAGCTCCGTATGCCACGGCAAACTGGCTGACAGTGACGGCGGCAGTGCACAAATGCTGCGCAGCTAGCGCCATTCGACGGCCAACACCGCGGTTCCTGGTGTGTCAGCTGTGCCCTGCGTGTGATCATTGCTTGTACAGCCCTCTCGCAGTGTCCGGAGCAAGTATGGTGGGTCTGACACACCGGTGTCAATGTGTTCTTTTTTCCATTTCCAGGAGTGTATTCAGAACTGCTACAAATTCGTCGGGCAGTAGCCGCGCCCTCGAACTGTCAACACAACTGTCACTGCTAAGAGTATCCTACGACTTCCACATCGATGGCAATGGGTTATACACAATGCTGGCAACTACTATGAAGGTCAGTAAAACTTTGAAACACGTATCTATTTCGTACGAACTGTAAATAAATAGTGGCCAATATTAAAGCTACTACCCTCGTATACAGTACAAGAGCTGTTGAAATTGACATTTCCTCAGAAAGGAGCGCAAGAAATTTCACAGTGTGAGAAAGAAGTTCAAATTGGTAGCAGTCGCGTGGTTCCAGACTGAAGCGCCTAGAACCGCTCGGCCACACCGGCCGCCGAGAAAGAAGTCGGAGATGACTTCTTAGCGGTTCTGCAAGCTGGGTCAGTGGAATGTGTGGTATCGTATATGCTCGACTGTACGGATACTGTACATGAGGAGTGCAGTCATGATGATACATGCTTAAGAAGTGAAGTTGATACTGAAATCATTGGCGAGCCATGTAGTTTATCATCCTTGTCGGACAGGGAGTTACAAATGCCTTCTCCAGTGAAACGTAGTAAAGTAAAGTCGCTGTCCAACAAGCGGGTACTAAACACAATTACATACATGGAATATCATCCGCAGCGTAGTACAAAAAACAATTATGAACAGATTTAGACTAAGTCCGCAAAAAGAAATCATCATGTAGTGCACAAGAAAAACTACAGATATTCAAGGGAGGACAAGGAGCACTTATTCCAAAAACTGGTTTTTGCGATGATGAATTCTTCTCGGGTTGTCAGCCGAGTGGTGGCGTCGTCTTGTCCCAACGTTTAAATGAGTTTCGTACCCATCATCTTCTGGCGAAGGTTTTTGCGAGTTCAAGATTCAGAGGATATGAATGATGGTGACCTACTACGTTATGCACATCAAATTGTAGCTCCAAAGAGTGCTACAGAACTGGAGGACGTAAGACAAAGAAATTTCAAACAAAGCGTCAACTTGACGACGCGGAGTAAACTGCAGAATCGGCCAGAAAATTTGTGATGAGAAACATACTTATCCCACGGTTCAGTAAGGAATTTCTTTTCAACTCCCAACCAATCGGTATTTGAAGGGGAAATGGATGTGAAACAGGGGGAATTAGAGGTACCATGAAAGTTATCTCAATGCTTTCAATGCCTTAACATATTTGTGTACAATTATTCCGACTGTTAATCTGCGCCGGCCGCGGTGGTCTCGCGGTTCTAGGCGCGCAGTCCGGAACCGTGCGACTGCTACGGTCGCAGGTTCGAATCCTGCCTCGGGCATGGATGTGTGTGATGTCCTTAGGTTAGTTAGGTTTAAGTAGTTCTAAGTTCTAGGGGACTAATGACCACAGCAGTTGAGTCCCATAGTGCTCAGAGCCATTTGTTAATCTGCACGGTAAATTAGCTGGAATGATATTTATTATGCTGAGAGAACATGGACATGCTATGTCCCTTAGTACTCTTTCTCGAATGCGTGATCTTCCAAGGACAGCAGGGAATACTTACATTACAGCAAGCAAGGGTGGGAAAATGGCGTACGAGAACTACAACTATATTATGTGCACTGCTTTTGGCAAATAACTGGTCAAAATAACTTGCTTTTGCTTGATTCCTGGTCAGTGTATAAAGATCATACTCCTTTAGAGCAAAGTATCCCTCCTAAAAAGTGTGTGACATTGCAATTCATGCCACCGGCCACCATTGACAAGTTAAACCTTTTTTTTTCCGGGCCTATAAAATATATCATCTCACTATCTACAGTTAAGGCTTAAAGGATAGCCTATTTCACGATAGGCTCCACCACAGACTGTTTCACACTAGGTTGCATACCATCACATCCTCTCACCCGTTACAACAATACGATTCCGTATGCATTTTTTAGGAGTTGATGTCCTGCACGCTTTGTAACTCCCAAAGAGTTCGCCTTCGATCTTGATGATGCGAACCTTTGTGATCACTGCGGCGCGCCATTTTCATTCGGTGTTCATGGTGCAAGTTAACGGTTTGATCTGAATATTTCTTGAATGTCGACGACGTCTATTTTGTGAAGTGTAGAATATACATAGTATTGAAGGTTGATCTCTCTCACAGACACTCATTTTCTGTCGTTCTCTTGATGCAAATGGTGAGTCATTAGCAGCTAATATCTTACTTGTAATAATTATTAACATAACAGGTTCAGAACCGGCCTACTAAAGACTGAACTTGCGACCTCGAACCCAAAGGGTTCCTTGCAAGTCATAGCGCAAGATGGTTTTATACACATGCTGCGTTGGTATGCCTAGAGTTAGAGCGAATGTTGTCCTGACCAGTAGCTCATCAGATCCCTTATCCACCGACATCACCTAATCATTACATGCCGAGTGACTGGCCCGCAAAAACACGCCAGCCGCAAACGTTTATGAACTGTGACATGCAGCTGAAAAAACAGCATGGACTGGCTTTCCATAATCTGTCATCTGATCTCGGTTCGACTGGATGGCCAGGCACATTAGAGCCATTGTTGCTGTCAGAGACGACAGCACTGCATACTGCATCCCCAAATCACCTAAATTTTAAATCATGCGTGCTTTTTAGAGTACTGCACACTCACAATAAGTAATACATCGTTATTTTGCTAACCTTCCTGGTGTTACAAGTTAATGACCAGTTGTGTTTGTGCCAACATGTGGTTCTAGTCGAAATTTGCTTTCCTTGCAAGGTACACGCCAGGACTGGAAACACACTCGCACGTATACTCATCAAGTGTCTCCATATAATTCTCTTGTACCACCTTGATCTCGCAGAAAATTACGTCAGTTCTACAACGATTTCTTGGGAAGTAAATGAAATATAAAGGATACACAATAAACTAAAAAAGGAACTAGATGAGAAAATGAGTATTAATTAAGTAGTTTTCTGAACATTCTTCAATAAAATATCAATAAACGTTTTAATGACAACTGAATAATTGCAAAAAATAATGTTCATAAATCGTAGATGACGGAGATAACCTCTTGTTGTAAAGATACCTCAGCAAACGCTATAAGTAATCAAGTGCAGTCTTGATCGAAGACCAGAAGTGGCAAAATTGTGAGACAGTTAAAAAATGTTGGGCAGGCAGGAAACAACTTCGAAATAAGAGGCCATGGATTTCTGCCGTGATTATTGATAATAAATACAGAAATAAAAATAATGAAACGCATCAACGGGAGATGTTTTATCTGTGGTTCTCAGTTTTAAAAAGTATGTCTTAACAACACTTACAAGGGAACATGAAACTGCTCTGCATATACTGTGTGCGGGACAAGCTTGTGTGCTATTTTCGTATACAAGTTTATGTCCTGACATGTACTAATAGTCATGAACACCTGTTCGAAGTTTCTTGTTAGTGCGTGCACAGGTTCTATGCAGTTTCTGATAGAGCTGTCGGGAACAATGGAAAAGTGTAGTTAGACTATCCACTGCAGATATTCATTTTAATTGGTTTTAGTGGATCAGAAGGGTCCATGTCACGAGCACACTGCAGTAACAACACCGTTAACGTTGCGTAGAGTCAGCGGTAGTATATTGAGTTACTGCTGGACAGCCTGTCTAGAGAATATCGTCACAGTTTAATACACACAAATTTCCATTTAGGGACAAAGGCGCTGTTCATGAGACCTCTAGCACTGTGCCTGTCACAAGTGCTTTATACTTTTGTCACGAGCTGCGACTTGCCAACAGACTCGGTTGCGCGGAGTGGTTACGCAGAGTTTAGGTGTTAAACTCATTATCGTATCTGCACTGGAGGACGGTTAATTTCTGAATAACATCCAAAACGTCCTAATTTTCGTAAAACCAACGAACAATGGAGATAAAATGCCAGTCGAATCGTCGTATCTGTTTGGATCATATTGACAGAAGTACTGTCTAATATTTGTCACTACGTGATACTGAAGTGAAAATTCATTCAATAATTCTCTTGAAAATAACGAAAAAGGGAGGAGATGAGAGAGATGATTATTAACAAATTTGATAAATTCCTTTTCGTGAAAGGCTGACATTTCCGAATCCGCTCCACTAACACGAAAAGAGAAATGGTCTAATAATTTGAGGCTTCAGGATATTTACCTGAATATTAACAGAGAAAAAAGCGATGCTTTTAAGAAAACGCACGGGAGTTTGAATTGCATCTTCAGAAAAATTGCATCTCACACTCAGCTTGCTTGATCACTGTTTCGGGTTCTTGTCGTACGTCCACGTCACGTAAAACGTAAAGAAGCCTGCGCCTACAGTCCATTACTTCGACAAAGGCAGTAAAGTGGCCAAGAAAATCGGTCGAAGCTTCCCAGAAAACTTACAGCAGATGAAAGAGCCGTTGGCACTCGAGTGCGAAACGTTAGAGCCGAACCCGTTCTGTGACAGCAAATCTATTCATCTGTAGCGTTTTGGACCTCGAAGAATTTTTTTCTTTATTGTATTTCGCTTTCCTCCCAGAGGGAAGGGGGTGGGGGCGAGCTGCAGCAGCGTAATACGCCGCTCTGCAGCCTGCAGATAAAGTTAAAAAACATGATGAGGAGATATAACAATAAAAAGAGGTGATAAAACGGTGACTGTTTAAAACTAGGTAAAATATTTCGAAGAAAGCATAAAAAACTAAGAGGTTAGTGACGCTGATTAAAAACACTCAGACAGGCACAATTAAAAAACATGGCGACAGTCTGGTTTATGTTCGCAGCACTTTAAAAAGGGGGCGCACAGCACTGACACCCACAGGAAAGAAAAAAAAATGGCTCTGAGCACTATGGGACTCAACTGCTGTGGTTATCAGTCCCCTAGAACTTAGAACTGCTTAAACCTAACTAACTTAAGAACATCACACACATCCATGCCCGAGGCAGGATTCGAACCTGCGACCGTAGCAGTCGCACGGCTCTGGACTGCGCGCCTAGAACCGCGAGACCACCGCGGCCGGCCCACAGGAAAGACTGAACTATACGAAGGCATATGGGTAGGAGAACCTGGACAGATTAGGGGGCAAAGGGGAGGGGCCGATGGAGTAAGAGGGCACAGAAAAAGGGTGGGAGCAGGGCAGAAGCAAGAAAGGAGTTGGAAAGACAGTGGAGGGGAAAGAAAGAGGACTCGGGGGGAGAAAATGGAGTCAAGGATGGGTAGGTAGAGAAAAAAAGGTTTGGAAGGGGGGGGGAGAGGGAGCGAGGAAAAGGACAAGGGAGGGAGGGGGAGGTGAGGATCATAGTTGATAGGAGGGATAAATTGAAGGGGAGAGGGCATCATCTAGGAGGGGGAATTGATGGAAGCTACCTCAGGAATGAAGGGTGTAGAGGTGGACATTAGGGGGGACACAACAGTGAAGGCGCAGCAGTGAGTGGGGCTTGGATAGGAGACGAGCAACCAGGGGATGAAGGGGATCAAATCGGAGGGAGGTGTAGAGGACATGGACACATTCAAGGAAAAGGAGCAGATGGGGGAAAGGAATCAGGTCATAGAGGATCCACATAGGGGACAGGAGGTGTATACAGAGGGTGAGGCAGTGGGCATAGCGCTTGAGGATCCGGAGGGACTTGTAGAAGTTGGGGGGGGGGGTGACAAATGTCCAGTTGGGACTGGCATAACAGAGGATGTGACAGACTAAGGATTTGTAGGTGTGGAGGATGGTAGAGGGGTTCACCCTCTAGGTCTGGCCAGAGAGGAGTTTAAAGAGACAGAGGCAGTTGTGGGCTTTGGATTCGATAGAGCAGAGATGAGGGATCCAGGTGAGGTTATGGTCAATGGTGAGTCCAAGGAAGGTGAGGGTGGGGTAGAGGTGGACAGGACGACACAGATGGTAAGGGAAAAATCAAGGAGCTGGAAGGATTGAGTGATACAACATAGGATGTGGAAGGATTGGTTTTGAGGAGCCACTGGCTATACCATGTGGCAAAAAGGTCAAGGTGATTCAGAGGAAGGCGTTGTGACGATTGAAGGGTAGGAGCGATGGCAAGGAAGGCGGTGTCATCAGAATACTGCAGGAGGAGGACTGGAGGGGGTGGGGTATATCTGCCATGTACAGGAGGTAGAAGAGAGGGGAGAAGACAGAGCCCTGGGACACACCTGCAGAGGGGTAGAAGATGCGGCAAGCGACATTATGGATGGTAACGTAAGAGGGGTGGCAGGAGAGGAAAGAGGCAGTCAGATGGACATAGTTGATAGGAAGGGCATAGGTCTGGAGTTTAAACAGAAGACCAGGATGCCATGCATGGTTGTAGGCCTTCTCAAGGTCTAGGGAGACAAAAATGGCAGAGCAACGGGAGTTAAGCTGGAGGGAGAGGAGATGAGTGAGCATATGAGTTGGTCATCAGCAGAGAAAGAAGGTTGAAAGCCACATCAGGTGTTGGGGAGGAGGTGGTGTTGTTGGTGATGGATGCGCTGGCTAAGGATGGACTCCAAGAGCTTGCTGAACACTGAGGTGAGACATATAGGGCGATTGGAAGAGGCATCAGATGGAGGCTTGTTGGGTTTTGAGAACATCAGGATATGGGTAGTTTTCCACAGGTCAAGGTAGAGACCAGTGGCAAGGATTACATTGAGGAGGGTGGCAAGGACTTCAAGGCACTAGGGAGGGCAGTGTTTGAAATGTCAGTTGGTAATGCAGTCATGGCCAGGAGCACTGTTGCATTTAGTGCATAATGTGAGGCTGATGACCTGTGTAGTAATGGAAGTGTTAAGTCCTGATAGTGGTGTGTTCCCAAAGTACTGGAAGCTAGGAGCAAAGGGAAGAGTGGAGGTATCCGTATGTTCAATGATGTTGGGGAGGAGGGAATGGAAAAGACATCGGATAGGTGGGAGGCAAAGTGATTGGCCTTACTGAGGTTGTCAGGAAAGGAATGGTCATCAAGGAGAAGGATGGCCTGTGGCCTCAGGGCCAGTTGTTGAGGGTGGATGGCTTTGGTAGGGATATGGGTGGTGACAGCATCAGACAAGATCTGGTGGAGAAAGGCAGCAGTTGGAGGGTAGGGTTGTGACATTCAGCCTGGGTGTGTATGGAGTCGTGGTAGGCATCCCAGTTGGTGCAGGAGTAGTTGTGGACAATTTTAGGAGGAATGTCAGAGCGAGGAACAGGTTGAGGATGGCGACCATCAGAGATAGTGAGGAGGATGGGCTCATAGTCACTGCCAGTTATGTCAAGAACATCCACATTGATGCATCCAAGAAAGTTGGGACAGGCTGGTATTACATCGAGATTGGTGTTCCATTCGGGTCAGGTATGTTGGGGGAGGAAAAGTTGGTCTTTCTGATGCCACCACTAGAGTTCGGCAAGAGTACAGCTGTGGACATTAAGGTCTGTGGCAATCACATTGGTGGAGAAGGTGCAGTCAGTGTGGGCCAGGATATCTTATGGGATGTGCGTATGAGGTTGGACGTAGATAGTGGCACATGTGACGGTAAGGGTAGGGAAGAAGAGGCTGGTGGTAGCGGTAGGTGGAGAAGGTGCAGTCAATGTGGGCCAGGATATCTTTTGGGGTGGGGGTATGAGGTTGGATGTAGATGGTGGCACATGTGACAGTAAGGGTTCGGAAGAAGAGGCTGAGGGTGAGACTAGGCAGGATTGTTGAGGAGAGGTTGAGACTGAATAGGGAGGTGCAGCCCTGCTACATGCCAGGGGTATGAGTTATCAGTGTGGTGGAGTGTGTAAGGCTTGGAGATGGAGATACAGGGTTGAAGGAAGGTTTCATTTAGGATGAAGGCACCCATGCAGTGTCGATGGAAGGTGTGGAGGAAGAGGAGTTTGTGGGTGGGCAGGGAGCGGATATTATGGTAAAGGATGCTGTAATGTTGCCATCGTTGTAGGGGAGATTTAGACAAGGGTGGTGAGGGTGAAGATGGTAAAGTGGGCCTGGTTGTGATAGTAGGTGGCGTAGGTGGTGAGGTGGAAGACAGAACAGGTAGCAAGGGTGATTTAGGAGAGGAAGTGTTGGAAGGATTGGATGTTTTGGAGGACTATAGTGACAAAGTGGATGATGTTCTCAACAGAAGGGGGAAGGCAGAGCAAGTTGTTGGGGTGGATGGGGTTATCGACATGGTGGACTGGGACAGTGAGCTCAGGTGTGATGAGAGGATGTTTTGCTTTACATTTCGAGGAGTAGGTGGGGTGGGGTTCGTTACAGATATTACAGGACGGGGGAGAGGCAAGGTTGGGGCAGTTCTTCAGGAAGTGGGAAGCTTTGCAGTGGGTTCAGGTAGGGGAGCTCTCAAAGGTACCAGCAACATGGTAGTTGTACTTTAGGCAGCCTTGGCAGTGATAGGATTGGAGAGGGAAATGAGATGTGTCCAATTAACGATGTCTGTTGTAGATTAGGGCTCCCTCTGTAAGGAGGCAGTTGATGGAGGAAACGGTAGGGCCACACTATTCGTCAGTGAAGTTTTAAATGTAGGAGGCGTTGTCTGACTGTGAAGGTACTTCTTTGTATGAAATGCAGTGAAGGTAAGGAGACTAAAACCAAGAAATAAGCAGAGTAATGTTAGTGGCGCCCTAGGACGGAAGGTACGTGCTACTGCACTTGTTTCAGACATGAGAAGTTAGGCAAAACCTTTGGGCACTGTACGTACTCGAGGTGTGGTCGTTACACAAGTCTAAATTCCACCTGTTATTTTACGATTTTTAACGCTCCGAATCCGGAAGTTTGCTTAGCTTTAAGCTTTGTATTCCGTGAATGTTCTCGCGGAGCTATGATCATCAGGACAAATGATAACTGTTGAACTAGTGCATTTAACGCCTCAACTATGCCAGTGTGAAAAAGAAAGCACATCGTATATGAGACACTCTATTTAGAGCCAAACTCACTTGAAACTGTGTTAAGAGGAACATCGGCATACATATCTTGAAGAAATATTTTAGGGAGGGGCGAGAGAGTTGATTAGTTTACAGAACGGTATTAATGAAACGATAGCAAACAAAACCTTGAGAGATATACGGTATATGAAACAGTGGTCTGAACTAAAGAATCTGGTGCAGTACGTAAAGAATTACGAATTTAAAATTGAAATTCTAGCTTTCCAATAGGAAGAAGAGGAGAGTATATTCTGAAGTGCTTGATGAATCACAGATTTTATGCTCTAATTTCTTGATTGATGAAGGCCTTTAACAATGTCGAGTGGAACATACACCTGTGTCCAGAATGAGATTTTTACTCTGCAGCGGAGTGTGCGCTGATATGAAACTTCCTGGCAGATTAAAACTGTGTGCCCGACCGAGACTCGAACTCGGGACCTTTGCCTTTCGCGGGTAAGTGCTCTACCATCTGAGCTACCGAAGCACGACTCACGCCCGGTACTCACAGCTTTACTTCTGCCAGTATCTCGTCTCCTGCCTTCCAAACTTTACAGAAGCTCTCCTGCGAACCATGCAGAACTAGCACTCCTGAAAGAAAGGGTATTGCGGAGACATGGCTTAGCCACAGCCTGGGGGATGTTTCCAGATTGAGATTTTCACCTTGCAGGTTCGCAGGAGAGCTTCTGTAAAGATTGGAAGGCAGGAGACGAGATACTGGCAGAAGTAAAGCTGTGAGTACCGGGCGTGAGTCGTGCTTCGGTAGCTCAGATGGTAGAGCACTTACCCGCGAAAGGCAAAGGTCCCGAGTTCGAATCTCGGTCGGGCACACAGTTTTAATCTGCCAGGAAATTTCATACACCTGTGTGTTCGGAATGTAGGAGGGGTAAATTACACTGTGCGGACGTAATCCGTCGCCAGCACACCTGTAAGCACAGATGTAACAAGAAGATCGATAATAGGCGTTGGATCAAGCGTTCCTGTCAGGAGAGAGCCCAAAGACAGCATCGCAAGCAACACGCCACCTCGACCTCAAGTATTTAGATCGCAGCCGCTGACTGGAGGGGTCCGTCTCAGTCACTAGCACACTCAGTCACTATCTCAGTCACTAGCTCGCACTTCAATTTGGCCTCTGTCAGCACATTGCGAACAAATTAGTGTACAAGCAGGACTTTTACTATACACATAGCAATACTAAAGTTTGTAATAGATAGAATACCGATATTGTCTGCAAGAGGACTACAGAAGAGCTTGTACCACAACACATAGAGTCTCTTAAAGATAAGCATCTTCTTGTTCATTTAAATAAAGAACCCTGTTAAAACATGTGTGCAGTTGTGTTGTAGAAAGAGGATACCACCCACCAAACAGCATCCTCACCCTTGATCCTTATGGTACAAGACTCTACAGTATCGACGAGGACACTACATACACTGTGTCATCAAAAAAGAGTAAGCTCCCAGAAGACTCGGTCGGATGTCACTGTACCTTCATAAAGATATACATCATCGTCGGGTACATAAATATTTACGCTTGCAGTTCTTTGTGAGAGGTAGAGCGACCAGCAGAATGCGTTAGTGTTATTTGTGCTTAGTGAGCCGGCCGGAGTGGCCAAGCGGTTCTAGGCGCCACAGTCTGGAACGGTCGCAGGTTCGAATCCTGCCTCGGGCATGAATGTGTGTGATGTCCTTATGTTGGTTAGGTTTAAGTAGTTCTAAGTACTAGGGAACTGATGACCTCAGCAGTTAAGTCCCGTAGTGCTCAGAGCCATTTGTGCTTAGTGATGGTGCTAGGCCAGACAGGGTATATAAGACACTTGAACAATGTCAGATGAGTGCCTAGTTTACAAGACAGGGGGATGCATCCAGCTCGTGTGGGACAGCGCTGTTACCATATGACAGAGTCTGATAGCAGTCACATTGTGGGTCTGATTTGGCCGGCTGGTCAAATCAGGCAAAAGCCAGATTTGTCAGATATTCGGATGTGAGAATGGCCCGATGTTGGACTGCGTGGGAACGTGAGGGCAGCCATACTCGTCGTCAAGCTTCCAGTCGACCAACTCTGGTGACTACAAGGTAATATCGACGTACTGTACACCACACACATCGGCACGCTTTTACATCTGCGTCTGCTATCCGACAACAAGTAATGCACTCGTTTCAACATTCTGTGGTACCTCACACCATTGGTCCGACGCTAACAGGACCTGCACTTCAGAATTACCGCTATATCCGTAGGTTTCCGTTGACACCACAACATTAACGGCTCTGTTTGTGGCAGTGCTGTGACTGGGAAGCTTAGACTGCTGATGAATGGCGTCGCATTGTGCTCAGTCGATGAATCCTGGTTCTACACTACTGTGGATGGCCATCGTCGCTGACTATTGTGGCGTCTTGCGGAGAAGTTCTACGGTGCGATGTTGTCCCACAATTCCGTGCGCTCACTTTTTTTTGTGGAGAGACAAAAAAATGTGTGAAATCTTAAGGGACTTAACTGCTAAGCCCATCAGTCCCTAAGCTTACACACTACTTAACCAAAATTATCCTAAGGACAAACACACACACCCATGCCCGAGGGTGGTCTCGAACCTCTTCCGGGACCAGCCGCTCAGTCCATTACTGCAGCGCCCTAGACAGCTCGACTAATCCCGCGTGGCTGTGGACAGACACATCGGTGTTACTTCGGGTGTCATGTTTTTGAGAGTATTCAGGGTATGACTTTACGTCATGTTTAATTAGGGATCTCTGATAGCACAGCAATAGTCTCGGACGTCCTGTTCCCTTACGTGTTACATCTCATGTGACAGTATCGTGGTACCAGTTTTCAAGAGGACAATAGTCGTCCCGACATCGCATGTGTCACTACGAACTGTCCGCTTGTTCTTAAAGTACTCATATTGCTGGAAATATCTCCAGATCTGTCCCCGACAGAAAGTGTGTGGGGCTAGCTCAAACGTCAGATCCACCCGAAGGTCAGTATACAAGATATGAGAAAGCTGTTACAACAATTGTTGGCCCACTTGCCACAGGAGAGGATACAATGGCTGCATGACATTTCTTCCCGTGCACACATGTAGGCCAAAGAGGGTGCAGGGTCATACTGAAAAGAGAGTTCATACCACCAAGTTCTTTGTAAATTTGAATCAATTTTGTAATCAATGAAACAACATGGCACCTTTCTCAACCCTTGAAGTTCCATTTCAACTAAAACCGTAGAGTCACCACAAGTCGCATGTAACTTTCTCCTTATTTTGCATGTTTCACTCGACCAATGCGAGCACCTTCAGAAATTATGTAGCCGATGGACACACGTTACAGATACCGGGCGCTGTATAGCGGCGACTTCTTTAGCCCTGCTACTTGCTTTCTTTATTATGAACATAGTCCAATGCGTTAATTTTCTGTTGATAGCCAATATCTGCTATTTGTGTAAGGAGATGGGACCTGGATAAACTGAAAGAACCAGAGCTTGTGCAGAGTTTCAGGGAGAGCATAAGGAAACAATTGACGGGAATGGGGAAAAGAAATACAGCAGAAGAAGAATGGGTAGCTTTGAGGAATGAAATAGTGAAGGCAGCAGAGGATCAAGTAGGTAAAAAGACGAGGGCTAGTAGAAATCCTTGGGTAACAAAAGAGATACTGAATTTAATTGATGAAAAGAGAAAATACAAAAATGCAGTAAGTGAAGCAGGCAAAAAGGAATACAAACGTCTCAAAAATGAGATTGACAGGAAGTGCAAAATGGCTAAGCAGGGATGGCTAGAGGACAAACGTAAGGACGTAGAGGCTTATCTCACGAGGGGTAAGATAGATACTGCCTACAGGAAAATTAAAGAGACCTTTGGAGAAAAGAGAACCACTTGCATGAATATCAAGAGCTCAGATGGAAACCCAGTTCTAAACAAAGAAGGGAAAGCAGAAAGGTGGAAGGAGTATATAGAGGGTCTATACTGGGGCGATGTTCTTGAGGACAATATCATGGAAATGGAAGAGGATGTAGATAAAGATGAAATGGGAGATATGATACTGCGTGAAGAGTTCGACAGAGCACTGAAAGACCCAAGTCGGAACAAGGCCTCGGGAGTAGACAACATTCCATTGGAACTACTGACAGCCTTGGGAGAGCCGCTCCTGACAAAACTCTACCATCTGGTAAGCGGGATGTATGAGACGAGTGAAATTCCCTCAGACTTCAAGAACAATATAATAATTCCACTCCCAAAGAAAGCAGGTGTTGATAGATGTGAAAATTACCAAACTATCGGTTTAATAAGTCACAGCTGCAAAATACTAACGCGAATTCTTTACAGACGAATGGAAAAACTGGTAGAAGCCAACCTCAGGGAAGATCAGTTTGGATTTCGTAGAAATGTTGGAACACGTGAGGCAATACTGACCCTACGACTTATCTTAGAAGAAAGATTAAGGAAAGGCAAACCTACGCTTCTAGTATTTGTAGATTTAGAGAAAGCTTTTGACAATGTTGACTGGAACACTCTCTTTCAAATTCTGAAGGTGGCAGGGGTAAAATACAGGGAGCGAAAGGCTATTTAAAATTTGTGCAGAAACCAGATGGCAGTTATAAGAGTCGAGGGGCATGAAAGGGAAGCAGTGGTTGGGAAGGGAGTGGGACAGGGTTGTAGCCTCTCCCCGATGTTATTCAATCTGTACATTGACAAGCAGTGAAGGAAACAAAAGAAAAGATCGGAGTAGGTATTGAAATCCATGGAGAAGAAATAAAAACTTTGAGGTTCGCCGATGACATTGTAATTCTGTCAGAAACAGCAAAGGACTTGGAAGAGCAGTTGAACGGAATGGGCAGTGTCTTGAACGGAGGGTATAAGGTTAACATCAACAAAAGCAAAACAAGGATAATGGAATATAGTCGAATTAAGTCGGGTGATGCTGATGGAATTAGGTAAGAAAATGTGACACTTAAAGTAGTAAAGGAGTTTTGCTATTTGGGGAGCCTAATAACTGATGATGGTCGAAGTAGAGAGGATATAAAATGTAGACAGGCAATGGCAAGGAAAGCGTTTCTGAAGAAGAGAAATTTGTTAACATCGAGTACTGATTTACGTCTTAGGATGTCGTTTCTGAAAGTATTTGTATGGAGTGTAGCCATGTATGGAAGTTAAACTTGGACGATAAATAGCTTAGACAAGAAGAGAATAGAAGCTTTCGAAATGTGGTACTACAGAAGAATGATGATGATTAGATGGGTAGATCACATAACTAATGAGGAGGTATTGAATATAATTGGGGAGAAGAGGAGTTTGTGGCACAACTTGACTAGAAGAAGGGATCGGTTGGTAGGACATGTTCTGAGGCATCAAGGGATCACCAATTTAGTCCTGGAGGGCACCGTGGGGGGTAAAAATCTTAGAGGGAGACCAAGAGATGAGTGCACTAAGCAGATTCAGAAGGATGTAGGCTGCAGTAGATACTGGGAGATGAAGAAGTTTGCACAGGATAGAGCAGCATGGAGAGCTGCATCAAACCAGTCTCAGGACTGAAGACCACAACAACAACAGCCAATATCATCCAAATTATGAATGCTTTCATTGCTCTTCTTCGTTTTCTCTTCCCACTGTAGCATCACGTCTTTTGATCTATGGTGTCAACGCCACCCTTTGTTTTTACAAATACTTTCAAAATTGTTTTATTTATATAAAGTTTGCAGTCATTTTGAATGAACACAAGTTTTACACTTTTACTGGTACTTTTTATGGATACATAATTTATTCTCATTCTATACTAACAGTTTTATAACGTAATTATTAATGCGAATATGCAGAAGGTCCACAGAAAATAACAGGATATTATTATTACGTCAGGTTTCTTTACTTTTGATGATGATACCACTGTTCGGTAATGAAGAGAGGAATAGGTCAGTAACATCTTCGTTCTTCTTAGGAACATAAGAGGTTATCGTCACATCTGGTTGAAAACCCAATAACTGAGAGTGTACTTCACGTCCTTTAAGTGTAGTAAAGTCGGCAAGTAGTTCACCTTTGTTTCGAATAAAACCGACTAACGTCAGATCGTCTGACAAAAAATAATGATCTAAATCGAGAGATGAAAAAAAAAATTGCAGGTGATGTGGTCCATCTTCTCAAGTTGAGTCACTAGGGTTTTCTCAACATTTTCTCTAAACAACACGGTCCTGGTCTCTTCCTCCGTTTTCAATTACACATTCAGCTGTAGATGAGTGTTCAGCCAAAAATTGTCCAGAACTTTATTCCGTACGTACCAGTTTTCCATGGCAAGCATTGTCGAAATGGGCGGCGACCTCGAAATGTGACCAACTATTCATCCACGTTCGTGCACCATCCTGGAATGTAGGTACCCGTCCAGGCGGTTTCCGACATTTCAAAAACTTCTCTGATAAGTTTCATTGCGTCACTTGACCTAAGTTCACGTCGGGCTGCCGCAATGTCAAAGCGCAACATCCTGAGAATAGAATGCAAGCGGCTGCGATACATAATTTCATTGAACAATGGTCTGCCATTTTCAACATCTCCTGATGCATGTGGCGCACCTCATCTGCTGTACGCTAGAAAATTTGATGCCCATCTTTCCGGTTCCCACTAATCGTTTGGCTAAGAAAATTCGGACCAAATTGTTCCACAAAAGACAAACAGTTTTTTTACTAATTCCCCGCATTTTATGTGACGCAGCATGTGAAAGTTGCTGGATTTGGACGGGTTACTCCTGTCACTGAAATATCAGATCTGAAGATGGTTCTGAATGAACCGAAACCGATCTTATGAATAAAAGATTTTGCGATCAAGACGGATTATAAGTAACATTATATAATCACTTATTGCTGCCATCCCATCAGACATTATGTCTGTTTTTGCAACAACAAAAAAGCGATGTCGATATATCCTTTGGCTCATGTCAAGCATTTTTTTTTGTTTTCTTGACGTTTTGGACATGAAACGTGTGTAACAGCAAAAATTTATTCCAAAACCGTCCAATTTCGACCAGAAACGACGTCGCGCACACAGCACTCAAGAACTGCTGAATAAAGTCGACGAAGATTCAGAACTTCCAAAGAAGTTTTTAAGATCTAACAGCCGATGAAACCTGGGTATACAAGTAAGACGTCAAAACCAAGGCCCAATCGACCGTATGGAAACTGCCCGAAGAGCGAAGGCAGAAAAAATTCTACGAGTGCGATCACACGTGAAGATTCTTCTCACTGTTCTCTTTGATTAAAATGACTTAGTAAATCACGGGTTTCTGCCTTATGGTCGACCGGTCAATAAGGAACACTACCTGAAAATTACGCGCTATTTGCATGAATCAATGTGCAGAAAACGACCATAACTGTGGCAGAATCACTCGTAGAAATGGTACCACAATAATGCTCTGGTTCACACCTCAGTCCTTGTTCGTGATGTTGCTGCAGCCACCGTATTCGCTGCACGTGGACCCCGGGCGACTCTTTGCTACACCTGAGGCAGAAGGGTATCATGAAAGGGCGTTGTTTTTACCAATGATGTGATGAAAACAGAACTGCTGAAGGAGCTGAATACCATAACGATAAACGAGTTCAAGAAGTGCCTCCAACATTGGAACAAGTGTATTATGAGGGGTCACTCTGAAGGGGACAGAGCTGATGTTGACGAGAAGAAGATAATTACACCAGGCTACAAATTAAAAACTGTATGGGATATGGTGAAGACAGAGACAGTTGGGGCCAAAATGGAAGAGGAACACATAGCTCTAAAAAATGAGACTTTGGTAACAAGTGCATGTAGTGTTGCAAACATTTTAAACAAGTACTCCATTTCTGTTACTGACAGCTTGGGGTTATCAGGTTCGGTGAACAGTGCAATGGAGTATCTGAGGCCAGTCTTTAAAAATAACTTCAGTAAAACGGAAATGACTCCTATGTCTCCCAAAGAAGTAGTATCCATCATAAAATCCTTAATATCTGAGAATTCCAGTGAGTATGATAACATATCAACGAAATTATTCAAAGAGTGCTAATGCGAGTTGATTTCTGTCTTAAGTTATTTGTATAATCAATCTCTTATCGGCGGAACATTTTCAGACGAGCTAAAATGTGCTGAAGTTAATCCTCTTTACAAGAAGGAGGATAAAGAGATACCATCGAAGTATCAGCCGAATTCACTTTTGCCAGCTTTCTCAAAAATATTTGAAAAGCTTGTGTTCAAGCGTCTCCTTAAGCATCTGACGGCAAATAATGTACTGTCCCAGTCAAAGTTTACATTTCTTAAGCGTTCTGATATAGAGAAAGCTATTCATTTGTAGTTGGTTGGTTGGTTGGTTGGTTGTGGGGAAGGAGACCAGACAGCGTGGTCACCGGTCTCATCGGATTAGGGAAGGATGGGGAAGGAAGTCGGCCGTGCCCTTTCAGAGGAACCATCCCGGCATTTGCCTGGAGTGATTTAGGGAAATCACGGAAAACCTAAATCAGGATGGCCGGACGCGGGATTGAACCGTCGTCCTCCCGAATGCGAGTCCATTTGTAGTGAGAACGTACTTAATTGATTAGGCAATAAATTAGAGGCTACTGGCATTTTCTGTGACCTGTCAAAAGTCTTTGACCGTATAAACCACAGTATTCTCTTGAGTAAATTAGAATACTATAGTGCCACCGGCAATGCTACGAAATGGTTTGAGTCTTGTCTATCTAACAGGAAACAAAGGGTGTCATTGCTAAATACCTGTGTAGTAAGCAGTCAGTTTTCATCTGACTGGGAATTAATTACATGTAGTGTTCCTCAAGGTTCCATCTTGGGTTCATTGCTTTTTCTTGTGTAAATTAATGACCTCTCATCTGTTACATTGCCAGATGCTAGGTTTGTTTTGTTTACAGATGATACACACATTGCAGTAAGTAGAGAGTCAAGCGCTGATTTAGAAATAGCTAGTAATCAAATTTTCACTGACATTAATAAATGGTTTATAGGTAATTCACTGTCATTAAACCTCGAGAAGACGCATTATATACAGTTCACAACCTGTAAGAGATTTCCTTCCAGCATGTGTATAACTATGAAGACAAGCAGATCGAAGAGGTTGACAGTGTTAGCTTTCTGGGTTGACAACTCGATAATAAAATCAGTTGGATAGGGCATACTACAGAATTGCTTAAGCGCCTAAACAAGTCTGTATTTGCAGTGAGAATGACGTCAAATGTAGGAGATATAAATATAAAAAGACTTGCATACTTTTCTTACTTTCATTCTATTATGTCATATGGGATCATATTTTGGGGCAACTCATCAATCTGAGCAATAGTTTTTAGGGTGCAAAGCTTATCACAAGAATAATTTGTGGTGTAAACTGAACAACATCGTGTACAAAGCTGTTCAAGGAACTTTGTATTCGGGTAGAATACTGCTTCTCAGTATATTTATTCCTTAATGAAATTTGTTGCACGTAATACATCTCTATTTCCAACAAATAGCTCAATACGTGGTATCAATACTAGGAATACGAACAATCTACATAAAGACCTAAAATCACTTACCTTGGTCCTAAAAGGGGTCCAATATTCAGGAACACACATTTCAATAAATTGCCAGCAACCGTTCAAAACTTGGTTTCAGATAAAGCACAGAGTTTGAAAGGCTTTTGATAGGCAATTCTTTCTACTCTATATATGAATTTCTTAACCAGATTAAGTAAAAATGTCTGTTACCATTCAGTTTTGACAGCACTTCGTCACAACAATCAACATTAGGTATTTTGTGTATGATAAATTTGTTAATAGTGCATAACAGTGTTCCATTCGGACAGCGTGTTAATTCTCTAAATATTAGCTGTTCCAGTTTACCGCATTGTATTCACCTATTTCGACAATCTCCTGACAAATGATCAGTGTAGTAAGTATTGTATTCAAATGTTTTATGTTTTTATGTTATATTCTGACTTGTTCCACACCCACGAGAATCATCTCATTTTTTGGGTCTATGGAATGAAAACTGAATCCAATTTAATCTAATAAATAAAGAGTCTTTAAGAAAAAACAAACATTCCCGTTACTTTGTGATAAAATCTCATTTGTGAGGTCGTTTACTTCACTTTCTATTGTAAGTCCATATACGATTTCATACTAGTCATTTACACAGGCACGTTCGTCGTAAAAAACAATAATAATAATAATAATAATAGAAAGGGAAACTGTTGACACTGTGAAGTCTCCAAGTGCACTCCACAATTAGCGTGGATGGCCCATTCTACAGCCGGCTCGATGGTGGCGTTACTTACGTGTGCAGCGGTGGATGTGCCCACGTGAAGGCTGTGGATCGACAGTGCAGTCACACGTGTTACTTTCAACCTCTGGACGCAGAAAGTCTAGCGCTTTGTCGATCGTCTACGACGCGACATATAACTTGACGTTTATGCACTAACAAATACTTTTTCATTTACTGAAGAAATCGTACTCTACAATGAATATAGACCATACGTAATGATTGACATAACTTCAAAATGACAGAATAAATGTACATTAAACATATCACTCTTTCATTGATTCTCTTTCAACTCGAGCTCACACTCCACTGTTAATGACCTCGTATTCAACGAGCCGTTAAACTCCAATCTTCCTTTACTTCTTACAAATATGGTGGAACACGAAGACACAGGGAAATATTAAACTTATTGGAAGGTAAAAATGTGTGTGCCGGACCGGAACTCGAATATGAAAAGATCGCAGGCAATGTTTCGTGAAGTTTTGGAAGTCGGAGGTGACATTCTGGTCGAAGTGGGACTGTGAGGCTGGTCGTGAGGAGCGTTGGGATGGCTTAGTTGGTGTAGAACTTCCCCGCGAAAGCCAAAGGTCCTACTTTCGAGTCCCAGTGCGGCATAAGGTTTTTATTTGCGAAAAAGTTTAATGGGAGACGGAAGGCAATTTTTATCCCTATTCTGCCAATGCTATTTTACTCTTTGAATAGGTACCCTTTTTAAAAGAACTATAAGTGATAAAATAATGAAATTTTTACTGCATATATATAACATATATGCCTCAATTTACAAGTAAAATGAACATAATACCTCTCATAAAAAGGCAAGGAACCCGTGGTCTAGGGGTAGCGTCTTTGATTCATAATCAGAACGTTTTCGGTCCCGGGTTCGATCCCCGAGACTGCCTAAATTTTGATAAATAATCAGCATTGGCGGCCGAAGACTTCCTGCATAAGAAGTCAGCCTCATTCTGCCAACGGCCTTGTCAAAGAGGGCGGAGGAGCGGATAGAGGTTCAGGGCACTCTCTTGTTCTAGGGGTGGGAAATTGCCCCTAAAGGGGAAGAATCAGCAATGATCAACGACATGAGGATGCAGAAGGCAATGGAAACCACTGCATTAAAGACACGTAACGTGTATCCACAGGACATGTGGCCTGTAATTGAAGAAGTGTCATGATCTCTCCATTGGCAAAAGATTCCGAAATAGTCCCCCATTCGGATCACCGGGAGGGGACTGCCAAGGGAGAGGTTACCATGAGAAAAAGATTGAATAATCAACGAAAGGATAACGTTCTACTAGTCGGGGCGTGGAATGTCAGAAGCTTGAACGTGGTAGAGAAACTAGAAAACCTGAAAAGGGAAATGCAAAGGCTCAATCTAGATATAGTAGGGGTCAGTGAAATGAAGTGGAAGGAAGACAAGGATTTCTGGTCAGATGAGTATCGGGTAATATCAACAGCAGCAGAAAATGGTATAACAGGTGTAGGATTCGTTATGAATAGGAAGGTAGGGCAGAGGGTGTGTTACTGTGAACAGTTCAGTGACCGGGTTGTTCTAATCAAAATCGACAGCAGACCAACACCGACAACGATGGTTCAGGTATACATGCCGACGTCGCAAGCTGAAGATGAACAGATAGAGAAAGTGTATGAGGATATTGAAAGGGTAATGCAGTATGTAAAGGGGGACGAAAATCTAATAGTCATTGGCGACTGGAATTCAGTTGTAGGGGAAGGAGTAGAAGAAAAGGTTACAGGATAATATGGGCTTGGGACGAGGAATGAAAGAGGAGAAAGACTAATTGAGTTCTGTAACAAGTTTCAGCTAGTAATAGCGAATACCCTGTTCAAGAATCACAAGAGGAGGAGGTATACTTGGAAAAGGCCGGGAGATACGGGAAGATTTCAATTAGATTACATCATGGTCAGACAGAGATTCCGAAATCAGATACTCGATTGTAAGGCGTACCCAGGAGCAGATATAGACTCAGATCACAATATAGTAGTGATGAAGAGTAGGCCGAAGTTCAAGACATTAGTCAGGAAGAATCAATACGCAAAGAAGTGGGATACGGAAGTACTAAGGAATGACGAGATACGTTTGAAGTTCTCTAACGCTATAGATACAGCAATAAGGAATAGCGCAGTAGGCAGTACAGTTGAAGAGGAATGGACATCTCTAAAAAGGGCCATCACAGAAGTTGGGAAGGAAAACACAGGTACAAAGAAGGTAGCTGCGAAGAAACCATGGGTAACAGAAGAAATACTTCAGTTGATTGATGAAAGGAGGAAGTACAAACATGTTCCGGGAAAATCAGGAATACAGAAATACAAGTCGCTGAGGAATGAAATAAATAGGAAGTGCAGGGAAAATAAGACGAAATGGCTGCAGGAAAAATGTGAAGACATCGAAAAAGATATGATTGTCGGAAGGACAAACTCAGGAAACAGGAAAGTCAAAACAACCTTTGGTGACATTAAAAGCAACGGTGGTAACATTAAGAGTGCAACGGGAATTCCACTGTTAAATGCAGAGGAGAGAGCAGATAGGTGGAAACAATACATTGAAAGCCTCTATGAGGGTGAAGATTTGTCTGATGTGATAGAAGAAGAAACAGGAGTTGATTTAGAAGAGATAGGGGATCCAGTATTAGAATCGGAATTTAAAAGAGCTTTGGAGGACTTACGGTCAAATAAGGCAGAAGGGGTGGATAACATTCCATCAGAATTTCTAAAATCATTGGGGGAACTGGCAACAAAACGACTATTCACGTTGGTGTGTAGAATATATGAGTCTGGCGATATACCATCTGACTTTCGGAAAAGCATCATCCACACAATTCCGAAGACGGCAAGAGCTGACAAGTGCGAGAATTATCGCACAATCAGCTTAACAGCTCATGCATCGAAGTTGCTTACAAGAATAATATACAGAAGAATGGAAAAGAAAATTGACAATGCGCTAGGTGACGATCAGTTTGGGTTTAGGAAAAGTAAAGGGACGAGAGAGGCAATTCTGACGTTACGGCTAATAATGGAAGCAAGGCTAAAGAAAAATCAAGACACTTTCATAGGATTTGTCGACCTGGAAAAAGCGTTCGACAATATAAAATGGTGCAAGCTGTTCGAGATTCTGAAAAAAGTGGGGGTAAGCTATAGGGAGAGACGGGTCATATACAATATGTACAACAACCAAGAGGGAATAATAAGAGTGGACGACCAAGAACGAAGTGCTCGTATTAAGAAGGGTGTAAGACAAGGCTGTAGCCTTTCGCCCCTACTCTTCAATCTGTACATCGAGGAAGCAATAATGGAAATAAAAGAAAGGTTCAGGAGTGGAATTAAAATGCAAAGTGAAAGGATATCAATGATACGATTCGCTGATGACATTGCTATCCTGAGTGAAAGTGAAGAAGAATTAAATGATCTGCTGAACGGAATGAACAGTCTAATGAGTACACAGTATAGTTTGAGAGTAAATCGGAGAAAGACGATGGTAATGAGAATTAGTAGAAATGAGAACAGCGAGAAACTTAACATCAGGATTGATGGTCACGAAGTCAATGAAGTTAAGGAATTCTGCTACGTAGGCAGTAAAATAACCAATGACGGACGGAGCAAGGAGGACATCAAAAGCAGACTCGTTATGGCAAAAAAGGCATTTCTGGCCAAGAGAAGTCTACTAATATCAAATACCGGCCTTAATTTGAGGAAGAAATTTCTGAGGATGTAGGTCTGGAGTACAGCATTGTATGGTAGTGAAACATGGATTGTGGGAAAACCGGAACAGAATCGAAGCATTTGAGATGTGGTGCTATAGATGAATGTTGATAATTAGGTGGACTGATAAGGTAAGGAATGAGGAGGTTCTATGCAGAATCGGAGAGGAAAGGAATAGGTGGAAAACACTGATACAGAGAAGGGACAAAATGATAGGACATCTGCTAAGACATGAGGGAATGACTTCCATGGTGCTAGAGGGAGCTGTAGAGGGCAAAAACTGTAGAGGAAGACAGAGATTGGAATACGTCAAGCAAATAATTGAGGACGTAGGTTGCAAGTGCTGCTCTGAGATGAAGAGGTTAGCACAGGAAAGGAATTCATGGCGGGCCGCATCAAACCAGTCAGTAGACTGATGACAAAAAAAAAAAAAAAAAAAAAAAAAAAGCTGGGCAAATACAGTTTTCGGTAACCAGTTCCAAATGACAGAATTCAAACATGCTGTGCATTATCTCTGCATGGCGCAAAAAGGAAGGTGTGGCATTTTAATGGCTGATTGCACAGAGCGTCAGGAAAACCATCATATGTCACGAAAAAATTGTCGTATTTATATAAAACAAAAACTGTTTCACGCAGGAAAGACCAAGCATTTCAAATACGCTAAAATCTAAAAATCGAATTTTTGAAGCCCACTTGCCTTCCGTCTTCCCTTAAAAAGAAGGCACACTCGGCTGCAGAGTACACATTTTTGTCAGGCTGGAGAAGTGTCCTCATGACTTGTAAACATTTGGTTTTTGTAACATGTACAGTTATGTGGCATCGGCTAGTTCATCGAGCCACAAAAACAGTTATTAGAAACGGATGAAAGTAAAAGTAATTTCCACACGCCCTGACAAGTGTGACAAAGACAGAAGAAGAAGAAGAAGAAGAAGAAGGGAAAAATGCACTAGATACCTTTCGCATGTTGTGTCTTTTGGGGCACATAGGAACTGTCAGATCAGATCTTGAATTCATGCCATGAATCAGTTTGTCTAAGTGCTGAAGAAAGGAATTTGAAGTCATAAACAGTACTTCCAGCTAAATGAGTGAGCCTGCATAGCGTGGGCGTGTCACGGGAGAAATAAAAGAATCGCTGGATGAGAGCGAGCGCCTGGTCTGACTATAACCGCCCCCGCAGCTGAAGCCTGTGTCCGGAACAAAGCGCTGGCGGCGCCATATTTTCATATCTGGGGACGTTTATAGGACGTTATCGCCGTGAATTACTGTGTCCGGCGCTAAATCGTCCCCGGGGCTTTAGACCAGCTGCCGGGCGGAGAAAGTATTTCCACCACAGAGAGAATTGCGCCGCTGAGTTACACTACGTGAGCGCCGAAACGCCTCCAATGGAATCTGTGAGCGGCTTCGCACTGCGCGTAGCCTGGAATAGCTTCACAGTTGGTGGTTCTCTGGCCAGAAGGTCACACGTAATCGTGGGCTACGATCGCGGGGGATTTTAAAACGTTGAAAAAAATGGAAGCGGGGCGGTACATATAAAGGTGACACTGGTGGTGCGCAGTGCAGCAGTCTCCAGATCTGGCTATAAAGGCAAAGGTTCTCCTCAAATGATTTTACTACTTTGAATTTTCTCGATGAACACTTCGCTCTAAATACGCATCCTCAGGAAACCAACGAATGGTTCAGAAAGGTTGCCGATTTCCACAAACGTAAGTCGTGTATGGGAAGGCTCACGAAAGACCGACCACGAGTACAGGGGTTCAGCGGTTACGCACGAACTGTTTCCGCCACGAGCAGGCACCCACGAGATTTGTTCATGGTGGGTCAACTGTTCATTAAATTCCACAAAGATTCGCATACACACAGCAGTGTTTACTGTTGTTTCAAAAAAGATGGGCCCCACCATCCGACTTGTTGACATGGTATATCACACTCCGAGTTTTTCACCATGAAGAGGTTCCTCACAAGGGAACCACCCCATCGCACCCCCCTCAGATTTAGTTATAAGTTGGCACAGTGGATAGGCCTTGATAAACTGAACACAGATCAACTGAGAAAACAGGAAGAAGTTGTGTGGAACTGTGAAAAAATAAGCAAAATATACAATCTGAGTAGTCCATGGGTCACATAAGCAACATTTTCGACCAAATTAAAGTAGGAGCGCGGTGGTCCCGTGGTAGCGTGAGCAGCTGCAGAACGAGAGGTCCTTGGTTCAAGTCTTCCCTTGACTGAAAATTTTACTTTCTTTATTTTTACGTAGTTATAACCTGTCCGTTCGTTCATAGACATCTCTGTTCACTGTAATAAGATTTGTGTCTGTGTTTTGCGACCGCATCACAAAACCGTGCGATTAGTAGACGTAAGGACGTGCCTCTCCAATGGGAACAGAAAACATTTGATTGCAATGTCATAGGTCAACCGATTCCTCCACAGGAAAACACATCTGATATGTTCTATACGACACTGGTGACGGCATGTGCGTCACGTGCCAGGAATATGTTGTCGACCCACCTAACTTGTACACTTGGCGAATGGGTAAAAAGATTCTTCTACCTTGTCCGATTCAGGTTTTGTTGTGGATGTGATAATCACTCCCAAAAAAGTGATGAAAACATAAGAGTTTGTCACATAAACTGAAAATAAAAAATTAAAATTTTCACTGGATGGAAGACTTGAACCAAGGACCTTTCATTCCGCAGCTGCTCACGTTACCACGAGACCACGGCGCTCCTGCGTTCCTATTGTCATTAACGTTGCCGATCTTCCCTTGAACTACTCAGTTTGTATATTTTGCTTATTTTTTCACAGTTCCACACAACTTCTTCCTGTTTTCTCAATTGATCTGTGTTCAGTTTTTCAAGGCCTATCCACTGTGCCAACTTATAACTAAATCTGAGGGGGGTGCGATGGGGAGGTTCCCTTGTCAGTAATCGTATAAGGATGGTTTTTCGACCAGTATGTGACGTTCTGGGAGGTCACGTGTACTGTCAGTTAGAGCCACACTTCATCACTCATGAAATACAGCAATGGATCCAAAATTCCGGTCTCAGTTGTATGACACAGTTATGTACAGCAATTCACACGTTCTGCCTCATCTTCCTCTTTCAGTCCCTAGACTCACGTTATTTTGCATGGCTGTACCCTTACATGGTGTAAAACACGTTGACAGGACCTACGCGAAACGTTCACTTCTTGTGGAAATTTGACGTCCCGACTTCCTTGGACTCCGGGTTGTTCGTGCTCGCATGTCTGCGATCAAAGTAGGTGTGCGAAAGGACGGGCAGCGACTGTGTTTTCCGTTTACAACTGGTTCTGCAGTACACCACTTCGTCACCAAATCCTGTGTATTGCTCTTTGCTGATATGGAAACGCCAGGATATTTCAATGGAAAAACTTCCCGCGTTTACTTAAATGAACCGGTAGACACGTGGGCCTCCACTATAGCAGTTCTTTCTTGAAGAGGTTACATCTCGCTTAGATATTTATTTCACAAGTCTTAAGGACTTTCATACTGACGTTTCTTAAGGACTTTCATACTGACAATATAAAACGTAGTCGCAACAATTTAGACATAATAGATGACAAATGGCGGGCAACAATGAATACTCGGGGACGTTTTTTCGTGCACCAAACTGTAGTACTAACACCTAAAACCCAAGAAAATGGGAAAAGGCAACGGATTTGTTAGCTGCCCAGAGAGCACAAGAACTATTTATAATTTATGTGCTTATCTTTAAATGAACTATCGTATGTAACTGAAAATTCTTATTTTTTGTAGGCTCATAACAGGCAAAATTTTTTGAGTTCTACTACTTAGTAACTATTTCTGTTCGTCACAGATCCTGTGAGAGGTACTGTAGCTTCACAACTCCACGACATATTCACTGCAGATGTCTTTTTCAGGAAGGATTTTGATGTTTGCTGGAACATGGAATTTGGCTGGCCTTTTCTACAGGAGCGGTTGTGGAGAAAAATACCTAATTGATGGATACCTACAAAAGAAACTTTATGAGAGTATAAGTAAGAATTTCAGTTTGCAAGAAATGGCTATTCATCAAAACGTACTGATGTAAAACATAAAAGCGAACACGCCTGAGGGAAGATGAATTCATAAACGAATCATTCGATATAATGGATAAACTAACATGTACAGCGACAACAAAGTACGTCAAAACTACGCAAATAAAGGTCCATTAATACCAATTTGTGATATACGTGACATCAAAAAACTTCGTGAAATAAATAAACGTAAACTGAAAATTGAGTATATTGGTATTTGTACCGTTTTTCGGGTATCTTCAAGGCGTTTTAGATGCCCACTTCCATTTTCTTATTTATTGGGCCATGTGTCTCCAGAGTTAGCAATGAGGATATGGTCTTGTCGAGAGACAGTCACCTTTCTGAGTGGAACTGTGTACAACATAGTATGGGTATAGTCAATGTAATTTATAATTTCAATTATTTGTTGTGGATTGACCCAAGATCAACTGCATGCAATTGAAACAGTTTGTTCGCTTTTTTGGCCGGAGTATAGGAAGTACGTTTTTGTATTTTTGCGTTCATCCCTCAAGTCAGGATCTTTAATGTGTGTGCTGGCTGAGCAGGTGACGTGCTGCCGCTGCAAGTGCAAGAGGCTTAGCTCGGGAATTGCAGAGGACAGCATACTGAATTGCACACTTGAGTACGACATTGAATGTCGCTGTCGATTACAGCCATGGTGTATGTCAGGTGCCAAAAACGAAATCTTGCAGGTAGCTGGGAAAGGAGTCTGTAGGAGCAAGCATGCTGTGACTCATCAGGAGCTAGTGAGGCCAACATGTGTGCTCTCGAATATCGCCGTGCACTGTGGGTGCCAACAGCGTATCATAGATGGCAGGTGGCAAGAAGGCGGACGCCAGGGAACCAAATCACACACACAGTGTACAGCTAGGGAGGCAGTACTACGTACAGCCTGGGAGGGTAGTAATCAGATGCATTGCACAGCATGTGGGAAGCAGTTGTTTGCAATTAATACAGCCGTTTGACAGAGAAAGGCCCAGATTGATCTGCATCTTCTATCAATCATGGTGATGACCAACTAACAGAGGTAGCATACAGTGGTTAAGCTCCTTTAAATCTGGCTGTCCTTGGTCTCGGACGCAAAGTCTGCCCTCGGCAGAAGGTAGCACATCCCAATTTGCTAACCAAGTATTCCTGTAACTAGCGAGACAGACATTCTGTTGGAATCAAAGATGAAAACGGGATGGCCAGCCACTGAGATTGAGGTTTCAAAAATGGGGTATTTGGACGTGACAGCATTCCTACCAGCGTGTCTGAATCATTTTCAGTTCATCTTGACTTTGCACTTACCATTGGTGCTAGGATGCTGTAGAGTGGGTGATCTATGAAGTTACATGTTATGGCTTCATATTGCAAGGCTCGTAGAATGATGTGTTAAGTGCTGTTATGCTGAGCCGTTTTACATTCCTTGCCTAAGGGTCAGCTCTGTATCAAAATCTATTATGAGCAGTGCCCTGCCTTGTGAAACACTGGTATTCTTTGTGTGTCCCAAGTACTGGTTGTGACACGTAGATTGAACCGGCCCCAGTTCTCTGTCTTCTGTGCCAAGTAACAATCTCAAAAACTTATAAGCACACCTATAAACTGGATCAGCTGTGAAAAGTCCTCCTCTCTTCAAAAATTTCGTCACAATTTTACTCTGACATCTTTGTATAGCAACTTAATTTTATGTGGTTTATACTGTAGAATCTTGGTTAACATCACACAAGAGTGTTGTCTCACTTGCTCCCACTCAAATAATGGTTTTACTGACTAATACATTCGAGATTTTTTTTTGTTCTATGTGATATAAATTATCTTCTGCGGTACAATTAGTTTCAGATCATACTTCTTAGTTGTGGCATCAAGATATTCTACTGGCATCTAGTACCAAATTAGGTCTGTGGAATTGGTAGTGTTATGTTTCCAGCTATAAGTAACACGGTTATCCTAGTAATAGTAGTAGATGATATTCTGATGTTCTTTTTGCTGGAACTGTTCGACATATTTCAAGATCTGTTCCATAGTAACACGCGCATTTTATGATCCATTTAGTTCACCTATTGTGTGTAGGAGTGATGTTAAGAAGGTCAGATTTTGGGTGGGTGGGACATTCAAAGGTGTTTCTGGCCAGGATCACTTGGTTGCAGGTAAACGAAGTTACCACATGTTGCATATCAAGTCGTCCCGTTGTTCAAGATACTACTGATCTGAAGGTGCATCCTTTGCTTACCTCTAGGTTTCCCACTCTTGTAACAGTTGAACATCACAACCTGTGGTGTAAAGATTGGCTAAACCCAACTGATACCTACTCTTTGAAAATGTGGCTGAGGTCCAGTACTTTCTTGTGGCACTGTGTCGTGTCAAGTTCAACTCTCAACTCTTGAAGACTGATTTCCGCACGACTGTGCATCAATTCGAACTATTCTGTTCCGACAAATGGTAAAACTTCCTCGAATCTCCATTAAACTCATAAGAACAGGTGCATCTCCTCTTTACGAAATCAGTAACACTTCCTTACTCTGTAATTGTATCGATTCACTCATCATTGGGTATGGATGAAGAGTGTGACACAGATAATCTGCGTTTCTATCGAATACCAGTAACTGGATCAATATAAATAGTCTTACTCTGCTCGTCTTTACTCCGACAGTTGCCACAAGCTAGAATAGTGGTAAGTTACCTCGTGTTAACTCTCCTATATGCTGAACCTCTGCTGGGAAGTTATATTGTGCTTGCTGTCACCCTTCCAATACTGTTTCCCAAATATTGATATATTGTTATTTGCTGTTGCTACTATATTACACATGTACTCCACGAGCTCCATAGCTGTCTCCCATATTACTTTAGTATTGTTCCAAACATTTTGGTACAAATTCGTAAGTTGCGTGGCATGCCACCATAGAGTGGTAATAATATTTCGTACTGTGTCTTGTACCTGACATATCGTGTTTGGTTCCTTACATCTTTGTTTGCTGAGTCAAATAAGGGTTTTTAACAAGTTTCCCCTGCGTTAATCCATCCCCTCGTCCTGTACACAGATGATTGTGGCACCACATCTGTTGTCTGCGACAGCTCAGCTCTTAATTTCTCACAACACAGTTCCAATTCGTTTTGTTTGTCAGCAATTTCTTAGCCAGTGGCTTCTTTCCATTCCTCTTCATGTAGCTCCTTCACTCTGTCTTGTAGCCTACGAATCTCATTCCTAACTTCCCATACCTCTACACTTAGTCCCAGCTCCAATGGTGGTCAGTCAGCAGTACACTCCAGAGTTCAATGGCTGATTCAGGAGTGCACCTCTTACTTTGATAACTAGCAGTACCGTCAAGACCACAATTATTCTTTGGGGAGTCCATGAAATTCCGCCACCCCACCAAAATAATGAGCTGTATGAATGTCATGTTAATCCGCAACACATTTTATATGCGCAACAAAAAACCAAAGCAGGGGATGTAATTGTGAACTACTAGTTTCTGACCAAAGTTTGTATGGTGTCTTGTGCACAGTAAGAGTATTGGATAGCACATTTCTCTTAACCTGCTTGGTTTGCTGCTGTGTTGGGGCACCACTATGGAAATCTTATGTAAGCCATCGACTGCTCTGTCGAACGATTTTATTCTACTGACGTGTACAATGAAAGTTTTAGTTAGTAACACTGTTTTAACTTCGACTGGGATGTCATTTCTGTAAATCGATATAGGCCACTGAATTTCATCAAAAAATTTTTAGATTTTTCCTTTTGGTGTATAAGGATTGGTAACGAACACCCATTGTCCAACTCTGATATGTTAAAGTTGACTTCCACACTATCCCATGCATTCTTGTCTTTTGAGAACTATGGTGTCTGTTCTTATGTCTCATTGCAAAACTGTGCCTATCCTTTTCACAAACTGCTTTGCTGCCTTGACATCAGAACCTGACTTAGGTTGTAACATATTGAAGGGAGATAGCATATTTGTTCATTAGACATACTCATCCTCATATGGAGCAAGACCAGTATTAGCAAGGAACTTGGAGTTGTATGTGCTGAACGCAAATTGGAGATAAGTGTCTGTATGTAGGCTGTTAACGTAATGACTCATCATCTTTGAGACTCCTTGAGAATGTGTTTTGATTGCACATCAACTTTTGAGGGAAAGTACTTATCCACAACTTGCAAACATGACGTGCATGAAACAGATGTTTAACCAAATTGGATACGAACTTCACTCATCAGTCAGCAAAGTTTCCGGCATGCCAAATATAAGAACCTGATTATTTACTAATGAAGAAGCAAAAAGTCCCTTCTACCCATATCTTTAGAATGTGGCTGCTGTGTTTTTAAGCCCACATAGAATTCTGTAGTACTGGAAAAGACTGTAGTGGAACCAAAAAGCTGTCTTAGATTAGTTCTCTGGCACTACCTGCTGATAACCACTCCTCAGATACATTCTGGAGAAGTTTTTTTCATTTGTCTATGTTATGAAGCGTGTCCATGATAGTAGGTGTCGGATAGGTGTTGTTGAAGGTTTGATCTTTCAGGTATCTCGGAAGAAAATCGATATTTCTGTCCATTTCTCCATTTGTTTCAGGACCAGGACCATGGGTGCATCCTCAGGGACTATCACTGGTTTCTTCGATGCCTTCTACCAGCTGTTGATTGATAAGTTCCTTCACGAATGACTCCAATTGCTTTGGTGTAAAATAAGGCTTCGTACAAGCCAAAGAATTATTTCCTGTTGGTATGCAATGAGTCACGGGTAATGAACTCTGTGCATTAAACGATGGTGAGATTTATGAACAGCACTGACTGGGTAGGTCACGATGAATTTATCAATGTTCAATAATTTCACAGGTTCTATGTAGCTGTTGGACCTGGAAAAGTGGCCCAAAAACTTCACTTACATTCCAATAATGATAAGGAAACACAGTTGTTGAGATGTGGATTTGTGTCAGTTGAAATTTAGCGCGTTAGAGAGTTGAAATTATTATCATATCCTTCCCTTCCTAAGCTCTCAACCACAAATCACTTCAGTCTTGTTTTTTGTGTTTATTATTATTGTTGTTACATTTCGTTTCAAAGTGCATGTTCACTGTGCATAATTAATTTACTTGATTCGTCGTGCAGAGATCAAGATACGAAAATAATTAGCATCATTTCTTGCTCTCTTCAACATCGAGGGGAGGTTTTGTACATGACCTGAGTTAGGCACAGTTCAGCTGTAACCATAAGCAGTATGAGTCTGACTGTAACATCTATTACGTTTTCTAGTGTTAGACGTGATGCGTTATTTTCTCCCCACCAAAGACGATGATAGGTGAGGTGTGGCACTACTGCGAAACTTGCAAATTGCTTATAGTTTTGTTTGTTGATCCACGAGTAACATGACCACAAATAAGCAAACAATCGAAATACCATCATTCTATGTATATGAGGTTTGGAAATGCTATTCTAACTTCAGACATAAACAGTGTGACTTCGTGTGTTTGTGTGTATGTGTGTGTGTGGTGTGTGTGTGTGTGTGTGAGTGTGTGTGTGTGTGTGTGTAACTGCGCATTTTGTTGACATATTTTTAGCAAGACGTGGAAATAGGAACATTGTGTTCCTGATGTATTTTACGTATTTTTGAAGATATTTTAGATGTTGAATTAATACTGTGAGTACTGAGAAGCATCATGAACTTTATACAACACTTTACGTTTGGAGAGTTTTAATTTGAGTCTCCATTGTTTCTTCCACCAATTGTAGACCCAAATATGAAAATGCCAACTGCTTGCTTTGTAAGTCACATGTGTCTTTTAGGTATTTAGACATGGAAATAGCGTTCTGGTTATGAATTTGAGTGAGCACAGTAATGTTTTCGCCTGCAATTTTTCGAAATGTCTTAAATGTGAAAATTATATTGATATAAACTTCGTGTCGCTGATGACGGTTATGCATTTTTGCAGACATTTTTGGCAACAAAATTAACCTTGTGACACTTTACAAGCATCGTGTGTTTTTTGGAACACTTCAGAACTGAAAATGAAAGTATTTTGAGCCTCCTTCACGCTCCACGCTAAATATTATGTTGCAGAGATCGAAATATGAACCATCATAAAGACTAGTTAAGCTACAATGGTGCCAAGTTAAGCGAGTATTGCCGATGTCCTCACGTATTCCCAGTAAATAATCGAATTAATTTGAAGGAGACGCCAATTTACGTATAATTCAGGTGAAGTTTACTTATTTTAAATGAGGAATACAGAACATTACATCTCGTACCCAAATTTATGGAAAAAACAGCGCAATCAATTCGTGTATTTCTTCGGTATGCCGAAAATAGCGTCTGTGAGGACTACATTGTTATTGCCTGATTTGTTTTAGTGGCTGCCACTGTTTCAAGACATGAAGAATTGCTTTTTACATTGCCAACGTTGTCATAGATAAAGGAGGTGTGGCTTGTCGTATGATGATGTTATAGATAAGGGTATCATGGCTTCTGATATCGCATGTGTGGGGTGTGTGATGGGCAGGTGATGATCTTCATGACACAGCAAACAGTTGAAAGTCAAATCAGGGTGATTGGTAGGCAACCATACTGGTATTGTGGTTTGTGTCGGAAATGCAGTTTCAGTATCGCTTAATTAGAGGTTCTATCTGTGAGGTTTCCATACTAGCTTCCAGCCTTTCTCATTAGTTCAGCAGAGAGAAACACGTCAACAAACAGCTGTCACCGTAGTGAGTCTACATTGTGTAGTTGCGGGTAGCTGCATGTTTTAAAAAAAGAATAAGTCCTGTATACCTTTTATCCCTTTTAATGCGGCTTTCTGCACCATAACTAAACATTTACCCCCCATCTCTATACATATAAACAACATTCAAAAGAATCTGTCACAACGTACAAGTAATCTGTAGCTTGCGATCAAATAGACGAGGGTACTTTTTGTAACCGTCTGGGCCCGCTGCGTCGTATATGTCGAATAAGAACACTGTATATTATGCCGTAAGACCAAGCTGCTGCTCTTTTTGATTATGTTTTATATTACAAAGAGCCTATTTAGGCGTGATTCCCATCTTCAGATTACCTGCGGCAATATGTAGTTTAGTAGAATATTTGAGATTTTGAAGTAGATAATTTAACAGTTCATGGGACAAAAATTGCTCTCAGCACTATGGGGCTTAAGTTCTGAGGTCATCAGTCCCCTAGAACCTAGAAGCACTTAAACCTAACTAACCTAAGGACAACACACACCTCCACGCCTGAGGCAGGATTCGAACCTGCGACCGTAGCGGTTGCGCGGTTCCAGACTGTAGCGCCTAGAACCGCTCGGCCACCCTGGCCGCACTTCATGGAACAGAATTATGCTTTGCTACCTCCATGAGGTGGTCTTCTTAATCATGTGATAACGCTGTCTTAATTGCTGTCACAAATACATGAGTTTGCTCCTTTGATGTTAGTGGAACTATAGTAGGTGTTAAACTTCAGTTGGGGCGTTTACTTCTGAAGTCGTCAAATTATGAAAGTTTATTTCACAATGACGTTACTTGACAGCTGTATTGACAGCGATGTTAATGAGGTTACCGGCTATTACATTGCTCATATGATTCGTGTTTATATTTTTCTACGCGCGTATGTTATTTAATCCTTCTGTTTTTTTTATTCGTTATGCCAGATAATGATGTAGTGCCCATTACATAGAAAATTTTATTGAAATTATCCTCCGAAACACGAGATGAGTAGAGAAATAAAATCTGCAAACATACCAGAGATCATGTTACCATGAAATTAAAAATAACCAGTGGAAAGACCACTTTCCAAATAAAACAATATCGGGAAATTGTCGCAAACTTCGAGCAGTACAACAATACGAAGCGACAGTTTATGATTCTGGAAAAGGAATAAAGGTTAGCGCTTAAGGGAAGGTTTACCACCTTTGGCCCGAAAAGAGCATGTTCTTTGAGATTTTTTTTCTCGGGATGTGTTATGGATACCAATGTGAAATCTGGGCAAAATGTTTATTGATATTTCCTCTACAAACTGGAATTTCTTTCGACCGGAAATGTCGCAGAGCAAAGGCGGAAGTGCCGTCGGAACAAAACAAAATTTCGTTGTAGACCTCCGCGCGCGGTATGTCACAGGTCAGCGCGCTAGTCTGAAATCAAAATTGAGTTGAAGGTAGAAAAGTACATAAGATTCTTTAGGAGTTGTACCTAGCTTAAGTTATTTGGACCAGAGGAAACAAAATGGCGGCCATTTGAAAAAAATAGGGTTTGTTCATCGATTTTTCGACTTCGTCAGCCAAGGAAAAATATTTAGAGTTGATGAATCGGAATAAAAATGGTACAACTCCTAGACAATTATGTTAGCTTTGTCGGAAACAAAGAATCATGCCAATCTGTTCAGGAGATTTGAAGTTACCATACCGCGAGATAAAGAAAAACGTCATTTCGAGAAAAAACGCGTTTGAAGTTTTGTCTACATATAAATGCAATATTAGACAACGTACGTTCAATCTGCTATTCCGGGTCCATAAACTAGTCCTTCCTCTTCTCCACAGAGGGCGTTCAGATCGATGTGGGCCATCCTGCGCTGCTCCAGAGCCGCTCGTACGGCCGGTGACAAGCGGTTTTCGGCCGCTTGAATCCGGTGGTCGTCCGAATGCTTGGCGTACTGCGTCGAATAGAGTTCCAGGGTGACGTCCATCGTTGCCATGGTCTTCAGAATTGCTGAATATCCTTCGCTGAAGCTGCTCGCTGCCAGGAAATTCGCAATCACCACTGTCTTCGCACCAGAACGCAAATGTTTGGAGGCTAACTTCCAAACACAAGCGTTCAAACTTTCATTTGAATTTTGTGTGTTTCCTCCCAAGCACCGGTACAATAACTCGTCCTCCTAAAGAAAAAAACTAGCACATGAAAAACGCCGATTTCAGGCAGGTGCATTTTTTTTATGTTCAACCGCGAATAACAAACATTTCCGTTCCGTATTCGGAAAAACAGTTTCAGAGGTGGATTCTAGACACTTTTATAGATCCAAAAATGCAATTTTAAAAAATCGATTTTTTTAAACCAAAAGATAGTAAACCTCCCCTTAACATCCATTCAGTAAATATCAGTGTACGATAAATTCACTAGTGACGTAGGTTGTTAAATGTATCTTACATTATGGACCATTCTCGGCGCCTTCGTATTGCTGACTTGAGTGAGTCTCCTGGCCGACAGCATAGAACGTGCACATGGTGTGGTCACCAGCAGGCGACCAGCAGCCAGCGACCTCGTGGAGGCGTAGATCACAGCCCCATGCGGCCCGAAACACGTCAGGCCGCGCGTCCACTTGCCATAGGGCCGGACAGGTTCGCTCAACGGTGAACCTCATGTGCCACCTCACACCGTGCTTTAGGTTGCCACCTGAATCGCTGCAACTCCCTTTACACAAAATCTGGTGATAGTCTTCAGTCGCCACACACTTCAGATAGTGTTTCAGTTCTCTGGTAACACATTTCTATAATAACTAAGTTACAATATAAATAACACAATTTAAAAAAAAATTGAAGTCTTGCTCCTGAAAGAAAACTTTTTACCTTTTGCTTGCTAAGCACGAACTTACAACATGTTCTCTCTTTTCACCTTTCATAATTGTTCAGTGAAAGTAACATGTATGTAGTATTTATATTAAATTTTGTAGTTTTACCAACGTTTTAAGCTTTTGAGCTCCTCATTGACATATGTCACATAGTCTGTGAACAATTTTTTCTATGAAACTTCCTGGCAGATTAAAACTGTGTGCCGGACCGAGACTCGAACTCGGAGTGCTAGTTCTGCAAGGTTCGCAGGAGAGCTTCTGTAAAGTTTGAAAGGTAGGAGACGAGGTACTGGCAGAAGTAAAGCTGTGAGGACAGGGCGTGGGTCGTGCTATGGTAGCTCAGTTGATAGAGCACTTACCCGCGAAAGGCAAAGGTCCCGAGTTCGAGTCTCGGGCCGGCACACAGTTTTAAAATTTCATATCAGCGCACACTCCGCTGCAGAGTGAAAATCTCATTCTTGTCTAATTGTGAAATATAAAATATTTGCTTCTATACAATCTGCTACATTGTTCTGAGTGCTAGGATGTTTCTTCCCTCTTAAAACAATTTGTATCACAATATTAGATCGTTGTGCTGTTTGTATTACCGAGCAATGGTAACTATTTCCCATCGTCTACGTGTACGTCGTACACCGCAACCCATCTGATGGGTGTGTTGGAGAGTACTTATAGTACCACTACCTGATCCCCCCTTACCCTGTTACACTGTTGAATGACGCGTGGGGGGAATTATTGTCAGTAAGACTCCATGTGAGCTTTAATTCCTCGAATTTTCCCGACTCGGCCATTTCGCGAGAAGTATGTGAGATGTACAGGATGATTCAAAAAAACGTTTACAAACTGACGCCGCACATCGAGTAAGGTTCGTTAATCACATACGAACAGCGGGGCGCTACGGTTATGAGGCCGAAGTTTCATAGGCGAGCCGCCCGTGGTGGCAGAGCGGTTCTAGGCGCTACAGTCTGGAACCGCACGACCGCTGCGGTCACAGGTTGCCTCGGGCATGCATGTGTGTGATGGTAGTTAGGTTTAAGTAGTTTTAAGTTCTAGGACTGATAACCTCGGAAGTTAAAGTCCCATAGTGCTCAGAGCCATTTGAACCATTTTTTTTTTTTTTTCGTAGGGGATTTCCACTTCACCTAAGAGGCTGTGTTCTATTCGACTGTATGAGGAACGTTCACAACCTGCATACGTGGACGGACGTAAATCTCATGCTACACGTACGCATGTCTCAAAACACCAATTTACCCTTAACGTGTGGTCTGACATCGTCGGAGACTGTTTAATTTGGACGTACATGCTTCCTGACCGACTTGTTGGTTGCACGTATCTGTTATTCCTGCGAGAGGTTCAGGCGTACATGCTGAATGTTGTTCCCGTGTCTACTCGTCACCGCATTCGCTTTCAGCACGGCGGAATCCCCGCGCATTTCGGCAGACAAGTAAGGGCACATCTGCACTAACCCAAAGCATACGTCGACCCTGTGATGGTCTTGGCTCCAGGTTTCTAGACGCCTCCTTGATAGGTCAGGAGCGCATTACACAAAGGTAGCAGCTACTCAGGTAGCAGAGTACTTGTGGAGTGCATATGAGGGTATTTTTAGGTTAGACCGTAGTTTGAGGTGTTCTGATGAACACTCTCCGGTTGATATACAGAAATTGAAGCCAGACACGAGTAAACACATTTTGACAGCCAAAATTTTGTAAGTAGACTCTCGAACTATACTTAATAAAGTTCCCGAATTTACTGCCCTCGCGCTTAAATTGTTCTTGGGACTGAGCTGGCTGAAACACGAAGTGGAAAGCTCTGAGATATTTAGCGCGTAGTGAACCGTACATCCAAAAGACAGATTAGAGACCATAGGGGGGGAGAGTAATCACTGCAACTGACAATAATTCTGTCTCTTTTGGGGTCGAACTTGAGCGTCACCGTGAAGTTATCTGGTGTCGTATAACAGAGTTAATTATTGGATGTTTTTACCTGCCACCCGATTCTGCTGTGACAGAGTCATTCAAACAGGTGTAGTCGGTGGCGACTTTAATCTAGCGAGTATAGACTGGGACGCCTATGCATTCATTTCGGGGGCTGTGGGGGAGGGGTAAATACAGATAGTCGTGCGCCAATACTTTTGAACCGTTTTCTGGGAACTTCCTTGAGCAGCTAGCTCGGCAGCCCACAGGAAATGGAAATACGTATGTTAGACGTTGCAGCTACAAACAGGCCGGACCTTATTGAAGATATCAGTATAGAAACGGTGATTGGCGATCATGATGTTATTGTTGCAACTATGATTACAAAAGTTATTACATCAGTCAAGCAGGCTAGGAGAGTGTTTCTGCTAGATAGAGCAGATAAGCACTATTAGAATCTCTCTTATACAGTGGTGTCACAGCACTTAGTTCCAGTAAGATGAATGTAGAGGAATTATGAGCACAGTTTAACCAGATTGTAAAACGTCGTCTGGAGATTTACGTACCTAGAAAGTGAGCAAAGGATGGATAAGACCCACCCTGGTTTAATAACCAAATTCGGAGGATGTTGAGGAGGCAGGAACCTGTGCACTTTCGTTTCAAAAGGGAACGCACAAATGACGACAAGCGAAGGTTAGCAGGGGTTCGGATATCTCTGAAAAGATCCATGCGTGAAGCATACAATAACTACCAGCGTCAGACCTTAACAAAAGATCTGGCAGAGAACCCGAGAAAATTTTAGTCCTATGTAAAATTGCTACGTGGGTCTAAGGCTTGCTTTCAGTCGCTTGTTGACCAGTGTGGTTTGCCAGTTAAAGATAGCAAAACGGAAGCCGAAGTTTTAAATTTTTCGAAATCGTTCACACAGGAGAATCGTACAAACGTACCGTCAGTTGACCATCGAACAGTCTCCCGTATGTACGACATAGTAATAAGCATTCCTGGCATAGAGAAAGATTTAAAAGCGAATAAATCATCAAGTCCTGGTGGAATCCCAATTCGATTTCACAAAGAGTACTCTAAGGCATTGGCCCCTAACCTAGCTTGCATTTATCATGAATCTCTCTATCAAAAATAGTCACACTATCGGCATCACGGGTTTTGTGGTGTTGGCTTCTATGCACTCTGCAAATGCGTGAGACCCTCAAGCCACAGTAACAGTAGCCGTTGGACCTTGGAAGGTGTCTGCCGGAGTTGGAGAGCAATGGTCAGGAAGCAGTTTTGTTCCTCGATCATGGCCTCTGTGCCGGCGGGTTTTAACTGAAGACGCCGGCTGTGAAAGCCTACATTGTATGATTGTGGCGACGTTGTTGCCCAATGCGTCCAAACAAGACCAATGTGCTGTTAATCCATCGGAGAATGAAGAATGTGTACGAAGCAGCTTGTCTGTCGAAAACCACCGTTGTTGGGTGCTGCTTCTTCATGGTAACGCACGTCGTCATATCGCAAATTTCGTAAAACGGGAGTTACGTCAACTCAACTCTTGGACACTTGAGCACCCTTCCTATAAGTCCTGGTCTCTCCACTTGCGACTACCAGGCCTGCGTTCCGTTAAAGAAGGTCTTGGGAGGTTGATGATTCCTGTTGAATGAGAAGGTGCAGCAGGCAGGCAGTTGCGGACTTCTTCACGCCGCAGCACACGGTGTTTTACGAAACAACCTGGTGCATTGGTGGCCTGACAGGCGTACCAATCTCGATTCGACGGCATTCCAATGGTAACTTTTGATTCGCTCCTTACAAGGGCGCAGCTATTATAGTTGGAAATATTTTATATGTGGTACCTTAATATGCTGACTCGAATACTCTCTTTCAAATTATGAAGGTGGCAGGGGTAAAATAGCGATCTAAAGGCTATTTATAATTTATACAGAAACCAGATAGCAGTTATAAGAATCGAGGGGCATGAAATGGAAGCGTTGGTTGGGAAGAGGGTGAAACAGCATTGTAACCTATCCCCGATGTTATTCAATCTGTATATTGAGCAAGCAGTAAAGGAAACAAAAGAAAAATTCGGAGTAGGAATTAAAATACATTGAGAAGAAATAAAAACTTTGAGGTTCGCTGATGACATTGTAATTCTGTTAGAGACAGCAAAGGACTTGGAAGAGCAGTTGAACGGAATGGACAGTGTCTTGAAAGGAGGATATAAGTTGAACATCAACAAAAGCAAAACGAGGGTAATGGAATGTAGTCGAATTAAATCGGGTGATGCTGCGGGAATTAGATTAGTAAATGAGACGCTTAAAGTAATAAATGAGTTTTACTATTTGGGGAGCAAAATAACTGATGATGGCCGAAGTAGAGAGGATGTAAAATGTAGACTGGCAATGGCAAGGAAAGCATTTCTGAAGAAGAGAAATTTGTTAACATCGAGTATAGATTTAAATGTCAGGAAGTCGTTTCTGAAAGTATTTGTATGGAATGTAGCCATGTACGGAAGTGAAACGTGAACGATAAATAGTTTAGACAAGAAGAGAATAGAAGCTTTCGAAAAGTGGTGCTACAGAAGAATGCTGAAGATTAGATGGGCAGATCACATAACTAATGAGGAGGTATTGAATAGAACTGGAGAGAAGAGAAATTTGTGGCACAACTTGACTAGAAGAAGGGATCGGTTGGTAGGGCATATTCTGAGGCATCAAGGGATCACCAATTTAATACTGGAGGGCAGGGTGGAGAGTAAAAATCGTAGAGGGAGACCAAGAGATGAATACACTAAGCAGATTCAGAAGGATGTAGGTTGCAGTAGGTAATGGGAGATGAAGAAGCTTGCACAGGATCAAGTAGTATAGAGAGCTGCATCAAACCAGTCTCTGGACTGAAGACAACAACAACAACCTTAATATGGACATTTATAAGTGTATCTGCGTGTAATATTCTTCCCGCGAACATGGCATAAACTTCACAACCTGATGTTTTCCGCATGGTCGTAACAGCGCCACTCAGTGGATTAAACCTGTCACTAAAACCACCCGTTTTGTGTCGATGTGTGCACAGTGCAACACGTGACCTGATACCCAAGGGAAAACAAGAATTAATAACTTGCTCCTGCTCCACCTTCTACGAGGGACTAACCAGCTTAAAACATTCTACTAGTTCTAAGCATAATTATTAGTCTGCAAATTACGTAAACATTGATGTGATATTGTCTTTAGTCCCTAGCAGACGTATCTGCACCTATAACCGTTACAACCTGTTTGCGGGGAATCTAAATGTCGCTTCGCAGATGCACACGGACGATATGAGCTATAATAATGTAAAATCTAGTAGCGCTTGTTGAAAATCAGGTATAATTTTCAGTAAATAGTTATTTCTTTGTGACGTGTTAGAGGTTATAAACGAGAACCAGCAACGCGCAGAGGTGCGGAAGTTCTTTTCTCTCTCTTCCTCTTTCCATGACTGTGTGTGTGTGTGTGTGTGTGTGTGTGTGTGTGTGTGTGTGTGTGACTGCATTTATGCGAATTGCGAGAGAATTCTCATGCGACTGCTACCGTTGGGTGCCTCGGTGGCCTCTTCCGATGGCGGAAAGCGGAGAGGATGAGTGAGAGTGGGCGAGAGACACCCCGCAGCTGCACCAACACAACCCCAGGAGAGGAACTAAGTTTATCGCGCTTCCGCAGTTGGAATGAAAATGCGTCGCTCCGGAGCGCGCCCCAGAGATAGCCGGCAAGTGGCTGGCGTAAATCTGCGAGCAGGGGAGCCGGCGGCGTGGGAGTGCGGCTGCGCGCGTCTGAACCGAGCGGTGAAAAAGTGTCTGCGGGCAGAGCCGGAAGACGCCGATCGGGGGCTGCTCACGTTTAATTACACCAGGTGCGCCGCTTTGGGGGAAGGACTGTATCTGTCACTTATACTGCGATTTATCGCGTACCAGGCCACAACAGACTTGTAGAAATCATTTCTGCGTTCTCAACAAGAAAAAGCTAATTTTCAAGCAGTTCCTCAAAGTTTATTGATGCAATCTGAAAATGTATCAACTGCTGTTGAGCCGAGCGGACTATTAATAAGATGGGTAGATCTTTATAGACTGGAGACTGGGCTGTGAACGGCAGCGGCTTTCAGTTTTGTATTATTAACTGGGAATCTGGAGCCAACCTTCATTTTCATCATTGGGGAAATTAGGTAGAGCCATGTCATCTGACTCTGCAATTAGAAATAGAAATAAATATTCATAATGCGTAAAAAAACGTACAGCGGCTGGAGGCAATGGCCATGTTTGTGTGAGCTGTGCTTGCGTAATTATGTTTGTGTTCTTTATCCCAGAAGAAGAACTTTTTTGTCAGAAAGTTAAAATTTTCCCGTCTTTCCATTAGGTCAATCTGGTACTCATCGCCTAACCTATGTCGCAAGTAGCAATCTGTCCTTTTTTTAACATTGTTGTTATTCGATCCTGGAGTTTCGATTGATAAACAGGGATATTGTTTTAATTTCAGACACCAAAACATCTCGAAAATGACGCATGATACGAAGAAAAAGTTATCTATATCTACATCTACATCATACTCCTTAATCCACCGAATGGTGTGTGGCGGAGGGTACTTTCGGTACCATTACCTGATCCCTTCAACCCTCTTCCACTCGCGAATAGTGTGCGGGAAGAATGATTATCAAAAAGTCTGTGTATTGGCCCTAATTTCTCGAATTTTCTTCTCGTGGTCAGTGCGAGAGGTGTATGTAGGGGGAAGTAATATGTTGTCCGACTCCTCCCGAAAAGTGCTGCCCCGAAATTTCAACAGTAACTCTCTCCATGATGCACAACGGCTCTCGTGTACCAGTGGAGTTTGTTTAGCATGACCGTAACGCTATCTCGCCAGCTAAACGATCCCGTGACGAAATGCGCCGTTCTTCGCGGATCTTGTCTAACTCCTCTATCAGTCCTACCCAGATAGATACCCAAATAGATGAATAGTACTCTAGAATCGGGCGGACAAGCGACTTTTTTTATAGGTGAAAGGTCAGTATTAGTAATGATTAAGTTTGTTTACTACAACTGGCCACCTCCTGCATGGACGTGATCAACTTTGTATTCCAAAATGGAAACCCCCATTGTTATTGCATATTACGCCAAAAAATACGTACAATTTACTCGAATGTTTGGTTTTAGTTCATGTTAAATGACGCTGTAACCGAAGACGTGCGCTGAAGACATAATACAATTTTTATCTCGTGCAAAAGCTCGACATATGTATAGACGCAGACGATTTCTCCGATCTTAGCACTTAAGTTGGCACGTAATTGTGGCTTAATTATTTTCATATTCGAAAAATATTCTTCCCCACACACAAAATATTGTAGCACTTTTGCTACCTCGTTATGGCAACCTGGAAACTCCACCTGAGGAAGGAATGTAGGTCTCCTGGACCGTTTCAACGTTAAAATAATTTGTGTTTAAAACAGAAATTACCTTGCAGATCAGTCAGTTACATCTGCGCATGCACAGAGGCGCTTTTTCAACTGAAACTGCAAACACTCTCGAAAATAGCTTGAAAACAGGTGTGAGACTGGCAGTGTTCTCAAAACCTTTAGAAAATTATCCTTATAATTGTTGAAAGGACACAGTTCCTCAGACCTCACGTTTCCTGTAACGTTAGTGAGCTTAGAGAACTGGTCTGTATTTTTTAGAATATGTCCCTTCTACAATGGGATTTCTTTATAATCATCCCCATCAAATCTGAAAGACGTTCTTTATCATTTTACAATTTGTTACTGTGGACAGTATGCAGTATAGTCTACTTAAAATACATGGTCTCCATCCATTCCGCATGTTCCAATTTTTGTTCCTGCACTCCTTTTTCCTTCAGAAATTCAGCTGTGTTAGTTTGAAAACGAAAAATCGTTCCAGGTATGTCTCTTTACTCGACTAACGTAATTTGCTGAGATATGTAAAGTCTTCACACGCTTCGTTTAGTTCCATCGAAAACAGTTGCACTGACAGTGAATTAATACGTGGGATTTAATAAGTTTTACTGAGCGTACCACCAATTTCGTCACGATACCCAGTCCTGCAGATTTGGCAGAATGTGGTTCCGGATGTACACAACAATGACTCCCTTCTGCGGACGGTTGTAATTTTCTGTTCTTCCATTGCCAGATAAGTCACTCAGTCCATTCTGTCTGGTATTATAATGTCGTTTAATGGCAAATTTCCAGTACCCATCGTTTACGCTTCTAAATTAAATGTACTGACAATTCTCATCCCTTTCTTCTGTCATCACCCTTCATAAAGGCTTGTGGCGATAGATATCTAGACATCCACTGGAACTGTGAACTTCCTTCATACGACGAAGAGCGGCAAAGGGTAAGCAGCACAGACACCACGATTTCTGTCGGACTGAAGACAAGTGTGCCTAACGAAAAATGCCAAACCGCAATACTCAATGAAAGGTCAAACTAGAAAGTAGTTATTGTAAGTCTTTGGCGTGAAGAGATAGGCGAGTGATTTGATTACTTGATGCCCCTTCTTTATCTCCCTCAATCCAAAAACCCTTCAATTTGCTTATACTAGTGTTCAAGATAGGATCAGTTCATGAGAATTTGATTTTATAGTAGTATTTCCTATGAAAATTATGTACTTCCTGAACTTCATGAATGCCATGTGGTGATAATTGTGGATAATAGTGAAACATATCTGTCAAGTAATAGACCTATTTTCGAATCTATCGGTATTCTTAAGCACCTCCGAGCTCAACTTCCTTAGTCATCGTCTTACTTATACAGTATTAAGAGTGCTTGATGTATGCAATCTCTAGTAAACTTCCAGTATTAGAAAATAAGTAAATGATTCGATATATGGTGACTCTCTAGTCACATGCCGTTAGTATTTCAGCCTTCCGTCTCCTCAAACGCTTGTCAAGAAATTAATTTTGATCATCCGAGTTATCTGTGAATAACAGATACAGAAATCACCTTGATTTATGGGCTAGTAGTTGCAAGCAAACCCATGTTAGTGACTAACATCTGTGCTTTCCAGTGAAGTTGATGGAGGGCGATTACGTATTTTATAATAGTCAACTCAATAAGTCAGGAAATTGCCCTCAGTAACCGCGACGCAGAGCTGACTCTATACGAGGTTGTGTGAATAAAATAAATAGCTATATCTGTAAGAATCCAACCCATTTTCAACGACATCTAGGTTTTGAGAAAAGAACAATATTAAATGTAGAGTTAATGCAAGATAAATGAAATTTCTCTAGGGGTTTCGCGTATGGACGAGATTGCAGTTGCAATTGAAATACCATAATCTGACACTTGCAAATCTTCATAACCACCGTTAGCAAAGGGAAAGAAGACTGGAGCAAGAAACCAGAGCCGAGAAAATTGGACGTGATGCGGTTGGCAGCCGTGCATTGTGCGTGATGACGAAGATTAAGTCCAGTTCTTTGATGATATGGCCACAAATCATTGTTTTTCCTTCCTTTGATAAAGTTTTAATATGACCCAGTTAGGTGACGCTTATTCCTTGCTGCAGCAAAAACTAGAGGCGTTAGAAAAAAATTTCCACACATCTATCTGACGTATAGGTAAACATCCGAAGAATAGATGTTCTTTATGATAGTCTGTCAAAGTTTCTAACATTCACGCCGAGAAACGATTCCCTTTAACGATCTTGCAAATGTATTATTGTTTATTAACTCTTTATAAATTCGGACGATAATGGCCCCATAAAACATAATGATGTTAGTGTTATTTGATCCTTACGTCTTTGGAATTCATCATATGCACTTACAGCCATGTGAGTCGGTGGCCCCAACTGGATGCTGGAATGTATACCGCCTCCACTGGAACAAAATGTCAGCTTAATACGCTTTTATAGACCTTTGCAGTGAGGCTACAGGACTCAGTGAAACTTAATAGTGTGATGATGCAGACGATTAAATATAATAAATCTTGTTTTACAGTAGCGGTAAAATGTGTTCTAATCACACCGTTTTCCAGGGCTTTCCTGGTACGTAAACGCGCTCTGTGCGACGGAATTAGTTTCAATGCGTGTTATATAGGATCATAGCACGAAATTCCATTCACAGAAAGTCTGTACTAGATCCTCTCGGAACGCAGCGGCCTGAACTTGGCATTCACCCTACGTACTACTGCGAGATGTGTTATAACAAAACCATCAACTCTATTTTGAATCAGCTGGCTCATCGTCGTCCGTGCAGGAACGTCATTTACGTTGCATTGCGTGTAATAAGGTTGGGCAAACGACACTTGAATTCGAACGGGGTCGAGATTTATCGATACGCTGCAGAACGGGCAACTTGGTGATCTACGACGATGTCTGACTGGTGCTGCTCGTGTGCAAGGGATACGCCACAGACTACGAACTTGTTACAACTACCAGCTATGGCTCTGCTTGAAATTTGACAGTTTTGTGAAACACAGGAAGAAACAGCATCAGCATACCACCCCCTGTTGTGTTGTCCTCATCATCATTTCATCCTCGTCATCGGCCGCAAGTCACCCAGTGCGTCGCGGACTGAAATAAGACTTGCATTAAGTAGCCGAGCCCGAATGGGATCTTCCGGCCAACAATGCCGTACGATCATTTCATTTTCACCGCTACTAAGGTTAATTGCCATATTGGGCCTGCTCTGTGTCTGCAGCTCGAAGCGTCAAGGTGCAAAGTAAGTTCGGGTACCTTATCAGATTGCGTGCATAGGGGATTTCGCAAATCACGTTTCTTCATTTGCTTGTACATAGTACATAGTCAAACAGCATGAAATTCACTAAAACGTCATGCAAACTTACATGACTTTTTAAAATTATATTACCTCTGAAATGTCATTAAAATTAAATAATGTGACCAGCGTTGAAAAAAATACAGATTAACAGTTCAGTTATGAGCGAGAGTCGAACCGTCCTTTCATACATGTTTGTATTACGAACGCTGACCACTTGACCATCATGAACGCTAACGTCCGGCACCAAGGCACAGATATATCAGGTACATATTATACGGGTGAAACTTCTCCTGCGACTTTGTGGGAACTGCCAGAGTAATGCGTCTTACTACTTTCATGTTATGTTGTTTTAATGGACTATACGTTCATCACATTAGTAGACAATCACTTTGTGTCAGAATTCGAATCAGGCTACGTCACACTTGTAAGAAGATCTAAGTCCATTTGCAGAGCGTTGAACTCGTAGGCGAGCGGCGGGCTTCGAAGATGGATGTGTAGGCTGTGTGTAATATTATTTGATGGCTAGCTATGCAGACGGCGTGCTTAGGCGAGGAGATAATGGTAGTAGTCTCTCAAGACGACGGGATATAGCAGTAGGGGATTTCTAAGTCTAGACATTAAGCTTTCCTAGAAACAACGATTTCGCAAGACTTCCAAGCAACATCTAGGAAACTTTGATGCATGAGCTGTTAAACTGATTGTACGATATTTCTCGCACTTGTTAACTCTTGTAGTCTTCGGAATTGTGTGGATGATATTTTTCCGAAAGTCAGATGGAATGTCGCAAGAGTCATACATTCTACACAACAACGTGAATAGTCGTTTTGTTGTCACTTCCCCCAATGACTTTAAATATTCTTTTGGAATGCTATCTACCCTTTCTGTCTTATTAGATTTTAATTCTTCCTCGAAACCTCTTTTAAAATCTGATTCTAATACTGGGTCCCTTATCTCTTCTACTTCGTTTCCTGTTTCTTCATCTATCACTTCAGACACATCTTCCCCCTCATAAAGGCCTTCAATGTACTCTTTCCACCTATCCGTGATTGCATTTAACAGTGGAATGGCTGCTGCACCCTTAATGTTACCACTACGCTTTTAATTTCACCGAAGATGTTTAGACTTTCCTATATACTGAGTCTGTCCTTCCGACAGCCATTTCCTTTTGGATTTTTTCACATTTTTCATGCACCCGTTTCGTTGTAACTTTCCCGGACTTCCTATTTATTTCATTCGTCAACGACTTTTATTTCTGTATTCATGTATTTCCCTGAACATCCTTGTACTTTCTTCTTTCGTCGATCAACTGAAATGTTTCATATGTTACCCATGGTTTATTAGCAATTACCTGGTTTGTACCTATGTTTTAACTTCCAACATCTGTGACTTCACTTTTTAGAGATGTCCATTTCTCTTCAACTGTGGTGCCTACTGAACTATTCCTTGCTGCTGTATGTGGAGTCTTGGAGAAATTCAAGCTTGTCATCCCTCCGTGCTTCCGTATCCTATTTCTTTGCGTATTTATTCTTCCTGACTCATCTCTTAAACTTCAGCATACTGATCTAAGTCTATATTTGGTCCTGGGTACACCTTAAAATCCAGTATCTGATTTCGGAATCTATGTCTGACCATGACGTAATCTAACTGAAATCTTCCCGTATCACCAGGCCTTTTCCAAGTGCACCTCATCCTAAACAGAACTCAATTAGTTTTCCTCCTCTTTCATTCCTTGTCCCGCGCCCATATTTTCCTGTAACCTTATCTTCTGCTCCTTCCCCTACAACTGCATTCCAGCCTCCCATGACTATTAAATTTTCGTCTCCCTTAACGTACTGAATTACCCTTTCAGTATCCTCGTATACTTTTTCTATATCCTCTTCTTCAGCTTGCGACGTCGGCGTCTATACCTGAACTATTGTTGTGGGTGTTGGTTTCCTGTCGAGTCTGATAATAGCAACCCTGTCATGGATTTGTTCGCAGTAACGCTCTCTCTGCCCTACCTTCCTATTTATAACGAATCATACTCCCGTTACACCATTTCCTGCTGCTGTTGATATTACCCATTACTCATCTAACCAGATATCCTTGTCTTCTTTGTATTTCACTTCACTGACCCCTACTATATCTATATTTAGTCTTTGCGTTTCCCTTTTCAGATTTTCCAGATTCCCTACCACGTTCAAGTTTCTGACTCTTAGAACGTTATCTTTCCGCCGGTTATTCTGTTTCTCATGATGACCACCCCTCTGGCTCTTTCCTCCCATAGATCCGAATGGGGGACTATTCCGCAGTCTTCTTCCAGTGGAAGGATCATCAAGACACTTTTTCAGTTATAGGCCACACGTACAATGGATACAAATTTCATGCCTTTAATGCAGTGGTTTCCATTGCCTACTGGATCCTCACGCCGTTGATCATTGCTGATTCTTCCGCCTTTAGCGGCGATTTCCCACCCCAAGGACAAGAGACTGCCCTGAACCTCCTTAATTCCAATAAGTAACACGTATCTGCAAGGGCATTAGGAAGGCAATTCTGACTTTGCGATTGATATTGGAAGCAAGGCAAAAGAAAATGAAGACAAGTTCATAGGGTTTGTAGACTTGGAAAATGGTGCAAGACGTTCGAAATTCTGAGAAAAATGGAGGTAAGCTATGATGAGAGACAACATGTACAAGAGCGAAGAGGGAATAATAAGAATGGACGACCAATAACGAAGTGCTCGGATTAAAAAGAGTGTAAGAGAGTAATGTAACCTTTCGCCCCTACTATTCAATCTGTACATCGAAGAAGCAGTGATTAAAATAAGAGAAAGTTTGAGGAGTGGAATTGAAGTTCAAGGTGAAAGAATATCAATGAAACGATTCGCTGATGACATTTCTTTCCCGATTGTGAGTGAAGAAGAATCAAACTATCTCTTGAATGGAATGAACAGTCTAATGAGTACAGAGTATGGCTTGAGATTAAATCGTAGTAGGACGAAAGTAATGAGAAGAAGAAGAAATGAGAAGAGCGAGAAGCGTAACTTCAGAACTTGTGACCAGGAAGTAGATGAAGTTAACGATTTCTGCTACCTAGGGAGCAAAATGATCCATGACGGACGGAGCAAGGAAGACGTCAAAAACAGACTGGCACTGACAGAAAGGGCATTCCTGATAATGAGAGGTCTGCTAGTACCAAGCATAAACCTTAATTTGAGGAAGAAATTTCTGAGAATGAACGTGTGGAGCATTGTATGTCAATGAAATATGGACTGTGGGAAAACCGGAACAGAAGAGAATCGAACCATTTGAAATGTGGTGCTACAGGCATTTGTTGGAAATTAGGCGGACTGGTGAGGTAAGGAATGAGGGGGTTCTGCGCAGAATCGGAGAGGAAAGAATATGTGGAATACACTGACAAGAGGATGGGACAGGATGATAGAACACCTGTTACAACATCAGGGAATGACTTCATGGTACTGGAGGGTGATGCAGAGGGTAAAAACTGTAGAGGAAGATAGAGCATGGAATACATCCAGCAAGTAATTGAGGACGTAGTTTCCAAGTGCTATTGTGAGATGAAGAGGTTGGCACAGGAGAGGAATTGGTGGCGAGTCGCATCAAACCCGTCGGAAGACTAATATAAAAATATCTCCAGAGCTCTTCCAGATCACCTGAACTGAGTCCATGTGACTTTTGGCTCTGGTGGTATCTAAAAAGCGCGTTTACCACGGACACTTTCGGTCTATACCTGATTTCAAGTCCAGTAAACGAGACGACATTGGTCGGATTTCACCGGAACTGCTGCGAGCAACTGTTGACACGTCATTTTCCGGATACAGCATTTCGTTGACATCTCCGGTGCTGATAACAAACTGTGTATGCGGCGGTTGTTAATAATATCAACATTACGCCTTTACCACTTGTCTGACCACTTATGCCACGTTCCGTTTCGAATTACATACGGAAATATTGCTGTATGTCTTTGTAAATTAACAGCGCGTTATTTGCACGTGGTGGCGAAAATTAGAACTAATTTGTTTCCATCATTCATCTGTTCTGCATTAACGCAGTAGAGTATCTACCAAGTTACGCTATAACAATATGATTACAGTCCTGCACTGCATCTCTGTGAGTAGTTGCATCCTTAATCACGATCACCTGTAATAATGCATTAATTAACCACATGTGCAAAGTCACATTATATTTTCCGCTGTGCTTTGAAAGTCGTAACTAGTACCGAATATTTTCATTAACAGAAGTCAAATCACTTGTTCATACATGGGTTAATTTTGCTCAAGCGGGAAAATATTTCTTGCAGACAAATACTGAAGTCGTTCCATTTGTGTGCTCAGTTTAAATTTTATTAGGAAATAGGAGGATTTCAAGACTACATTTAGTTACCAGGCAAACTTATGTTATCTGCCAGTTTGCTTACCTTTAAGTGCCCGTATTTTATTAATAACTGTCTGCAGCGAATTCTTGGCGGAAAGTGTGTTCTCAACAATCTGAAAGAGTCTAGCTCTAATGTATGAATATTTCAAGGACAAACTTTTGCTCTGAGTGTCGTGGCCCCCGTCCGCCTGCTCAGGCTCTTAATCAGTTTATAACCTCATGCACGTAATGACGAATACGATTCTTTTACACTATTACGACTGAGAGGGGAAATCATAGCGAATTTTCTCTCAGATAGCGCACTAGGTGGGTACACTCCCATTCCCTGACTTAAGCTGAGCGATTCTCTACCACGCAAAACAGCTACAAAACTGTTACGCTCTCATTAAAATCCCTGCTATACTCTTCGTCCCTATTAATTTCAGATCTCGTATTTACTCCCGTTCCACGTAAAGCAGCACTTCTAATTTCTAAGTGCGACCTCTCTACTGCAAAAGGAACGCACGCCACCTCGAATGAAAATCCACGCGCTGTCAGTACAGCAACAAGCAACGACTGTGTGTCAGTCTTCACTGTGGTCTTCACTTCGGTGCATATGACGCGCTTATCACGTGAAGACTGCATTGGAGCTTCATACTCGAACATTAGAGTGAAATCCACTATCTTAAGTGTATGTGACATCCATGGTATGTCATAACACTGTTCTTTGGCATTAAATAAACATGTGTACTTACCTGAAAGGTAAAACCGAGTATTTATAACATCAATAGCGGAGTTCGAAGTTGTTAATCATACTCGCACAACCGAATAATGGACGGCACGGGATATTAAAATCCCGTCGTAGTTTCAAATGCACCATGAGCTCTACGGTTGTAACCAGACACACTTGACGCATCCATTGGTACACAGTAGGAACAAATACTCTTTTCAGTGCCTCGCAACGCAATACAAAAATTGTAAGTCACTTGAAGAGCACGGCTCACAGTCAGCCACGACCGAGTTTAAGGAACCTTGTATCTGAATATATAGGGTGAATCACCTAAAACTGTCACCGCAAATATTGCGGAAACAGAAGCGGCATTTTGTGCACTTTCCACAGAACGGATCAACATACTGTAATAATACTTAGCAAGTTAATTTTTTGTGCAAAATTACACTTCGTTACACGAATCAATTCCTGTTGACATTAAAAAGCTAGAAATAGGGTAAATTAGAATGTCACTATTGTTTCTTGCAGGATTCTAGAGCGAGACGTTTACGAGGAATCGTATTTTGAAAAGATTCCACACCAACACTGGTACAATACCTTTGGCAGCACACACGAACAGAATAACACAGGTGCATACAATAGTTATGTGAATTTTGACCAGTAACGAGACAATAGGCCACCACAGTTCAAAATGACCACAGGCAGCTGCAACAGGCGCTTTCATTCTGGTATGGAACGACTGCTGTAGACGTGCTAGCGTTTCGGCGGAGATATCAGAGCAGGCTGCAGTAATACGTCGTTGCATATCTTCGATAGTCGTCTGTACGTCCTTATAGATAGCGTCTTTCAGATTTCACCACTGAGGGTAGTCTGTTGTTGTTGTGGTCTTCAGTCCAGAGACTGGTTTGATGCAGCTCTCCATGCTACTCTATCCTGTGCAAGCTTCATCTCCCAGTACCTACTGCAACCTACATCCTTTTGAATCTGCTTAGTGTATTCATCTCTTGGTCTCCCTCCACGATTTTTAGCCTCCACGCTGCCCTCCAGTACTAAATTGGTGATCCCTTGATGCCTCAGAACATTTCCTACCAACCGATACCTTCCTCTAGTCAAGTTGTGCCACGAATTTCTCTTCTCCCCAATTATATTCAGTAGCTCCTCATTAGTTATGTGATCTGCCCATCTAATCTTCAGCATTCTTCTGTAGCACAACATTTTGAAAGCTTCTATTGTCTTCTTGTCTAAACTATTTATCGTCCATATTTTATTTCCATACATGGCTACACTCCATACAGTTACTTTCAGAAACGACCTCATAACACTTCTATATCTACATATACATCTACATGTACATCCATACTCCGCAAGCCACCTGACGGTGTGTGGCGGTTGGTACTTTGAGTACCTCTATTGGTTCTCCATTCTATACCAGTTTCGTATTGTTCGTGGAAAGAAGGATTGTCGGTATGCCTCTGTGTGGGCTCTAGTCTCTCTAATTTTATCCTCATGGTCTCTTCGCGAGATATACGTAGGAGGGAGCAATATACTGCTTGACTCCTCGGTGAAGGTGTGTTCTCGAAACTTCAACAAAAGCCCGTATCGAGCTATTGAGCGTCTCTCCTGCAGAGTCTTCCACTGGAGTTTATCTGCCATCTCCATAACGCTTTCGCGATTGCTAAATGATCCTGTAACGAAGCGTGCTGCTCTCTATTGGATCTTCTCTATCTCTTCTATCAACCCTATCTGGTACGGATCCCACACTGGTGAGCAATATTCAAGCAGTGGGCGAACAAGTGTACTGTAACCTACTTCCTTTGTTTTCGGATTGCATTTCCTTAGGATTCTTCCAATGGATCTCAGTCTGGCATCTGCTTTACCGACGATCAACTTTATATGATCATTAGATTTTAAATCACTTCTAATGCCTACTCTCAGATAATTTATGGAATTAACTGCTTCCAGTTGCTGACCTGCTATATTGTAGCTAAATGATAAAGGATCTTTCTTTCTATCTATTCGCAGCACATTACACTTGTCTACATTGAGATTTAATTGACATTCCCTACATCATGCGTCAATTCGCTGCAGATCCTCCTGCATTTCAGTACAATTTTCTATTGTTACAACCTCTCGATATATCACAGCATCAACCACAAAAAGCCACAGTGAACTTCCGATGTTATCCACAAGGTTATTTATGTATATTGTGAATAGCAACGGTCCTACGACACTCCCCTGCGGCACACATGAAATCACTCTTACTTCGGAAGACTTCTCTCCATTGAGAATGATATGCTGCGTTCTCTTACCTAGGAACTCTTCAATCCAATCACACAATTGGTCTGATAGTCCATATGCTCTTACTTTATTCACTGAACGACTGTGGAGAACTGTATCGAACGCCTTGCGGAAGTCGAGAAACACGGCATCTATCTGGGAACCCGTGTCTATGGCCATCTGAGACTTGTGGACGAATAGCGCGAGCTGGGTTTCACATGATCGTCTTTTTCGAAACCCTTGCTGATTCCTACAGAGTAGATTTCTAGTCTCCAGAAAAGTCATTATACTCGAACTTAATACGTGTTCCAAAATTCTACAACTGATCGACGTTAGAGATTTAGGTCTATAGTTCTGCACACATGTTCGACGTCCCTTCTTGAAAACGGGGATGACCTGTGCTCTTTTCCAATCCTTTGGAACGCTACGCTCTTCTAGAGACCTACGGTACACCGCTGCAAGAAGGGGGGCAAGTTCCTTCGCGTACTCTGTGTAAAATCGAACTGGTATCCAATCAGGTCCTGCGGCCTTTTCTCTTTTGAGCGATTTTATTTGTTTCTCTATCCCTCTGTCATCTATTACGATATCTACCATTTTTTCATCTGTGCCACAATCTAGAGAAGGAACTACAGTGCAGTCCTCCTCTGAGAAACAGCTTTGGAATAAGACATTTAGTATTTCGGCCTTTAGTCTGTCATCATCTGTTTCAGTACCATTTTGGTCACAGTGTGTCTGGACACTTTGTTTTGATCCACCTATCGCTTTGACATAAGATCAAAATTTCTTAGGATTTCCTGCCAAGTCAGTATATAGAACTTTACTTTCGAATTCATTGAACGCCTCTCGCACTACATTTCGCTTCGCGTAATTTTTGTTTGTCTGCAAGACTTTAGCTATTTTTATGTTTGCTGAGAAGTTCTCTTTGCTTCCTCAGCAGTTTTCTAACTCGGTTGTTGTACCACGGTGGCTCTTTTACGATGTTGCTTGGCACATACTCATCTAATGCGTATTGTGCGATTGTTTTGAGCTTTGTCCACTGATAACGCTATCTGTACTTGAGACAAAACTTTTGTGTTGAGCCGTCAAGTACACTGAAATCTGCTTTTTATCACTTTCGCCAAACAAAAAAATCTTCTTACCTTTCTTAATATTTCTATTTACCGCTGAAATCATCGATGCAGTAACCGCTTTATGATCACTGATTCCCTGTTCTGCGTTGTTGTTGTTGTTGTTGTTGTCTTCAGTCCTGAGACTGGTTTGATGCACCACTCCATGCTACTCTATCCTGAGCAAGCTTCTTCATCTCCCAGTACTTACTGCAACCGACATCCTTCTGAATCTGCTTAGTGTATTCATCTCTTGGTCTCCCTCTACGATTTTTACCCTCCACGCTGCCCTCCAATGGTAACTTTGTGATCCCTTGATGCCTCAGAACATGTCCTACCAACCGGCCCTTTCTTCTTGTCAAGTTGTGCCACAAACTCCTCTTCTCCCCAGTTCTATTCAATACCTCCTCATTAGTTATGTGACCTACCCATCTAATCTTCAGCATTCCTCTGTAGCACCACATTTCGAAAGCTTCTATTCTCTTCTTGTCCAAACTATTTATCGTCTATGTTTCACTTCCATGCATGGCTACACTCCATACAAATACTTTCAGAAACGACTTCCTGGCACTTAAATCTATACTCGATGTTAACAAATTTCTCTTCTTCAGAAACGCTTTCCTTGCCGATGCCAGTCTACATTTTATATCCTCTCTACTTCGACCATCATCAGTTATTTTGCTCCACAAATAGCAAAACTCCTTTACTACTTTAAGTTTCTCATTTCCTAATCTAATTCCCTCAGCATCACCTGACTTAATTCGACTACATTCCATTATCCTCGTTTTGCTTTTGTTGATGGTCATCTTATATCCTCCTTTCAAGATACTGTCCATTCCGTTCAACTGCTCTTCCAAGTCCTTTGCTGTCTCTGACAGAATTACAATGTCATCGGCGAAACTCATCGTTTTTATTCCTTCTCCATGGACTTTAATACCTACTCCGAATTTTTCTCTTGTTTCCTTGACTGCTTGCTCAATATACAGATTGAATAACTTCGGGGACAGGCTACAACCCTTTCTCACTACCTTCCCAACCACTGCTTCCCTTTCATGCCCTTCGACTCTTATAACTGCCATCTGTACAAATTGTAAATAGCATATCGCTCCCTGTATTATACCTCTGCCACCATTAGAATTTGAAAGAGAGTATTCCAGTCAACATTGTCAAAAGCTTTCTCTAAGTCTACAAATGCTATAAATGTAGGTTTGCCTTTCCTTAATCTTTCTTCTAAGATAAGTCGCAGGGTCAGTATTGCCTCACGTGTTCCAAAACTGATAGTTTGTAATTTTCACATCTGTCAACACCTGCTTTCTTTGGGATTGGAATTATAATATTCTTCTTGAAGTCTGTGGGTATTTCGCCTGTCTCATACATCTTGCTCACCAGATGGTAGAGTTTAGTCAGGACTGGCTCACCCAAGGCTGTCAGTAGTTCCAATGGAATGTTGTCTACTCCTGGGGCCTTGTTTCAACTCAGGTCTTTCAGTGGTCTGTCAAACTCTTCACGCAGTATCGTATTTCCCATTTCATCTTGATCTACATCCTCTTCCATTTCCATAATATTGTCCTCAAGTACATCGCCCTTGTATAGACCCTCTATATACTCCTTCCACCTTTCTGCTTACCTTTCTTTGCTTAGAACTGGGTTCCCATCTGAGCTCTTGATATTCATACAAGTGGCTCTCTTTTCTCCAAATGTCTCTTCAATTTTCCTGTAGGCAGTATCTATCTTACCCCTAGTGAGATAAGCCTCTACATCCTTACATTTGTCCTCTAGCCATCCCTGCTTAGCCATTTTGCAATTCCTGTCGATCTCATTTTTGAGACGTTTGTATTCCCTTTTGCCTGCTTCATTTACTGCGTTTTTATATTTTCTTCTTTCATCAATTAAATTCAATATTTCTTCTGTTACCCAAGGATTTCTACTAGCCCTCGTCTTTTTACGTACTTGTTCCCCTGCTGTATTCATTACTTCATCCCTCAGAGCTACCCATTCTTCTTCTACTGTATTTCCTTCCCCCTTTCCTGTCAATTGTTCCCTTATGCTCTCCCTGAAATTCTGTACAACCTCTGGTTTAATCAGTTTATCCAGGTCCCATCTCCTTAAACTCCCACCTTTTTGCAGTTTCTTCAGTTTTAATCTACAGTTCAAAACCAATAGATTGTGGTCAGAGTCCACATCTGCCCCTGGAAATGTCTTACAATTTAAAACCTGGTTCCTAAGTCTCTGTCTTACCATTATATAATCTATCTGATACCTTCTAGTATTTCCAGTTCTGCGTTAACTGTTTCAAATAGTTCGGGTCTGTCACCAGAAGGTCTGTTATCGCCACGAGTCGGTTCTCTGTTTAACTGTTCAATGTAGTTTTCAGATAACGACTTACAAAAATTTCATTGGATTCTTTGTCCCTGCCACCTGCTATAAACCTTTGAGTCTCCCAGTCTGTATCCGGCAAATTAAAATCTCCACTCAGAACTATAACATGGTTGGTAAATCTACTGGAAATATTTTCCAAATTTTCCTTCAGGTGCTCTGCCGCAACAGCTGGGGCCTTAGAGACATATAATTACCATGTTTGAGCCTCCTTTATCCGTGACCTTCACCCTAATATTTCGCATTTCGGATCTCCGTCAATTTCCTTCGGTACTATTGCGCTCTTGATCGCTATAAACACGCCTCCCCCTTCACAGTCCGGTCTGTCTCTGCGATATACGTTCCAATCTGAGTTTAGAATTTCATTACTGTTTACATCAGGTTTCAGCAAACGTGTCCCAAGTACTATGTGGGCATTATGATCGTTTATTCATGAGAGCAGTTCTGGGACCTTTCTATAGACGCTCCTGCAGTTTACTATTACCACATTACCCTGTTGCGTTTTGCCTACTACTACCATCTTGTCGCGTCTCAGGAAGCGTCTTGTCGGGCCTAGGAGGGAATTCTCTAACCTAAAAAATCCACGTGTGCACTCCAAACGTACTCTGTACCCTTGTAGCCTCTTCCTGTGTGTAGTGCACGCGTGACTTATTCAGGGGGACCCTACATTTCTCCACCCGATGGCGGAGGTCGAGAAATTTGCACCCCAGATCTCCGCAGAATCGTCTGAGCCTCTGGTTTAAACCTATCACTTGGCTCCAAACCAAAGGACCGCGATCGGTTCTGGGAACGATACTACAGATTGTCAAAAGCTTTCTCTAAGTCTACAAATGCTAGAAACGTAGGTTTGCCTTTCCTTAATCTTTCTTCTAAGATAAGTCGTAGGGTCAGTATTTCCTCACGTGTTCCAACATTTCTACGGAATCCAAACTGATCTTCCCCGAGGTCTGCTTCTACCAGTTTTTACATTCGTCTCTAAAGAATTCGTGTTAGTATTTTCCATCAGTGACTTATTAAACTGATAGTTCGGTAATTTCCACATCTGTCAACGCCTGCTTTTTTTGGGATTGGAATTATTATATTCTTCTTGAAGTCTGAGGGTATTTCGCCTGTCTCATACATTTTGCTCACCAGATGGTAGAGTTTTGTCAGCACTGGCTCTCCCAAGGCCGTCAGTAGTTCTAATGGCATGTTGTCTACTCCCGGGGCCTTGTTTCGACTTAGGTCTTTTAGTGCTCTGTCAAACTCTTCACGCAGTATCATATCTCCCGTTTCATCTTCGTCTATGTCCTCTTCCATTTCCATAATATTGTCCTTAAGTACATCACCCTTGTATAGACCCTCTACAAAGTCCTTCTACCTTTCTGCTTTCCCTTCTTTGCTTAGAACTGGGTTTCCATCTGAACTCTTGATATTCATACAAATGGATCTCTTTTCTCCAGGGCTGTCTTTAATTTAATGTAGGCAGTGATATATGACTCTATGTCCTTACATTTGTCCTCTAGCCATCCCTGCTCAGCCATTTGCACTCCCTGTTGATCTCATTTTTGAGACGTTTGTATTCCGTTTTGCCTGTTTCATTTACTGCATTTTTATATTTTCTCTAATCAATGAATTTCAATTTTTCTTCCGTTACCCAAGGATTTCTACTAGCCCTCGTCTTTTTACCTACTTGATCTTCTACTGCCTTCACTATTTCGTCTCTCAAAGATACCTATTTTTCTTCTACTGTATTTCTTTCCCCCGTGCTTGTCAATCATTACCTAATGATATCTCTGAAACTCTCTACAACCTATGGTTCTTTCAGTTTATCCAGATCCTATCTCCTTAAACTCCCAACTATTTGAAGTTTCTTCAGTTTTAATCTACAGTTCATAACCAATAGGTTGTGGTCAGAGTTCACGTCTGCCACTGGAAATCTATTACAATTTAGAACCTGAGTTCTAAATCTCTGTCTTACCATTATATAATCTACCTTCAGTGTATACAACCTTCTTTCATGATTCTTGAACCAAGTGTTAGCTATGAATAAGTTAAGCTCTGTGCAAAACTCTACCAGGCGGCTTCCTCTTTCATTCCTTAACCCCATTCCATATTCATCTACTACTTTTCCTTATCTTCCTTTACCTACTATCGAATTCCAGTCACCCATGACTATTAAATTTACGTCTCCCTTCACTGCCTGAATAATTTATTTTATCTCATCATACATTTCATCAATCTCTTCGTCATCTGCGGAGCTGGTTAGCATATAAACTTTTACTAGTGTGGTAGGCATGGGCTTCGTGTCTATCTTTTCTTTAATAATGCGCTCACTATGCTGGTTGTAGTAGCTTACCCGCGCTCCTATTTTTTTTATTCGTTATTAAACCTACTGCAGCAGTACCCCCATTTGATTTCGTATTTTTAACACTGTATTCACCTGACAAGAAGCCTTGTTCCTCCTGCCACCGAACTTCACTAATCCCCACAATATCTAAATTTAACCTATCCATTTCTCTTTTTTTATTTTTTAACCTACCTGTCCGGTTAAGGGATTTGACATTCCACGCTCAATACGTAGAACGCCAGTTTTTTTTCTCCTGATAACGACGTCCTCCTGAATAGTCCCCTCCCGTAGATCCGAATGGGGGACTATTTTACCTCATGAATATTTTACCCAAGAGGACACCATCATCATTTAACCGTACAGTAAAGCTGCATGCCCTCGGGAAAAATTACGGCTGTTATTTGCCCTTGCTTTGAGCTGTTCGTAGTACCAGTATAGCAAGGCCGTTTTGGTTAATGCTACAAGGCCAGATCAGTCAATCATCGAGATTGTTGCCCCTGCAACTGCTGAATAGGCTGCTGACCCTCTTCAGGACCCACACGTTTGTCTGGCCTCTCAACATGTACCCCTCCGTTGTGGTCGCACCTACGGTAGGGCTATCTGTATCGCTGTGTCACGCAAGCCTGCCCACCAACGGCAAGGTCCATAGTTCATGGGGGGAGGGGGTGGGAGGGTAGTATACGTGCGTGAAATCCGGTGAATGGGCTGTCCAAGATACAGGTTCTCTGCGTCCAATACAACGATGAGCAAAAAACTCATGAAGACATGCTGGAGTATTTCGTGCACCATAGGCTAGATAGCCATCAGGTTGGTATCTTGGTACCACCGGTTCCACCTAGTCTGCAGAGGAATGCCATCTAGTACCCATGGAAAATGGTCTGTTAGGAGGCCGCGAAACTTGTGTGTGTTCAGCTTTGTTTATGAAACACACGGTTAAGAGCTGATGGGCCACGCCCTTACGCCGCACTTCACACACCATGGACGCTGAGGTCTCACCTGACGAAAACCGACGGGCATTGTCAATAGAGAAACAGTTCGGTTTACCTGGCCCTGATCAGTAAAATGCCTTCAGCTCTAAACAAGATGTAAGATACATATTGAGTATCATGTTTTAATACCCACGTACAGAAGTTACCACGATTGTCATAATCGTCTCCGTGAAGCTCTGGATGGAGAGGGACGAGTTACGAATGGAACCTATGTCGATGAAGAATACGTAGGACACTTGCCTGCCTCATGCCACTCCCTCGCGCGACTCCGTGGGAGCTGACGTGCGGATCAACAACAACAGCAGCAAGGATGTCACTTTCGCCCTCTTGTGGCGTCACTTGTTTCCTTCTGTTAAATCGTCCAGGTGTTAGACTATCACTTTCACGTAAATTGTTGAAGAGATTGTGAAATAACTGCCGAGATTGTTGACGTCTATTGGGATATCTAGTCACATACAGCCTACAAGAACGAACTGAATGCCTCCTACACTCTCCATACACCATGAACATGTCAGCTTTTTCTGCATTGATAAATCCCATCGTCTACTCACGACCAGCTGCTTGAACTATCACGCAGTAACTGACCAGCAAGTCGCAATGCATTCATGGGACACACGAGCACACTGTACGAGGTGCATTCAAGTTCTAAGGCCTCTGATTTTTTTTCTAATTAACTACTCACCCGAAATCAATGAAACTGGCGTTACTTCTCGACGTAATCGCCCTGCAGACATTTTTCACAACGCTGACGCCATGATTCCACGGCAGCGGCGAAGGCGTCTTTAGGAGTCTGTTTTGACCACTGGAAAATCGCTGAGGCAATAGCAGCACGGCTGGTCAATGTGCGGCCACGGAGAGTGTCTTTCATTGTTGGAAAAAGCCAAAAGTCACTAGGAGCCAGGTCAGGTGAGTAGGGAGCATGAAGAATCACTTCAAAGTTATCACGAAGAAACTGTTGCGTAATGTTAGCTCGATGTGCGGGTGCGTTGTCTTGGTGAAACAGCACACGCGCAGCCCTTCCCGGACGTTTTTGTTGCAGTGCAGGAAGGAATTTGTTCTTCAAAACATTTTCGTAGGATGCACCTGTTACTGTAGTGCCCTTTGGAACGCAATGGGTAAGGATTACGCCCTCGCTGTCCCAGAACATGGACACCATCATTTTTTCAGCATGGGCGGTTACCTGAAATTTTTTTGGTGGCGGTGAATTTGTGTGCTTCCATTGAGCTGACTGGCGCTTTGTTTCTGGATTGAAAAATGGCATCCACGTCTCATCCATTGTCACAACCGACAAAAAGAAAGTCCCATTCATGCTGTCGTTGCGCGTCAACATTGCTTGGCAACATGCCACACGGCCAGCCATGTGGTCATCTGTCAGCATTCGTGGCACCCACCTGGATGACACTTTTCGCATTTTCAGGTCGTCATGGAGGATTGTGTGCACAGAACCCACATAAATGCCAACTCTGGAGGCGATCTGTTCAACAGTCATTCGGCGATCCCCCAAAAACAATTCTCTCCACTTTCTCAATCATGTCGTCAAACCGGCTTGTGCGAGCCCGAGGTTGTTTCGGTTTGTTGCCACACGATGTTCTGCCTTCATTAAACTGTCGCACCCACGAACGCACTTTCGACACATCCATAACTCCATCACCACATGTCTCCTTCAACTGTCGATGAAATTCCGTTGGTTTCACACCACGCAAATTCATAAAACGAATGATTGCATGCTGTTCAAGTAAGGAAAACGTCGCCATTTTAAGTAATTAAAACAGCTCTCATTCTCTCCGCTGGCGGTAAAATTCCATCTGCCGTACGGTGCTGCCATCTCTGGGACGTATTGACAATGAACGCGGCCTCATTTTAAAACAATGCGCATGTTTCTATCTCTTTCCAGTCCAGAGAAAAAAATTCGGAGGCCTTAGAACTTGAATGCACCTCGTAAAGCCGTCGGCGCACGGACCGTGCATCCGAACGTTGAGTGTTGAGCGTGCCGAGTTTTTCACGTCATAGAGTGGAATAGCACGTTCTGGAGTTTTTCCGATTGAGTAGAGCAATATCTGGTATGTCAGATATTCTGAGCGTGCGCCTGAGCAATGCCCAATGAGATGGCACAACGCCATCTACGTCACACGCACGCCGTCTCCCTTCAGTACAGAGTTGTGAGACGCCATATTGGCATTCATTTCAAGCGTATATGGATATATGCCGTTTCTGAACACCAGCAAATTGAAAATCACTGGAAGACCCGTTTTTAGTTGTGTGATTCGTTCCAATAAAATAATAAGAAACATCATATTCGTGGCAAAAGAATGATTGAAACTTGCGTATTATGAGTGTAGGCTATTTGAAGGTAGCGACACACTGAAGATCCACCAAAAAGGCAGTGTTCTTGGTACAATTTGTTATAATTAAATTTCAATTAATAACATAATTACCTACGATTAACGTTCTTAGCAAGGGGTAATACAATATGATTAAGCACAAGGAGCGTGTTGTTGATGTAACGTAATGAGTAGCGTCTCTCTCAAATAATGAGTTTTTGTTGGGTGCTGTGGTTCGCGTCTTAACACTTCCAAATTTGTTTTCCTAACATTCGCGTTTTTATTAGGTTCTGATACTTTATTTTTAGTTTAATATAAGTATATGCTATAATATTTGATGTTATGTAAATATAAGTTCACTTTTTTTGAGGGGTGACTATGTTCGATTTGCTTAATCTACAGGACAGCTTGCGCTACTTGTATAAAGATATTTTGCTCCTTTTTCTTTTACGCTTCGTAACTCACGTGTTGCAAAGATTCTGCTACTGGGTAGGAACAGTGATCAAGTAAGACTGACCTTGGGGTTTTACTAAAATGTGGGAATGATGAAATAATGTTTATCTTATGCGGAGATATATTCCAAATTTGTACTGCACTGTTTGTAATGAAACTTTTATACGTCTGTGTCCTTGTTGATTGGACATGGTACTTTCCTTTATGTGGACGATGGAAGAAATGTGCGTTTTAACAGAGCTAACGTGGAAATTTTACGCGCGCCCGTTGGGTAAACAGTGTGATTTACGAACTAGAAACATCCCTCAAATGCCGCTGGAGTGCGTTGCGATCGCGTATACCACGTTGGAGCCCACGTACCGTATGCACAAGTCGCATCTTTCCTGAGCTTCCAGCAGCACGTTGAACTTGGCACGCTCAACGTTCACGTTCGACAGCACGGTCCGTGTGTCGACGGCTTAAGGAAACATAACCACATCGTACACAGCTACAGTTCAGGCTGAATGGCACAGACAAGTGTCGTTGTGGTAAGTGTTAAAAGTATGACACCTCGTAAACGACTACCACACCAATTCTGCAACAAACACCACTGACATTCTAATTTACCCCACTTCTACTTTGATAATGTCCGTAGTGATTGTTCCATGTAACAAGTATATGTTGGCACAAAAAATACACTTTATAAGAATTATTACACTCTGTTTATTCGCTAACAAAACGAGGTCCTGACTACCAATCCATTCTGTCAAAACAGCATATCGATAGCACTTTCAATTTCCGCGACATTTGCGATGCAAGTTTTCGGTTATTCACCCTGTATTATTGCGTATGAATTGGGTATACCTTTAGGTGAAACCTGAATAACAAAGTCAGAAAAAACTCGATGATTCAGTTGCTGTTTTCTCTTATAGTGCTAAAGTGTCTTTTGTACAAAGTAATTGTCTGTATTTTAGTGAGAGCTCTCTTTGTTCGTAAAGCCATTGCACTGCACGCGGGATGATCCAACCTTGAATTTCATCATTACCTCAGAGTACGCTGAAGAAAGTATGTAGACCTAATTACTATGGACGGACTACAACAGGCTTTAAAATGAAAGAAGAAGAGAAAAGCTACTGGAATACATGCAGAGCTATGGAGTTTACCACTAGATAAAAAACTTTTACAAATAATGAATGAGTGTTGATCGGATTGCAATATCTCAGATCCTTGGTGTACAGCAGAAGTAATCTCTTTTTTAAAAAAGGGAAACGTATGACTGTAACAACTACCGTGGCATAACTCTTATAAACACTGGCTACAAACTAATTCAAAGATCGTCAATAACCGCATAAACAATGACAAGGAAGCAAAATGGGTTTAGATCAGGTCATTCACACACAGACAATGTGTTAATTAAAAACATCATAGTAAAACACAGAGAACTAACTATAGAAAAACATACAGCCTTCTCGACCTTGATAAGACCCTCGATCATGATAGCCTATGGAAGATAATGTTTGAATGTGGATATCTTTATCACCTAACACAGGTAGTGAAAAGTCCTTACAATTCTACACGCATTGTAACAAACACAAGTAGGAAATTATTAGAAGAAATACACTCCTGGAAATGGAGAAAAGAACACATTGACACCGGTGTATCAGACCCACCAATCTTGCTCCGGACGCTGCGAGAGGGCTGTACAAGCAATGATCACACGCACGGCACAGCGGACACACCAGGAACCGCGGTGTTGGCCGTCGAATGGCGCTAGCTGCGCAGCATTTGTGCACCGCCGCCGTCAGTGTCAGCCAGTTTGCCGTGGCATACGGAGCTCCATCGCAGTCTTTAACACTGGTAGCATGCCGCGACAGCGTGGACGTGAACCGTATGTGCAGTTGACGGACTTTGAGCGAGGGCGTATAGTGGGTATGCGGGAGGCCGGGTGGACGTACCGCCGAATTGCTCAACACGCGGGGCGTGAGGTCTCCACAGTACATCGATGTTGTCGCCAGTGGTCGGCGGAAGGTGCACGTGCCCGTCGACCTGGGACCGGACCGCAGCGACGCACGGATGCACGCCAAGACCGTAGGATCCTACGCAGTGCCGTAGGGGACCGCACCGCCACTTCCCAGCAAATTAGGGACACTGTTGCTCCTGGGGTATCGGCGAGGACCATTCGCAACCGTCTCCATGAAGCTGGGCTACGGTCCCGCATACCGTTAGGCCGTCTTCCGCTCACGCCCCAACATCGTGCAGCCCGCCTCCAGTGGTGTCGCGACAGGCGTGAATGGAGGGACGAATGGAGACGTGTCGTCTTCAGCGATGAGAGTCGCTTCTGCCTTGGTGCCAATTATGGTCGTATGCGTGTTTGGCGCCGTGCAGGTGAGCGCCACAATCAGGACTGCATACGACCGAGGCACACAGGGCCAACACCCGGCATCATGGTGTGGGGAGCGATCTCCTACACTGGCCGTACACCACTGGTGATCGTCGAGGGGACACTGAATAGTGCACGGTACATCCAAACCGTCATCGAACCCATCGTTCTACCATTCCTAGACCGGCAAGGGAACTTGCTGTTCCAACAGGACAATGCACGTCCGGATGTATCCCGTGCCACCCAACGTGCTCTAGAAGGTGTAAGTCAACTACCCTGGCCAGCAAGATCTCCGGATCTGTCCCCCATTGAGCATGTTTGGGACTGGATGAAGCGTCGTATCACGCGGTCTGCACGTCCAGCACGAACGCTGGTCCAACTGAGGCGCCAGGTGGAAATGGCATGGCAAGCCGATCCACAGGACTACATCCAGCATCTCTACGATCGTCTCCATGGGAGAATAGCAGCCTGCATTGCTGCGAAAGGTGGATATACACTGTACTAGTGCCGACATTGTGCATGCTCTGTTGCCTGTGTCTATGTGCCTGTGGTTCTGTCAGTGTGATCATGTGATGTATCTGACCCCAGGAATGTGTCAATAAAGTTTCCCCTTCCTGGGACAATGAATTCACGGTGTTCTTATTTCAATTTCCAGGAGTGTATTAATAAAACATTATACATAACAGCCTTGATCGCATGAAACTACTTTTATCCGTAAGTGAAGACCGTTTTCTACACGGTGTGGATCATCTTCGGACAGTACAACGGAGTACAATAAATAGAAGGAGTTATGTAATATAATAAACACTAAGATGAAAATAAGTTATACATTTTTACCCATTACTGTGCTGTTGAGGCAATGGCATGGGGCAGGAACGGTGGATACCGTCCACTGATGTGGACTGCTGACAATGTGGCGACTCCATGCAGTTAAATAACAGATTCCTCAGCCCTTGCTGTCATCGTACACCATGTAAAGCCATTAGATACAACATACGTGGCACATGTCACTTACCACGAATATATATAAACCTTTGTACTATGTTGGATGTTTTCGTAAGTCACATGTATGTAACAATTTACGTATTATACAGGGTGTCCCAGCTATCTTGTCCACCCAAAATATCTCTGGAACAATAACAGCTATTGGAAAACGACTTTCACCGGTATCAATGTAGGGCTGGGGCCCATGAATGTACATATTTGGAAACATTCTAAAACGAAAGCATATGTGTTTTTTAACACAAACTTATGTTTTCTTTTAAATGGATGTCATATATTTTTTCTTCAGCAATCCATAGCATGACAAAGCACATACACAATGGCGTTGATTGCATCGCAATATTCCCATTACATCCCGAGATATTGAGACGCGAAGTTGACGCTTGAAACACCCGACATGAGCTGCTAGCGCACGTCCTGAGGCTCAGGCGTGAACCCCATGTTGCCCGTAATCGCGATGTGATTGACATGCGTAGTCACACCTCCATACTTATCAAGAAGTTACTGTTTCCTCTTTGATGGCTGTACAAGCGTCAATAATGCGTTGATTCATGTCCTCTGGTGTTGTTGGTTCATGTTGGTAAACAGCGTCCTTCACTGCTCCCCAAAGAAAATAATCCAGCAGTGTAAGGTCCGGAGATCGGGCAGGCCACCTAACTGGGCCACCTCGTCCAATCCACCTACCAGGGAACTTACGGTTCAGAAGTCGTCGTGCTCATAGGTGCAGGGCATCCGTGATGTTGATACCACATGACCATTCTCCGGTTCAGAGGTACGGTGTCCAAGAGAACAGGAAAATTGTGTCGTATAAATCTGGAGTACTGTCTGCCATCTTGGATGCCATTTATAAAGAAAGGTCCGATAATGGTATCCCCAATAATCCCACACCAAACATTAACTTTCCACGGACGTTGATGCTCTACCTGACGAAGCCATTTTGGATTGTCTGACGAACCAATAATGCATATTCCTCATATTGACAATTCCTTTGTTGGAGAATGATGCCTCGTCGGTAAAGAGAACATCTGCAAAAAAATTTGGATTAGTCAGAAGTTTTTGCTGAGCCCACCGACAAAATATTACCCTATTGCGGAAGTCATTTCCACGAAGATCCTGGTGTAAATAAACATGGTAAGGATGAAATTTTTGACGTTTAAGAATACGCTGTGCACTTGATTTCGACACACCAACTTCACGTTCAATTTGACGTGTGCTGATTTGAGGATTCACAGCTATGGTAGCGTACACAGCAACTTCAGCACGTTCGTCTGTGCGTGTTCTAGGACAATGTCGAAGTCTTGGATTTAAGCTTCCCGTTTCATGTAGACGAGATGTGAGACGGCCAAATATCCGGCGCGAAGGCGATGGCTTGTCAAGGAATCGTCTTCTGTACAGTCGTTCTGCCTGAACAGCATTTCGTCCACCTACAACAGGTTACAGTACAGGTATGGAGACTAGGGTAGAAAACATACATATTAACTTAATAATCATAATGTTCGCTAACAGTACTATCAACAAACAAGCAATCTCATAACGTATTTCCCGTCAACGTACATTCTCCATAGATCAGCAGCATTTCTACCATATCTTCATGTGTGTACATTATACTGTACAGTATAAGTTCCACAACACAACGTTTATTCACAATGTGTACTACCTCCGTGCCGTCACTAGATTACTCTGATGCATGACTACACTGGCAAGCGGTGTACTGCACCCCAAAGCAACAACAAATAGGATGCTCGGAGGGTGGTGGAGTACAGGAGTTTGCATGGGTCGCAAATCATAAACAAGGCGAAGTGGTAACTGTGGCAGTAGTGGGAACTACGTTGGACACTTTACTAGGTAGAGCCAGGCCCTGCGCGACAGGCACAATGGGTCATATAACGCATTAGATAAACCTTATTTTGAGTGTGCAGGATAAATAAGACAACCTGACGGGTGTACACCGATCGGTACTGGTTCATATTGTGTACGTAGATACGTAAAACGTGCAAGAGAGAAACCATTATGTGCTTATGAGAGTTGATGTCAGCAGACCGTATTATTCGTTTCGGACCTCTTGATAAGTATGGAGGTGTGATTACACATGTCAACTGTTGTGTCTAGTTCATACAGTCTAGACACAATGAGGTAGCTAGGTGCACGCTAAACTAACGCAGACGGGCTTGAAGTTCTGGAACATGAGACTTATTAATGCATAAGAAGAAAAGTACGTAGCGTTTAATACTTATCTTTAATTCTCTTGTTGGAATACATCTCTCTTGAATATTAGTAAGCTATAAGCACTGATACAAATGGCGCCTTGCTAGGTCGTAGCTATGGACTAAGCTGACGGCTATTCTATCTGTCTCTCGGCAAATGAGAGGAAGACTTGGTAGGTCTAGTCGCAAGCAATATCGTCCGTACAACTGGGGCGAGGTCTAGTCCGTGTCTTGTGACCTGCCATGTGGTGGCGCTAGGTTTGCGATTACACAGTGGCGACACGCGGGTCCGACATGTACTACAGGACCGCGGCCGATTTAAGTTACCACCTAGCAAGTGTGGTGTCTAGCGGTGACACCACATCAACCACATTGCGATTACGGGCAGCATGGGGTTCATGCCTGAGCCTCAGGACGTGCGCTAGCAGCGCATGTCGGGTGTTTCAAGCGTCAACTTCGCGTCTCAATATCTCGGGATGTAATGGGAATATTGCGATGCAATCAACGCCATTGTGTATGTGCTTTGTCATGCTATGGATTGCTGAAGAATAAATATAGGAGGTCCATTTAAAAAAACATAAGTTTGTGTTAAAGAAACACGTATGCTTTCGTTTTAGAATGTTTCCAAATATGTACATTCATGGGCCCCATCCCTACATTGATACCGGTGAAAGTCGTTTTCCAATAGCTGTTATTGTTCCAGAGATAATTTGGGTGGACAAGATAGCTGGGACACCCTGTATAATTATTATGTTGCATAATATAATGTAAAAACGTATGATTGACCAGCCAAATGACATCGGTTAACATGTTAGTGAACTACTCTCTGCAGGACTTCGTCTACTCCAAACATGGGCTGCAGGAGGCCGTTCGTTGCCTAGCGACGTGGACGACTTATTGATAACGGTCAAAGGTGACATGTCGCTGCCGTACTACCTTAGGTTCGGTGTCGAATGGTCTTCATACTTGCTTTAGTTGTAAATCGTCCATACGCCAATATTGCATGCCGTAGGAAACATACGTAACTATTGTCCAGCTTTACCAATAATATGGACACGTTAATAATACGTACAGAATGTTGTAAAGTCAATGTTTCGATTTTAATTACAAGTAGCTGTTTGAAAAAGTTTTCTGCATTATGCCTAAAATATACCAGCGAATTTTAGCATGTGAAATATTTGCGCTCTTTTTAACATGCAGCTCACATTTCAGTCCCACAAGCTCCCCTCACTGTAACTCGCTCATAACCAGAAGTCCATCACTGTAAGTCGCTCGTTCGTATTCGCTCTCGCTTGGCAATTCTCATTTACTCATTCCGCCAAACTCATTGTCATTATCTCTTTCTGTCTCTGTAATTGTCACTGACCGTGTCTCACTGCTGTAGTCTCCTTTGTTCTGCCATACTACAATTGTTTCCTTTCACTATCACTGTCTCCCTCTTGGTCTCTCTGACTTCAACTATCTCATCCATTCCTTCTCACTGCTGATGCGTCTTCTCACGTTACTGTCTCTCCCTTTCTCCGTACAAGCAAACAGTAGTCTATCAAAAACTCTTACTAGAATTCAGCTCAGAGCAATTAACGTCTTGTGTGGCTTTCGGAGAGACTAACGTAGCGCTGAAGAACGCAGTAATCAGAAGATTGACGAACAGAATGCCTAGAATATATTGAAAATATCACTGCACAATTGGTGTAGTACATATGTATGATAAAAAGAAATAGGTGTAAAAGAATGAAAGGTGTTTAGGACGGTATGACAGCACTTGAATGAATTATGTTTTAAAAAGATAACTTCAGGATAGTTAATACCCAAGTTATTATATTGTATTCGTACTGTGGTTGATGATACATTTTGTCTGTTGCTGTTGGTGGGTAAGTATTTCACAGCGGATAAGAGTGCATTTTACTACTATGAAGAAGTTTATAACGGCTAGCTTCCTTCAAATATATTCTTCAGATGCATTTACGTGTTCCTTTTCAGTTAATGTTCGGAACATCAGGCTGTAAGTATTTAGCTCTTGAGAGCTTTCTGACAAACAGTAAAAGTCACTCCTCTCTATATTGCAGTCCTGTGAGCTGCTCTCAGCAGTCGGACAGCTAATCCGCTACGCCATCTGCTATGGATTAAAATTTTCCGTTGCATGATAAGCAGCTATGAAGTTGCTGACTATGCTTTAGCGCAGCTGCAACGGAAGAGAGACGAAACAGATATCCGAATGTCTCTGAGTAACTTCTCTCTCATTCACTGTCTCAAGTGACGCAAATGGATCTGCATGATAGGCGAAACCTCTAAAGACAACCGTTCGCTATTGTTTAACAAGAATCAACTGTAGCAGTGACCGTTCAGTAATAGTAGGTATTGAGGAAAGCATCATTTGTTAGTTTATTTCTAGATACAATAGCACTCATTTCCGGAATAAACTCTAAGAAAAAAAAGAAGAGACGCACCACCCAGGAGTTATCCGAAAGGGACGGAAATAAGTAGGTATGATGAACATGTACAAACATATGATCACAGTTTCGAATAAACTGGACGATTTATTCAAGAGAAAAAGAGCTTCGCAAACTGAGGAAGTCAACAATGCATTGGTCCACCTCTGACCTTTTTGATAGCAGTTATTCCGCTTGACATTGATTAACCGAGTTGTTGATTGCCCTCCTGCGTGCCACATTCTGTCCAATTCGCGGGTTGGATCGCCAGTATCCCGAATTGGTTGCAGAGCCCTGCCCATAATGCTCCAAAAGTTCTTAGTTGGGGAGAGATCCGGTTACCTTGCTGGACAAGGTAGAGTTTGCAAAGCAGTATAAACTCTCGCAGCTTAGCCGCTTACGACGCGTGTGTTAGCTTGCTAAAATATAATCCCACGTTGTCTCTGCGTGAAGGCCAACAAAACGGGCCATAGAGTATCATCGACATACCACTGTGTTGTAAGAATGCCGCGGATGGCAACCAAAGGGATCCTATATGGAAGAGTCACCCCAAAACATAATTCCTGCTTGTCAAGACGTATGGCGAGCATCAGTCAGACTGGTATCCTACTACTGTCCGGGAAATCTCCAGATACCTCTTAGCCCGGGAATCTGATTGATTGGAATGGAACAATCAACAGTGACGAGTCGCACTTAGAACTGAGCCACGATAATCAGCGAATTACAGCAAATGGTAAGTCATACAAGTTTTCCATGGTCCAACTAGAGAAGTACAATATTTAATCGGAGGATATGCATAACAGTACAGTATAAAGCATGAAGAGCCACCTTGCTCTTTTGAAATCATGCGTGGTTCATTTAGACTACTAGAAGAGACGATGAAAAATAAGTCTTCCATGGTGAGTGAGGCTGGAGCTATGATCTGGAAGAATAGTAAGTAGAAACGACCGTGGACTTTCCGTTTCGACCCGTGTGGAAGACCTGAGTCAGGGACATTGGCGAGTCCGTGACAACCGAAGGTATGAGTAGCCAGACCTACGCCACAGAATTGAGAACCGCGAATTCGCTCTAGATGGATGAAGGGCGTCCCGTCGTCTTTTAGGTGGGGATCCGGGACAGCACTATCGATCAATAAAAAGAAAAATCTCCGTTGGAGGTTTCATTGCTTTGCCAGTTGGGAAAACATTACGAATCGGATAAGAAGAGCGTTGTTTTGTAATGTATGGAACTGGGGACGTAGAGAGGACGGAGAGGCTTCGTCCCTTCCGTAGCGCTCAGCAGTTCACAACCCCAAAAACAGGCTACAGTAGTCCACTCACCCTACCGCCGCCCACACTGAACCCAGGGTTATTGTGAGGTTCGGCGCCCAGCGGTCTGCCCCCCCCCCCCACCCCCCTCCCACGTGGGGGAGAAGGTTTCACACCAGATGAGTGTAACCCCAATGTTTGAGTGGTAGAGTAATTATGCTGTACGCGTATGTGGATAAAGTGTTTGCGCAGCAATCGCCGACATAGTGTAACAGGCGGAATAGAGGGAACCAGCCCACATTCTCCAAGGCAGATGGAAAACCGCCTTGAAAACCATCCACAGACTGGCCGGCACACCGGACCTCGACACTAATCCGCCGAGTGTATTCGTGCCGGGGACTGGCACGCGTTCCCGCCCAGAAAGTGTTAGACCGCACGGCTAACTGTTCCAGCTAAGAATATCGTTAGTCGACAGATGTGATATCTACTGCATCTGACTGCGTTTGAAATGCGTGCAAGGTTTGCTTTAGAATAGACCACTGTTCTTACACTCATTATAATTGTTCTGTAAAGGTCTCCTGAACACTTGTGTAAGACATCAAAGACACTGCAGTTCCGACGAGAATTTCCTTACAAAACTTCGAGAACTGCCTGGCAGAGCATAAATTACAAATACCCTTCAGTCTGTACATCATCAAGTTCTAAATACATAGCAAAATACCCATAAAATTACGGGAATTCAGCAGTCACCACGCTTGGTTTGCTGATAATGATTCGACTGCAAAGCGTCCAGTTGCATTCAGAGAGGCAGTCGGACAGAATGACGTAAAAACCGTTTTTTCTTCTTTTCTCCTTTGTTGTTATTTCAATCCCCTCACCCCTCACGGGTGGGGGTGAGGAGGTAGGGAGGAGGAAGCCTGTTAGCGGTTACAATTTTTGCATTCTTTAACCAAACGATTTCAAAAATTTGAGGTATATTAAAACTTTTAAATGGCATCCACAAACGAACGTTTTTATGAAATAGTAAAATGCAGATACCGAGCTGTGTTCGCTAAAAGATAAAAGACTGATTTCTGGATTGTTTAAGATATTTATCTAGATGAATGAAGTGATAAATTTATGTAAACTACCAGGGAAAGGGTAAAATGGAATTTTTATATTTTTGTGTGGTGATGAGGGAAGGGATTCTGAAACAATCCTTAGGTTGTGGGTGGAGGGGAGTGGTGATCACTGGAGTCTGGCCTGGCAACGCGAGGAGAGGAGAATGGCGCTATATGAGGTAGGACAGGCATCACGGTCGACTAGGGGGAGGTGATTAAATATTCGTTGGGAGATGATGTGGAGAGTGTGCAGGTGGAGTGTTTGGGGTGATGTGTTGGAATAGTCGAAGTGGATAACTAGAATCAGAGAGCAGAGGGAAAACTAGGCAGCGGATAGTGTCAATTTCGCGTGCAGTCGACGTTATTTGTAGGTGTGCAGTAAGGAAAATAAAGGCTGGACAGAGAATTGATGTAGGGGAGGATAAGAGGATCTGAAAGGCTATGTTCTATGGCATTTGGGAGGAACGGAGGTCCATGCTACATTTGTAATAGCAGAGGATGGGTTGGAAAGGGATTTATACGATGTGAATGATTGTGAAAGTTACGAACTCTATATGCTGCCGATTAGTAATCCTAGCCTAATCTAGAGTTTCTGATGAATGGATGGCAATTGAGTGGTTTTGGGTGGTTTATCGTACGATCATCGTCTGCTGTTTTGAAGGGTTCAGTTACAGGAAACACTGGTTGCTCTAGGAGCTCAATTGTTCTAAATAGATTTGGAGGGAGCTCTGGGAATTATATACAGTAGGTTTAATGCTAGGAATGTGGCGTCATCGGGCGTACTGGAAGACATGTGGCTGACTCATAGCGGCCGTACATGGGACATAGAGGACTGAGTGCCGGACAGTCCCTCTGGGTCTACATGCAGTGGGGTGGAACATACGGGAGCTAACGTTGTTGACGGTGACAGTAGATGGGCCTCTGGACAGAAACGATGTGATAAGGCTGACTTAATTAACTAAAAGTCCATATGACTGGAGATTAAAGAGAAGACTGGAACGCTGTCCAAAAACATATTCTTTTTCGACATGAAAGGATCAAGGGAAAAGAAAATTAAGCTTAATAATTACAACAGAATGACTATGTTGGGATGTCAGATAACATGAGCTATTTTTAATAAAATTGTATTCCTGTCACAGTATCCAAGAACATTTATGTGCTACTGGACTTTTGTGGGAATCTACGCAACTGAATCCGCGCAGTAACGTCCGTTAATATTCTGCGTGCAATAGAAAAATATAATCTTACCACATAGCTCAGAGGTATATGTTATTGCGTAGAATGACCTAACATTTATTGAAATATATTAATTTCATTTGGTTTGTTAGTTGTTCTTCACTTCATTGAAGCTGGTTAAACATAGAGTAAGGGATTTATACGTGGCATCTACAGGGTGTCCAGAAAAGGGCTCTCTGATTTCAAAATTAAATATCTCGAAAACAAATATCGATAGAGGAATGCAGTAAACGGTATGTTTATTGTGAAAGCTGTAAGAAGTTTATGCAGCAGTTTGAAATAATAGTTACAAAAGCTGCTAACAGATGGCGCTGTACGCTGTGCAGCTCATATTAGCATACATAAGTGAAATAATCGTATGAAAACAATCTTTGCAAACAATCACATCACAATGTTTTCAAAATATTCACCAGAGGTGGCGCAAACGAATAATGAAATTCGCCATCACATTTCGTAGTGTCTCAACCGAAATGGATTCACATGCCACAGAGATCACCGATTCAAGCTCGTCCAGCGAGGCGGGATGCTTCGGGTAGACCATGTCTTTCACTGTGCCCTACAAAAAAGTCACAGGGAGTCAAATCCGGCGAATATGGAAGCCAATCCATGCCCGCACCAGTAAATTTGGGATATTGCAAAGCAATGACTCGATCCCCAAAGTATTCCTCAAGAAAGTGAAACACTTGTTCGGTCCGATGTGATCGGGCTCCATCTTGCATAAACCATTCAGTACCTGGTCGATCCTCTAACGCTTGCTGTGTGGCGACAAATTGTTCCAAAATTGCAACGTAACGTGCACCAGTGACCGTTTCTCGAATGAAAAAAGGCCCAATAATGCCTCTGATGCATACTGCAGCCCACACTGTAACTTTAGGAGAATACAGGGTTTCGCTTCACACCAATATTGCTTTTCGGAACCCCAAAATCGCCAGTTCTGCTTATTCACGTATCCATTCAGGTGGAAGTGTGCTTCATCTGTAAACCAGATGCAGCCAACATCAAATCCTTCACTATCAATAATTGTGAGCATCTGATTAGCAAAGGCAACCCTTTGTTGCACAGCTCGTACGGGTATGGCCTGGTGCGTTTGAATTTTGAATGGAAACATGTGTAGGCTCTTTCTCAGTATTTTCTGTGTGCTGGAACGCTTCAAACCAATCTCAGATGCAATTCTACGGACGGATGACATTGGATTTCGCTGAATAATTCCAGAAACTGTGGCAATATTTTCAGGCATAACTGCGGTTGGCTTGCGGCCAACATGCCCCACTAGATCATCAGTTACGCTGCCTGTTCGTTGAAATTTTGCAAAGAGCGTACGAATGGTTTCCGCATCGGGTCCTTTTGGAACAATAAATCGTGCTTGAAAACTTCGCCTTGTTGCCGTAGGACTCTCTTCTAACCTGTGGTACTCTAGCACCAGAAAAACGCGTTGTTCAATGGAGTACATGGTTTTAATCTCTTCCTTCGGTACGCTAACCTCCTTTCACGTTTCAATAGTGGAACTGATCGCTCTGGGCTTCGGATGACTATTTATACTAGGCATTACGTATGCTGATTACAGCGCCATCTGCTAGCAGCTTTTGTAACTATTATTACAAACTGCTGTATAAACTTCTTACAGCTTTCACATTAAACATACCGTTTACTGAATTCCTCTATCGATCTTTGTTTTCGAGATATTTAATTTTCAAATCAGGGAGTCCTTTTCCGGACACCCTGTATAAAAGGTAATTACGAAGAATGGCAGTTCATTTGTTCATAAGACATTACGCTACTATTAATCTTTACAAACGGTAGACAGTTAAATTTCCAATACATGAATACTCTGTTTATAAGGATGATGCTACAATGTAAATTATACAGTCCCTTCAGGCAGTCAACAATTCAGGATAAGCGACATGGGAGTGCTAATACAGACATGGATTGCTTCGTGTGCTCCACAGGCATGGAGGACAGTCTGGAACAAGGGCTATGAGAATAACTCGTACGAACTCCCTGAAATGGGTATGCTAGGATTCTATGGCTTCCGAACTAATACAAAATTCTAAGGAGTAGGTGCGGAGTGAACGTTGGAATGTAACCGCTGGATACCATGGCAGCAAAAAGAAGAAGATGAACATTAACTTCCGAAAACCCAAAATGAGAAGAAATTGGTTACATGTGTTGGTATTTGTTATGTCCATAGCTTCACGTATGCCAAAATGACACACATTAGTACTCGACATACACAAGACGAAGATTGCGTGGTATGGTATGATCTCCTCGACTATATTCGACATTGGAAAAACTGGATTTCGTTTCTGATGGCGGAAGTCTTCTCAATTAACTAGCTCAGAATACTTTAGACTGACTGTGGTGCCACTATGCATGACCACAGACCAAAGACTAAGTTCCTGGTACTGGGTAACGTGTTAAAACTACGCGAATATCAAAAGGAAGGAAGGCTTCGTAGAAAAGGAAGGAAGGCTTCGTAAATAAATGTTTTTTTTTAGGAATGCTACACCTCATGAGGGGCTATATCATAGATCTATAGACATATTTGGTTGCATCTCACATGGCCAAAGGCTCCGACACTAAAGTTGGCTTTACACGTAAAATTCGAATAAATTCAGTAAAGAAATGTAATCGCAAAACTATCTACAGAATTATACTTCCGGTCAAAACAGATTACCCATTTCCAAGCCGCACCATTAGAAAAGGAGAGTTACCGTTATAATTTACGCTCAAGCGTCGTCGAAGCAAAGTAGCTGACCATTCACAAATTTCGGCTGGTCGCCATCTTCGGGAAAGCAGTGGGAGGATTGAACCGTTAGACGCTATCAATCGCAGTTCAGTAGCATTCTAGGGAAATCGTACATATTTTGCCCTATTTGTATTCACTGTTAACCCCAGTTACCAGAATACTGTTAGTTTGGCGTATCTCAGGTATATAGATGATAAACCTTTGGTCCCTCGTGCAGATTTAAAAATAGACTGATTCACTCATCCAATCACTCAGAAAAGCCAAAAAGAAAGAAATGTGTGATAAATAGATACCATTAGTAACAAATAAACATATTTTCTGCTTACTCATCCTCCAGAGACTTATCACAGCACTAAAAAATTTAGATTCACCGTGTCTCAGCTGCTATTTTGAATAACAGATCATATGAAACTGGACTGACAACGCCGTTTACAAGTGTTCTAAAGTTATCAGTTGTGTGGCTGTTAATGTAGTTTGATAATCAAATGAAAATACATGGTTCCAGAGACCTGCTCAAGTCTGAAACATCTAAGAATGAAAATTTCTATCAAGGTTTCGATCTACAACTCACTAGGTGTCAGTCAGCACACAAACATCGTACGTCTTTGGCACTTGAAAAGGTCTCTGGAATCCTTTGATTAAAGCACCTCTTCCCGGATTCAAGCAGGAAAGGATGGGCTCGACGATGCTGGTAAGGATTGAAATGAGGATAACAGGACGGTAGATAGAGATATCACTGGAAAGGATATGGGGTTTGAAGAATACGTTAACCACAGGTCAGGATAGAAACTTGTGTAAATAGTGTCAAGGATTCCTAGGAAAGGGAGGTGGCATCCTTTCTGAATGTCACCTCCCTTTCCTACGAATCCTAGACACTATTTACACTAGTTTCTATCCTGAGCCTTGGGAAACCTCTTCTTCAAACCTAATATACTTTCCAGTGATATCCCCATCTCCTGTTACCCTTAGCAACATCTTCGAGCCCATCGTTTACCAACGCTAGCCCATTCCTGTCTACCTGTGTAGCTTCTACTTAATGTTTTCTTCAAATGACCAACTCCTATACCATTCTTTCCGATGACTGTACGTAATGTAGTCGCTATCAGGAGCCGTGTTGTGTTTATTTATGGAGTGCCCGTTTAATGCCTTACGCTGCAACTGAAGCGTTTGGCACTGTCAGTGGTATGTTGCTGGGAACGAGAGCAGGAAGAAAAATTATCGTCCACGCATGATATCATTGGAATAAGCAGTAACCGAAGGGATTGTGTGGATTGCTGATAGAAACCCTTTGGCTTTGCATGGGATGTCATATTATGGGTGTATGTGGTACCGGAGATGGAAAGAGTGAGTTGATTTCTTGCTGGTAAGAAGGTGAAAGCCTTTCCGGTATTTGGAACAGTTTATGGGTAGTGTTTTGTGGCCTTCCTTATGGGAGTTGGGAGCGATGTACTGTTTGCTACAACCAGAGGTAGCTATTGACGGGATGTTTTGGAACTGCTCCCGGATTTTGAGCCGGCCGTTGTGGCCGAGCGGTACTAGACGCTTCCGTCTGGAGCCGCGCGACCGCTACGGTTGCAGGTTCGAATCCTGCCTTGGGCATGGATGTGTGTGATGTCCTTAGGTTAGTTAGGTTTAAGTAGTTATAAGTTCTAGGGGTTCAAATGGTTCAAATGGCTCTGAGCACTATGGGACTCAACTGCTGGGGTCATTAGTCCCCTACAACTTAGAACTAGTTAAACCTAACTAACCTAAGGACATCACAAACATCCATGGCCAAGGCAGGATTCGAACCTGCGACCGTAGCGGTCTTGCGGTTCCAGACTGCAGCGCCTTTAACCGCACGGCCACTTAGGCCGGCTAAGTTCTAGGGGACTGATGACCTCCGATGTTAAGTCCCATTGTGCTCAGAGCCATTTGAACCATTTTGAACCGGATTTTGACAAAGAGGCTACGACAGTACCGACTCTAGAAAAGTTTGCTTCGGCGCTGGTGCAGTTCGCATAAATGGATCCATGTAAGGTGGTATTGTGGCTGTAGGTGCTATTCTTGGTGATGACGATCCTGGCAGTGGGCACTGAATGTGCTGCATCTGTTGCAGGAGCTGTGGGTTGTGTTCCCAGGGTGGGGAAGGCTGAGAAAGAGGACTAAGACATGTAGAATGCGGGCAAGGTCTGATAACTGTAGGAGCTGGGACGGAGGAGACGTGTTGGTGTGGAGATACAATTAGGCGGTCGCCGACACACGAATGGAGATGTTTCATATGTTATGTGACGGCGACGGCGGCGGAATGATGAGAACTTGGAGGAGAGACGCCTGGAGCTGACTTCGGCATTGATCAGCAGCAGCAATGACGTGCCTGCGGTGACTGGCTTGCTGAGTAGATGGGTGGGCGGCGCCAATTCACATGTAAGCAAGACGGCGGGCAGCGCACGGTGATGCCAAACATGAGAATTCTTGGCAGATGATGATTAACGTGCTCATACACCGGAATTCTTAAAATCTATACAGAGTAGACACCGTAGAAGTCACAGGAACCATTAACGAAGCGAAGCAGATGCTATCAATCTACGCAGTTGAGGACAGGAAGTTGAAGAGCAACTAATGAACTGGAAATAAGGAGTTTCCAAGCCAGTCTACTTGGTATATACTAGGACGAGAGACTCCTACCCTACGACCATGATGGTGAAATGGTCCAGTTTGTACTCTACCTTAACATCAGGAAACAAAACGCTTTCAAAGTATATTACAGTAGTACATCGCACGAGGAACGTCAACGGTCAAACAGATTAGACAATGTTTTTAATTTCGGAAAGATAGACGCCCCAAATAAAATTTTGCAGTATCTTGTTGGGGAGAAAAACAAACAGTAGAAATTGTACCACGCCCCAGCCAGCATGTAGCCAATCACACTTAGAGCCCAAATGGAGGAGGCGACATGCTGTCCCGGAAGGCAATGGCAGAGTCCAGAGCTAGGCTTAGCAGAGACCTTTTGGTTGCTTGCTGATTGGGATGATGGGATGAAACTGCTATGTTAACCTGGTGCGTCTGCCAAAGTAGCTGGCTCGTGGGGGGATCCATGCAGGCCTATTTTCGGCTCATTACCTTGCGTATACAGGAAAGGGTGCAATACGTCAACGACCTGCACTGTCACCGTACCTCCGCATGTTATACAGGGTGAAAAGTATTTAAATCGGCAAACTCTGGGAGGTTGTAGGGGACTTCAAAACAAATATTTTTCCCTAATGTCATTTTTTCCTATGAGGAGTATTTAAACCGGTAGAGGAACTGTGCTCTGGGTGGATAATCAACTGGTTCCAGGTTGTTGACACACTGCAAGTGAAATGGACGTAACAATTTCTCTCGAAGGACTGTTCTTACATTCGTCTGATTCGTCCCCATGTTACGTGCAATTGCATGAGTGCTGATTGAAAGATCCGGCTCCACATGCTGAAAGACAGCTTCCTCAAATTGCAGCGTTCTTACCGTGCGACGGTGTCCCTGTCCAGGTAATCTGCTAAATGACCCGGTCTCAAGCAGACGTTGGTACACAGCAGCATAGGTCGTATGATCCGGGATACGGTGATTAGGATATTGTTGTTGATAAACCTGCTGTGCAGCTCGTCTGTTGTGGTGCGCTACGTAGTACGTACCAATTATATCAGTGTACTCACTCCAGGTGTATCGCTCCATTAGTAAACAGAGACAATGCACTACTACATTGGTGGACAGCAGTTGCCTACAACTGAAGAGCGTAATACGTCCTCCGACAACTGAAGTTCGTAATACGGACTCTAACAACTGAAGAGCTGTAATACGCCCTCCACCGGTTTAAATAATCCTCATAGGAAAAAATGACATTAGGGGAAATTATTTGTGTTGATGTTCCCTGCAATCTCCCAGAGTTTGTCGGTTTTAATACTTTTCACCCTGTATACTGGAGAGCTATAAAAAGTGCGGATACCTAAGCAGTTTTTCTGTGGGTGAGGAGCCATCTTGCAGGGTGGCTTGGCAAGAAAAGAGAAAAATTGTGACAGTATCATCCTCTGAATGGTGGCTGCAGAGTTCTGCCATCTGGCCATCTGTGTTTTGTATGTTCGAACAAATCTTTCATATAGACTATCAGCTGAGGTCTAGCAGCAGCAATGTCTGAACTGCGCACCTGAACGCACTTAGTTCTATATTGTACATGCAAATGTCCAATTCCCTTGGGGATCAGGCTCAAACGAAGTTCAATTAATATAGACAGCTACATCTTTCTGAGACAACAGATGTTACCGACAAGGCGATGGATTAGTGGTGTACCATACTCTCTTATCTTATTTATACACATCCACTAATAACGAAGATGAAAAAGTGGAACACATATTCATAAATGTAAAAACCCTTAGCAGAAAGATCCTGATATGTGTCCTCCACAAACCTCCCATTGTAGGCGGGTTTGCTGCTTCGAAACTGCTCTTTCAAGTTTCGCATCGACATACCAGCATATAATGTTAGCTGATAAGACTAACATAAATTTTCTCTGCAGTAGTCCTTTCAGCGTGAAATTCAAGCTGATGCTTGGTACTTCTCCTTTCTCCTACCCATCGTACTAAGAGTAGTTAGACTCTCACAGATATATTTGCAACGAAATTTCCGAACAGAGTAAATCATAACTCTCAAACATCTGCATTTGCCTTATCTGCACAACACATTATTTTCGTGACGTATTCGCTAGAATGTCCCAGACAGAAACCACAACAGACTACAAATCGATACTTAAAATGCATTAACTGAGACGCCAGAAATAGTTTGGGGCGCGTATTTTATTCCTTCTCTGACATGAACGAAAAACATCTTGCATTTACTAACAAACTTATCGAACTATATGACAAACACGGCCTTCCAAAGAATGGAAAAGTAAGAAGGAAAACTACACCTCGGTTAACTGAAGAACTAAAAGAGCTCAAAGTAGATTTGCAGCTGATTCCATTGTTCCAGATGAAGAACTGAACCGGTACGTTTCATTATCTACAACCACAATTGAACCACAAATGAAACAGAGACTCATTGATTACTTCGTGGGGGTAAACAGCTGCAGCCAAGAAGATTCTGTCTAATACATGTTACCTATAATACCACTAAAAAGCCGTCATGTATATCAGACCAACATCACACATGATGGAGGTCGCTATTGACACTCTACAGCCGACTGTAACAGATATTTTCAGCCACTCTGGAGACCTGGAAACGGAGTAGTTAATCCACTACCTATAAAGAACCTATTTTCGTTCTTCCTACACAGCTCAAGACCTCAGATTATACAGTCCACGAGCAGATAAATACTACCTATCCATAAAGACTTTAATGTATGTATGTATGTATGTAGTGAACTGGGAACCAACAAACGATGGGAGGCTTCGTCCCCGCTGTAGCCCGCAGTGGTACACAATCCCACAACTGGCTGCAGCAGTCCACTCTCCCCACAGCTGCCCCACACTGAACCAGAATTATTGTGCGGTTCGGCCTCCAGCGGACCCCACCCTCCCGTCCTTGAACGTCTCATTCCAGACGAGTATAACCCCAATGTTTTCGTGGTAAATTATGGTGCACACGTATGTGGAGACAGTGTTTGCGCAGCAATCTCCAATATAATGTAACTGAGGCAGAATAAGGGGAATCAGCCCGCATTCGCCGAGGCAGATGGAAAACCGCCTTAAAAACCATCCACAGGCTGGCCGGCACACCGGACCTCGACACTAACCTGGGGGGCGGATTCGTGCCGGGGACCGGCACGCCTTCCCGGTCGGGAAGCAGTGAGTTAGACCGCACGGCTAGCGGGGCGGGCAAACAGTCTAATACATGAATACCAATAAGGTTTTAGAAAACATGGCAGCACATCTGCCGTAATAAAGGTAACAGATGAGCAGAGGCTTGCCATGGATGCATAAACGACAGCTGTCATGTGCTTCTCAGACTTCAAGAAAGCTTTTGACATTAAAGACTGCGAAATTTTACTTGCCAAACTTGCCAAACTGAAACGCAAATAATACTAGTTGGTCTCAAAATATAAGGAATCCCTCCCATCAGTATACTCATTCCTACATAGATTGGTTTATTAAATACGAATTTTGTCTTATTCATATGAATGGCAACAAGATTATCATTAAATATAGTTCTTTGTTTGAAGTTTGGTTTAGCTATTAATTTATCGCATTTTTCACCATCTGAAACTAACTTTATATCCACTCTGTTTCTTATATTTCCCATGGTCTTTCCGAATATTGAATTATTCATCAGTTTGTAGAAATCGTTCTTTGATTGCATCCTCATTTGAGTATTCAAATCTATATGTTTCTTCAACCAATCAGATTGTTTAAATTTTAATACTCTGTGTATTTTTGTTATTTTCACTCCCACAGATAAATACTGTTTGAGATTTCTGTAGTGAACTACATAGTTATACTTGTCATTTAGAGTAGTCAACAATTTGCTTTCTTTAGTGTTAGGTACAACTTAATTCTCAGGAGCTAATGGTAAATCTTTAGGTAAATCATGCAATTCTTTTGGATATTCTAGATCCACTTCGAAAATATATCTGATTTTAGCAGTATCTGAAATTTCACTTATTTTTGCACAATCAAAATTATTCGGTTCATCCCATTTAAATCCACCATACGGTAAATATTGACTCATAGCATAACCATATAGATTATTAGCATCGAGATACATTAAATAATTTGATCCTTTTTCTTCATCATAATCTTTCATATATTTATTATTTGCTTTAGCATATCTTTTACAGCATTGTGATATTCCACATCAAATACCTTTTTCAGCCATCAAAATCATATCATATTCATGTAATAATTCAAGTGGTTGTTTAGTCATTTTTAACATTGCATCCCAAGATAATCCTGGTGCTGTATAATACCATGCTGGATCTAATTCATAAGCTTTCATACAGGTTTCTCTAAAGTTTTCAAATACATCAGCTAACAATAGAACATCTGTTTTAAGATATAAATCATGATATTCACCAAGATTTTTTACGTTGAATTTATTCCAAACTAGTTTTGCATGATTATAATCTTCATCACTTATATCACAGTCATTAAGTTTATTGTAAAATTCTTCTTGTTGTGGAAGTTGTGTTTCTTTAAATTCATTCCAGCTATCCATGTAATCATACGGATATACAACTTTTCTAATAACTAGATCTACTTTATCTTCTGGAAAGAACATTTGGATATTTTTCATTTGATCTTTTTTCAAATTTGATGAAAGTTTGTCTAACGATGAAGCCATGAACCTGAATGTATCTAAGAATCGCATCTTTAAGATGTTTGTTTGCTTACCAAAACTTATATATTTTTCTTAATATTTGGAATCAGATCTATTTCTTTTTCATCATAGCCAAGTTCTTTTACAAATAAATGTGAATCATATCCTGATAGATTATGGAGATATATTGGAACAAACAGTGGTAACTGATAATTCAAATTACAATAGCTATGTGCAGCACCTCTAAATAAACCAGTTAAATGATCATGATCACGAACTTTTTTAATGTTATCTTTTAAGTTATTATTAAAATCATCTAATTTCGTTCTGTTAAGTTCTAATAATCTTACATATCTTTCAATTGCCTCTTCATCAGTAATATTCTCATTTCCTAATTGATCATTGAAGTATTTTATTTTATTTTCTAAATCATCTTTATAGTTCATCAAATTAGAAGGTAATTCATTTAATCTACCTTCACAAATGTGACATATTTCAGCATTAGAATATTCTTTTTCCTCTTCTTTTGTTAGTAGCTTCATTGGCTCTATTTGTGAATACATTTCACCTATCTCTTCAACTTCTTCCTTAATCATTTCATTAAATTTACTTTTAGCATCTGGTCCTCTGTATACAACTGGATCTTTATAATATCCATGAGGATACTTTATATAGTAGCAAAATCCACATGGTTTATGTTTTTGATATTTCATTGTGTATGATTCATTTGGATTTGGTTGACATGTATCAATTTTCTCCAAAAAAACTCTCAAAATCTGCATATATCACAAAAGGAATTTTCATAGTATTTTGATAATTTTTAAAAGTTATTTTATCTCCTTTCTTTGGTAGTTCTACTTTCAGTGGTTTATTTATTAAGCAATCTGGAATATGTTTCTTCAATTTATCTTCAGAATTGAAATGAAGTAAACACACATCACAGATGAATTTGTATTCTTTATGTTTTGAGATTTGGGCTGAAATAAGTCGAGATAAATCTTTAATCCAACAATAATGAGAATTTTCATTATTTTTAAAATATAATAAATTTACATGTTTTTCCTTCTTACATTTTGTAATTTTTAATGGATACACTTGGTATTTTTCATCAAATGAGTAAACATTAATAGATATATTCAGTTTAGGTTCAATTTTTGGAATATTATCAATTTCAACAGGAAAGGAAATATTAGGTAATTTTTCTTCAATCTGTATCACAAATTTTTTATAATTACTTGTTCTATCTGGATTTTTACATTTCTGTCTATCTACTGGATTTAATGCGGAAGCTATAGACCATAGAAAACATTTTTGATCATTATTTTTTACATTAATACATGCTTGATTTCGTTTTATTTTTTGTGGTAATTCAATGTAAGATGATTCTCTTAATGGAACATATTTATTAATTCCTAATTGTAAACCAATAATTCTATTTAGTGTCCAACCTGAACCCCTAGCTTGAAAATTAGACATTTTTGTTAATATTTCTTTCTTCCCACATTCATTTTTTTTAACTGAATCCTTTGCTGTAATTACAGTATAAGTTTGTGTGTGATGTCCAAATTCTTGAAGTTTATTATTCGTATACATTCTGTACTCACAAAACAAATTAAAATTTATTTTCAAACCATTGTGTAGTTTTACATAATCTTTAACTATTTTCATAATTTTTATTTCACTGCATTTAAAAAATGTTTAGGCTCAACTGAAATTATATTATTTACGAAATTTATGGTTTGTAATCTTTTCTTAAATGCTGTATTAACTAGATAATGTTCAACTGTTTTTCTATCTTGTTGTTTACCAAATACATTCGTAGAAAATGGAAATATTTCTTTCAGTGGTTTAGATTTTTTATTTTGAAATATTTCATCATCAATTTTGTAGTAGTAGTTCACATTAGGTAGCCGGTTTAGTCTTGAACTAGGTGGCTAAAACAATTCATCCTGAAAGGGAAATTCTTGTAATGTAATTAAAATAATTAGTTCTGATTTCTTTAAATTACTATAACCTTTAATACCAATATTTTTAGCGTATGATTTGAGTTGTTTAATATTCATTGTAGATAACTCCATTTATAAGGAAAAAAATTTTTAAGAATTTTTAGTATTTGTAATTTTTATTCAATTAATATTTTTTACAACTAGATATAATAATTATATAGTTATATATTAATTACATTTCATTAAAGTATTATTTTATTACTACCTTTAATATTTATTCCATTAATATATTTTAATAATTTAGATATTATAATTATTCAATAATATATTTTACTTATCCCTTATATATATACAAAGTAATAAAATAATATATTTGACTTACTTTTTTATATATACACTAATTATATATAATATTTACTACTTATTATTACGTATAATAATATTCAATTACTATATTTATATGGGTATATCTATTTCCCCTTAAAAAATATATCTCATAAATGGATAACCTAAACCTAAAAGAACTAAAAGCTAAAGGTAATCAATTAGGACTAAAAGGTTATTCTAAAATGAAAAAACAAAAAACTAATAGATCTTATTAATAATAATAACAATAATAATCTAGCGAATGAACCAAATGATAGAGAACAACAATTAATTGAATTGATTCATCATATATTTAAAGTCATGGATTTTAAAGCATTACATCAATTGTATCAAAGTAATGAAACATATGCTGAAATGGTTGTTGATTACATTAAAAATAAAAACCCATTTAGTTACTTTAAATGGGATATCATTTCAAGCCATCGTGGTTCATCCATAGATTTCATGAAAACATTTCATGATAATTTAAATTGGTACAGGATATCAATCAAACAAAATTTATCTGATGATGCTATAATAACATTTCATGATAAATTAAATTGGGATGAATTATCAGCGTATCAAACATTATCAGAGGATATAATAAGAGAATTTCAAGACAAAGTAAATTGGAATAGAATATCATATCATCAACATTTAACTGAATCATTTATTAGAGAATTTCAAGATAAAGTACATTGGATATATATATATATGAACAAGTGTTATCTGAAGAATTTATAATGGAATTTCAAGATAAAGTACATTGGAAATATATTTTAGGAAAACAAAAACTATCTAAATCATTCAGACAAAACTTAATATCAACTTATGTAATAATAGAAATATCTGATGATACTGAATATTCGATATGTTTATTTGGTGATGATGGAGTATTTGTGAAAACTAGATGCGATCATGTGTTTCATAAAGAATGTGTTGATATATGGCTAACAGAACATGATACATTTCCTATGTGTAGAACTAATATTACATAAATAAATATAAAATCAAAAATAAATACATAATAAAAATAATAAAAAATAGAAAAATATATAAATTAAAAAAATAAAAAAAATATAAAAAATACAAAAATAAAAAATATAAAAATAACTTAAATATAATATAAAACATTTGAGTATGAGCAGGTACAACTGATTTGTCGTTATTTGGAATGTTGTTGTGGTCTTCAGTCCTGAGACTGGTTTGATGCAGCTCTCCATGCTACTCTATCCTGTGCAATCTTCTTCATCTCCCAGTACCTACTGCAGCCTACATTCTTCTGAATCTGCTTAGTGTATTCATCTCTTGGTCTACCTATACGATTTTTACCCTCCACACTGCCCTCCAATGCTAAACTTGTGATCCCTTGATGCCTCAAAACATGTCCTACCAACCGATCCCTTCTTCTAGTCAAGTTGTGCCACAAACTTCTCTTCTCCCCAATCCTATTCAATACCTCCTCATCGTCAGCATTCTTCTGCAGCACCACATTTCGAAAGCTTCTAATCTCTTCTTGTCCAAACTAGTTATCGTCCATGTTTCACTTCCATGCATGGCTACACTCCGTACAAATACTTTCAGAAACGACTTCCTGACACTTAAATCTATACCCGATGTTAACAAATTTCTCTTCTTCAGAAACGATTTCCTTGCCATTGCCAGTCTCCATTTTATATCCTCTCTACTTCGACCATCATCAGTTATTTTACTCCCCAAATAGCAAAACTCCTTTACTACTTTAAATGCCTCATTTTCTAATCTAATTCCCTCAGCATCAGCCGATTTAATTTGACCACATTCCATTATCCTCGTTTTGCTTTTGTTGATGTTCATCTTATATCCTTCTTTCGAGACACTGTCCATTCCGTTCAACTGCTCTTCCAAGTCCTGTGCTGTCTCTGACAGAATTACAATGTCATCGGCAAACCTCAAAGTGTTTAATTCTTCTCCATGAATTTTAATACCTACTCCGAATTTTTCTTTTGTTTCCTTAATTGCTTGTTCAATATACAGATTGAATAACATCGGGAGAGGCTACAACCCTGTCTCACTCCTTTCCCAACCACTGCTTCCCTTTCATGCCCCTCGACTCTTATAACTTCCATCTGGTTTCTGTACAAATTGTAAATAGCCTTTCTCTCCCTGTATTTTACCCCTGCCACCTTTAGAATTTGAAAGAGAGTATTCCAGTTAACATTGCCAAAAGCTTTCTCTAAGTCTTCAAATGCTAGAAACGTAGGTTTGCCTTTTCTTAATCTTTCTTCTAAGATAAGTCGTAAGGTTAGTATTGCCTCACGTGTTCCAACATTTCTACGGAATCCAAACTGATCATCCCCGAGGTCCGCTTCTACCAATTTTTCCATTCGTCTGTAAAGAATTTGTGTTAGTATTTTGCAGCTGTGACTTATTAAACTGATAGTTCGGTAATTTTCACATCTGTCAACACCTGCTTTCTTTGGGATTGGAATTATAATATTCTTCTTGAAGTCTGAGGGTATTTTGCCCATCTCGTACATCTTGCTCACCAGATGGTAGAGTTTTGTCAGGACTGGCTCTCCCAAGGCTGTCAGTAGTTCTAATGGAATGTTGTCTACTCCTGGGGCCTTGTTTCGACTCAGGTCTTTCAGTGCTCTGTCAAACTCTTCACGCAGTATCTTATCTCCCATTTTGTCTTCGTCTACATCCTCTTCCATTTCCATAATATTGTCCTCAAGTACATCGCCCTTGTATAAACCCTCTATATACTCCTTCCACCTTTCTGCCTTCCCTTCTTTGCTTAGAAATGGGTTGCCACCTGAGCTCTTAGACTGTGGAATAATATCAGAACTAATAGATGTACTAAACAACACATTGCATAAACTTGAATATTTTTCTACTATATAAATGGATACTACCAAAAGTGTAGTCCATGTAAAAATGAAAAAATATAAATGAATTTCATACTGATAAATTTCGAAAAGATGGTCATCGCAATATATGTAAACAGTGTGCCTTTTATTATACTAAGAGGTATAATGATATTAATAAGGGTAAAATGTATTAAAATGTTACATGTGAATGTGGTAGAACTGTAGCTAGTTGTAAACTTAAACGACATGAGAAATCACTAATTCATAATAAACTCACAAAATAACATTATCCTTATTTACCCAACTATTATGTGAATCATCAAATCCTAACCATTTTACAAATACTTTATCACTTTTTTTCTTAACACTTTTTCAATAAGATATACATCTGGATATTTTGTTTTCTGTAGTTCATGTTCATAAAAATTTCCTTTAATATCTTTCAATATGTATGTAATTGGATATGAATATATAACATCGTCAATTTCAAATAATTCTGTAGACCAATTAGCAGTATATCCTTTTTCAAATATTCCTTTTAGTTTGCTTATTCTAACTTTATCACCAATAGAATATTTTGTTTTATTTGGATGTATAACAGTTACATTAGGTTTATAATTTTTTCATTAACATCAATTGGTTTCATTTTTATAGTTCGATGTATTGTAGTATTATATTCATCAACTAATTTTGAGACAATTTCTATCCACTTATAACTGCCTTGAAGGCTACATTTTTTCTTTTAATGTCCTATTGAATCTTTCTACAACAGATGCTTTTAATTCACTAAATGTCGAATAATGATTGATATTATATTCTTTCATTAGTTCTTGAAAATCTTTATTATAAAATTCTTTTCCATTATCTGTCTGTAAATTTTTTGGAGTTCTGTATTTAAATATTTTTTCAAAAGCATCAGCCACATTTTTACCTGATTTATCCTTAACTGGAATAGCCCAAGCATATTTAGAAAACACATCAATTACAGTCAATAAATACTTATAGTCTATTTATTTTTGATATTCCTTTGAGATTTCCTGAATCCATTTCAACTAAATCAGCTTGCCATAAATCGTCAATCCCAAATGATATTACTTTTCCTCTATTGTAATTTTTTCTCATAGGTTTATGTAATTCATTTATTATTTCTTCACGAACATTAGGTTTTATTCCTTCACCTACAAATTTTTTTAACAAATTTACTCTTTTTAGTTTTACATACTGTGCAAAGACCTTCAATTCTTTGTCGTCCATTTTTTGTTGTTACTCTGTGAGGATAATGGGTTTCTGTAATTTTTTTGCACTTTAAACAATATAAGTGAAAAATCATTTATATAGTGGGAAAACGTTATGGTTCTAAACTGTCATCTTCACATAAATCCAAGAGTTCACCAAATAAAAATATATTTAAATCTACTGGAACTGTTTTAATTGTTTGATTCATAGTTATCAGCATTTTATCCCTCCATTTCATTTCATGTACTTTATCTAGTTGATCAGTATATACATTTTGTATCTTATCATTAGATCTTTTAATTTTTACTGTAAAGTTAACAGGATACACTTCACCATTTATATTGGCTCCAGATATAATAATTTTCTTAATTTTTACATCGTACCCTAAATGATGTTCTATTACTTCATTACCAGTCAGAAAAGTAAATTCAATTGTATGTTTATCACTGATTTTATTTTCAAGATTATTTACTTTATTTATGTATGGTGATAAATCTGACTTTGAGAAATAATCTGAAAAAGCCTTTTCAATCTCCTTTTTTGTAAAGTAATTTGTTAGATCTGGTACTTTTTCATTAAATTCCGTTTTAGTAACATAGTTATTAAACTGTGTTAAAATAGACATGTATTCAGGTTTCATAACATATTCTTTCTCTAAATACTGTTTTGTAACTGCATCGTAACCACTAATTGGATCTTTTATATTTACTAATCGTCTACCTTTAAAACTAATATAAGTTTTTGTAACTTTAAAATTCTTAATCAAATCTTTTTCAAATTCCTTAACTAAATTATTTATTTTTCCATTATTTTGCTCATTTTTAGGCCACAGTTTGTTTCCAAAAATGTCCATTTATTAGATTCAAAGTATCACTGAATTTACAACCATCTGATAGTAGTTTTAGCATAAATATACATAAATGACCACATATTACTTCATTAAAATTTTGGATTCTTTGATTATTGTACTATAGATTATCTATCCCCAAATATTTTACTAGTTGTTTAGGTACATTACAACCAAATGAATCAAACACGAATTTCTTACCATTATTCTTATAGTAACAAATCCAATGAGTACCAAGATGATCAGATGTGTCTAGATTAACTATTCCACCTTCTACAATTTGTGGTTTATTTGGTAATTCGTCAAACATGAAGACACCTCTAAACTGTTTAATGTTTAAATGCTTTGCAAGTTTTTCGACTACTTTTTAGAACGTTTTTTTAACCCTGTACCCTGTACCTTTTCGACTACTTTTTAGAACGTTTTTTTAACCCTGTACCTTTCTTTTCCATTTCTAAATTGTGTCTTTTCTGTTCTTCTAATTCAGCATCATTTTTCTTTTTATTCAGAACTACAGTTGCTACAGCAGCTGTTCCACCAGCTAGTGTACCAATACTAGCTAAATATGGCAATGCTGCTAATAATAGTGGTAAAAATCCACCTTCATGTTATGTTAATCCTTTACCTTCTTTCGTTTTTGTTAGATGTTCAATAATCTTTTTCACAACTGGAATACCTAGTGTAATAAGTAAATTACCACTAGTTTTTTTCTCTTTCTTTCGTTTCTGAACATCAGTTAAAAACTGATCAGTACTATTTAGTTGATCATTATCGGCTTTAATTTTAAGTGCTTTTGGTTTAATTTTTCCACTAGGTAGTAAAGTATAGTCAATACTAAATGTATTCATTTATATAGATTAAAAATTACGTGAAAACTAAAGTGCATCAAAAGCCCCATATATCTCATCAAGATAAAGTCCCATTCCTAATTTCCGTTTTCCATACATTATTCCTCTAACTACTGTTGCTGCAACTTTTTCACCAAATGAGGTATCAGAAGCATGCATTCTTTCTTTTGCTGCTAATTGAAGAAGTTTATCTGCTTCGTTTTTTTTTTTCTAAATCTTTGTGATCACGATAGGCAATGTCATGTTGTTTGCAAGCTTCATCTAATTTATTTATTCCTTCATCACCACATGCTAATCTTTCATCTAATTTGGTTCCTGGACCGCAAAATCTATATCCTGGAAGATGCATTTCAAATGGAAGTTTGTTAATCAAAGTGTTGACTAATCCTTTACCATATTTTTCACTTTGCCAGAAAGTGTGTGGTAAATTGTTCAAGAATCGAATCAAGTATGGAATTCCATTTGGATTGTTGATGATGAAATCACTAAATTTGTTTGTTAACATCTGTGTTATGCCAACTTTTTCATTATGATAATTTTTATTTCCAGCTAATTCTTCACCATGAATTACTGCTAATCTATCGATTAATTCACGTACATCATTCATCCAAACATATTCAACTGGTTTTTCAGTATATTTTTTAACAAATCCTTTGCCTGTTTTTTCAGGTGAACTATCTATAGTTGGTTTTCTTAAACTTGGGAAATAAACATCAACAATTTCTTTTACCAAATTATTGTATTTAACACCTTTACTTGATTTGATTTTATTAGGATTTTTATCGGAATATAGTGCATCTGATTCGTATAGTATATCTGCATAATTTGATAAATCAACAGAATTAAATTTATCATTCAAATCATCCATAGTAACATGTTTTTTAGTTAAAAGTGTCATCAATCCATCTGTTCCTTCATATTCCTTTCCACCAATAATTAATTTATTTTCATCACATTTTACTGGTAAATTACCAATATACTTAAACATACCAACAGGCTTTAATCCAAAGACTGTATCTTCACTATGATTGATAAATTTTAACATTCTTTCACTTACATTAATTTTTTTCGATTTTTTCTCTTCATCATGTTTATTCAATACATCGACAATTTCGGACTCACTTAAATCACTATAGCTATCATATTTTTTGATTTGTGGTATATGATATGGAATCATTTGTTTTTCAGCTTCTCTATTTTCTTCAATAGCTTTCAGAACATTATCGCCTATTCCTTCAAGTCCTTGTTTTACTTGTTCTATAGCATCAATAACAGGTTGATCTTCTTTTTTATATTTTTCATATTCTGTACATGGTTGTTTTTTCCATTTTTTAAATTCTTTTTTTAATTGTTCTTGTTTCTTTTTATTTCGTTTAACTTGTTTAACAACTTCTGGATCATACACTGAAAGTGTACTAAGTCCTTTAGGACGATCGTATTTTGCAAACATTTATAGAACATAAAAACGTTCATGTGTATGTTTAACGTTATGTTTGTGTTAACGTTTATGTTGATGTTTGACGTTTATGTTTATGTTTCACATTTATGTTTGTGTTAGATGTTTTCAATCATGTTGGTTGTTAGAAATTCTTTTATTTGTGATCTGTATTTTCCATCATTTGATTTACGTGTCATGTCTATCATTATAAAACCAAAACCATCACTGTTCCAACAATTATTACACATATTTCTAAATTCATCATATCTTAAGTCACCACCAACAAATTCATTATAAATATGATGCAGATTTGTGTCGTCCTGTCTAAATATATTTAAGAAATTGAGATTATCTGTGACTAATTTTTTAGGTATTTTTGAATACGTTTGAGCTAGATAAAAACAATCTATTCCTTTATGTCTTCCTCTAGTAAAATATTCTCTTACAACATCTTTATTTTCCAATATAAAGTCATCAAATACTACAACTGAATTATCGAGACATTCATCTCATGGTATAACTTCGTCATTGCTACTGATAAATGATGTCAAAGAGTCACCTGTTGATTCTTCAATTTTTTTACATTTTTTAATAAATTCTTGATATTTTGGCTGATCTAGACTTTTAGAATAGATGTACAAATGGTTAATTTTATTCCAGTTTAACCATCCTGGAGCTAAGATATTATTATCAATCATTAATGTGGTTTTTCCACAGCCACTTGGTCCTATAATTGCACATCTAATGGAATTAGGTAATAATTTACCATGTTTATTTTTTAATTTCTTTTCTGGAATTCTTATTTTTGGTTCCCAATCTGTCTTGTGACAGCTAGAGGAGTTTCGTTTGTGACTCATTTCATTGCCAATAAATGAGTATAATAATTCAGCTAAGTGATAATTCATCAGTACTCAAAAAACGATTAACTGTTCCTATGAGAGACAACTTTAAAAGTGTAGCATTGGTTGGATTTTATACTACATTCTTAACTCCAAATGTTACAACAAGTAATAATAAATTATACTGTGATGGTAAAACAATAATTATTCCAACTGGGCAATATACTCTGATGAAGGCTAGCTGCAACGCTGGCCGAAACGTTGGCGCATTTTAAATTATGACGATGCGGTCTGATACCCTGAAGAATTTTATTGAAGAAGACAACGGCCGCGGAAGCCTATGCTTACATACTCTGGAAAGTTTGGAAAAATATATTCATACAAAGAACCCTAATCTCCATATTGAAGCAGATGAAAATTTAAATAGAGTTACAATTGAGAGTGATGTTAAAGTGTATATGGACACTGAAAAAGAGGATAATACAGCAAGTTTGCTAGGATTTAGTAATCAGACCATTAATGCAAACGAAAAGACTGTCGCTAAAGATGTTCCTAATATTATTCCATTTGAATTAAAAAATGTAAATTTTAATCTAGCTGATGGAATGTATGTAAAGCATAATAATCACTTTCATCATGAAACAAATATTATCGCTTCATTTAAACCAAATGTTGAATTTGGTGCGCCAATAATTTATGAGCCTTATCATCCTTTATTTGTTCCAATCCATGATAAAATTCAGGATTTAGTGGTAACTATAACAGATGAACATGATAATCTAATCGATTTCAGTGGTGCTACTGTAACTGTCATTCTAGAATTTTATTCTTAATAAATGTAGAATATTGAAAGCTACCAATTTCAATCATTCCCAGTGAATGAGAAAACAAAAAATAACTTAAATATCCCCAATAAGGATATAGAAATTAATGTACATGTTGGTGATGGATGGATGCATCCTAATATGGCTCAATTGTACATGAATTTTAGTATTATTAAAAATGATGGAACTGATTATCCAAAATATGATGGAAAATCCAAAAAGATGCTAACTGATAACTATGTAGCAAAACTATTTGACTTTATAACCATAAAAAAGGGCAATCATGTTTTATCTAGAATTGAACATCCATTTATTTCATCATCAGTTCTGTTGCATTTAACATCATATGTTACTGATAAAATAAGTATGGAAGGACATATAGTTAACAATGGAAAATTAAGAAAGAAGAAAAATGAAGTATTATATCCATTGGAAATATTAGGCGGATTTTTTAAAGATTACGAAGAAATGATGTTTGAAGGTGATCTTACTGTATGTTTCACAAGGTCATCAAGTGCAAATGATTGTATTTTGCGATGGGCTGATTATAATAATGCTGGAGTTGAAATTAAAGATACACTTCCAAGTGAAGGTAAAATCATAGTTGAGAATATGGAAATTCGTGTACCTGTTGTTAAATTTGAACCTAATTATGAACTTGAACTACGAGAAAATATACTGAAAAATCCAAAAATTCTGATATCATTCTATGAATTGCAAACTGTAGAAGTAGCTGGATTAAATGGTAAGAAAAAATTCGAATTAGACATCACAAATTATTATAACTCAATGGAATTTGATATGCCTTACTTTATATTTGTTGTATTTCAAACTAATCGTAAAAATAATCAATTGCTTGATTCATCATTATATGATCATGTTATGTTACAAAACTTATATCTGAAAAATGGAAGAAATGAAGTATTTCCTCAAGAAAGGTGGAATTTAGATCCACCATACGATTATTTGAAAGCTTATGACTCATTTCGTGATTTTAAAAGGCTAAAACAAAATGGAAATGGAAATGTTGATATTAATCCTTATAATTATATAACAAATTATCCTATTGATGTGATTAATATGGCACATAGAAAAAATACAGTAGTTACACAAAAAACAACTATGAAGTTATGTGCTACTTTTAATGATAAAATACCTGATAATACACTAGCCTACATAGTCATGTATGGAAAGAAAAATCTCACTTATGATGCACAACACAGAATACTGACAGAGAACTTTTAAGTGCCTATAAATAATGAAAGAAAAAATACGATAATTGATGCACTTATTGATGTACTAATGTCATGCTTTGACATTTTCAGAAAAAAAGGAGACAACTTATAAAAAAATCATTGTCAAAAACTGCAAACCGTTCGGCTCCTTCTGAAGGAAACCCCGGAGGGATTTGGATTTTTCCATGTTTCTCTCTTTCTCAACTCATCCCTCCGGGGTTTTTTGAAGTTCCACTCGTAGTCCAGGTCCACAGCCAGGTCGATGATCCAGCGTCTTGATGGAAGCTACCTTCTGGCATCTGTCACCCATCGTCTTTAGTTGAGGGGGCATAGCCTCGGACAGCAGCGATGTGATGAAAACGATAATGACTGTACTCAGTTCTAGGGCGTCCCACACCACCGGCGCTGAGGAACCACCGGGGCAAGAGTATACTGTTTCCAGCTTGTATATATAGTTGGTATCTGCTAATGAAGTTGGTCATACTTTTCATGCTTTTCAACAGTTTATTTTGGATGTAAATAGATGATATCCTTCCAACTATTGTACTTTATTCGAAGCAATGAAAGACAAACAACATGGAAACGTGAGTGTGAACACTCAAATAATCTTAGAAACAGAGTAATTAACGAGTAAATTGATGCATGTTCCCGTGTTAATGTACATGTAGGTTTCCACAGTGCCATTATGAAAATCGGTACTAAAATTGCCAATATAGCTTGAAAAGTCAGTTTCTGTAACAGGCTGGTAGAATATCTAAGGAGGTAGTACGCTTTGAAGCACACTTCCTGAAGCATTCTGATAGCCTGACCGCAAACAGCCAACTAGAGAGAGACAGCAGGAAGAGGTGGGGTCAAAGCAAGAGGAGGCGGTACTTGATAACTGGAGGCGGAGTTTGATAGCAGGCAGCCGGCTTTATCTGTAACTGCATTTCCGCCTGCTAGTCAGACGAGTGAGAGGCACCACACAGGCAGGATCTATACTGTATTGCTCCAGAAAACATCGATAAATGTCGAATATTTATATACTAAATGGAGCAGTTTCAAAAAGCGATTCAGATCGACATACCTGATGTACATTATCCATCTGAGTATTATGCAGCTGAATTTTGTCAAAATTGTTATGAGTGGTGTAGTGATGGCACTAGATGTTACAATTGTTATCCTGATAAACCAAAGCTACGTAACAACAAAATATATAGATTTAAATATTTTTGTAACCACTTAAAAATTTGTTTAAAACTATAGAAGATGGTGCTGCAGTGTCGATGTTTACTGCTGATGAAATGGGTCGTATTTTAGAGTTATTTGATGTGTTTGATTATTTTTACAAAGATAAAGCGTTACCATACAAATATTTTATTGCAAAAATAGCTGACCTGTTAAATATTGAACATCAGATAGAAGTACATAACACGAAACGTAACAGAGAAATATGGCAACAATTTTTAGACATGAAACCATTCGAAGTGCTTCAAAAACAAAAGGAATTTCAAACCATTATAGCTTAGACATTACCATACGGACATTACAAGTTGTAGCAAACTGTTTGTGTACTAAACTTCATTATTAGTCGTCTTTTATATACAGTTTTTATAGTAAATACTTGTACTTCATTTTTACTAACAAAATATTGCATTTACATCCAATTTCTGTACTAATTGATCGATGGTTTTGAGATTGGGGTGGGGTGGGGCGGTGACCCCAAATTATATCTACTCCCATCTTTAACCAGAAATGGGACAAACATTAATTTATCTCCTCCAGCAAGGAGCGTAGGAGTAATAATGGATTAAATTAGAAAGTGAAATGAGTTCAAGAAATGGTTCACGAAGAAAAATCATATAAACATACCATCGTTTGGCCAACGGACGACGTAGTAATAAGGATCCCTGGCGTAGAAAAACAACTGACGGAGTTGGAAACTAATAAGTAAATAGGTCTTTATTGAATTCCAGTTCAGTTTTTGAAAGAGTACTCTGCGGCATTGGCCCCTTACTTAGCTTGCATTTATTGCGAATCTCTCGCCCACTGCAAAGTCCCTGGCTTAGCGACTGCAAAAAAGCCTAGGTTTTTCCTGGGTGTTACGAGAGAAACGAACGGATCGGCAAAATTGTAGGCCAGTATCCTTAATATGGGTTCGACGCAGAATTCTTGAACATATTCTCTGTTCGGATATAATAAGTTTTCTTGAAACCGCGAAGGTTATGTCCACGGATCAGCATGGTTTTAGAAAGTATCGCTAGTGCGAAACTCAACGCTCTTTTCTCACAAGATATACTGCGAACTATGAATGAAGGGCAACAGGCACATTCCATATTTCTAAATTCCCAGAAAGCGTTTGACACGGTGCCCTGTTGCACTCTGTTAATGAAAGTACAAGCGTATGTAATTGATTCACAGATATGTGAGTGGCTAGAAGACTTCTTAAGTTATAGAACCCAGAACGTAGTCCTCTATGGCTAATGTTCATCACAGACGAGGGTATCGTCCGGAATGCTGCAGTGAACTGTGATACGTCTGCTGTTATTCTCTTTATACGTAAGTCACAAATGATTTGGCTCACAGGGTGACCAGCAGTCTGCAGTTGTTTGCGGATGATACTGTGTCGTCGTTGAGGCACTGCAGGAGAATACAACATGAATTACAAAAAAAAATTATGGTTGGTGTGACGAATAGCAGCTGGTTCTAAATGTAGAAAAATGTAAGTCAATGCAGATGAGAAAGAAAAACAAAACCATGATGTTCAGATACAGCGTTAATAGTGACCTGCTTGACACACTCACGTCCTTTAAATATCTGGGCGTAAAGTACCAAAGGGCTATGAAATGGAACGACCATGTGAGAATTGTAGTAGGAAAAGCGAATAGTCGTCTTTGGTTTATTGGGAGAATTCTAGGAAAGTGTCATTCATCTGTAAATGAGACCACATGTAGGACGATAGTAAGACCTCTTCCTGAGTACTGCTCGAGTGTTTGGTGTCGGTACCTGGTTGGATAGAAGGAAGACATCGAAGCAGTTCAGAAGCGTGCTGCTAGACTTGTTATTGGTAGGCTCGGGCAACACACAACTGTTACAGAGATGCCTCAGGAACTCAAATGGGAATCCGTGGAGGGAACGGGACATTCTTTTCAAGGAACGCTACTGAGGGAATTTAGAGAAAAGACATTTGAAGCTGAAAGCAGAACGATTCTGTTGCCTCCAACACACATTGTGCTGTAGGGCCACGACGATAATGCACGAGAAGTTAAGGCTCGTGCGGAGGCATATAGATAGTCTCATTTCCTTGTTCTGTTTGCGAGTGAAGCAGGAGCGGAAACGACTAATAGTGGTTTGGGGTGCTCTCTGCCACGCGCCGTAAGGTGGATTGTGGAGTATCAGTGTAGAGGCAGATATAACTGCAGTGTGCAGAAAGACATCAACATCTCTCCATGCCATAGGAAAGTATAAAAGACTCTTTCCTCTGAACCTGAAAAAAAAAAAAAACTTTTACAAACACTAATAATCATTTGGTTATTAATTGCAGCGAAGTTGTCCAGAAAGAGCTTTCTTAGTAAAACTCACGGCACTTGAAAATGGTTATGAATGCCCGTGCTCGTTATATCTGTGATGTTCGACTCTTTGATCATATTTCATCATCATATGCACAGCTATCCGTACCCTCTGTCTTCTCTACCGTCTTATCAACAAGCACTCTCCATCTTATCTCTTCTCGACCTTATCATTCTTATCTGAACAACAAGGCAGAAACACCCATTCCGGTGAGAGCAAAATCCTTTCTCTGCCGCTCAATAATACTTCCCTGGAAGAACCTCCCACATTATACTGGAGAACTGAATAACATTCCCAGCTTCAGAAGACAGTTAATTATATACATATATACAGAGTGAGGCAGCTAAGTCATAACACCCCTTGTGCCTCCCCAACAGTAATAGATACAAATATGATGTTTGGACAGTGAATTGAAAGGACAGGGGCTACTTGAATACATCACATTTCATGTTTGTGCTATTTTTTATTACAGAGATATGAGGCTATCTTTGGTTTTTAAATGGAACCCTATGTTAAATTTTAGCGTAACATGATGTTCTTAAAAAGACTGTTTCAAATACGTGTATATCAAAATATTCAGGCGAATAGTTTTTGAGACACAGATCTGTTCTCGTATCGTGCTCGTTCTTCGAAACGGCGTTGTCCAATGCGACCTTTCCTGTTGACCACTGAGGAACTAAACAGGGAAGGCGTTATTTTCCTGATTCTCGATAAAGCCGCTAAGTGACGCACGGGGTAGCTTGAGAAAAGGGTATAAATGTGCTGCTGGGGTAATAAATCGATGTGAAGAGCTGTTTCCTGATTTTGAGCGTTCTACGCTCCAACTTCTCGCTCGTATTTGCAAGAAAGCACTTGAATCGGGATCATGGAACGCTATACAGGGGACAAGGCAGAAAATTGCAGCTGGCGAGGTACATGAAGAGGCCGTTCTAGCGTCAGCGCATAACGACCCTACTGTTTAGTCGCGACGTATCGCTTCGGAATGCGGTATAAGTCAGAGAAGTGTTCTACGCATATTGCACCGGCATAGATTTCACCCGTTTTACCTCTCAATTACATCAAGCACTCTCCGGTGTGGATTTCGAACGGCGCCAGGAATTTTGCCGGTTTGCTCTGCACAGCCTACATGATGATCCAACGTTTTTTCAACGGGTGCTTTCTACTGATGAAGCGACTTTCACCAACCACGGTAATGTGAATTTGCGTAATACGCATTACTGGTCAATAGAGAACCTCATTGGCTTCGACAGGTACAGCATCAGCTTCGTCGGAAATGTCATTGTGGGGCCGTACGTCATTCCGCGTATACTAAATGGCAACAGCTATACACAGTTCCTGCGAAACGTTCTGCCCATTTTGCTGGAAGAGGTACCACTAATACGCGTCAGTGCATGTGGTTCCAACATGACGGCTGTCCTGCTCATTCTTCTCGTGTGGCTACAGAGCTGTTAAATGGAAAGTTCCCGGATTGTTGGATAGGACGACGTGCTGAAATGAAGTGGCCAGCCCGGTCTCCTGATTTGACCCCTCTTGATTTTTTTCTGTGGGGCGCAATCAAACGTAAAGTGTATGCTCAAATCATACAATGAATGCTTTCACGACCGGGTGTTTCAGCTGCAGAGAATTCTTCCGGGTTGTATGGCCATCACGTAGTGAAATTTTCGGAAACTGAAGTTTTATGTATTATGACGAACTATTATCCACTGCTACATAGAGAAGCCATCGAAATATATAAACATGGGGATAATTTTAACAGAAAATAAGAAGCTATGAAACTCAGTGATATATGGACCGTGGCGCTACAGAATCTAAGAGAAATTTTTATCTTTGACGTACTATGATCGATAGTTATATTTTATGCTTATCACGTGAAATCCAGACCACATCCACTTGTCGGCAGCTCGTGGTCATGCGGTAGCGTTCTCGCTTCCCGCGCCCGGGTTCCCGGGTTCGATTCCCGGCGGGGTCAGGGATTTTCTCTGCTTCGTGACGACTGGGTGTTGTGTGATGTCCTTAGGTTAGTTAGGTTTAAGTAGTTCTAAGTTCTAGGGGACTGATGACCATAGATGTTAAGTCCCATAGTGCTCAGAGCCATACCCACTTTCCACAGTATTTAGGCCGTTCTTTGACATCCGACTCGTCAGTCGGCAAGACTAAGCACAACCAGGAGCACCTCCGAAGATGTCCAACGTAGCTTTGGACGAAACGTCGTGGATGGAAGACTTCGATGGACCACGGCCATACAACCCGGAAGAATTCTCGGCAGCTATATTCTCAAATACCAACTACGCCAGATAATATGAAGCAACGTATCATCGAAGCGTGCGCTGGTATCTCACGTGACACCCTCTCAGCCGTACATAAATCATTCGAACGGCGACTACAAATGTGCATGGCAGCAGAGGGGAAGAATTTTCAGCACATGCTTCACTAAAGTTTTGTACCATGTACAGTATGTATTTTGCATCTTTTTGTGTATTTGCTTCGTATTGTGATCAATAGTAACTATTTTCAAATAAAAAACAAATACGTACCGGTACGAAATAATTGTCACCAATAAGGGCGTCCTCATTTACATTTATAGTTCCGTTACTTAAAATGTATTAACATCTTGTAGTATTTCAATACTGTTTGTTGTCTGCTATTTTGGTATCATAATCGTCAAATAACTGAATAATATTTGCGCGACATCATCAGTTAATTTTTGTGCAAAATATCGCAGTATGTATTATTATTGTCGGGTAACTTGGCATGTTTGTGTAAGGCGTGTTTGTGTAAGGACGGACACGCGACGTTCACCATGTACTCTACACAACAGGAAAAGTCACATTGGACAACGCCGCTTCGAAGGAGGAACACGATACGAGAAAATATTAGTGTCTCAGTGTCTCAAAAACTGTTCGCCTAAATAGTATGATATACACATATTTGAAACCGTTTTTTGAGGCCCATCATGTTACGCTAACATTTAACATAGAGTTCTGTGGTGTCACCGCCAGACACCACACTTGCTAGGTGGTAGCCTTTAAATCGGCCGCGGTCCGTTAGTATACGTCGGACCCGCGTGCCGCCACTATCAGTGATTGCAGACGGAGCGCCGCCACACGGCAGGTCTACAGAGACTTCCTAGCACTCGATCCAGTTGTACAACCGACTTTGCTAGCGATGGTTCACTGACAAAATACGCTCTCATTTGCCGAGACGATAGTTAGCATAGCCTTCAGCTACGTCATTTGCTACGACCTAGCAAGGCGCCAGTACCAGTTACTATTGATATTATGAATAATGTACCGTCAAGTGCGACGTTCACCATTTATGGATTAAAGTTAAGTATTCCACCAGCTACGTCCGTTTTTTCTAAAGTCTAATTTCCCTGTCCTGTTCCAGACCTCACGCCAGCCTGCGTGAGCTAAAACACGTGCCTTTCGGCTTCCTCTTGTATCCCGGTGTTGGCTCTCCTGCCAACCCACAACATTTGGCGACGAGGCCCCTGATTTACTTGTGTAATGGCTTCGCCACAATCTCCAGATGTACTGTCCGAATTTTATCGCTTACAGAATCAGCAAACACAGGCCTTACTGGATGCCCTTGGACAGCTCGTCCAGGGTCCACGTGCTATGCAAAACGATGCGGCAGCCGCAGCTCCAATGCTGACGCAGCCACAACACGCTGTTGCACCACCTCTTCGACCTTTTGATGCTGCACTGGAAAGCTGGACAGAGTGGTAACGCCAATTTGGATTCCATCTCGCCGCCTACAGAATTCAAGGTAACGAGCGGCAGTCTTTTTTGATGTCCTCAGTAGGGGTGCACACGTACCGTGTGATAGTCAAATTATTTCCCCTACGCAACGTAGCAACTCTGTTCTACGACGAAATTTAGTCTGCATTAGATGTGTGTTTCAAAGAATCAGTCAATGTAGTTGCGAAAAGTTATACCTTCTTTCGTACCAAACGTATGGCAGGTCAGACTAATAGGGAGTGGGTTGCAACCTTGCAAGGCCTTACTAGGGATTATGCTTTTGAGTGTCAATGTGGACTCCCTTATTCAGATACTATGGTACGTGATGCAATTTCACAGAACGTTTCTGATGTTCGTATCAGGGAACAGATTTTGAAACTAGTCAATCCCTCCCTTCACAAGTGATGGACATATTGGATCGGCAGGACACACTTGACTTTGCTCAGGAATCATTTGAAACTTCACCAGCCGTGTGTCAGGTTAACCGGCCCGCCAGGCGAGCTGCACGGAGCAGTAAACTGCCCTCGCGCCCAGACGCGCCGCTGCCGCCAGGCTCGCAGGCACGTGTGCCGCGCAGGCAAGCAAATGCAGTACTAAAATCATGCCCACGGTGTGCTACTAGACATCCGCGTGAGAATTGCCCGTCACGCCAGGCTATTTGCTTTCTCTGTAATAAAAAAGGACATGTTCAGAGTGTTTGCCAGAAAAAGCTCAGATCGGAAACTCACAACCATTCCAAGCCCTTTGCTTCACGCCGAATTTGAACCAAGGATACTCAGGCTCGTGAAACTTCGCCCATGGAAATTCATGTAGTTCATTCCACCCCGCTCAGTGCCACTCTCTCTAACAATGACTGTGTTCATCCCAACAATAGTGTGCGTCGACATCGCCGGAAATCCCGTCAAGTCGCAAGTGATTATGTGCCAGTGTCAGTTCCCATTGCACGAGACAGTCGCTCTTGTCGTCAGCAGGACAATAAAGGTTTTGTAGACTTGGACATTAACGGCAAAGTGATACCATTCCATCTCGATACTGGAGCTGCAGTTTCACTGATCAATCAAGACACGTACAAACAGCTGGGCACACCTCTGTTGCATGCTGCAAATGTTAACTAGCTATTCCGGGCAAGATATCCCTGTGTTAGGACAGTGCAGCCTTCTTGCAAAAAGGTTGTGTTATTTTACGTCCTTCGTTCTTCTTCTACAGTGAACTTGTTTGGTTTCGAATTATTTCAGTTCTTTAACTTGTCTATAGTAAATCAGGTCCTATCAGTGAACCAGACTGTGCCTTCAGACAGTGTTTCTCGTCTATGTGAAGAATTTGCAGACATTTTTGCACCGGACCTTGGTTGCGATAAGAACTATACAGCACATTTGGAACTGAAAGTCAACGCGCAACCGAAAATTTTCAGAGCGCGCAATGTTCCCCCACATTGTGTGATGAGGTCGCCAAAACACACACAAGGTGTAATTCAACGTGTGCAGGCTTCTCTCTGGGCCTCACCCTTAGTAATTTTGCCAAAACTTTCGGGAAAACTGAGACTTTGTATGAACTTGAAAGCAACAGTGAATCCACAACTAGTGATTGCAACTTTTCCTTTACCCCGTCCAGAAGATCTTTTTGACAAACTGTGCCTGGGTAAATATTTTTCGAAGTTGGACCTAGCAGATACGTACTTGCAAATACCGGTGGACGAAGAATCCCAGCGCGTTTTGGTGGTTAACACGCATCTTGGTTTGTATCGATTCAAACGACTGCCATTCGGGTGTGCATCCGCCCCAGCATTGTTTCAGAAATATCTACAAACCGTTTGTGCGTCGGTCCCTACTGCAGCCAACTATCTGGACGATATTGTGATCTCAGGAAAGACGGAAGAAGAACATTTAGCCAATCTCAGAACATTATTTCCGGTCTTGCGACAAAATGGTCTTCGCTTGCGGAAGGACAAACGTGTTTTTTTGCTCGTGACTTGCCCTACCTGGGACATGTCCTCAATGCCCAAGGCATACATCCTAGTCCCGAGTACCTCCGTGCCTTACAAGACTTGCCTTCGCCGCAGAATTTGAAGCAGCTACAGAGTGTGCTGGGAAAAATCAACTATTATCATAAATATATCCCACACGCCTCTTCCATTTCAGCTCCGCTTCATCGCTTACGCCGTAAAGGTGTTCCGTTCGTCTGGACGACGGAATGCGAACGCGCCTCTCGCCAGTTGAAATCGGCGTTGCTTTCCAATACTTGCCTTACGCCATTCGATCCCCGGAAGCCCCTTTTGTTGATGGTGGATGCATCGGATTTCGAGATCGGTGCTGTGCTTGCGCACAAAGTTGGATCGCACGATCGCCCTATTGCCTTTGCGTCCAAATTGCTCTCGTCTGCGCAGAGAAATTATTCACAGGTCGAGACAGAAGCATTGGCTCACGTATTTGGTGTTACAAAGTTTCATGATTTCTTGTATGGTCGTCACTTTACCATCATCACAGACCACAAACCTTTGACATCGCTTTTTCATCCGAACAAGCCTGTACCTCCACGTACAGCGCAGAAATTCATTCGCTGGTCTAAATTCCCCTCGCATTACCGCTACGATGTCTTGTATCGGTCCACTGCTAAGCACGGAAACGCCGATGCGTTGTCCCGTTTGCCTGTTGCTGAGTATAGAGCATTCGATTCCTCCGAACTTGCTTGTATGTTCATTGATACGGAAACCGATGACGTGGTCGACTCGTTTGCGATTGATTTTCGTCGTGTAGCTACAGCCACAGCTGCCGACCCTGTCCGTGCTACCGTTCTGCATTTTGTTGCTATGCAATGGCCCTTATCAAAGTCACGGATCGGGGATCCGTTGGTTCGCCGATTTTTTGCTCACAAGGAGAGACATTTTGTTCGACGTGGTGTTTTGCTGTTGCGTTCTGATAATGATCAGTCCAGGGTCGTGGTTTCACGTTCGTTACAGTCCTCAGTCTTTCAGCTTCTCCACCAAGGACATTGGGGTATAGTGAGAACGAAACAACTTGCTTGTCAGCACTGTACTTGGTTCGGAAGCGATGCCGCGATTACGAATATGTGCTCTTCTTGCATGGTGTGTGCCGAACAACAATCAGCCCCACCACGGAAATTCTTTGCGTGGCCAAAAGCCACTTCCCCTTGGCAACGCTTACACATCTATTTTGCTGGTCCATTCTGGAATGCTCGATGGTTGGTTGTGGTAGATCCATTCAGTAATTTTCCTTTTGTTGTCCGGATGTCGTCCACGACGTCAGCTGCCACCATCCAAGCGTTATCTGCTATCTTTTGCTTTGAAGGTCTTCCACAGACTATTGTTTCCGACAATGGCCCTCAATTCATGTCCGCAGAATTTCAGTCAATCTGCAAGGCCAATGGTATTCAACATCTGACTTCCGCGCCGTTTTCGCCACAGTCAAACGGTGCCGCTGAACGATTGGTCAGGACTTTCAAGTTACAGTTGTTGAAGTTAAAAGAGTCACATTCTCGGGAGGACGCGTTATTGCTCTTTTTGTCCTCGTATCGCTCTCAGCCCCGAGATGGTAGCTCGCTGGCTGAGTTGCTCCACGGTCGTCATCATCGAACCTTGATGTCTTCGCTACATCCGCCGCATCAGGTTCCTGTGCAGCGGCAGACACCTGCTTTTGCTCCTGGCGACGTTGTCTACTATCGTCACTACCGAGGTTCACGGTGTTGGCTCGAAGGGTCCATTTTCGCTGCTTCGGACGCGCTATGTATGTGGTTTTGGGGGCCTCTGGTGAGGTGCGCCGGCATCTCAACCAGCTGCGCCTCTGTCGTCGCATGGGATCTGCCGCTCCCCGTCTGCTTTCAGCGACGGCGCCGTCCGGTCAGCGCCTCAGCCCCAGGTGTTACCGACGCTGCCTTCCATTTTGCCCCATGGCGACGCGCCGCCGCCGCCGCCGCCGCCGCCGCCACCGCCGCCTCCTGTTCTCCCGCCGGCGACGCCCGCAGTAGACGCGTCGCTGCGACCGCCGGGCGCCTCCCTGGGTCACGCGCTGCCGATGGCTTCCCGTGACCAGTTGTCCTCCGACATGGACCTCTTACCCGCTCCGGACCATATGTCGTCTTCGCCCGTCCGGTGCCCCGACCCGATGGAGGTCGACCCTTCGGCCCCTCCTGTCTCTCTGCGGGCGCTTACACCGCATGTTGGCATGCACCCTGGAGCAGGATTTCAGGCGTTTCCTAGCTCACCGCGGTCCGAATGGCAGGGTGCGGGTGGCACAGCCTCGCCTGTTGTTAGGCTCCCCACCTCGTCGCATACGTCAACATGGGGTCCTCCCCACGGTGGGCGGAAGCCTTATGCCACAACCGTACGTCGATTTGCGGGGGTGGAATGTGGTGTCACCGCCAGACACCACACTTGCTAGGTGGTAGCCTTTAAATCGGCCGCGGTCCGTTAGTATACGTCGGACCCGCGTGCCGCCACTATCAGTGATTGCAGACCGAGCGCCGCCACACGGCAGGTCTACAGAGACTTCCTAGCACTCGCCCCAGTTGTACAACCGACTTTGCTAGCGATGGTTCACTGACAAAATAGGCTCTCATTTGCCGAGACGATAGTTAGCATAGCCTTCAGCTACGTCATTTGCTACGACCTAGCAAGGCGCCAGTACCAGTTACTATTGATATTATGAATAATGTACCGTCAAGTGCGACGTTCACCATTTATGGATTAAAGTTAAGTATTCCACCAGCTACGTCCGTTTTTTCTAAAGTCTAATTTCCCTGTCCTGTTCCAGACCTCACGCCAGCCTGCGTGAGCTAAAACACGTGCCTTTCGGCTTCCTCTTGTATCCCGGTGTTGGCTCTCCTGCCAACCCACAACAGGTTCCATTTAAAAAAACTAAAGATGGCCTCATATATCTGTAATAAAAAATAGCACAAACATGAAGTGTGATGTATTCAAGTAGCCCCTTCCCTTGAAATTCACTGTCCACACGGCATCTTTGTATCTATAACGGTTTGGGAGATACAAGGAGTGTTATGACTTATCAGCCTCAACCTGTGTATATGTGGTGTTTGTTACTTCATCATTTTGATCCAGCTCCCTCGAGATACTAAAAGGTTTCAGATAGATTATATAATGGTAAGACAGAGATTTAGGAACCAGATTTTAAATTGTAAGACATTTCCTGGGGAAGTTGTGGACTCTGACCACAATCTATTGGTTATGAACTGTGGATTAAAACTGAAGAAACTGCAAAAAGGTGGGAATTTAAGGAGATGGGACCTGGATAAACTGACTAAACGAGATGTTCTACAGAGTTTCAGGGAGAGCATAAGGGAACAATTGACAGGAATGGGGGAAATAAATACAGTAGGAGAAGAATGGGTAGCTTTGAGGAATGAAATAGTGAAGGCATCAGAGGTTCAAGTAGGTAAAAAGACGAGGGCTACTGGAAATCCTTGGGTAACAGAAGAAATACTGAATTTAATTGATGAAAGGAGAAAATATAAAAATGCAGCAGGCAAAAAGGAATACAAAGGTCTCAAAAATGAGATCGACAGAAAGTGCAAAATGGCTAAGCAGGGATGGCTAGAGGACAAATGTAAGAATGTAGAGGCTTATCTCATGAGGGATAAGATAGATACTGCCTACAGGAAAATTAAAGAGACCTTTGGAGAAAAGAGAACCACTTGCATGAATATCAAGTGGGTCTATACAGGGGTGATGTTCTTGAGGACAATATTACGGAAATGGAAGAGGATGTAGAAGAAGATGAAATGGGAGATATGATAGTGCGTGAAGAGTTTGACAGAGCACTGAAAGACCTAAGTCGAAACAAGGCCCCGGGAGTAGACAACATTCCATTAGAACTACTGACAGCCTTTGGAGAGCCAGTCCTGACAAAACTCTACCGTCTGGTGAGCAAGATGTATGAGACAGGCGAAATTCCCTCAGACTTCAAGAAGAATATAATAATTCCAATCCCAAAGAAAGCGGGTGTTGACATATGTGAAAATTACCGAACTTCCAGGTTAATAAATCACAGCTGCAAAATACTAACGCGAATTCTTTACAGATGAATGGAAAAACTGGTAGAAGCCGACCTCGGGGAAGATCAGTTTGGATTCCGTAGAAATGTTGGGATACGTGAGGCAATACTGACCCCACGACTTATCTTAGAAGAAAGATTAAGGAAATGCAAACCTACGTTTCTAGTATTTGTAGGCTTGGAGAAAACTTTTGACAATGTTGACTGGAATACTCTCTTTCAAATTCTGAAGTTGTCAGTGGTAAAATACAGGGACCCAAAGGCTATCTACAATTTGTACAGAAAACAGATGGCAGTTATATGAGTCGAGGGGCATGAAAGGGAAGCAGTGGTTGGGAAAGGAGTGAGACAGTGGTGTAGCCTCTCCCCGATGCTATTCAATCTGTATATTGAGCAAGCAGTGAAGGAAACGAAAGAAAAGTTCGGAGTAGGTATTAAAATCCATGGAGAAGAAATAAAAACATTGAGGTTCGCCGATGACATTGAAATTCTGTCAGAGACAGCAAAGGACTTGGAAGAGCAGTTGAACGGAATGGACAGTGTCTTGAAAGGAGGGTGTAAGATGAACATCAACAAAAGGAAAACGAGGATAATGGAATGTAGTCGAATTAAATCTGGTGATGATGCGGGAATTAGATTAGGAAATTAGACACTCAAAGTAGTAAAGGAGTTTTGCCATTTTGGGAGCAAAATTACTGATGATGGTCGAAGTAGAGAGGATATAAAATGTAGACTGGCAATGGCACTGAAAGCGTTTCTGAAGAAGAGAAAATTGTTAACATCGAGTATTGATTTAAGTGTCAGGAAGTCGTTACTGAAAGTATTTGTATGGAGTGTAGCCATGTATGGAAGTGAAACATGGACGATAAATAGTTTATACATGAAGAGAATAGAAGCTTTCGAAATGTGGTGCTACAGAAGAATGCTGAAGATTAGATGGGTATATCACATAACTAATGAGGAGGTATTGAATAGAAATGGGGAGAGGAGGAGTTTGGGACACAAGTTGACTAGAAGTAGTGATCGGTTGGTAGGACATGTTCTGAGACATCAACGGATCACCAATTTAGTACTGGAGGGCAGCGTGGGGGGTAAAAATCGGAGACCAAGAGATTAATACACTAAACAGATTCAGAAGGATGTAGGCTGCAGTAGGTACTGGGAGATGAAGAGGCTTGCACAGGATAGAGTAGCATGGAGAGCTCCATCAAACCAGTCTCAGGGCTGAAGACCACAACAACAACAATATGAATTAAGTTCAAATGGCTCTGAGCACTATGGGACTCAACATCTTAGGTCATAAGTCCCCTAGAACTTAAAACTACTTAAACCTAACTAACCTAAGGACATCACACACACCCATGCCCAAGGGAGGATTCGAACCTGCGACCGTAGCAGTCCGGCGGTTCCGGACTGCAGCGCCAGAACCGCTAGACCACCGCGGCCGGCTATGAATTAAGTCAAAAAGGAATTACAGACATTGTATGTGATCGGATATTGATTTAAATCAATGAGGAACGTTGAAAATTGATGCTGGACCAGGATTCGAACTGCTTGCTAGGCAAATACGTTGATCACTGCGCCACCTAGACTCAGTGGTCACCACCACTGCATAAGTTATCCCAGCACCACTCCCTCCAGATTAGAATTCTCTACTTATTGCCACTCTAATAATGTATTTCCCCTCATTCACTCGCGGCATTTCGTCGATTCCTGTCCGAGTTCGAGCCTGGTGTTCATCCGCACTCAAGAGATCGTCACTGGCCGTCTTCGCTTTACTTACATATATGTGGTGCGTCCTTTTGAACATGTCCGAAACAACAGAAACTATTTTGATCTGGTAGCCACTACGAATTACAAGTCAATGAGGAAAGCTGAAACTTTGTGTTGGACCAGCTATCTGCCTAGTAAGCAGGAGACCCGGGTTCGAATGCCAGTCCGGCATAAATTTTAAAATTTCCTCATTGATTAATTTCAATGCCCGCTCGCAGACAATACCGGCAACTCCTTTTATTTCATAGTGGCTGCTATAGTTTTGCGCATCTGCTCGACGACCCTTCTTGAAGACTGGGACTACCTGTGCTCTTTTCCAATCATTTGGAACCTTCCGTTCCTCTAGAGACTTGCGGTACACGGCTGTTAGAAGGAGGGCGAGTTCTTTCGCGTACTCTGTGTAGAATCGAATTGGTATCCCGTCAGGTCTAGTGGACTTCCCTCTGTTGAGTGATTGCAGCTGATTTTCTATTCCTTGCACACTTATTTCGATGTCAGCCATTTTTTCGTTTGTGCGAGGATTTAGAGAAGGAACTGCAGTGCGGACTTCCTCTGTGAAACAGCTTTGGAAAAAGGTGTTTAGTATTTCAGCTTTACGCGTGTCATCCTCTGTTTCAATGCCATCATCATCCCGGAGTGTCTGGATATGCTTTTTCGAGCTACTTACTGATTTAACGTAAGACCAGAACTATTCTGTCAAGTCGGTACATAGAATCTTACGTTCGAATTCACTGAACGCTTCACGCATAGCCCTCCTTACGCTAACTTTGACATCGTTTAGCTTCTTTGTCTGAGAGGTTTTGGCCGCGTTTATACTTGGAGTGAAGCTCTCTTTGCTTTCGCAGTAGTTTCCCAACTTTGTTGTTGAACCACGGTGGGTTTTTCCCGTTCCTCACAGTTTTACTCGGCACGTATCTGTCTAAAACGCATTTTACGATTGCCTTGAACTTTTTCCATAAACACTCAACATTGTCAGTGTCGGAACAGAAATTTTAGTTTTGATCTGTTAGGTAGTGTGAAATCTGCCTTCTATTACTCTTGCTAAACAGATAAACCTTCCTCTCTTTTCTATATTCCTATTAACTTCTATACTCAGGGATGCTGCAACGGCCTTATGATCACTGATTCCCTGTTCTGCACATACAGAGTCGAAAAGTTCGGGTCTGTTATCAGTAGGTCCAAGATGTTATCTCCACGAGTCGGTTCTCTGTTTAATTGCTCGAGGTAATTTTCGGATAGTGCATTCAGTATAATGTCACTCGATGCTCTGTCCCTACCACCAGTCCTAAACATCTGAGTGTCCCAGTCTATATCTGGTAAATTGAAATCTCCACGTAAGACTATAACATGCTGAGAAAATTTATGTGAAATGTATTCCAAATTTTCTCTCAGTTGTTCTGCCACTAATGCTGCTGAGTCGGGAGGTCGGTACAAGGAACCAATTATGAACCTAGCTCGGTTGTTGAGTGTAACCTCCACCCATAATAATTCACAGGAACTATCCACTTCTACTTCACTACAGGATAAACTACTACTAACAGCGACAAACACGCCACCACTGGTTGCATGCAATCTATCCTTTCTAAACACCGTCTGTGCCTTTGTAAAAATTTCGGCAGAATTTATCTCTGGCTTCAGCCAGCTTTCTGTACCTATAACGATTTCAGCTTCGGTGCTTTCTATCAGCGCTTGAAGTTCCGGTACTTTACCAACGCAGCTTCGACAGTTTACAGTTACAATACCGATTGCTGCTTGGTCCCCGCATGTCCTGACTTTGCCCCGCACCCTTTGAGGCTGTTGCCCTTTCTGTACTTGCTTGAGGCCATCTAACCTAAAAAACCGCCCAGTCCACGCCACACAACCCCTGCTACCCGTGTAGCCGCTTGCTGCGTGTAGTGGACTCCTGACCTATCCAGCGGAACCCGAAACCCCACCACCCTATGGCGCAAGTCGAGGAATCTGCAGCCCACACGGTCGCAGAACCGTCTCAGCCTCTGATTCAGACCCTCCACTCGACTCTGTACTAAAGGTCCGCAGTCAGTGCTGTCGACGATGCTGCAGATGGTGAGCTCTGCTTTCATCCCGCTAGCAAGACTGGCAGTCCTCACCAAATCAGATAGCCGCCGGAAGACAGAGAGGATTTCCTCCGATCCATAGCGACACACATCATTGGTGCCGACATGAGCGACCACCTGCAGATGGGTGCAACCTGTACCCTTCATGGCATCCGGAAGGACCCTTTCCACTTCTGGAATGACTCCCCCCGGTATGCACACGGAGTGCACATTGGTTTTCTTCCCCTCTCTTGCCCCCATATCTCTAAGGGGCCCCATTACGCGCCTGACGTTGGAGCTCCCAACTACCAGTAAGCCCACCCTCTGCGACCGCCCGGATCTTGCAGACTGAGGGGCATCCTCTGGAACAGGACAAGCAGCCATGTCCGGCCGAAGATCAGTATCAGCCTGAGACAGAGCCTGAAACCGGTTCGTCAGACAAACTGGAGAGGCCTTCCGTTCAGCCCTCCGCAATGTCTTTCGCCCCCTGCCACACCTCGAGACGACCTCCCACTCTACCACAGGTGAGGGATCAGCCTCAATGTGGGAAGTATCCCGGGCAGACACAGTCGTAGTCCGATCGGGGGATGCGTGGGACGAGCTGGCCGTCCCCGACAAACCCCCATCCGGACCCCCACTGTGATGCCCATTGGCAACAGCCTAAAGCTGTGTGACTGAAGCCAACACTGCCTGAAGCTGGGAGCAAAGGGATGCCAACTCAGCCTGTTTCCGAACACAGCAGTTGCAGTCCCTATCCATGCTACAAACTGTTCTGCAAAGAACGTCTGAACTAATCTACAGAGAGCACAAACATGTCGACATCAAATTTAAACGGTTATTAAATGCAGTAATGCTGCTACTTGCGCACTGCTGACACACTGCTCGGCGGCGGAAGGAGACTACGCGATTTTACACTATTCAGGTACTAAAACGCGATGCTACAACTCTCAAATACTATAATACGCCCGAAATTTATGAAATAAACAATGCAAGTACCAAAAACACACAAAGAAATTAAGAATTCAACTATGTAACAAGTAAGTGAGCTAAGAGTATACGACTTGCTGCTGGCAGCTGCTTATCCAACGGCGGCAACTCTTGTGTATCCTTCTTTCCAACCACAAGTACCTCATTTTCCGGAATTTTTAGTTGCTGCAGTCTCCTTAAATGACTTTTTCCCAGAACTAGCTATAGCAAGAATCATTTATCCTGTACATCTATAAATTCTCCCTATATTTGGCGCTATCATTATCATTATAATTGTCATTATTGTTATTATTACTCTTTCCTGTCTCAGACGTTACATCTGGTTAAAAATGGAAAGTGACGCGGACCTTGATCAAGCATGACTTCCTTTTAACTTTACGGAATATGTTACATTGCATTTAGGAACTTTCGGGTAATTGAACATGTATCAATAATTACAGATTTCTGTAGTTGTGTATAAACGTTTGGATGTAGCTGTATTGCGTTGATGTACTGGTGGATATTGTGTGGTATGACTCCTGTAGTTGATAGTATAATTGGTATGATGTCAACTTTATCCTGATGCCACATGTCTTTGACTTCCTCAGCCAGTTGGATGATTTTTCAATTTTTTCTCCTGTTTTCTTCTGTATATTTGTTGTATTGGGTATGGATATTTCGATTAGTTGTGTTAATCTCTTCTTTTTATTTTTGAGTATGATGTCAGGTTTGTTATGTGGTGTTGTTTTATCTGTTATAATGGTTCTGTTCCAGTATAATTTGTATTCATCATTTTCCAGTATATTTTGTGGTGCATACTTGTATGTGGGAACGTGTTGTTTTATTAGTTTATGTTGTATGGCAAGTTGTTGATGTATTATTTTTGCTACATTGTCATGTCTTCTGGGGTATTCTGTATTTGCTAGTATTGAACATCCGCTTGTGATGTGATCTACTGTTTGTATTTGTTGTTTGCAAAGTCTGCATTTATCTGTTGTGGTATTGGGATCCTTAATAACATGCTTGCTGTAATATCTGGTGTTTATTGTTTGATCCTGTATTGCAATCATGAATCCTTCCGTCTCACTGTATGTATTGCCTTTTCTTAGCCATGTGTTGGATGCGTCTTGATCGATGTGTGGCTGTGTTAGATGATACGGGTGCTTGCCATGTAGTGTTTTCGTTTTCCAATTTACTTTCTTCGTATCTGTTGATGTTATGTGATCTAAAGGGTTGTAGAAGTGGTTATGAAATTGCAATGGTGGAGCCTATGTATTTATATGAGTGACTGCTTTGTGTATTTTGCTAGTTTCTGCTTGTTCGACAAAGAATTTTCTTAATTGTCTACCTGTCCATAATGTAGGTTTTTTATGCCGATAAATCCCCTTCCTCCTTCCTTTCTGCTTAATGTGAATCTTTCTGTTGCTAAATGTATGTGATGTATTCTATATTTGTGGCATTGTGATCGTGTAAGTGTATTGAGTGCTTCTAGGTCTGTGTTACTCCATTTCACTACTCCAAATGAGTTGGTCAATATTGGTATAGCAAAGGTATTTATAGCTTCTGTCTTGTTTCTTGCTGTCAATTCTGTTTTCAGTATTTTTGTTAGTCTTTGTCTATATTTTTCTTTTAGTTCTTCTTTAATATTTGTATTATCTATTCCTATTTTTTGTCTGTATCCTAGATACGTATAGGCACCTGTTTTTCCATCGCTTCTATGCAGTCGATGTGGTTATCCAATATGTAATCGTCTTGGTTAGTGTGTTTTCCCTTGACTATGCTATTTTTCTTACATTTGTCTGTTCCTAAAGCCATATTTATATCATTGCTGAATACTTCTGTTATCTTTAGTAATTGATTGTGTTGTTGATTTGTTGCTGCCAGTAGTTTTAGATCATCCATGTATAGCAAATGTGTGATTTTGTGTTGGTATGTTCCAGTAATATTGTATCCATAATTTGTATTATTTAGCATGTTGGATAGTGGGTTCAGAGCAAGGCAGAACCAGAAAGGACTTAATGAGTCTCCTTGGTATATTCCACGCTTAATCTATATTGGCTGTGATGTGATATTATTTGAATTTGTTTGGATATTAAGTATGGTTTTCCAATTTTTCATTACTATGTTTAGGAACTGTATCAATTTAGGATCTACTTTGTATATTTCCAATATTTGTAGTAACCATGAGTGGGGTACACTATCAAAAGATTTTGGTAATCAATGTATGCGTAGTGTAGCGACCTTTGTTTGGTTTTAGCTTGACACGTCACCTCTGCATCTATTATCAGTTGCTCTTTACATCCTCGTGCTCCTTTGCAACAGTCTTTTTGTTCTTCATTTATACGTTTGTTCTGTGTTGTATGTGTCATTAATTTCTGTGTAATGACTGAAGTTAATTTTTTGTATATTGTTGGTAGGCATGTTATGGGGCGATATTTTGCTGGGTTTGCTGTGTCTGCTTGATCGTTAGGTTTCAGATAAGTTATTCCATGTGTAATTGTATCAGGGAGTGTGTATGGGTCCGCAATGTAACTGTTAAATAATTTAGTTAGAAGTGAATGTGTTGAGGTGAACTTCTTTAGCCAGAAATTTGCTATTTTATCTTTTCCAGGGGCTTTCCAATTTTGCGCTGAATCAATAGCTCGGGTGACTTTATGTTGCACAATTATCACTTCAGGCATTCGTGGTATCATCTTGTATGTGTCTGTTTCTGCTTGTATCCACCGTGCATGCCTGTTATGTAGTACTGGATTTGACCATATGTTGCTCCAGAAGTTTTCCCTGTCTGTTGTGTTTGGTGGATTGTCTATTTAAATGTGTGTTATCTATTGTCTGATAAAATTTCTTTTGGATTGTGTTGAATGTTTGGTTTTGTTTCCTTCTATTTTCACTTTTTTTTTGTATCTTCTAAGTCGTTTGGCCAATTCTTGTAATTTCTGCTTCTTTTCATCTAATTGCTCTATCGCTTCTTGCTGTGAGATTTTACCTAACATTTTTCGTTTGTTGTCTGATGTTTCACTTCTTATAAATTGTGTTAGCTGTCCGATGTCTTTTCTCAGTTTTTCTATTCTGATCTGTAGCCTGTGTTTCCATGCTGGTTTTGTGAGTTTCTTCTGTGTGTTGGTTTGTTCTGATCTCTGCCTAGTATTTATATTTAGTGTAATGAGTGCTCTTATATAAACCAGTAGTTGTAACTCTTCCATAGTTGTATTTTCATTTATTTTGTTGTGTATAATTGTGTTGGTAGTTTTTATTGTTGTTTCGACTTGTGGGTTATTTGGTGGTCTATGCAAGAATGGTCTAATGTCTGTATTTGTGTCTTTGTATTCTATATATGTTAGCTGAAATTTTTCTTCTATATCTAACATGTGTGTCACTTCATGTCCTATTTGTGCTTGTTCTGGTGGCTGTCTTAAGATTTCGTTTTCCTCTGATTGTTTAATTGACGTGTGTTGTTCTTTGTTTGTTTGTTCTGGGATATTTGATTCCATTATTGTATTTTCTTCTTCTTCTGATTGCACATTATTTTGTTCCAGTACTTGTTGTATTTGTTGTTTGATATTTTTTAATTCTGACTGGGATATCCTGTTATTTTTTATTATTACACGGATCTGATCAGCTAGTCGTTGTTCTGTTAACAATTTTAATTCCGGGTATCTGGTAATAAATTTTGTGTATACATGTGATCTGTATCCAGTTATTTTGGTTCCTAAGTTTGTTGCTTGGTAATAACAGAACACGAGGTGTCGGTTAACTTCATGTGACCATCTCATCCTCTGTCTTTGTTTTCCTTCTAGAGTAGTTGCAGGAAGCATATTCTGCAAAACACCTCTATATGGATTTAAATCATTTTCCGTGTGGCTAGCAGTGTCGTTACCATTGTGGACGGGCATAGGGTTCAAGAGTCGTCCCCGACCATGACAGCGCTTGTCCGAGGCTTCATTAGTTCTGTCCTGATCAACTAATCAAACTAAAAGGGGGGTTAGCCCTATTAGTGGTTTGTTCTTTTCGTCGCCTTTTACGACTGGCAGAACATACCGAAAGCCTATTCTTTTCCCGGGGTCTATTATTATTATTATTCTTTACTTTCTCAGACGTTAAGTCTGGTTAAAAAATGAAAAATGACGCGGACCTTGATCAGGCGTCACTTCCTTTTAACTGTATGGTATGTGTTATATTGCATTTAGGAACTTTCGGGTAATTGAACATGTATCAATAATTACTGATTTCTGTAGTTGTATATATACGTTTGGATGTAGCTCTATTGCATTGATGTACTGGTGGATATTGTGTGGTATGACTCCTGTAGTTGATAGTATAATTGGTATGATGTCAACTTTATCCTGATGCCACATGTCTTTGACTTCCTCAGCCAGTTGGATGTATTTTTCAATTTTTTCTCCTGTTTTCTTTTGTATATTTGTCGTATTGGGTATGGATATTTCGATTAGTTGTGTTAATTTCTTCTTTTTATTGGTGAGTATGATGTCAGGTTTGTTATGTGGCGTTGTTTTATCTGTTATAATGGTTCTGTTCCAGTATAATTTGTATTCATCATTCTCCAGTACATTTTGTGGTACATACTTGTATGTAGGAACTTGTTGTTTTAAAAGTTTATGTTGTAAGGCAAGCTGTTGATGTATTATTTTTGCGACATTGTCATGTCTTCTGGGGTATTCTGTATTTGCTAGTATTGTACATCCGCTTGTGATGTGATCTACTGTTTCTATTTGTTGTTTACAAAGTCTGCATTTATCTGTTGTGGTATTGGGATCTTTAATAATATGCTTGCTGTAATACCTGGTGTTTATTGTTTGATCCTGTATTGCAATCATGAATCCTTCTGTCTCACTGTATATATTGCCTTTTCTTAGCCATGTGTTGGATGCGTCTTGATCGATGTGCGGCTGTGTTAGATGATACGGGTGCTTGCCATGAAGTGTTTTCTTTTTCCAATTTACTTTCTTCGTATCTGTTGATGTTATGTGGTCTAACGGGTTGTAGAGGTGGTTATGAAATTGTAGTGGTGTAGCCGATGTATTTATATGGGTGATTGCTTTGTGTATTTTGCTAGTTTCTGCTCGTTCTATAAAGAATTTTCTTAAATTGTCTACCTGTCCATAATGTAGGTTTTTTATGTCGATAAATCCCCTTCCTCCTTCCTTTCTGCTTAATGTGAATCTTTCTGTTGCTGAATGTATGTGATGTATTCTATATTTATGGCATTGTGATCGTGTAAGTGTATTGAGTGCTTCTAGGTCTGTGTTACTCCATTTCACTACTCCAAATGAGTAGGTCAATATTGGTATAGCAAAGGTATTTATAGCTTCTGTCTTGTTTCTTGCTGTCAATTCTGTTTTCAGTATTTTTGTTAGTCTTTGTCTATATTTTTCTTTTAGTTCTTCTTTAATATTTGTATTATCTATTCCTATTTTTTGTCTGTATCCTAGATATTTATAGGCATCCGTTTTTTCCATCGCTTCTATGCAGTCGCTGTGGTTATCCAATATGTAATCTTCTTGTTTAGTGTGTTTTCCCTTGACTATGCTATTTTTCTTACATTTGTCTGTTCCAAACGCCATACTTATATCGTTGCTGAATACTTCTGTTATCTTTGGTAATTGGTTGAGTTGTTGATTTGTTGCTGCCAGTAGTTTTAGATCATCCATGTATAGCAAATGTGTGATTTTGTGTGGGTATGTTCCAGTAATATTGTATCCATAATTTGTATTATTTAGCATGTTGGATAGTGGGTTCAGAGCAAGGCAGAACCAGAAAGGACTTAATGAGTCTCCTTGGTATATTCCACGCTTAATCTGTATTGGCTGTGATGTGATATTATCTGAATTTGTTTGGATATTAAGTGTGGTTTTCCAATTTTTCATTACTATGTTTAGGAACTGTATCAATTTAGGATCTACTTTGTATATTTCCAATATTTGTAGTAACCATGAGTGGGGTACACTATCAAAAGCTTTTTGGTAATCAATGTATGCGTAGTGTAGAGACCTTTGTTTAGTTTTAGCTTGATATGTCACCTCTGCATCTATTATCAGTTGCTCTTTACATCCTCGCGCTCCTTTGCAGCAGCCATTTTGTTCTTCATTTATAATTTTGTTCTGTGTTGTATGTGTCATTAATTTCTGTGTAATGACTGAAGTTAATATTTTGTAGATTGTTGGTAGGCATGTTATGGGGCGATATTTAGCTGGGTTTGCTGTGTCTGCTTGATCTTTAGGTTTCAGGTAAGTTATTCCATGTGTAAGTGTATCGGGGAATATGTATGGGTCTGCAATGTAACTGTTAAATAATTTAGTTAGATGTGAATGTGTTGAGGTGAACTTCTTTAGCCAGAAATTTGCTATTTTATCATTTCCAGGGGCTTTCCAATTGTGCGTAGAATTAATTGCTCGGGTGACTTCATGTTGCAAAATTATCACTTCAGGCATTTGTGGTATCATCTTGTATGTATCTGTTTCTGCTTGTATCCACCGTGCATGCCTGTTATGTTGCACTGGGTTTGACCATATGCTGCTCCAGAAGTGTTCCATGTCTCTTATGTTTGGTGGATTGTCTATTTTTATGTGTGTGTTATCTATTGTTTGGTAAAATTTCTTTTGGTTTGTGTTGAATGTTTGGTTTTGTTTCCTTCTATTTTCACTTTTTTTGTATCTTCTAAGTCGTTTCGCCAAAGCTTGTAATTTTTGCTTCTTTTCATCTAATTGCTCTATTGCTTCTTGTTGTGAGACTTTACCTAACCTTTTTCGTTTTTTGTCTGATATTTCATTTCTTATAAATTGTGTTAACTGTCCGATGTCTTTTCTCAGTTTTTCTATTCTGATCTGTAGCCTGTGTTGCCATGCTGGTTTTGTGGGTTTCTTCTGTGTGTTGGTTGGTTCTGATATCTGCCTAGTGTGTATATTTAGTGTAGTGAGTGCTCCTACATAAACCAGTAGTTGTAACTCTTCCATAGTTGTGTATTCATTTATTTTGTTGTGTATGATTGTGTTGATAGTTTTTATTGTTGTTTCGACTTGTGGGCTATTTGGTGGTCTATGCAAGAATGGTCTAATGTCTGTATTTGTGTCTTTGTATTCTATATATGTCAACTGAAATTTTTCTTCTATATCTAACATGTGTGTCACTTCGTGTTCTATTTGTGCTTGTGCTGGTGGCTGTCTTAAAATTTCATTTTCCTCTGATTGTTTAATTGATGCGTGTTCTTTGTTTGTTTGCTCTGGGATGTTTGAGTCCATTACTGTATTTTCTTCTTCTTCTTCTAATTGCACATTATTTTGTTCCAGTATTTGTTGTACTTGTTGTTTGATGTTTTCTAATTCTGACTGGGGTATCCTGTTATTTTTTATTATTACACGGATCTGATCAGCTAGACGTTGTTCTGTTAAAAATTTTAATTCTGGGTATCTGGTAATAAATGTTGTGTATACTTGTGATCTGTATCCAGTTGTGTTGGTTCCTAGGTTTGTTGCTTGGTAATAACAGAGCATGAGGTGTCGATTAACTTCATCTGACCATCTCATCCTCTGTCTTTGTTTTCCTTCTAGGGTGGTTGCAGGAAGCATATCCTGCAAAACACCTCTATTTGGATTTAAATCATTTTCCAGTTGGCTAGCAGTGTCATTACCATTGTGGGCGGGCATAGGGTTCAAGCGCCGTCCCCGACCATGACGGCGCTTGTCCGAGGCTTCTTTAGTTCTGTCCTGAACCAAGTAATCACACTAAAAGGGGGGTTAGCCCTATTAGTGGTTTGTTCTTTTCGTCGCCTTTTACGACTGGCAGAACATACCGGAGGCCTATTCTTTTCCCGGGCCTCCACGGGGTTTATTATTATTATTATTATTATTATTAGTGCCAGCCACTGTGGTTGAGCGGTTCTAGGAGCATCAGTCCAGAACCGCGCTTCTGCTGCGGTCGCAGGTTCGAGTGTTGCCTCGGGCATGATGTGTGTGATGTCATTAGGTTAATTAGGTTTAAGTAGTTGTAAGTCTAGGGGACTGATGACCTCAGATGTTAAGTCCCATAGTGCTCAGAGCCATTTGAACCATTTTCCTATCATTGGCAGTATCTGTAGTTGTACATATACTGCTAGTATTAACCTGGTTACTTCATAGCATAATTTAATCACATTGTCGCTCCAGATACTGAAATGATTTTAATACCACTTGTCATATTAAAATTGTTACGTCTTAGGAAACTATGACGTAAAAATGGTACTGTGCAGGAATGGCCTTGTTAGCAGCGGGTAAGGTGGTGGGGAAACGGGTTGAAAGAAAGTGTTCTTTGCTTGAAATGACGCCAATTATTGGCAGAAGAACCAACAGATGCGAATTCAAATAGGAACCATGAGTCAGGTCTGGGGACGGGAGGGGGAGCCAAGACATAGTGGTGGTCGAAACATAATTCGCAGCACACTTAGGTGAAGTTGAAGAAAAGTGGTGGCTGCCATTCGGACAAGTCAGAATGGTGTGGCAGCTACAGATACAATGTCCTCTCTGCAGCAGCACAGGGAAGAGAAGATGGTGTTCACAGCTGCAGGGCGCGCGGCAGAGAGTGCGTTTTCGGCCGACGGTCGGCAGGGTACCTCCAGCACGGGCACACGATTTCCTCCGCCTTGATTGGCCAGGAGCCAAGAAAACTGCGGGGGCGGCATGGAAAGTTCCGAAGCGTGGCTTGGTCAGCTTCGCCTAGGTGGCGTTACCTCACCAGCACACGAGGGAGGCGCGTGATTGAGATTGCCTACCTCGGTGCTGACTTTCTGCTACCATATCTTGGGACGGGAAAATTACAGGCTGCTGAAGCTACCGGCTAATGCTTGACCATAACAAGAGAACGAAATAAATCTTTTGAAATAAAATAATGATAGAATCCCCTACTATCTGGCTCAACCTTATAGTACTGTATGCACGAAACCCTGAGCTTATGTGGGAGAGGATCTCAGGCCATAATCAGATCAGGTTAAATAAATAAATAAGTAAACAAATAAATAAGAAAATTAGAAGAGAATTGAAATGTTTCCACATATATAAGTGATAAAACTACTGGCAGTGCAAAATGAACCGAACTCTATGGACGTAAATTGAGGTCCATTTGTTATTGATGAAGGAGTCAGAATGCACCCCTAAAGCGGTAATGCGTGTGAGGACCTTTATAGCATAAGTATAGGTTGTGGAAGTTATCATGGTTGCAAAAGAGAAGACAGTTCTAACGTCAACTACCATGAGCCACAAGGACCCCAATAAATGACTGGTAAAATCCAAGTGCAGTGCGGACCATGGATAAGAGGTGATAGCCTGGGAAAGTAGCACCTAGCTGGGGCAGCCTGCTTGCTCTGACATGTAGCGCAGGATGTAGCTACACTTCGCAGGTAACGCGTTGGCGTGCCAGCTTCTTCGTAAGTACCACACCCCAATGGGCCTATGGAGCAGGTAGACAACCCCATGCTACCGTGTGGGGGTGATGACTCTTGTCTTTCATCTCCTCCTATTGGATGACCACTGTAAAGTGGAAAGAGCCTGCCGTCAGGATCAGAAAGCCTGGACATACACTTGTGCTGAGACCTCATCGTGCCAGAATTTGTGGATATAGTGCAACACCACCTGCAGCGCCAGATCTTCTGCTGTGTGATGTCTGATAAGATGAACGTCCAATGGAGGCCTCGCAACTGCTTCTTCCACTTAGCTTCGGGATCTGCGTTGAAATCTGGCTCCTGAGCTAGATGCAGGCGTGACAGTAAGTTAGCATTAGCGTCTTTCATTGTGGATCTATATTTGACATCTTAATTGTAGCTGGAAAGCAACAATGCCACGTGGAAGAGACGATGCACTGTCTTGGTTTCCATGAGGGCAGAGGACTTTAACAGCAGGAGCAGAGTCTTATGGTCAGTTAGGAGTGTGAAAGTTCTGTCATTAGCGTAGTTATAGAAACTCTTGATAAAGATAGTGCCCAGGGCTTGTTTTCCGATTTGGCTGTAATTCTTTGAGATGCATTTAGTCTTAAATACAGAGGCTATGGGGACGCTCCACTCCATCAGTCATATAACACAGCACCCAGCAGAATATTATGATCTCATTGATGGCCAGGAGGAGAGGTTTTGTGGGGTCGTAGGACGCACTTCAACTCAGGTCTATATTTAGGTACCATTAGTTTCTGAATGGCCACCTTGTATGTGTGAATCCTGAAGGCACCAAAGATGTATCCAAGGTGTTTCACTTGATGCACAAAAAGTCACATTTATCATTATTGCTTTTATGTTCATTCGCCAAAAGGTATAGAATAACATATCCTGGTTTTTGGTGAGGTCTGCGTTTTGATGGCCACCAGAAAGTCGTAAAGGTAGTTTGCTGTTCCACAAACGCGTTGCACTAAATGTTCGAGCTACTGCTGGGAGATGGCAGGCATAATAGGGATTCCAAATGGCAGTCAGTTGTATCGATAAAGGCCAAAGATGTAGCTAATGACTAACACTTCACAAAATGACGCATGCTGTCGCCAAACCGAAGATAGGTGCTGTGAAGGTCAATTTTTGCGAATTGCTTTCCCCCAGCTGGTTTCGCCATAATGTATTCCACTTTGGGAGGGAATTAATTGTTGCTTTCAAATCACCACAAATTGCGAATGCGCCCCTGGGTTTTTCTATCATGATGTTGGGCATCACCCATCAGCTGTTGGAAGCATGCGTCAGTATCCCTTCATCTTGGAGACACTAAATCTTGAGATGAAATTTGTCTCAAAGAGGAAACGGCACCATCCATGCTTTACAAAACTTGGGACAGCTGTTGGCAACAGGGTTACTTGTGCCTCGAGGTTGGTGACCCTAGCGGAATGTGGAGGAGAGAGTGATGGGAGCTTGGGAAAATAATCGGAGGTATATGAGCTGTAGCTTAAGGCGTTGATGGTGGTGGCTGCTTGTGGATTTTCAAACCCAAGGCGTTAATGATGTCAAGACCAAGGAAAAATTTGAAGCTCTGGGGGCAGCCACCACAAGGAACCTGGCAGTAAGGACTGTTGACTCATGTGACATCTGAGCCAAGAAGACATCTGTGATTGCTATGAGATCGTTACTGAAGCTGTGGAAAGGTGTGTTACATTGTTGGAGCAGAGGCACTATCATCTTTTGTTATGTGGGACGGTAAGTGACGGTGGTGGATGAGCCCACATGAATATACAAGTGAACAGGAACTAAAGTTAATATCTTCTGCGTTGTTAGGCCGGGTCATATTTCCTCTACAAAAACTTGACGCCGTCTAACAACCCAGAAGATTTTAACTTTAGGGCCAACGGCCACGAAAGCCTACAGACGTACATGAACAGGAACTCCTTCAAGTGTCACTCTGATGGACACCACAGACTTGGAATATAGCTAACCTGATTGCACAAACGACACGTAAAGTAGTATTATTGCTTGGTTTTATCACCAGAGTGCTGAGAGTCCATATACAGGCAATCGACACTCTGGGCAAGTTTCTCAGCGGTGCCCACATTGTAGCCCTTGATATTAATAATGGGTATATAACGGAAGTGGTAAATATAGCTGGGCATGGAGGATCTTTGTCTGCCTTCCAGGGTTGCTTGAACAGGGTAGGCCCACCGCAGGATGGACGAGAGGCAAAATCAGGGCCTGGATCTTACAGTGTCGCAGACGAACATAAAGACTGTTCAAATGCACAGATAATAGGGTGCTGTACCTCTAAGGACGGGTCTTTGCACAGCCTAGGGAGTGGACCAACACCAAGTTTCTAATGAGGGAGGACGCGTAAGGCTGCTTCCACTGGCCACTGCCGCAATGGAACCGACGCTCCAGAAATCACCCTTGCAGTAGCGCACTCCAAACTCGATGGGATTTGGAAGATAGTTTATGACAACTGAAAAATTTATCACCGGCAGTCGGCGCGTACACCTGGGAATCAAAATAGTCTAAAAGACATATTTTGAATGTGACATAAAGGAGGTCATAGGGCTTAGTTTCTGGCTCTAGCTGTTACTGCTAGATCAGATGCCAGGCTTGGAGTCCTATACGAGCCTGCAGGAAAGTTCATTGCTGCGTATCACTGTGACGCAACAAGACCAGCGCTCTACTTTGCGGTTGAGCTGTCACAAGGGCGTGAGTATCAGGAGGCTGTTCTGTACGGAAAAATCTATGTGTATAAAGCCTCCACTGAACTACATACCTAAGTAGGTGATAGCTGCCAGACATTCAACGAGAAATTCTTTGGTGTGTTGCGTTCTCTGCAGCAGAACGATCATCAAATGAGTTACGTCCACTGCGTCTGCAGGGACTGCATTTGAGAAACTACTAAAAAACAGAAGTAGGCTACCTGAGTAAGATATCAACTAAAGAGCCAGGTAGTTACCGTAACACATGTTTATTTCTCTCACATAACATTAATAAAATCTTCACTGTATCATGAAGGTTAAATTCTTTAAAGGCTGAAAGAAAGGAAAATTCTTCCACAAGCGAAACAGTAAACAATAATTTTTAAATGACAAACAAATATGCCGTTTCTGAGACACAAAAACTGGTAACCAACTTCCTCAAGAAGTGGAAATAGTCACAATTCTTTTTAAAGTTGATCCAGATATTGAAATCTGAATAAAGTTAAATTCAGCATGAAGTAAGTTCCTCAGTCCTTGGGTTTTAAAACGAGGTCTGCACCCTAGCTTAAGATGTGGGAACTCTTTCAAGGTATCTTACAGTAGTACTTCACACGAGAAGCATCAACGGTGAAACAGTTTAGAAAATTTGGTAAGTCCGGTATGGATAGACGTCCAAAATAAAGTCTTGGCAGTATCACGTAGTGGAAGAAAAGAAACAGTAAAAATTTTACCAAGTCCTAGCTATCACTTCGCTGATCACACTTATAGTCCAGACGGAGGGGCCAGCGTGCTGCCCTGGACGGTAAAGGCCGAGTCCGGAGCGAAACGTAGCGGAGATGTTCTGGTCAGTGCTCGCTGCGGTGGAACTGCTCTGTGAAAATACTCTACTGTCGTCGTTCAGTCCGCCTGGCGTCCTGCCAAGAACGCTGCTGTCGCCACCTGCTCCTCTGGATGCGAATTTCCAGAGTTCAGAGTTCCCACGTAGTCTGTTCCATGGGGGAGGATCTGCCGACAATTCAAGCGACTCTGAAGTTGTGCAGTGTGCAGTCGGCAACACGGTACTGTGCACGTGTGCTTTACAATATCTGCCTTGGTACTTGGATGGTTCTTCTGGAGCTGAGAACAGGGTTTCATTGCAGAGTGTTGTGTATTTAGTCATTATACTTTTCTTACTACAAAGGCTTTCTGTGTGTGGTTGTTTTACGATGAGCTTCCGTGGTTGCCTGGTGCTGCACTTGAGAATTATTAGGGTAGTACATATGTCTGGTGGTCTGTAGTTCATATCCATCAGGTGCTCTGCAAACGTGAAATGGAGTGCTATTACTCCTAATTGCCCTTCTCTGTTCAGCATATGTAATGTTGAAATTTATGACTGTCTGTCAGATGTAAAGTAAATTGTAGTTGTGAACCTAAGTTGACTGAATTCAGACTTGTCAGACTCATTTATTACGTATAGACTTTGTACTGTATGCAATTTTCAGTGCCTGTTTTTTGAATATAGTGCAAATCCTGTGAGCTGCTTTGTTATCGTACCTGAGTTTGCGCCATTTGATTAAAGCTGCACATGATTCTTGTTCTGATGTCTTATATGTGAAGATGTTGTGTGTTTAACTTTCTAGCATATGTGCTTTTTGTAGTGATTTCTTGCATCTGTGCTTTTTGTACTGGTGTCGATTTGTTTGTTCATGTATCTTAGCAGTCTCTCTCACTTTTGGTTTCATTTTCGGGTTTAGATTGTATGTCATGTTTGTTCTCGATCTATTCTGAACATATATTTCTTTTATTCCCTATATCTGATGTTTGCAATTGTTGTTAGTGACTGTAGTCTTATTCATTCCTGACAAAATTTATTAGAAATTTGCCATTTTTTGCGTGATATAGGGTAGCCCGAGTTTATGTGTATGACTGTGTCGAGGTTCGTTGGTTTTCTGTACATGAAAAACTAATTTCGGATGTTAGATCTGTGTATTGTGATGTGTAAGAAATTTAACTTCTTAGCACTTTCAGTTTCTATGGTGCATTTATCTGTCGGTGAGCTGTGTTTAGGTCGTCGAGAAGGTGTTTCATCTACACTACTGCCCATTAAAATTGTTACACCATGCGGATGATGAACAGCTATTCATTGGACAAATATACTAGAACTGACATGTGATAACATTTACACGCAATTTGGGTGCATAGATCCTGAGAAATCAGTACCCAGAACAACCACCTCTGGCCGTAATAACGGCCTTGATACGCCTGGGTATTGAGTCAAACAGAGCTTGGATGGCGTGTACAGGTACAGCTGCCCATGCAGCTTCAACACGATATCACAGTTCATCAAGAGTAGTGACTGGCGTATTGTGACGAGCCAGTTGCTCAGTCACCATTGACCAGACGTTTTCATTTGGTGGGAGATATGGAGAATTTGCTGGCCAGGGCAGCAGTCGAATATTTTCTGTATCCAGAAACGCCCGTACAGCACCTGCAACATGCGGTCGTGCATTATCCTGCTGAATTGTAGGGTTTCGCAGGGATCGAATGAAGGGTAGAGCCATGGGTCGTAACACATCTGAAATTTAACGTCCACTGTTCAAAGTGCCGTCAATGCGAACAAGAGGTGACCGGGACGTGTAACCAATGGCACCCCATACCATCACGCCGCATGATACGCCAGTATGGCGATGACGAATACAAGCTTCCAATGTGCATTCACCACGATGTCGCCAAACACGGATGCAACCATCATGATGCTGTAAACATAACCTGGATACATCCGCAAAAACGACGTTTTGCCATTCGTGCACCCAGGTTCGTCGTTGAGTACACCATCGCAGGCACTCCTGTCTGTGATGCAGCGTCAAGGGTAACCGCAGCCATGGTCTCCGAGCTGACAGTCCATGCTGCTGCAAACGTCGTGGAACTGTTCGTGCAAATTGTCGTGTCTTACAAACGTCCCCATCTCTTGACGCAGGGACTTAGACGTGACTTCACGATCCGTTACACCCATGTGGATAAGATGCCTGTCATCTCGACTGCCAGTGATACAAGGCCATTGGAATACAGCACGGCGTTCCGTATTACCATCCTGAACCCACCGATTCCACATTCTGCTAACAGTCATTGGATCTCGACCAATGCTAGCAGTAATGTCGCGATACGATAAACCGCAATCGCGATAGGCTACAATCCGACCTTTATCAAAGCCGGAAACGTGATGGTACGTTTTTCTCCTACTTACACGAGGCATCACAGCAACGTTTCACCAAGCAACGCCGGTCAACTGCTGTTTGTGTATGATAAATCGGTTGGAAACTTTCCTCATGTCAGCACGTAGTAGGTGTCGCCACCGGCGCCAACGTTGTGTGAATGCTCTGAAAAGCTAATCGTTTCCATATAACAGCATCTTCTTCCTGTCGGTTAAATTTCGCGTCTGTATCACGTCATGTTCGTGGTGTAGCAGTTTTAATGGCCAGTAGTGGAGAAGGCAGATTATGACAAATACGCAATGATGCCAATGTATCGTTCTCTGTTGTTTAAGAAGATGTTGACTACAGGTTCAAATGTTCAAATGTATGTGAATTCGTAAGGGACCAAACTGCTTACGTCATCGTTCCCTAGCAACTTACACACTACTTAAACTAACTTATGCTAAGAACAACACACACACCTATGCCCGAGGGAGGACTCGAACCTACGGCGTGAGGGACCGCGCAGTGCGTGACATGATGCATCAAACCGCGCGGCAACTTCGCGCGGCTGACTACAGGTCCACTGATCACTAATCCCATGGGGACCCTATCTTGTAAGCAGAACAGGTTGTGAAATGAAAAATCATTTTACTCAGTGATTAACTGCGGATATTTGTGATCTCTTCCACATGTAGTTTCTGAACGTTATTTTGTTGTTTAGAGTGTTGCTTGATGATATTCGTCCTTTCTGTTGTAGGGATGTTGGTGTACATGGATGTAATAATAAAATATGTGAGCTTTGCTGATGTGGAGATGGTAATGTTTCTCATCTTTTGCTATCAACTTCTACGTGTTTCCTACACTCCTCTTGTGTGCGAACACGTGGTACATCTGTTAGTATATGTGTTTGTCTCTAGCTAGGTGTACTTCTCAAATGTTCAAGCGGCAAGATTTGAAATTCTAAATTACGAATTTTTTGTAAACTGTTTGAAGTCAGTGACTTAAGGTTCTTTTGCTTTAGCCATTCCATTTCTTGCTTCGTGAATATGTGTGAGATGTTTTTTAGTGAATAACGATTATTTTCCTTGTATCTTAGTGTTGAATCACTTTACTTTATTGTTATCTTCTGCACTGCATTGAGTATAAATTCTCACTCGTTTCTAGTCATTTTATTATGTATTTGATTCTGTTTATACACTATCTACTGTCTTGTGTGTAACCTGTGTGTTAACACTGTATTTAGGACCTCTTTCTATCAGGTGTACTTCTGTCTTTGTGGATTGTATGCCAATGAAATTGGGCGATCATTTTTCGAATTTCTGTCTGTTTGTCTACTGTTTCTAACATTTGCTGGTATTCACACCTATACTCTGCTCTATTAGTCTAATTCCCAATGAATGAAGTAAATCGACAGGAATCTATGCTGATGATTATCTGGAGGAAGCAAAGGGCCAATCCTCTTCTAAATTTGATCCTGAATCTTAAAGAAAAACTGTCTTTTGACTTCTGTATGCACACGAAATGAAGACATCCGGAGGCAGGCATTATCTTTCCTAACTATGTTTAAAAATGCCCCCATAAATTACATTAGCACAGAAATAGAATCTTCAGGGGTTTTTCTGGCTCACCTAGTACTGGAAATGAGATTTTGTCGCCAGTATTCGCACAGGAGTAGGGTCTTCAGGGGTTCTTCTGGCTCACCTAGTACTGGAAATGATATTTTGCCCCAGTGCAGCACATACTGAAAGTCTCTTCCTTCCATTTCAAAACATTCAGTGCCTACATTTTTGATTCATCCTCGCTAACATTTCTCTTGGGAGTATCATCGGATTTTAAAGCTGCACCTCTGCAAAAACTCTCCAGTCATGCCAGGCGGTGTAGCAATTTAATATCATAAACTGTGTGGACAATAACACTGGATTCGCATTGCCATGAAATAGTCTATAAACACTAAGAGCTGCTGACCACCATGCTAGAGTCGTCTGTATACCAACCATGTATACCGAATTTAAAAGTGTTAATAATACTAAAAAGATGTAATTAAAATTTGGAATGTAGCCTACTTTATTATTCATGAATCAAGCAATGTCGATAGAAAAATGTCATCGAAATCGATTCAGCGGTTTAGTCGTGAAAACGTAACAGACAGAGTTACATTGGCATTTATAATATCAGCATGAAGTATCCTACTTAGGTCAAAATATTTCACAGGGAAAGGGAGGGATGTCAGTGTCCATTGGGCACAGTACTTCAGTAAACGATCGCATACCCATCATCGTGTACTGATGAACTGACTAGGAACTGGCATAGAGACTTTAACTCATTCTTCGCTACCTACGACCTACTGCTCTGTCCACTACATGTGGCTAATATGTCCTACCCCTCCCACCTCTCTATTGCCTTATCGCTCCAACTCCGGTCCACACGCAAGAATACATGCTGGCAAAGTGCAGCTCTTGCTCCTCCGGCTTGCGAAGTCAGTTTATTGCTGGACCTCCTTCCTTTTCTCTGTCACACTAAGTTTGGTTTCTCAGGATTTACTAAGGATGCAGCCATGATCATGACTTATCAGTTATTTCCTCACTCTAAATTCGATAGATTACTTTACGACAGAGTGCAAATGTCATACGACTGTGTCAGAAAGTTTGCACTTTCGTAATCCGTTCCGTGTAGTTCTGGTAGACAGTGTTCCCTTTCTGCCAACTTGTCAGAGTGTTGCAGTTTAATGTCCCATACTCAGAGTTTCAAACCCAAACCAATATCAACTATACAGGCAGTAGAACGAGAAAAGGAACCTCAGCAGTATGTGGCCACTACAATAATTCCATTTTGTAGTCACGTATCTGATAATATAGGACGAACACTGGTGGTGGTTAGTGTTTAACGTCCCGTCGACAACGAGGTCATTAGAGACGGAGCGCAAGCTCGGGTTAGGGAAGGATTGGGAAGGAAATCGGCCGTGCCCTTTCAAATGGACGAACACTGTCGAAATACAAAGTGAAAACCATTGTCCTCATACCAGCTAAACATACGCACCAATTGGTATTATGAAGGACAGCCTCGGACTGCGGATGCCTGGGGTGGCGTGACATAAGTGGGTCAGAAGGTGCATACCGTCCAAGATGGCTTCCATTAAGACGCAAGGTATACGGAAGTCGGCAGACATGGAACATTGCCTGTCGAAATCGCACAGACTGAATTACGATCAAGGTAACGTCCTGATTAAGACATCTAACTTCTGGAGTCATATCATTAAAGAATCTGTCAAGATTAGAGAAAGATGATCAATCATAAGGGGCTACATCCTTAATACTGCCCAGGAACCCGTACTTAACCTGATTAAGAAGAGGAAGGAGATACTCATAACGAACTCAATTTAGTGGAAGGCGCAGTGACGGTGGCGATGCTGCCTGCACTCGCACCTGGATGTGGAGTACCGAGTTACGAAGCGGCGGGTTGGGGGAGGAGACGACAGCTGAATTTCCAGCGCTGTGTGTCAGGCGGACTGTCCACAGAGTTTCAGGTAGGAAGTAGGGCAAGTGGGGGATCTTATAAAAGCCCCAACTGCTAAACAGTCAATCCACCTGTGCACCTGTTTATGGCAACGTGCCTGTGGGTCACTGACATCCTGCCGTTCGTCTGTGAACTATCTCGTCAGGAGTTATGCTAGGAGATGTTGATTAATAATATCTTATTTATGTCATAAAGAAGAACTGCAAGAAGAATTATTTGGCAACTCTGAAAACGAAAATGAGATTTCGTACTGTATTTAATAAGCTGCTTGAGATGAATATCAGGCTAGACGATAGAATAATTGTGAGAAATGTAGTTTAACCTATTGTTACCAACACAGAATTCTTACGAAAACTTTAAAGCTGCTGCACTCTCTAGAACCGCTTTTCTAATACTTTTCCTTTATAGAAATGACTAGGCTTTTGAGTTTATTAAATTGTCTTAGATTCAGATCATTACGCACAAGGCTTCTGAAATTGAGATTGTTTGAAACAATTTATGATAAGAAAGTTAACTGTATTTTGGATGATGCACATAAATTTAAAGTGTCTGTTACATAGTTTAAAGGATTTATAAGAGTGCTTTCAAAAAAATGGTTCAAATAGCTCTGAGCACTATGGGACTCAACTGCTGAGGTCATTAGTCCCCTAGAACTTAGAACTAGTTAAACCTAACTAACCTAAGGACATGACAAACATCCATGCCCGAGGCAGGATTCGAACCTGCGACCGTAGCGGTCTTGCGGTTCCAGACTGCAGCACCTTTAACCGCACGGCCACTTCGGCCGGCTAAGAGTGCTTTGAAATGCTAAATAATAAGTGTTCTCATATTATGCAAAGATAGACTAGAAAGGATACCAACAACGGAAATTTAATTTTCCTTACACACTAATATTTTCTTTCGAAATTTCTTGAAATTTTATTTTATTTCATTGATTGTGCGTAAAATGTGGTATGGTGGTCCTGCGAGGGAAACGTGGCAGATCTGTGAGTATTTTTTGGAAAAGGAATAAATTAAATAGAAAAGGAGGGAAGGGAGATCACTTCTGAGTGAAAAGAAGCCAAGCGTAAAAGTCCGCTCTTAGCCTCACTTATTCAATGACTTTCAAACTGTACTCCAGTGTTACATAATATATGAATACTGCAGTTTACACTAACCTCTAGTGTTCGCAGATTCACCTTTTACGTCTGCACTATATGTATGTGCTCTGTGTTTCTTCAGCTAAGCTGGGCTTCTATTCTTTGTTATCTAGCCAATGGGAATAATTTGATGAGTCTGTTGTTGTGGCCTCAAATATTCCGGTGGGCGACAGGGGGAATAGTTGTTAATTTTAGAGCAATAACACGTGTCTCACCACGCCGCAAGCGTGTAACCGACAGTGCAAGTCTCTGTTCAAAGTACAGCGTCTTAAGGAAGCCTATCGTAGCTTCACTGCTCCACATAGTTCAGAGTATTAATTAGCAATGACCGTTACGAAGCATTCAAAAAGCACGTATCCTCGGTACATTTCTTAGCTGCTGCCGGGAACAAAGATATGCACATATGTGCCGTAATTACTTCAATACAGGCCCTCTTTTTGCCACAGACATGATTAACAATTGTCCAACATAAAAGATACTGGATTTTAAACTACTTGGAACGTTAATATGTGATAAACGCCGATCTTTATAATATTATAACTTATACTATGCAGTCGTGATCGCATTTAAGTTATTTATTTGTATTTTTAGCTGACCTTTTGCGACCTTCTAAGAGATCATCTTCCGTTCTTACATTCCTTGACGACCGAAGCAACCACTGGCGTGTAGGCTTGGGAAACACTACTGTGTATCACAGTTGCCAATTGCAGAAATGTTTAACTGAGACATGGGGATTGCGCATCTTAGGTACTGCAGAGACATGGCCCAGGCTAACCTATTGAGTTCTAATTTATATTCCACTACCTTTGCCAAGGGTGATAGCATTATGTTGTAACACAAATATTTTTGCCAACATTAGCTTTCAGAAAACTTTTTGTTGACTTAAACACGCAAATTAGTGAATGTGAAACCATAGAAACAGAACCATTATGATGCGATTAGAGATATTTTGTCAGTTGGTTGTCTCATCAGAATTTGAGTTTGTGGATTAGAGCTCTTGATTGATCACGATTTTTTTCAGTCTTCTCACTGGTTTGATGCGCCCTCCCCCCCCCCCCCCCCCCACACGAATTCCTCCCTTGTGCCAACCTATTCATCTCAGAGCAGCACTTGCAACCTACGTCTTCAATTATTTACTAGATGTATTCCAATCTCTGTTTTCTTCTTCTACAGTTTTTGCCCTCTACAGCTCCCTCTAGTACCATGGAAGTCATTCCCTGGTGTCTTAACGGATGTCCTATCACCCCGTCCCTTCTCCTTGTCAGTGTTTGCACATATTCCTTTCCGATTCTGCGAATTACCTCCTCATTTCTTTCCTTATAAGTACAAATAATTTTCAACATTAGTCTGTTTATAAGAGTCCGTGTTCCACTACGATATCGTGCTGTGCTTCAAATGTACATTCTCAGAAATTTCGTCCTCCAATTAAGGCCTATGTTTGATACTAGTAGACTTCTCTTGGCCAGGAATGTCCTTTCTGCCAGTGCTAGTCTGCTTTTGATGTCCTCCTTCCTCCGTCCGTCATGGGTTATTTTGCTGTGTAGATAGGAGAATTCCTTAACTTCACATAATTTGTGATCATAAATCCTGACGTTAGGTTCCTCGCTGTTCTTACTTCTGCTACTTCTCATTACTTCTTTCTTCTGTTTACTCTCACTCCATATTCTGTACTCAGTAGATTGTCCATGTCATTCAACAGATCCTGCCATTCTTCTTGTGGTGTCACCGCCAGACACCACACTTGCTAGGTGGTAGCTTAAATCGGCCGCGGTCCATTAGTACATGTCGGACCCGCGTGTCGCCACTGTCAGGGTCGCAGATCGAGCGCCAGCACACGGCAGGTCTCGAGAGACTGACTAGCACTCGCCCCAGTTGTACGGACGACGTCGCTAGCGATGCACACTGACGAAGCCTCGCTCATTTGCAGAGCAGATAGTTAGAATAGCCTTCCGCTAAGTTAATGGCTACGACCTAGCAAGGCGCCATTTTGTAACATTGCATGTATCTTAAAAGTCTCACTTGTATAGTCAAGAGCGATGTACCACAAGGATGGATTAAAGTTAAGTATTCAAGGAGCTACGTACTTTTCTTTATAGCATTCATTACGTATCCTGTTTCAGACTTCACGCCATCCTTCGTGCGCTTATAGCGTGCAGTTCGGCCCCCTCAAACACACTGTGTCGGCACCTCTCGTCGACACAACACTTCTTCTCTTCCAATGTTGATCACTGAGGATCAGAGTACTTCATCAGCGAATCTTTCTTCTTGAATTTTAATTCAACCCTACAATCTTTCTTTTATTTCCCTCATTTCTGCTTCGATGTATAAATTGAACGGTAAGGGTGGAAGATTACATCCATGGCCTTTTTAATACGAGCACTTCATTCTTGATCTTCCAGTCCTATGATTGCCTCTTTGCTTTAGTACATGTTGCATATTACCCATCTCTCTCTAAATCTCACCTCTACTTTCCTCAGAATTTCGAACATCTTGCAGTATTTTACATTGTCGAACGCTTTTTCCTGGTCCACAAATCCTATGAACGTGATTTTTTTTTTAGTCTTGCTTCCATTTGCAACAGCAACGTCAGAACTGCTTTTCTGGTGCCTTTACCTTTCTTAAAGCCAAACTGATAGTCATCTAACACCTCCTCAATCTTCTTTTCCATTCTTCTGTACATTATTCTTCGTTTACGAAAGTCAATTGTGTTTATTTCTTTATCGACATCTTCATGTTTTTGTAACAGTAATATTATATGCACAACAAATTAGCTTGTCTATCCAATGGGAAAGTGTCAACTGAAAACGTGGCACTGGAATAATGTATTCAAAAGGCTTTCTTTGTGATAGGATAAGGCCGGCGAGTGGGAGAAAATCTTGTTATTAACTGCTTCTCGAGAATCTGTTGCACGTTGAATTTACGAGCCGCCACGCAGCATCATAACCCGGGGAACTGAAAATGCGTGCGGGGGACTGATTACTTGTACCGATGATGCGTGTGCGGAGTATGCGACATAATAATGAACCAGACAGCACGGAGCCGAGCCAGAAGAATATTCGAAAAAAAAAAAAATTCACAAGTCAATCTTCGTCTTTTGTTCGTTACCGAGTGACGTAATTATTAAATTTGCGCCAGGCCAAGACAAATGAGAATTTTTTAGTTTATGATTTATTACTTTTCATTTAGAAAACGAGGCATAACCATTGTATTTGTGATCTCTGGATGATTATACTTAGCGAGTTCTGATCAAAAATTGTCGTTTTTCTTTTACTGGATGAGCATTGATGATTGCCTATCTGATCCTTAATTTCAGTTGAGTGGAGTGCGGTCTCCTTTTCATTTTATGAATTTTGCGCAAGTTCCGAGAGGTGTTTACTCATGTAACTATCAAGGAACACTCCTTGGCTTATCACACACCGTGAGCGATGGATCCTAATTGTCGTACAAAGTTGGATCATACAAGAGGAGTCAGGTCCCACATTTTAGGGCTCCAGTCGGTAGAGCTACAATAATCGGAGATTTTTTTTTGTGTTGTGCTCCTACTATGGTCGATTTACCCGAACCAGTCTATCAGAGCTAAAACTAACACTGGTTTTAACACCTGGGAACTGTTGAGTTCTCCCAGTCAAACTGTGTTTTTCAATAAAATAGCAGAATCGACACAATTTTTTCCGATTTCATGCACGGTTTGATAAAGGATGGTAATTTTACCTTAAGGAACTCAACAAAACGAGTGTCTGATGCGTTATTTGGATCAATAACCAAGAAACTGGTAAAGTCTTTGATAGTTTTCCTGCTAATATACACGAATCCACTTAGCAACATAAATCAGGAATACCATCAAATAGTACAGTGATCGTTAAATGGTAATGCCATGCCGAAATTAATGGTGAATGGTTTTACCATGTACGTAAATATGTAGATAACTGAGCACATCCTTGACTGTTCCCATATCGCTAAAGCACTCCTATTTGGTAGTATCCATGGAACACAGTGAATCGTTGGCCTTAAATCAGATCCAGCTGATGTTGCTCCAGAAGCTCTTACATGTACTCCTCTTTACAAGCGTCGGAGTACTATGTATGATTAACCTCAACGGTAATTATTGTCCCTTTGTTTGTTTTACACAATTAGTGAAGCATGCCACCTCCGTGCACTAAAATACACACAAGCAAACTTTTTCGTAGATCTACGTCAATTATACTCTGGAAGTAATTGCGAAGTGCACGAATGTGGGTAATTATCACATTAATTAATTATTACCACGCTGATTATACGTCGCTCCCGTTCCAATCACGTGTGGAAAGCGGGAAGAGAGGCTCGTCTAATCCTGTCTTCGCTGCCCCTCCGGGAACGATATGTAGGGAGTTTTTTGTGCAGTTTTGGATTCTTCATTCATTAATAGACATGAAAGTTTGTGAAGAGGCTTTCGGAAGACAGTTGGTTTGTATATTCAAAAGTCGTGTTCTTTCGTGCAGCCAGCCGGTGTGGCCGAGCGTTTCTAGGCGCTTCAGTCCGAGACCGCGCTGCTGCTATGGTCGCAGGTTTGACTCCTGCATCGGGAATGGATGTGTTTGATGTCCTTAGGTTCAAGTAGTTCTAATTCTAGGGGACTGATGACTTCAGATGTTAAGTCCCATAGTGCTTAGAGCCATTTGAACCCTTTGTTTCGCGCATCCATGGCGGTTTCCCGTGAGTTAGGAAACCCTGCCCTCATTTGTGTACGTTCAGTATAGCCTCTTAGTCCCGTGACGTATGGGCGCCACTCACGTGAACAGTAATATAGTATGGGTCCTACTGTAGTTTTGTAAACGGTATCCTTTGTAAGCTGACTGTACTGATACGTGTAGATTTAAATTTAGACTGTACATACAATATTCGCTTTGAGCCTTAACGTCCGGTAATTATGAGTGATTTGTGGATGTTTGACGGCAAGGTACAGAGTTGAGAAAAAGTTTTCTGAAAGTAGAAATTCGGAATGTGGCTCCACGCTCGCATTGGCGACAGTTCAAATGGCTCGGTTCAAATGGCTCTGAGCACTATGCGACCTAACTTCTGAGGTCATCAGTCGCCTAGAACTTAGAACTAATTAAACCTAACTAACCTAAGGACACCACACACATCCATGCCCGAGGCAGTGTTCGAACCCGCGACCGCAGCGGTCGCTCGGCTCCAGACTGTAGCACCCAGAACCGCACGGCCACTCCGGCCGGCTTGACGACAGTATTCACGGCTTAATATACAGGGTGAACTCCAATAAAACAGACGAAATACAGGGACTAATTCCTGACTGGAAATTGAGGAAAGAAGGTCCCATGAACATGTATCCGGAAATGGGCCATTGTCGCGGTACATGGCACTGCTGAATGTAAGTTGCCCTGACTACGCCCCGTGTCTATGACGCACGGATGACAAATATGCATTTTGAGGATATCCGTTCTGCTAAGGGTTACTTGGTCGCTAAAGAGGAGTGATGGCAGACACTCCGTGCGCAAAAACCATCGACTAAATGCTTCCCTTAGAGAGAAACCCACTGCTAATAATCCGTGCGCTCGTTGCAGGTGATGGAGATAATAGCGGTTGTCATGCAGGATACACCACGATGGTGGCACTTGTCCGGAGCTCATATTAGGTTTCTTCTCAATATCCTCCAATTATGGTGTACGCAGAGTCCTCCGCCACCCCCCCCCCCTCCCCCCCCCCCTCCCCCCCCCCTGTAAGTTCGTCTGTTTGCCATGGTCACACAAACGCCCAGTAATTGCTTGAAATATTGTATGATGTCGAGTGAAGATGGCCGCGATCGGTAGCGGGATAACGTCCGTTCACGTTCACGTTCGGCTAGCGAGCGCAGGTAGTGCCGCCTGTGCCAATGTGAGTGAGTACGATCCGTGCGAATAGAACTGTGATCACAAAAGACGTGTAAATACTGTTCGCGAATTTCGCCTGCGGATCATTCTGCAGCTTACAGGACGCTGCAACACAAAAGAAACACACGACACGTGATCAGGAAGTCCTTCATTCGTCAGTGCCATCTGTCGTGCCAACGGTGTATTTCTGGACACATGTCAGCGTTGACACTGTATATTAACCCACGAATACTGTCGCCACTGCGAGCGTAGAGCCACATTCTGAATTTCGGCTTTCAGAAAAGTTTTTCTCATCTCTGTGTCCTGCCCTCAAGCATAAATAAATCAATCAGAATTACCCAAAATTAAGGCTCAAAACGAATATTGTATGTGCAGTCTAAATTTAAATATAAACGTATCAACGCAGTCAGCTTACAAAGGATGTTGTTAGAAAATTACTGTAGGACCGAAAATATATTACTGTTTACGGGAGTGGCACCCATACCAAATGGGACAGAGAGACTGTGCTGAACGTACACAAATGAGGGCAGGGTTTCCTAACTCACGGGAAAACTCCATGGGTACGCCAAACATCACGACTTCAGAATATACAAGCCAACTGTCTTACCAAATACTCTTCACAAACTTTCATGTCCAGTAATGACCGAATAATCTAAAAATGCACAAAAGCTGCCTACGTATTGTTCTCGGAGGGGCAACGAAGATAGGATTAGACGAGTTACAGCGTGCACAAAGTTATTTTTCAGCCTTTCTTCCCGCTTTCCCAACGTGATTTTAACGGGAGCGACCTATAATGTGTGTGGTAATAATGAATTACTGTGATAATTACCCACTGTCGTGCACTTCGCAATGACTTCCAGAGTATGTTAATTGACGTAGATCTACAAAAATGGTTGTTGGTGTGTCTCTTAGTGCACTGAGGTGGCACGCTTTACTAATTGTGTAAAAGAAACAAAGGGATAATAGTTACCGTTGAGGTTAAACATTCCCAGACATGGATCTAGCCCTGAAATTTTCTGTTTTAATTAAAGTTCACTATCTAGTAGAAGTAGGACTGCTATGCAGTAGAGACCCTTTACCCTCGGAAAAAACTCCAGTCACATTTACTTCTTAAGCGATGGAATGGTCTCCCAAGTGTGTAGAATCGGAGGCAACGGCGTTCGGTCGACACAGTAGTTGGAGTCTGGTCGTCTACGAATGCTAAGAAAGCTCTGCGAAATAGTAGTTGGTTTTGCGAAATGGTAAATAGTTTAATTTAATGGTTTATCAAGTAATCCAGAAAAGGCGGTGGGGTATAGTATTCTGTGAAGTTGATGACAGAAGAGGAGGTCATAATTTGCAATGAATAATTATTACCAGTCAGAATCTTCGGGCAATTTAGTGAAATTCAATATACCGACCCGTACCGTATTCCGATTTATGTCAAGAGAGAAACAGGAAATTCCACGAGACGACGACACAAAGACAGTATGATGGCTGTGTGGATACACCCTGCACGCACGCTTACCGCTGGTTTAATGATTGACCTCACTCGCATATTCGGATCAAGCAATTTAGTTCTTCCACGGTCTCCATTTACCAGCGACCGCAGTTACAAAACGTAACACAGTTAATTAGCGTTGCTGGACCACGATGTAATTAATCGACCCTGTTGTACTGCGGCATAGTACGAGCAGTCCATTTTGCAGCGTTCCTCCCGCCGATGCCCTGCAGGTGACAGGCTTCCATTGTCACCAGGTGAATTCTCCAGCAACTAGGAGCCTGTGCGCTGGCAGTGTCGAGCTGTCAAATCCACCCTCGAATATATCATGATGATGTGTTACGGTCAAAAGAGATCGCAGTATTCTTCGCGAGGCGGTCGGCCTCGTATTGTTACCGAGAGGCCGAAATTCTGATAGCGGAACAAATCGGGAGCAGTCTTGGTGCAGGCCGCGCTCATTTCGATTATCGCTCTTTGGCCGCTCCTCTTTCACCCTCTATCCACGGCCCGTATTCCACCGGCGTGCGTCTCTTCGGCTCTTTGCCAATAATTTCCTGCGGTTTATGATTATTGGCGACAGTAAATCACCTCTGCGGCCAAAACGGACTGCCAGCAAATTGCGACCGGCAGGGAGCCCACAGAACGCTAATGCGAAATCGAACACCAGCGGCCAGAGGTCTTTCTCGTTAATAAAGGCAGGCCCAATGATTTTACCTTCTGCAGTAAAGGCGAAACTCGAATTTCTTCAGTTCTTATCTACATTATAGAGAAAAAACTTTTATTATTAGACGGACGTGGATGTTGCAACTTATCCACTATGTATGAATGTGTGTGTATCTGTGTGTGTGTGTGTGTGTGTGTATTGATGTGTGTGTGTGTGTGTGTGTATGTCTGTGCGTGTGTGTGTGTATGTCTGTGTGTGTGTGTGTGTGTGTGTGTGTGTGTGTATACAAAGGAATAAAGAGTGTGTGAAAATCGTGACAATGGTGCAGGAACGGTTAAGGGAAATTACTCGACACCTAGTACGAGAAATTAACTATAGATTTTGACAGCAACGTAGTTGCCACTGCAGCAATGGAGTACTGCGTTATATTAGAGGATGAAAAGTATCACAGAATTAATTCTGTTTAGTCTCGAGACCATAACTACGCAAGTCTCTTCAACAACAGACTGTACGTGTTACTTCCTATAAATTGTGGAGAAATGACAACTCCGAAACAAAGCGAGTGACATCAAAGTGGAATACGCTGGTAACGTATGATACTAGTCCGCCATTTCACTTGTGTCATTACATTCATAAAGTAACTGTCCCCTACATCGTAAGCGAATTTACGGAAATATTTTTGCTAACGCCAATTAAAGTTAATTTTCACTGATGTGAAGAAGCTAGGCCTTTTAATAGTCCCTGTATTAACCCATGAAAATCAGTTTTATTAATGAAGTAATTCAAAGTTAACTGAGCACCAATTAATTACAATAACCGTGCGACGTAAGAAATAGCAGACGTAGTTTGAATAACAGAAGATCAGTGAACTTTAAAAACCATTTCTAGCAAGGAGAGATTCCCAGTGCCGAGATCAACTTTTTTAAACTATCTATACGTGGTCTCAAATTACATTGTTCCTGCTCTACACATCAAGTCACAGTCCTTCCTGTCCTTATCCCCACCCAACAAAGATGATAGAAAAAGACAATTTTGTGCTTCATAGCCCCTTTCTTCTCATCTTTTCAAAAATGGCTCTGAGCACTATGGGACTCAACATCTTAGGTCATAAGTCCCCTAGAACTTAGAACTACTTAAACCTAACTAACCTAAGGACATCACACACACCCATGCCCGAGGCAGGATTCGAACCTGCGACCGTAGCAGTCCCGCGGTTCCGGACTGCAGCGCCAGAACCGCGCGGCCACCGCGGCCGGCTCATCTTTTCAACCAATCAGAGTAAAGCAAGAATCACTAACTTCCATATGAAAGTGAAAGATATATCTCATTACCTTGAAAGTCAAAGATATTTACACATTGTTTTCCGAACAGAAATGGTTGATGTTACATCACACAGGCCAACGATGAAAATTTTTTTTCTGAAAATACTTTATTCTTATATTTTTTCGGGTGGGAAATCCTAATATGATACTTAAAAACTGTATCACCAACCATCTTTTCACATTTTACAGTAAAATTTATTAAATTAAGCTACTTTTTAAAGAATTTAAAAGCTTTTATATATTTAAAATAATTTAAAAAAGGGGTGCATAAATGTAGATGACATTAGTAGCACTGTTGAAAAACATTTGCTCTCTGAAAAAGGTCGATTCTATTTTTGTGTTAACAGATGGTGTTTTGTTTACTGTCAACCTAACCTCACTTTCCCATTTACTGTACATGTGCTCAGTACAATGTCTAATCGTGCTTGTAAGAACTCTGCTGACAGCTTTTGTTATATTTACGGTAAATTTGTGATTAAAAAACATCAAAGAAACATTGCAGACTTTGTGAAAAAGGTTCATCAGATCTAAACTTGGTGATCAAGGTAAATCTTGGGCGCTGCATAAGGTATGTTATGTGTGTGTTACACACCTGAGAAATGATACGGAGGGACCCAAGAAACCATTCTGATGATTGCTACTTTTGCAGTGTTGATATTAGTGGTCATAATTCGAAAAAAAGAAGGTAATAAGCTATCCTAACCTTCCACCGTCATCTGACCAGTAGGGCATGGTGTAGATTTTCCGGTTCCTGAAAAACCAGATGGTTTAAATTCTATTCCAACAGAAGTATTTTCTCATATAAAGTGTGATTTAGATGATGCAGATGATGATGAATTCGATTGTAATTGGTGTTTATTAACTTAATTAATGGCAGTCATATCCATTTAAGTATCACGAGAGGGTAACGTCACTTTGCCACAATCTACTGGATACGAAGTTTTGGTTCAGACTAGCCGGATCAGTTTGAATTGATCATACTCAATGAGGTTTAAACGTGTCCTTGGAGCGTTGCTCGCCAAATCACATCATAATTTAACCATTTCCCGTCATCCTCCCATAATTTATACTAGTTCTTTAAGTACATATTGACCTATCTCGGTCAATTACGTTAAGTGCGTTGACTGGAGCGATGTTCGCCAACTCACACTTTAGCTTTCAGCATAGTTGCGCTGTCATTCCCCAAGTTCAATGGCAGTGGTCTCCAGGCCCGAATTATGATGGCAGTGGTCCACACATTGTTTTTACAGTATGTGTGTAGATCACATCGATGAAGCAAATTGAGTACGCCATTGCGGCCACATTATCCCCTACTATAGTGTTTTCTGCAGCTCATAACAATAACTTGGCCAAGAAGCTCAATCAGGCACGTTCATTAGTTTTTGTCTTGATTCTAGACCATTTCATGTCAAATATACTAACCTCGAATAATGACCATCTAATACAGGGTGTTTCAAAAATGACCGGTATATTTCAAACGGCAATACAAACTAAACGAGCAGCGATAGAAATACACCGTTTGTTGCAATATGCTTGGGACAACAGTACATTTTCAGGCAGACAAACTTTCGAAATTACAGTAGTTACAATTTTCAACAACAGATGGCGCTGCGGTCTGGGAAACTCTATAGTACGATATTTTCCACATATCCACCATGCGTAGCAATAATATGGCGTAGTCTCTGAATGAAATTACCCGAAAAAGCATGCATTATTCCCAGAAATGAAATACTAATTTATTTAACAGCTAACTTTTTTCTGGCTTCTTTTATGCAAACGCATGCACACTAGGACATATGTTACACGATTCATGACTGCACAAGAACTTTCCAACGCATATATTTTACATTCTTTCTAATGAAACAAAAACATTCTCACTTCACATATTTACTCCATACACTTTCTCAGTATGTCCACAATACTCGTACAATAAAAAATTATTAAATAATGATCTTCAAAGTGCTTACTATGACGTCATCAACTAAAAGTGCAGCAAAGCCTAGAAAAATAACTTCTATGAACTGAATATTATTTAACACTTTACACCCTCCAGCTCTGTTGCTTAAGATAAAAAAATTATCGCGGGCCTTATGTAAAATTGTATACTTCTGAAACTACTGAAGATACTGAAACGGGATTTTTACAGTGCAGTTGTGTTATCACCACAAGTAGAGTATGAAAAAAGTTAAATAAAATTTAATACAATTTCTGTGGAGTCTTAGGGAGTGTGCGTAACGAAATTGTGCGTGCGTTAGCCAGTTCACGCTGCCCAAGCGCCCATAGACAGCTGTGCTGATGTGAGAACAAGAAAGAATGTGTTTTCTCTCCGGCTGCACGACAAGACACTTTACGTCACAGCTTGTTGTTATGACTGTATAGATGGAGATAGCACAGAAAATTACTCTGCGCAGGAAGTTGTGGCCGAGCAATTCTAGGCGCTTCAGTCTGTAATCGCGCGACCGCTACGATCGCAGGTTCGAATCATGCCTCGAGCATGGATATGTGTGATGTCCTTAGGATAGTTAGGTTTAAGTAGTTCTAAGTTCTAGGGGACTGATGACCTCAGATGTTAAGTCCCATAGTGCTCAGAGCCATTTGAACCATTTGAAATGACTCTGCTGTGCAGATATTTTCAGCTCAATACAGGTGAAGCTTATTTAGTCTGCAACCAACCATCGGGGACCACTTGTCACTTACGGAAAAACGTCCAGGTAATATTAAAGCTCAACCTCCGTAGCTTCACTCGTGGAGCTCTGTTTCTCTTTGTACTTAGTGGATAATGTTGAAATCTCCTTTAGACTTTGAGTGGGAGATGTGTCAGTAGGAAGGATGTAAAGCTCGTAGCCCGTAGCTAAATACAGGAAGAATTACAGATCACGGTAAATTATTGCAGGAATTTACAGTCTCAGTTAAACGTAAATACATGCACAAATAGACGAAGGCAATCATTGGTGTTCGATTACCGTATTGGCGACATACAACTGGAAATATTAAGAACTGTAACATGCGTAGGATAAAGACTGTCGCGACATAAAGTGGAATGACTACATGATACTAGTTGTAGGAGTCGCAAACGCAAGACTGAGTTTCAGCGGAAGGCTTGTAAGGGTATGTAATTAATGCACAAAAGAAGCAGGTTACAACACACTCCACTGATTCTGGAATATTTCTCGCCAGTCTGCAGCCCTTGTCAAGTTGGATTGACAGAAAAGTTACAGAATATACATCAAACGGGGGTATGATTCTTCGCAGGATTATATATTCGGCGTGAACGTTTTACCGAAATACGCAGCAGTCTCTCGTAGCAGACACACCAAGGGAGGCGTTGTTCATCTCGAAGACGTTTCGGCAGGAAATACACTCCTGGAAATTGAAATAAGAACACCGTGAATTCATTGTCCCAGGAAGGGGGTAAACTTTATTGACACATTCCTGGGGTCAGATACATCACATGATCACACTGACAGAACCACAGGCACATAGACACAGGCAACAGAGCATGCACAATGTCGGCACTAGTACAGTGTATATCCACCTTTCGCAGCAATGCAGGCTGCTATTCTCCCATGGAGACGATCGTAGAGATGCTGGATGTAGTCCTGTGGAACGGCTTGCCATGCCATTTCCACCTGGCGCCTCAGTTGGACCAGCGTTCGTGCTGGACGTGCAGACCGCGTGAGACGACGCTTCATCCAGTCCCAAACATGCTCAATGGGGGCAGATCCGGAGATCTTGCTGGCCAGGGTAGTTGACTTACACCTTCTAGAGCACGTTGGGTGGCACGGGATACATGCGAACGTGCATTGTCCTGTTGGAACAGCAAGTTCCCTTGCCGGTCTAGGAATGGTAGAACGATGGGTTCGATGACGGTTTGGATGTACCGTGCACTATTCAGTGTCCCCTCGACGATCACCAGTGGTGTACGGCCAGTGTAGGAGATCGCTCCTCACACCATTATGCCGGGTGTTGGCCCTGTGTGCCTCAGTCGTATGCAGTCCTGATTGTGGCGCTCACCTGCACGGCGCCAAACACGCATACGACCATCATTGGCACCAAGGCAGAAGCGACTCTCATCGCTGAAGACGACACGTCTCCATTCGTCCCTCCATTCACGCCTGTCGCGACACCACTGGAGGCGGGCTGCACGATGTTGGGGCGTGAGCGGAAGACGGCCTAACGGTGTGCGGGACCGTAGCCCAGCTTCATGGAGACGGTTGCGAATGGTCCTCGCCGATACCCCAGGAGCAACAGTGTCCCTAATTTGCTGGGAAGTGGCGGTGCGGTCCCCTACGGCACTGCGTAGGATCCTACGGTCTTGGCGTGCATCCGTGCGTCGCTGCGGTCCGGTCCCAGGTCGACGGGCACGTGCACCTTCCGCCGACCACTGGCGACAACATCGATGTACTGTGGAGACCTCACGCCCCACGTGTTGAGCAATTCGGCGGTACGTCCACCCGGCCTCCCGCATGCCCACTATACGCCCTCGCTCAAAGTCCGTCAACTGCACATACGGTTCACGTCCACGCTGTCGCGGCATGCTACCAGTGTTAAAGACTGCGATGGAGCTCCGTATGCCACGGCAAACTGGCTGACACTGACGGCGGCGGTGCACAAATGCTGCGCTGCTAGCGCCATTCGACGGCGAACACCGCGGTTCCTGGTGTGTCCGCTGTGCCGTGCGTGTGATCATTGCTTGTACAGCCCTCTCGCAGTGTCCGGAGCAAGTATGGTGGGTCTGACACACCGGTATCAATGTGTTCTTTTTTCCATTTCCAGGAGTGTATTTCAGGACATAGTAATACAGACGAATCCGAATATACGTAATACTCCATAAAGCATGTTTTTGCTGTAGTGGTCTTCAGTCCTGAGACTGATTTGATGCAGCTCTCCTGTGCAAGCTTCTTCATCTCCCAGTACTTACTGCAAACTACATCCTTCTGAATCTGCTTGGTGTATTCATCTCTTGGACTCCCTCTACGATTGTTACCCTCCACGCTGCCCTCCAATACTAAATTGGTGATCCCTTGATGCCTCAGAACCTGTCTTACCAACCGATCCCTTCTTCTAGTCAAGTTGTGCCACAAACTTCTCTTCTCCACAATCCTATTCAATACATCCTCATTAGTTGTGTGATCTACACATATAATCTTCAGCATTCTTCTGTAGCACCACATTTCGAAAGCTTCTACTCTCTTCTTGTCTAAACTATTTATCGTCCATGTTTCACTTCCATACAAGGCTACACTCCATACAAATACTTTCAGATACGACTTCCCGACACTTAAATCTATATTCGATGTTAACAAATTTCTCTTCTTCAGAAACGCTTTCCTCGTCATTGCCAGTCTACATTTTATATCCTCTCTACTGCGACCATCATCAGTTAGTTTGCTCCCCAAATGGCAAAACTCTTTTACTACTTTAAGTGTCTCATTTCCTAATCTAATTCCCTCAGCATCACCCGACTTAATTCGACTACATTCCACTATCCTCGTTTTGCTTTTGTTGATGTTCATCTTATATCCCCGCTTCAAGACACTATCCATTGCGTTCAACTGCTCTTCCAAGTCCTTTGCTGTCTGTGACAGAATTACGATGTCATCGGTGAACCATGAAGTTTTTATTTCTTCTCCATGGATTTTAATACCTACTCCGAATTTTGGTTTCCTTCACTACTTGCTCAATGTACAGATTGAATAACATCGGGGAGAGGCTCCAACCCTCTCTCACTCCCTTCCCAACCACTGCTTCTCTTTCGTACCCCTCGATTCTCATAACTGCCTTATGGTTTCTGTACAAGTTGTAAATAGCCTTTGGCTCCCTGTATTTTACCCCTGCCACCTTCAGAATTGGAAAGGGGTATTCCAGTCAACATTGTCAATAGCTTTCTCTAAGTCTACAAATGCTAGAAACGTAGGTTTGCCTTTCCTTAACCTATTTTCTAAAATACGTCGTAGGGTCAGTATTGTCTCACGTGTTCCAATATTTCTACGGAATCCAGATCTTCCCCGAGGTCGGCTTCTACTAGTTTTTCCATTCGTCTGTAACGCATTTGCGTTATATTTTGCAGCCGTGACCTATTAAACTGATAGTTCGGTAATTTTCACATCTGTCAACACCTGCTTTCTTTGGGATTGGAATTATTACATTCTTCTTGAATCTGAGGGTCTCCTACATCTTGCTCACCAGATGGTTGAGTTTTGTCAGGACTGGCCCTCCCAAGACCGTCAGTAGTTCTAATGGAATGTTGTCTACTCCCGGGGCCTTGTTTCGACTCAGGTGTTTCACTGCTCTGTCAAACTCTTCACGCAGTATCATATCTCCCATTTCATCTTCATCTACCTCCTCTTCCATTTCCATAATATTGTCCTCAAGTACATCGCCCTTTTATAGACCCTCAATATACTCCTTCCACCTTTCTGCTTTCCCTTCTTTGCTTAGAACTGGGTTTCCATCTAAGCTCTTGGTATTCATACAAGTGTTTCTCTTTTCACCAAAGGTCTCTTTATTTTTCCTCTAGGCTGTATCTATCTTACCCTTAGTGAGATAAGCCTCTACATCCTTACGTAACATTCCATAATGAATGTTGTTGTTGTTGTTGTTGTTGTTGTTGTGGTGGTGGTGGTCTTCAGTCAATGTTTCCAGTTTTTATTGATTACATATAGCTGATTACCCATAAAAGTATTCTTTCACGTATTGGTAGTCCGGGGTATTGTTACTTTTGTTTTGGAAGCTCAAGTTGTGAAATTGTACTTGAATTTACATAATGGAATATTCCAAGTGTGCTTCTAATTGCAACATATGGCCAGTTCTGCTGCTTCGCTTCAGCACTCACCATGTATGCCAGTGCTTTACAGTTTTCGAAGCTGAAACCTCGTTGTTGCTTTCCGACATATGACTGAAGAATTCTGGTTCAACTGTGTGTACTCGTGTTTTCCTTAAGCTATCTAAGATCGGCGAACTGTCTGCAGTCATATTTCATCTCACCGGCAAATAAACAGTGCGTGCATCAAGTAGCAAACACCTTTCATTTGCTACAACGATGTCCTTCAATGAGAATTTGTACAGCGGATTCTACTCTTTCGAGAATGAGGTGAAGACTCAAGACGAGAATTTTGTAGTTTGATGAATGAACCTCGCTGAGTAATCTCATTAATACTCTTTGCCGATGAAATTACTTTCATTCGAAGCCATGTTGATAACACACGTAACTCACATCGGTGATCCGGCGAAAACGCATACTCCTTTGCGGAGACACGTTTTCCAGAGCGCTTCTTTGTAAATGTGTGATCTAGTATGACCGTTGATTGGGTCTGCTGTACTTTCATGTCATCTTTCAAGGCACCATTATCTGTATTTTCTTGAACAAGAGGTCTCGCAAGGGTCTCTTGCGGCAACAAGGACGATTTATGTTCTTCCAGTATGATGATGATTCAAAATGGTTCAAATGGCTCTGAGCACTATGGGACTTAACTGCTGAGATCATCAGTCCCCTAGAACTGAGAACTACTTGAACCTAACTAACCTAAGGACATCACACACATCCATGTCCGAGGTAGGATTCGAACCTGCGACCGTAGCGGTCGCGCGGTTCCAGGCTGTAGCGCCTAGAACCGCTCGGCCAATCCGGCCGGCAGTTTGATGAATCTGAGTTAATTCTAGCCGTCAAGTGATACACCATCTACACCTAACACTGCCCAGAAGAAGAATCCACAGAGAAGGTCACGCTCTTGGCCACCTAAGGTCTTTGGGCCTTACACCTTTAGATTTTTCCCTGTGTTGATGGTTACAAAGCGAAGTTAACAAAGAAAATGTAAACAATACAGATGAACTTGTCGTTAGGATCATGAATTTTTCTGTCCTCATAAAAAAATCCCAAGACGACCTGAAAAGAGCCACACGTGGTCTTGTCAAGAAAATTCGAAAGTGCATTGAAGTCGGAGGTGGCATTTATGAAAAACAAATTTGAATTTTATCAGCTATATTTGCTTAACACTTTTTCTATTTGTTTGAATCACATTCTGAGAGCAGTATATCTCTAACAACTATAAATTGGACACCTATAATAGTGAATTTTTATTCGAATTTGGCTGTACTGTCAACCCTAATACATCTGCTACTACTCCCTGAGTGTTCATGTACGTTCAATATAGAAACGCCCTACACGCCTGAGCTAGATAACTAAATCATCGGCTATTACGTAACAGTAGTACACCAGCTGTTTGTAAAGAGTTGCAAGCGCTGTGAACGGGAGACAGAATGGAATCCCCGCGCAGTCGTGCTGTGTATGTGCCGATGCACGAGGGCCAGTAGCCACGTGTGTGAGGCCGGTAAGCAGTTAATCAGGGGGGCCCCGGCGCCATGAATACTCCATGAGCGGGCGGGTCGGAAGCGCCTCACCACCAGCCAGTAATGGAGTTGGCCCAACTTGCACCAGCCCGCCAGCCGCAAGCTGCGGAATGCAAAAAGTTGGGCCGCAGGTTCTCAGGCCTGAAACGCCAGTCAGCGAGCAGGCGGCAACTCTCCCTCACACAGGGAACTCACCGACAGCCTACAGCCGATAGCCTATGTTCACAAGTTCTGATGTAGGGTGATCGCGAAAAGACTCTGTCTGCTGGTAATATTTCTTCTGCGAACTGGTCAGCCAAGTTCGGAGACTTAGCCAGGTGCGTTTGACTACAAGGCACCTGGCTAAGATATGTGCCACAGTGCTGCCCCTTTGTGAAAGATATTGTTCAACAATGTCTTGTCGACAGAGGGATAGCACTATTTCCAGTGCTCGATTACACTTGTTGGCAAGGTAAAAACTATCATCATGATTAACTGAACCTTTCAGTAGCTTCCCTGAAATCTGAAACAGAATAGACTGAAACAGATTTTAGATTGGGACTTTCTCACAGTCCATAGCATATCTTGCTGACTGCTGTACTCGAACAGGGCAGAGTTATCCACCGTTCACAATCCATGGTCACTCCACTTCTATTTCTCATTTTTCCCAGCAGTCTACAAGCGAAGCAATATATCTCTCCTACCTCTTTCTCTGAACTTTCAGGAGCTACATAAATACAGCAAGCAGAGCTTAAAACTCCAGTTACAACATAAAATATTGAACAGGTGCTCCGTTAGATATGCAACACCTATTCTAGTCACGACTGCGTTAATTACAAACAGCTGAAAGAATTACCTCTTTGTCTTTAGTAATCCTACACACATTTCACAATGTAATCTTCCACACAGGTTTCTATACTGAAACATAGGAAACCTCTGGAATTTTTCTTTTCCTTAAACCCAATAAACATACCAATGGCACCTCCTCCTACTGTGCAGTCAACTTCAGCTTAGTGTTTAGCAATGTCTTTGAGACCATTCTCTCCCAACACATTCATAAGCATTTAAACCAAAACGTAACCTGTCAACCAATGTGGCTGAGACCCAACTTCTGATGACAAACTTTTTACCTGACCTATTTCCTATCTCACCAAATTAACAATAACAAATCAACTATTTTTGTATTCTTTGACATGACTGTCATTCTGGTCTCTTCTTCAAGCTCCAGACCTATGTACTTCCTCGCAATCTTTCGTTTTTATCCAGTTGCCCTTCCTGTGTCACCTTCAGTGTCAACAGCTTCGATACCTTCCACTACAGGTGTGCCCCGACAATATGTCCCCTGTCCATCTGCACATCTAATACACGGTCAATATGCCTAAGCCACCTCCTCCTGTACATGTTCTTTAGTGAGTCACTGATTGACTCATCCTTACAGATCCAAATAATCCAATTTACCCCCTTGTGCAGCCAGTGTCTCCTCAAAATGAACCTTTCCAAAATCCAGACAATAATTGTAGGAGAAACTGCCCTCCTCCCTCCCCTGCAGCTTCGACTCCTACAAATTTTACCTTACCCTTTATGTCTGTTCTGTCCAATCAGTTAACGTACTAGAATGCCTCCAACTAAAATTCGATCGCTAACTGACCTAGAAACCCCTTGTACTCACTATTCAACAGAAAACCAGACTAATACAACAGGCTAGTCTACAAAACCCTGCTCTGACATATGCGCTCTTATACAGATGTTTCACGGATAACTGTTCTTCAAAAAATATTCAACAGAAGTAGAAAACACACGTTAACTAAAATAAAATACTAGGTAGGCTACCACACAAGTTAATAGGTGGGTTGAATTACTGTTCTATAACTGCTGGCAACTGGAAGAGTGTAACTAACATGTAACATGTAAAATATGACTTTGTCTCCATAACGAAACTGCCACAAAGTTAGTTCCATCTCTGAATTGTTCTAAAATTGAGCCAAACGAATTTAAGTAATGGTAACGTGATAATCATGTAGCTGACACTTTATACATGACCTAAACGTGACATGTGACTGTGTAAATCACAATATTCTTTTAAGTAAATTATAATGTTGCAGTGTAACTGCAAATGATGCAAAATGGTTCAAATCCTACATCTCTGAGCGAAAGCAAAGGGTGTCAATAGGAAAGAGATGTGCATTAAGCTATCAGGTATCATTCAACTGATAACCAGTAACATTTAGTGTTCCCCCAAGATTCCGTCTTAGGGCTCTTACTTTTTCTTGCATATATCAGTGGTCTGTCATCGGTATAGGGTGTCAATAGGAAAGAGATCTGTATTAACCTAACAATCATCCAACAGGTAACTAATAACATATGGTGTCCCCCAAGATTCCATCTTAGGGCTTTTACCAATTTATTGTATATATCAGTGATCTTTCATCAGTAACATTACATGGTGTCAAGTTTGTGTTGTTTGCAGGTGATACAAAAATTGCTAATAAATTGTAATTCAAATATAGCCCTAGAAGGTTCGACTAATGAGATTTTCATATACAGTCAATTCTCTGTCACTAAACCTTGAGAAAACATACCATACGCAGTTCAGAACTTGTAAAGCGTTTCCCACCAGTATATACCTAAAATATGACAAGCAGATAGAAGTTGACAGTGCCAAATTCTTGGGATTATAATAATTTTAACTTGCAGAAGCATACTACAGAACTGCAAAAGCGCCTAGACATAGGTGATATAAAAATAAATAAGCTATAGTGCTATCCTTTCTTTCGTCCCATAATGTCATATTGGACTATCGTCTGGGGTTGCTCATCAAGGCAAGCTAAAATTTTCTGAGCCCAAAAACATGCAATAAGAATTATTTATGGTGTGGACTCAGTGACATCTTGCAGAAGACTATTAAGGGTCTGGGGTAGTAATTACTGCTTCCTAATGTATTTACTCCTTAATGAAATTTGTCATTAAGATACCTTTTTTTTGGAATCAGAACTAGGAATAAAAATAACTTTCACAAAGACTTAAAGTCTCTTCCTTTGGTACAGAAATGTGACAATTATTCAGCAACACGCATTTTCAATAACATGCCAACAGCTGTTAAAAGTTTAATAATCAAGTTCAGTTTGAGAAGAGCCTAAAGTATTTATTGGTGGGCAGCTCTTTCTACTCCAATGACGAATTTCGTAGCAGAACCACTTGATGTCTGTATGTAATAATATCAAATAATATGAATATTGTGTAAGTCTGCCTTCTGTACAAATTTTGTGCAGTAATGCGATCATTGTAAATAAGTTTTTGTTTGTGTTGTTGGTTGGCTGTTATAGCCTAAGAACTATTACAAGCACCTAAGTGTACTGTTCATATTTGGTAACAAGTTTTATATCCTTTTAAATTTAAATATGCTTAAGATTTTTTTTATTTTTGATCAACTCCACATCCACATTCCATATGGGATCTGAGGAAGGTATTTAGCATATCTGTTCCCATTTTTCAAGTATTTATTGTGTATTCTTGTTTTCTGACATATTCCTCATCTCAGAGGATGTCTTCACCATGGATCAATTAGCACGGAAAGTACATCTAATCTCATCTTTATTGACTGTACTTTCTTTCCTTTCTATAATCAACTACCAAATAAGATCAAGATCTAATCATAATGCTTAATTGTAGGCTTACTGTAGGTTATGTTATTCATTGTAGAAGGACCAAACTATAAACACCTGACTTCTTTACAAGGCTTCCAGCTTTGCATCACCTCAGCATGCAGAATGTTTGGGGAAGAAAATGTGTGTCTTTTTCTACACTAGAGAAATATAATCAATCACACTGACTTTCTGCTGCTATTAATTATTACATGTGTCCTAGGATTAAGTAAATGTATGTACAAAAACTGAATTTCAAGGAACGCTGCAACATTTACCAATCGGAAATATGTTTGTAAACGGCCTAACATGTCTATAATAATTACATAAAATATTGATATTTTGATGTGAGGCTATGTTATATAGAATAAACTTTGATCATCTCATGCTTTCATAAATTTTTCTATAGTGCTTCACCTCAAAAAGAAGCATTTTAGAAAGAAAGAAGATAATGCATCATGTCCTATACAAGAAAATATAACTGTCATTACATGACTTCTAGAGAATTTTGTAATTACTGAACATACCTGGAGATATGTCCCTTGGTGTCATATACACAGAAATTACATTTTTTCAGGTCAGTAGTGAAATGATTTATTTTGATGAGCTCTTTAATGTGCTACATCACTTAATCCACATACTGTTGCAGCACTACAGAATGAATGATATGTAAATTGTTTACATGTGATACATCTTGTTCAATGACATGATGGAACAGCCTTCCAAACCAGAGATCAAAGTTTAAAATCACAAAAAAGATCTTTACAACAAAATAAAATGCTTTGTCAAATCAGTACACATTTTGAACAAAAAAAAATATATGCGTCCTGATTGTTGTAACACATAAGAATAACAGCAGATCTATGATCGCAAATTAAAGTTTAATCTAGCACCAAAATGAAATCTTTTCTAAACGGTGAAAGGTTCTGAGGACAAACCATAGATGGTACTACCATTGTAGGTTAACTGCCCTGCAATATGAAACAAAATTGCAGGTAGCTTGCGTTACAGGACTACCAACAAAACTTACACGTTAAGCTGTACTCATCGATGACTAACGTTTGACAGCTGTGCCGAGGCATAAATCAAATACTTCTGCATCTAAATTGTCTATATTAATTATCGAAACCAACGTAGCTCGTTTATTGATACCACTTTTAATTCGTTGAATAAGACACGCACTATATTTTTTCTGGAAGCGGATTGGCTTTCTTCAGGATTCTAATACACCATATTATTCACCCTCTTTTCTCTAGACGTCCCTATTTCTCAGCATAATCTACTTTCAATGCGATGGCCTTACACCTCATTAATGGAAGGGCCCTGTATTCCCGCATTGTATGACTCTACTGGTTGACGTCAGAGTCAACATGTTGCTGAGTCAATAATTTCCCCATCGCGTAGATACTGCTTCCCACATAGTACATTCTGCATTCATCCAAACAGAGGAAAGCCAGAATGTGCGACATCTGGGCTGTATGGTGGATAAAGAAAAACATTCAAATGAAGTTTTTTGGCCTCCTCTCGGGTGCCAACAGGAACGTTCAGTTGAGCAGCGAGTTATTTGATTGTGATCCATCAGACACCTCTAATGAGTGTCCGCATGATCCATCGTTGGAGGAGTCACATCTGTGCGCGATCAGCCTGCATGTGGGACGTTGGAGAAAATTGCGCGACCTTGTAATGAGGACAGACATTTCATCCAACGTTCACATTGCCTTTGCTCATTCCCATGTCTCTGTAGATATTCTGCAAGCGTTTATGAATATGCAACACTCCAGTACTTCTCCAAAAGTAACTCATTGATAGCTCTCTGCCTACGTGCACCTCCATTACAGACGCTGCATATAACGTCATCACTAGACCGCGGATTTTAGGTAAAAACCTATTTTGTTCCTGAGTTCCTATTTGCATAAAAATTTGTACTTACGCGTTTCATGACTATTTACACTTAATAGCGTTAATTCTATAGGACCTAAAAAACTTATTTCGACGTTAGTGCCTATTTTTGCCTATTTCTGCTTTAATATCCTAAAAAGTGCCTATTTCATCATATAAGACAGTGGCTCCAAGTTTTTCCACACTATACGACAAATGGAAAAAAATATTTTCTGCCCAGCGTGCAGCAAGGTGGTTAGTTGATATGCGCTCATGCTTCGTATTTGCCTAACACTTTGCCTTTTTATTTTTTTATATCGCTATCTCTGTTAATACCAAATACTCTTTATAGGTGTTTTATTGTTCATATGTAAAAAATAGATCACGGATCCTTCGGAAGAAACCTATTTTTTCCTAAGCTCCAATTTGCATATAAGTTGGTACTTATGCGTTTCATGATTAACTAAACTGAATACCGTTACTTCTATAAGACCTAAAATTGCGTATTTCGTCGTTGACGCCTAATTTTGCCTATTTCGGCATCAGAATCATAAAAAGTACCTATTCGGTAATCTGACATAGTTCTTGTGTTTTCAAAGATTAGAAAAAGTAAGTAAACTTAGGGCTTTACGTCTCGTCGAAGGCGAAGGTCGTTAGAGACTGTTTACAATTCCTTTACTTGCCTTACTACCAACAGCACTCGGCACGGTGAATGGTCATCCATCCAAGTACGCGCCGAGCGTGACAGTGCTTAACTTCGGTGAGGGAACCGGGCAAAGATTTGAGTTACACATTAGAATCGAACGTGGGAGTACTAAATGTTATATTTGAAAATATTTTGTTCGTAAGATTCTGGCCAGCTGTGAATTTTCGCAAAGAAACGGTTTCATAGGCCTTAAGCTGAGCGCGGATTAAAAACTCACAATGTTAATCGTAGACGCCCTCTATAGCTAAATTACTGCCATTCGCGCATTTTCTCGCTGCTGTCTACAGGTAGTCCTATCAGACTACTCTGTTTCGTGAAAGGTATTATACGTGAATTTTCCGGTTCGAAAAATAATTTGCCAGTAGTGAGTTGTTTTCATCTGGCGCACCGGTAGATTCCATTCGCTTGTTCAGAAGGGGCGGCCATCTGTCATGTACCATATGTCCAGCAACGAGTACGGTACTTTCCCTACCGCCCCCATGCACCACAGTAAAAGGAAAAAAAAAATAGGTCATCGTTCACTTTATCCCAGCAAAAACAAATCAGTACATTGTGTAGCGATCGACGTATTAAGTGTTACTGACGTTCTAAGTGCAAAATAAATGCTACGAGTAGTTTCTGTGTGAGAATACTACGCCATGCCGTAAACAGCTTGTTCAAAGTCTACTCACATAAGGCAGTGGCTGCAAGATTTTCCGCATTATACAACAGATGGGAAAATTATTTTCTGCCAAGCATGCAACAAGGAGTTGATGTTTTTCTTAGACTTCTTATTTTCCTGTCACTTAGGATTCTTTTTTATCGCTATCCTTTAGTAATACGAAAAACTCTTTATATGCGATTCTAGACTGCATTTCGCTTTTCTCTCGTATTAGGTTTCGAGAATTAAGAAATCTCAACTCAGCATGCAGATGGAATCGCTCATAAAGCTAATGTTGAACGAAAGTCAAAATTGAAGCAAACTCTTTTAACCAATAAATCTGAGGAACCCTCCGAAAAAAAAGTTCTGCAGTGATTTGTGTCATGCACTTGTGGCAGCAAACATCCCCTTTCGGAAACTAGAAAACCCTGTTTTCAGAGGTTTTCTTGATAAGTACTGCCATGAGTCTATTCCTGCAGAGTCAACTTTACGTAAGACTTATGTGGATTCAGCTTACAATGCTGCATTGCACAGAATCCGAGAAGATGTTGGAGAATCTTGTAGATGGATTTCTGTGGATGAAACTACTGACAGTCTTGGCCGTTACATTGCAAACCTGATTATTGGCAAGCTAGATCCAGATGCTCCATCCAGGGCTCATTTGATTTACTCAAAAGAGCTTGCAAAAACTAACCACCAAACAATAGCACACTTTATGAACAATGGGCTTAAGGTGCTATACCCAAACGGAGTGGATGAGAGTAAGGTCCTTCTGGCCATCACTGATGCTGCTGCATATATGATAGCAGCGTTTCAACTATTAAAAGTATTCTACCCATTGATGCTGCACGTAACTTGTGTAGTGCATGGAATCAACCGCATAGCAGAGCAAGTAAGACTACAATTTCCTAAAGTAAATAAAGTAATATCTATGGTGAAGAAAATTTTTCTTAAGGCACCATCAAGAATACGGGCATTCAAAGAACAGCTTCCAGATGTCCTGTTGCCGCCAGTGCCTGTTGTCACTCGCTGGGGCACGTGGCTGATAGCAGTAAAATACTATAGCACGCATCTCTCAGCTGTCCAGAAGGTGGTTGAAAATATACCGGAGGATGCTGCATCCGTAACTGCAGCAATGGAGTTACACAAAGATTCTTCTTTAAAACGGGACTTATCTTACATTAGGGCCCACTACACATTTATGGCAAGAATAATTTCACAATTAGAAGGGTCAGGGAGACCTATCTACTACAATATTTCTTTGCTTGAAGAAGTCAAAATGAAAATTAATAAAGCGCCAGGTGAAGTGGGGGAAAAAGTACGGGCAAAAATGCAAACGGTTTTGCAGAAGAACACTGGCCTGAAGGAGTTGTATGCAGCTGCCGACATACTTACTGGAAAATCCAGTACTCCTGACTGCAGCATTCCTGTCCAACATGTGCCGAAAATGAAGTACGCCCCTGTCACAGCCGTTGATGTAGAACGTTCTTTTTCAGCGTGTAAATTGATTCTGACTGACAAGCGCCACAGCTTTTCACCAGAAAATCTTTGTCTTGCAGGAACTCAAAAATATTTGGAGTTACGTTCAACACTAATGTTGTAGATTGCTGTGCTCTATAACCGTGTAAATATTCATTCTCCTTGTTTTAATGACTAATAAGATGTTCATACAGTCAACACTGTGTATTTTAATTTATTTTTATTTTCTCGGCATCATTTTTATTAGAGCCTATTTTAGGTTTAATATAGCCTAAATGAACTACTGAAGGAGTCTATTCTAGGTGCCTAAAACACACTTTTTTACGACCTAAAAATCCGTGGTCTAGTCATCACCTACTGGAACTTCAGAAAATCATAGGGGCTTAAGCAGGATTATTATACTGAACATTGGTAACATACATCCTTATAAAACTTTCTGGCAGATTAAAACTGTGTGCCGGACCGAGACACGGTATGGTACACAGTTTTAATCTGCCTGGAAGTTTCATATCAGCGGACACTCCGCTGAAGAGTGAAATCCTCGAGCAAATGGTTTGGCCACCCAGATCACTCAGCATCAATCCAATCGAACAGTTATGGTACATTGTTGAGAAGTAAATTTGCACTGGAAATACTTTAGCAGTTATGGACGGCTATAGAGGCAGCATAGCTCAATATTTATGCAGGGGATTTCCAACGACTCGTTGAGTCCATTCCACGTCGAGTTGCTGCACTATGCTGTGTGAAAGAAGGTCCGACACGATATGAGGAAGTACCCAATGACTTTGTCACCTCAGTGTAATTGACACTTTGCTTCACACATCGGCACTGTACAGCAAAATTATAACGGAATTCCTTGTAAATCATCTTGATACAGCACAGTTATAACAATTAGCCCTATGTATCACCATAGTACAGCAAACATATAGCAAGTTGCTTCATACAACTTCATGTTATAGCAAAATTATAACAAACTGCCACTAAAATTGCCATGTGGCAGTGGGGCTATGGTGGTCGGTTTACCAAGTGTAGCAGTGATGATCGGCTTACAGGATGGTGCAGTGATGTAAATGTTTTCAGGATGGGCAAAGAAGGTAGTTTACAGGGTGACCCGCATTACTATTGAGTGGCCTTCGATTTACTGATGACCGTTACCACCACCAGATTTTTTTGAGTATGCCAGTGATTGTTAGTTTGCTGGGTGGGGCAGTAGTTGCCAACTTACAGGATGACACCAATTGGTCTGTTGACACGGTGACTACCTTTACCTTTAATAAGCGGTGGTCCATACCCTAACAGAGGGTTTCAATTACTGCACTTAAATACCAATGTAATACAATAAGCTGAAATCATGTATGCGTCTGTGTGGTGGGGGGGGGGGGGAGGGGGGAGGCATTAACTTGGCATTATGGGTCAGCAATGATGTCCTCCTGATTTCGTATTCGGTCTCAGATAAACATCAAAGATAAATTAACAAATTGTCCCCTAGATAACTACGTTACAGCAAAATGAAAGAAGTTGGAGGTAACTACTTCCTTTTATGCTTTAATGTAGTCATCGACGGGACAATTTGTTTCATGTCCCCGTTAAGGATGAAACTAAAACACATTTTAATAAATTGTCTACTATTACAGTCGAGTTGTAACAAACTATCTGATATATCGACAAGTGGCTGAGAAACTGAAACCAACTGCATACTTCATAACAAAATTGTAAAAGAATTTGCTACATTCATCAGCATGTGAGACAAAAATTGCAAGAAATTCTTCATTGCATGGCCAGTAAGTGTCAACTATAATCTGACAGTGGATGTCAGCTGCTAATCTTAAAACTATATTATAACGCCAGAAGCTCATTTATGTACCATAAGTTGACAGTTTGTGACACCTACTTGATCTGAAATAGCATCCTCAGCACGCATTTGTGACAAATAACTCCATATGTCATCATTATTCTGAGAAATTTCGCCGGCCAGTGTGGCCTAGCGGTTCTAGGCGCTTCACTGTGGAACCGCGCGACCACTACGGTCGCAAGTTCGAATCCTGCCTCGGGCATGGATGAGTGTGGTGTCCTTACGTTAGTTAGGTTTAAGTAGTTCTAAGTTCTAGGGGACTGATGACCTCAGATGTTAAGTCGCATAGTGCTCAGAGCAATTTGAACCATTTTTTTTTTGACAAATTTCTAAATACGTACCCTACACATTACCATTCTCAACAAGATTGTAACGGAACTGCCACATAAATTGCCTTCTAACCATATTGAGACTAGTTTCTCCAAGTTACAGCTTTCTCCAAAAACCAAAATCGAATAATCAGCAATACGAGAATTTTCAATGCCAGCAAGAAGGAACTTGTTCCAACAGGAAAAATACTCAGTTACATTCATGATGTCCTGCATGCAGGCCAATAGCCTACCAATGAAATCCCAAGTCATGTCCCCTTTACTACGATATCAGCATGACATTACATGCAGATCCGTGACTCCAAATGCATTACATCACAATCTGACAAGATAGTTATTATATTAGCCATTAAAATTAAACAGCAGATGACAGCGCAGTATATTACAATCCATGAAGACGAAGCATCCGATCAGTATATAACCATCACCTTGCATTGTGACCTTATGTGGTCAAGGTCAGTGACCTGTATATGACATCATGATAAAATCATAGGAAAGGGCACTTGGCTTGTAATGTCAACCTGTAAAATGACCATCTTTTCTGTACAATAATATCTCGGGTAATAGCAACATACCAGCATTGCCCCATTCTGTAATCTGATCATAGTTGCTATACCCTGTGAACTGACCCCCACTGTCCTTTCCAGCCACACTAGATAGTAACTTGGATAATGACAGAATACCCTAGCGTGAGGCTGACTATACCCTCTGGCTGTCTTTGATATCGGTTTTAGCAGGACTAAGACGGAGTAGTAGTGTAGTATTCTGCTTTATGGCAGGTCTTGTCGTGCGTTAAGCCTCTTCTATTTTTGTATTTCCGTAGCCAGTCCTTTCGTTTCTGGTTATTTGCCTTCTTGGATATTGTCCAGCATTTGTTTTCTTTTTCCTCTTCCCCTTTTTCCCTCCTCCATTCCTTCTATTCCTTCCTCCAATAAACCTCAAACAAAGTCCAATCCATTTCCGTTTTCTCTTGCTGATGACTTTCAGCAAGTTTCTTTCTCCTCTAACCCTTCTTAATACTTCTTCATTCCTTACTCGGTCTTCTCATTTCACTTTTTCCATTCTTCACCACATCCACATTTGTAGTGCCTCCAGCCTTCTTTCATCTTCCTTCCTCAATGTCCAGGTCTCGGAACCAAATAATGCAATGCTCCAGATGTAACATTTGGCACGTCTTTTCCTCAGATCTTTATTTAGTGGTCCACAAAGTATTTCTGTTTCCTCTTGAATCCTTCTTTTACCATTGCAATTCTTTTCTTAATTTCTGTTGAGCAATACATATCATCCATTATTACACTTCCCAAGTAATTGAAGTTATTCACTTGCTCTATTTCCTCTCCATTTTCATACGGCATATTCTCCACTTTCTTCCAATTACCATGCTTTTGGTTTTCTTTTTGTCCGTCTTCATTCCATATTCTTCTAATTTTGTGTTTAGATCATCTAACATTTGTCCCATTTCCCTTGAAGTCTCTGCCATCACAGCCATGTCGTCAGCAAATCTTAAACACTCCACTCTCCAACCTCCTACACAAACTCCTCTCCCTCCATCACAACTTCCACTAATAATTTCCGCTAGATATATATTGAACAGTGTTGGTGATAAACAACCACCTTTTCTTACACCTCTTCCCAGTTCAATTTCTTCACTCATCACACCTCGTATTCTTACTCTTGTTCTCTGGTTCACATATAAATTTCTAATTAGTCGTCTATCCCTCCAGTCAACTCCATGTTTCCTTAGGATTTTCATCAATTTGTCCCATGTGACAGAGTCAAAAGCATTCTCAAGCTCAATTAACACAACAATGACTAAGACGAGTGTCTGACAAATTATGAAGTGTAAATTAGTTTGGCTATTTTGGTGCAAAAGTTAACCTATTCTTCTCAGCAGGTGTACTTTAAGCAGTAATTTAGATCAACATAGGTATTTGAAAGTTGCGTGTTCATTTTCAATTTTATTTTTCCTAACAAATGCTCTCCTTAAATCGCGACGTTATCTTTGCAGTCCTTTATGTGTTTCTAGTAGATTCAGCTTTGATTAGTCGATTAGATTAGAATAGATTCAGTTTTAGTTCCACAGACACAAAAAATGAGATGATTCTCGTGGGTGTGGAAAATGTCAGAAAGTATAACATAAAAATATAAAACATTTGAATATAATACTTTCTGCCCTGTTCATTTGTCAGGAGATTGTCGAAATAGGTGAATACAATGCGGTAAACTGGAACAGCTAATATTTACACAATTAACACGCTGTTAGAAGGAAACACTGATATGAGCTATTAACAAATTTATCATACAGAAAATACATTATCTTGACTGTTGTGACCAAGTGCTGTGGCAACTGAAATGTAACAAATATTTTTACTTAAGCTGGCTTAACAGTCTGTTACGATATTCATCAATGGAGTAGAAGGAGTTGCCTCTCAAAAAGTCTTTCGAACTATGTTTAAACCGTGCTTTATCTGAAACGAAGGTTTTTATGAGCTCCTTGAGAAATGTTTGTGTCCACTGAGGCATTTTGCGTATTTTGAAAATGACTTTTCGCCATTAGGTAAGGCGAAGCGTCACACGTTTCGGATCACAAGGTGCACTAATTCGAATGCTAATTCCCCAAACGGGTTCTGGTTTTTGTAGAGTGCTATTCTGTTTGATTTGGAAGGAGTGCTACATTTGTCTGGGGTTGGGCTCAGCTGATGTCCTCCGAAATCAGTTTAGCTGTTTTCAGTATCTCGCTGTGGAGCATATTACTTGATTGCTTATGTTTATCAGAAGTTTTATTGAGATGTTCTGCACAGTTAACATGTAATTGCTCCATCAACGGCATCGCGAGGATGTGACTCCCTGTAACGAAATGAAGCCGCATAGGTTGCTCACATTTTGTTTAATAGGAGCGTGTGATAGGAGCGAACATTATCTTTTCAATCCGTCGTGTTGTATGTTCAAACTTTTCGTCGTCTAGTGAACTGCAGATAAATTACTGTCTAGCTGCAAGTAGAGCGTTGGAGTATGTACAGGTGTTCGACGAAAATATGTAAACGCTGTGACATGTGCATGCTTGAACAAAACTTCAGATGCTAACTATGCCCGCAGGTTGCACTGTTTCATTTGACCATAAACGGCACCTGTACAATGTACTCAATACATTGCTAGTGTCAGTCGAGAACAGAGCAGCGTTCTGTGTGGTTGTGAGGGAATTAGCTCGGAGCTAACTGAATTAGATCGACAGAAGATTATTGGTCCTTTTATAGTGGATGCTTCCACAACTAAGACAGCTGAAGTGTTTGGTGTTTCAAAAGCACCGAACTGAAGATTTATACCGCATGCAGGGATAGCGGGGAAAGGTCAGATGATCAGTCAGAATGCGAACAGAAGTGTGTGTTGAGTTACCGTGACTGACGTACACTAAAGAGGATTGTGACGAGAAATAAGAGGGCAACAGATGCGAACATCACTGCAGAACTGAATGTCTCTCCCGTCAACACAGTCAGCACTAAAACAACACAAAGGAGTTCCACAAAGAAGGAACTACTCGACCACTTGGAATCCAAAAGACACGCATCCGTCACAGGAAAACGTGGCACCAAACACACTGAACCTGTATTAGAGCCGGCCGGTATGGCCGAGCGGCTCTAGGCGTTTGTCTGGAACCGCGTGACCGCTACGGTAGCAGGTTCGAATCCTGCCGCGGACATGTATGTGTGTGATGTCCTTAGGCTAGTTAGGTTTAAGTAGTTCTAAGTACTTTGGGACTGATGAGCTCAGATTTCAAGTCCCATAGTGCCTAGAGCCATTTGAACCATTTTTTGAACCTGTATTAGAGGAATGAGTCTTGTTTCACACTGTTTACAACTTCTGCTCAGGTTTTCGTATCGGGAGTGAAAAATGGCCAGGGTTCGGTTGAAAATTTGGCCACCCATATCCTGGTATTCGATGAGCCTCATTGTCACTCTGCAAAGTCGCACTACTGCCAAGGACCATGTGATCATCGGACAATGTTTGCTCCTCCATGGTGCTGCAGTGATCCAAGTTGACAGGGACCCTGTCACATCATCGAGGACTGGTTTTGTGAGCACGAGACTGAATTGGCACACCTCCCGTGGAAACCATACTCACCAGAATATAATATTATTATTCGCTTTAGATCTAATTTGAAGGAAGAATGGTTGGTTACCTTCGCACGGCTTTAGAGGAAGAATGACATAAGCCTCTCTGGAAACCATAAGGACCCGTATTTATACATTTCGAGACGACTACAACCTGTTATGATCTGTCCGACTAGGACGACACAGACTGGCGAGGGGAATTTACTCCTAGGACAAGATAAAGTGAGTGAGTGTCAAAGGGAAGTGTTAACATCGCGTCCACATTTCCAGAGAGTGGGCTCACAATCCGTCATCTCGGTTTTTTGTCGGAAATAGTAACTGTATAATTGTTATTAACACAGAAAATCATATGACATGGCTGGAATGGAGTTACGGAACAGGACAATACTAACAAATGTTTTGGCTTGTGACACAGGAGGCACAACATTTCGTCTGCCAGCTGCGGGCTATTAGAATCAAACTTTAGAGGACCCATCTCTGTTGTAATGACCCGAGAAACCATCCTGTTTGATCAACTGCATGCATTCATGAGTTATGTGTATTATGACGGACTTGGGTAATTTCAGCAGGACAATGCGACAATCCACACGTCCAAAAGTGCTTGAGAGTGGCTCCAGGAACACTCTTCTGAGCTTAAACACTTCTGCTAGCCACCAAACTCCTCAGACATGAACATTATTGAGCATATCTGGGATGCCTTGCATTGCGCTGTTCAGAAGAGATCTCCACCGCCTCATACTCTTAAGCATGTTTGGACAGCCCTGGAGGATTCATGGCGTCAGTTACCTCCAGCACCACATCAGACGTTAGTCGAGTTCTTGCCACTTCGTGTTGTGGCACTTCTGCGTGCTCGCGGTGGCCCTAGACGATATTAGGCAGGCGTTCCAGTTTCTTTGGCTCTTCAGTGTACAACTATCGGCTAGTATGAAAGTAGTTGTAAGCTATTACTTAACTTTTAATTTTATTAGACAATAACGAATTGCTTCAATAAATATGAAGATGCGTAACTCGAGGAGTTGGACGTGGAGCAGGCCTGGCCAACATTTGCACTATCGGACGCGCACGCGCTCCGCTAGTGCAGTCGTCTGAGCTGGGCTCTCCGCGCCTTTACCCACCACTGCGCTTTGCGCAGCAGGTGTGTGAGTGAGAAGGCCATATGCTGAAGGCATTTGATAAAAGATTCATAAATTCCTAGATTGGACAAACAGATAGTTGAGCTGGGTGCTCCAGTGTACATCTGTCACCTCATGTCGGAAGTAATGAGGTACATTAGCAACGAAAAGCGAAACTGGTCTTACAAATAAATTGAAATCCATTCTTAGTCGTAGACTGTATTGCAAGTTCTTTGAGACCTCATGACGAAATGTTTCAATTGCTGAAAAGTGTTCAGTCACGTCCTTTCCATAAATGACCGCCCTGAGTGGTGGGTAACGTTTCATTTCATCAACTTGAAGCTGAGTTTTCCACAGCGCAAATTTTTATTTGATAGTATCAGTCTTGCTACCAAATGATTCTCTCCTTGCAGTAAGGTACAGGAAGAATTCAAATAATTTATTTCAACAATAAATGATTTTGTCACTATTCCACTTACTCTAAACTCAGTTTGATTACCTAATCTTCACCTTCAGTTCAACCAAGATTCACTGTCGTTCACCAGAAAGAATGTGCATTGTATCGCCTTGGTGGCTAGAGTCGTAATGATGTTGTAATAATAAAGTCCTTTGCTTGGTCTTCAAATGAAGCAAGGCAGTTCCCATTCAGCATTGAACGAGTTGCTTCTACATTTTTTTTAGACAAGTACATAATAGACACCATACTACTCCCTAATCAAACTGTTTGGTGTCTCACAAGACGACTGCCCAACTGTAACGGTGTCCGCTGCATTCTTCATTGTCTCCTCCTCCTCCTTCCTCAGCATCTTCGCCACTGTGCTCGGAGCACAATGCAGGAGCGTGGCCAGAGCACTTCCGCTACCGGAACGCGACTATAATGCTTGAGAAGTTACGGTCAGTCCAAGAAAGCACTTGATCAGTTTCGGGGATATGCAAGCATAGTTAAATTCAGTAATGTCTAACTGTTACTACGAAATGTGGAGCCTCCTAGTTGAAAAATCCGCTACGAATTTTTTGAAGTGAGAGGGAGATGTTGCATTCCTGGAATAGTATAACAGGACAATATTAAAAACTCGTTAATATTGTGCTCTGGCGACACCAGAAGTCAAGCCACTTAGGTCAAAGTCGGTCAAATTGCCAGATAGGAGCAAATTCTGAGCATGCCGAGATGAATATGGAAACAACTGAGACATGTGGTACTGTCCAAACGCCCCAGTCTGCAAGTGCAGCACAATGAATTCACGGCATCATACAGATAGAGCCGTACTGGTAACAGAGCACCGCTAGACAACCTATTCCAGCTGTAATACAACAGTAACTATTCGGCCACTGATTCAGTAGAGAGTGGCGTCTGAATGACGAAGTTATCAAAGTCTGAAGCCACCAGGATAGCCGATCAGACGAAAGAACTAGTACACATAACGTCACTGCTACCTCCACCACAGCAGAGCGCATGGAAAGCGCCCGTGTAAATACTACGCCTTGCTTCATTTCAGTCTCAGCGTACCTAATCGTCTACGGAGTCGCAAGCCATTAGAAGCTGTAGTGACAACGCCCGAGTCCGATTGGGTGCGGAGCCCACTATCAGTATGTTCTCCAACTAGTGGCTTGAGCAGCTATGTCAGTAAGCTGTAGGCCGTGCGCCATTGCGACGGGGAGCCGCTGCTGCTGCTCGCCCCGTCCCTACAGCCTACACTGATGCTGCCAACCTCTGTCTGCTGACTGGAGACCGCAGGTCAGATTCTGCACGATAACAAGTACTTCAGGCTGGGTACTGCTGTAATCGGCCCTCAGACGCTGCCTTCGCCACCGTCCAGCCAGTGGTGTGGGTGGGAGGGGAGGGGGTGGGTGCGGGGGCGGATGGGGTCACCGGCAGCTGCGTAACGTTAACACCCGCAGGATCCTTTCGCGAACTGTCGGGAATACGTGCTAACTTTTGCTGACTGGGTCCTCACACCGCTGGCCTGACAGAGCTGCCAGCGCCTGAGGGAGACAATCCTGTACATCTCGTTAATAAATACAATGGTACAATAATACTTTCTGGCGCTCTCGAGCATGCACAGATCCTTCTCACTGCACCCTTCTCGGTACCTTTTGACGACCATAGGGGTGTGGGTCCGAAACTACATCTACATCAACATACATACTCCGAAATCCACCATACGGTGCGTGGAGGTGGTTACCTCGTACCACAACTAGCATCTTCTCTCCCTGTTCCACTCCCAAACAGAACGAGGGAAAAATGACTGCCTATATGCCTCTGTACGAGCCCTAATTTCACTTATCTTTGTGGTCTTTCTGCGAAATATAAGTTGGCGGCAGTAAAATTGTTCTGCAGTCAGCCTCAAATGCTGGTTCTCTAAATCTACTCAGTAGCAATTCACGAAAAGAACGCCTCCTTTCCTCCAGACACTCCCATCCGAGTTCCAGAAGAATTTCCGAAACACTCGCGTGATGATCAAACCTACCAGTAACAAATCTAGCAGCCCGTCTCTGAATTGCTTCTATGTCCTCCCTCAATCCTACCTGATAGGGATCCCAAACGCTCGAACAGTACCCAACAATAGGTCGTATTAGTGTTTTATAAGCGGTCACCTTTACAGATGAACCACATCTTCCCAAAATTCTACCAATGAACCGAAGACAACTATCTGCCTTCCCCACAACTGCCATTACATGCTTGTCCCACTTCATATCGCTCGGCAGTGTTACGCCCAAATATTTAATCGACGTTACTGTGTCAAGCGCTACACTACTAAAGGAGTATTCAAACATTACGGGATTTTTTTCCTGTTCATCTGCATTAATTTACATTTATCTGTACTTAGAGTTAGCTGCCATTCTTTACACCAATCACAAATCCTGTCCAAGTCATCCCTTATCCTCCTACAGTCACTCAACGACGACACCTTCCCGTACACCACAGCATCATCAGCAAACAGCCGCACATTGCTATGCACCCTATACAAAAGATCATTTATGTAGATAGAAAACAACAGCGGACCTACCACACTTCCCTGGGGCACTCCAGATGATACCTTCACCTCCGATGAACACTCACCATCGCCGGCCGGAGTGGCCGAGCTGCTCTAGGCGCTATAGTCTGGAACCGCGCGGCCGCTACGCTCGCAGGTTCGAATCCCGCCTCGGGCATGGATGTGTGTGATGTCCTTAGGTTAGTTAGGTTTAAGTAGTTCTAAGTTCTAGGGGACTGATGACCTCAGAAGTTAAGTCCCATAGTGCTCAGAGCCATTTGAACACTCACGATCGAGGACAACGTACTGGGTTCTATTACTTAAGAAGTCTTCGAGCCACTCACATACTTGTTAACCAGTCCCATATGCTTGTACCTTAGTTTGGAGTCTGCAGTGGGGCACCGAGTCAAACGCTTCCCTGAAGTCAAGGAATATGGCATCCGTCTGATACCCTTCATCCATGGTTCGCAAGTATCATGTGAAAAAAGGGAGAGTTGCGTTTCGCAGAAGCGATGCTTTCTAAAGCCGTGCTGATGCATTGACAGCAACTTCTCTGTCTCAAGGAAATTCATTATATTCGAACTGAGAATATGTTCGAGAATCCTGCAACAAACCGATGTTAAGGATATTGGTCTGTAATTTTGAGGATCCTTCCTTCTACCCTTCTTATATACAGGCGTCACCTGTGCTTTTTTCCAGTCGCTTGGGACTTTACGTTGGGCAAGAGATTCGCGATAAATGCAAGCTGAGCCAATGCAGTAGAGTAATCTCTGTAAAACCGAATTGGAATCCCATCAGGACCTGGCGATTTGTTTATTTTCAACCCATTCAGCTGCTTCACAACCCAAGGGATGTCTATCACTATGTCCTCCATACAGGAATCTGTACGAGACTCAAACGGCGGTATGTTTGTAGGATCCTCCTGCGTGAAAGATTTCTCAAATGCTAAATTTTAAATTTCGGCTTTCGTTTTGCTGTCTTCCGTTACCAGGCCACACTGATCAGTGAGTGACTAGATAGAAGCCTTCGACCCGCTTACCGATTTTACGTAAGACCAGAATTTCCTTGGGTTTTCAGGAAGATCTTTTGCTAAGGTATGACGGTGGTAGTGGTTGTATGCTTCATGCTACTAACTTTTGCCTGTCCTCATTCTCCCGATCGTTCTTGTACCGCGAGTGCAACTATCTTTGATTCCTGAGCGTTCTCCGAATTGCGCTGTTAAACCACGGTGGGCCTTTTCCGTCTGTAACTCTATAAACTATTATTGTTTCGTTCGTGTACTTTGCTATTTGAGACTTGTATTTCTGAATGTGGATGTTGGTGTACTGGAACTGTATTTTGTCGTTTGAGTAAATTATGGATTTGTTATTTATTTCGACTTAGCGAGTCAATATCAGTAAGAGATGTTTGCAGAATACTTCTGGGTCACTTGAAGAAATGAGTGGATTACAAAACAGCAACAGGTGTAAACTTGATAGGTGATTCAGCATTAGTAACTTATGGAACAGAGTTGAAAATACTTCCCCCCTCTCAGTATGTACATTCTGGTAAAGGACTCGTGTCACAATGTTAAGAGAGGATGCATTTTCAGATGATTAAAGGTCATCGGTTTTTCGGTTTTTGGTCATCATTCAGTTGATGCTTCTGGTGGATGGTTGATATTTATAGTTCCGTATTTAATTTCTAACGTGCTCTGTTACTGAGTTCTGAGTATATTTAATGCAATACTTTCTATAATTGAATTTCTGATTCTGGAAATGCTATGTGGTGCTCAAAAGAAATTATAATTAGTGGTACCCTTTGGCTTGGATAACAGCTGCTTTAGAGAGTTTTAAACATTTATATGCTAGTTCGACGTGTGAAATATTTTGTAGGACTTGTGAGCTGAGGTATCATTTTGAGGTTGTTGTTCAGTCATTGATAGTTTTATTAATCATAGTGTGATGCAGGACCCGAAATAAATCTGAGAGAAATAGAAAGCAGTAATTTACTACTTCTTATGCAGTTTATTTTGTGTTACTGCAAAAAAGGTTTTGCTATCACAATAGAAGATTATTTCTCCTTGTTTTCCACTATTTCATTTGCGTCTATTGTATTTGTGTGATTCAATGTAGCGTTCTAAGCGAGGTTACCAACTTTATTGATTCAGTTTATTACAGTTGGACTTAAGCCGTCGGCACGCAGGACGGAATAGCTAATGCTGACGTGCACGCAGACGAGTTATCCCACGTCACGACACACAGCACCGTCGACACACGCCAAGAGCTTATTAACGTGATTTTGCGCTCTCAGCACTATCCAGCGGCGGGTGGTGGCTTTATTTCTCTCACAAGCCATACAGGTCGTTCACGAAACTGGAGACGTGTAGAATTTCTATGTTAGTTCTGTTAAAACGCACATTTCTTTTATTCACTATATACTAGTCGTGTTGTTCTGTCTGTAGTATACGTAAATGAAAATTTCGACATCCCGGTACATGTAACAAGACAAAAATGAAAGATACATGGCCACTCAGGCAGGACACACCTTAAAAATGTTCATCAAGTCGAAGAACGTAACCCCTGGAAGAGAGCGCGAGACCAAATAATTAGAGAAATTAATACTGTTAATGTCGTAGGAATCTCCCACAACCTTTCAGAAAACGCGAAGGTGGAAACAAAATTTAGGATGCAGCGGGACGCGAACTCAATACCAATCCACCACCAATTACGCTATGCTAATAATTCAGCGCACTTCTTCCCGGATCTTATATTACAATGCGAAAATGTTATTGTTAATTATAACAGATCCTAGTAAGAATGACAGGTTTTCATGAAACCTCCTTTAACGGGTTGTTGCCTTAAAATGGCTTCCTCTTATAGCACGCGAGTTACAACGTAAAAAACAACTAAATATGAAAAGTCTTGAATCAACAGTATGACCATGTCATCGAGACATTCGATGAGCCGCTGCTTAGAAACAGCATCTTGTATTCATAGGATTTAACGTATGACATAAAACCACTTAATATAGGCTCCTACTTAACACGACAAATACAATGCGGCCTCTTGCTTTCTGTCTGTAACGTAGAGAGCGTTCTCTCTTCCTATCTATTGGTTCTGCTTTACGTGGCAAGTTCCCGCAATATCGCAGAACGATGGAGGTAAAAAGAGATGGGTGGTGGGACTACAGACTTACGCTGTACGTTGCTTTGAAGCCAGACTGGGTTGCATAAATAAAGCCATAATGTCCTTGTTCATTTTAGAACGTTTAAATGTCTAAATCGCTTGATAGTAGCGTGCATCGGCTGTATTACACAGAAGCAAAACCAGAATAATGGGAAGAACAGAATTTCGAATATTCGAAAATGTGTCACAGGTGAAGAACAATGTGAGCGTCTCTCTCTCTCTTTCTCACGAATTTCTTCTGTGGGCCGCCGAATGCCCACTTGTGATATAAATACAGAAACTGAAGAAATAAAAAGAAAGTACAGACATCTCCCACGTCCATATGTGCTGCTTAACCGATACGTTTATGTCATAAACACTGTGTGTGGGAATGTGTTTGCTACTACAATATAAAAATAACGCATATAATTTAGACATGGAAGATGCATTGTACCACTTGACAGTTCACAGTCATGTTTTCGGTGTCACACAGTAACTGTGCTATCGTTTTGCACAGATATGGAACGATTTAGACATGGTAATAGCACGAGAGCACTAAATTTCATAGTTCACTGTCTTGCTCTAGGGATCAATTTTGATAAGAACGTATTTCTGATAAGCAAATACTTAACTGTGATGTGGAAATCATGCTATTGTCATTCACAAGTGTTGTGTGTTCGTGGTGTGTGAGTGTGTGTTTTTGTGAGGAAGAAGCCTATGTATATTACACATAGAAGAACTGTAAATTACACCCTCTAAGGATTTTTTTCTTTGATACATAATGTTGCCCCTCCAGCTGTTTTTACACATGACGCAAATTTCAGTTCATTTGGATACTTTAAAACAGGGGACAAATAATTCATACCATTCATGTATCTTTCAACATTTCACAAGTTTCGGATCATTTGGATACTTTTGAAGAATGCACTATAATTGCTGTTAGCACAATTGAGCTAATTCCACCAGTCTGGATCTTGTTTATAATAATTTTCATCTAATATTTGTATTGTTATAAGTAAATTATTAAATATCTCATAAAATAGTGTAAACCAAAGGGTTCTTGACATATACACTAAAAAATTATCACCAGTATGAATGATTTATTCTGTCACCCCATTCTCTTTATATTATTTAATAAGTATTGTGATAATGTATTCTTTGTAGAAAGGTAATTTGAGTACTGTGGAGCTGTAGCACCATGTTTAATAAAATTGTCATTTTCACTATGATCATACAGTGCTGTCTTGGAGTGCGTAACACTTTAGTAAAAACAGTAAATTTGCTATGTAAAAAATCATACTATGAAACACAAAAATGCAAATTAACCATGAAAATATGTCAAATGTGTTTCTTTGGTCTGCCCGCCTGCTTATAACCTTGGTCGCATGACTCACTGCGTAACTTAAGGTAGCAACTTCAACTTGAATACCACCTTTAATCTTAAGTTAGGCAGTGAGTCATATGAGCAAGTTATCCAATAGGTGGGCTGATCAGACATGGGGATCTTTCGTTCATCGCATAGCTTGTAAAGCTAGTTTTGGTAAGTTTTTTGCTGCCAGAGAACCTAGTGGCTTATGTGCTTTTCCGTACTTATCACAGTTTTTGAATGTGCTTCTGTAAGGGAGTGACAAACATTTTGGGTGCTACAGCTCAGGTCTTGCAAATATTATGCAACTTTGATCACTACTGAGCATAGACTCTTAGCTAAGATATGACTGGATGAACGTTACTAGTGTGCTGACTTCATTAACGTGTAGGAGACTTGTATGTGTCACTGGAACTTTAACATTTCGTTGCTGCTCACGCGAATTGACACACAGCCCTACGTCTTAGTTTGTCAACATCACCGATTAGAAGTGCTTTGTTTGGACTGTTAGGACAAACAGTTTTTGCTTTTATACTTGTATTGTGATCAGAAACTACTTTTATGAGGTCATCAATCAAAATAGATCTTCTTTTATTTACAACTGAATGAAAAACAGCCCTTGGTCACTATTTTTAACAAATTAACCTGGTTTCGTCACTGTTAGGAGTGTCTTCTTCAGAATTTAAAACAAAAATTCTGAAGAATACACTCCCAGCAGTGTCGAAACCAGTTTAATTTGTTAAAAATAGTGACTGAGGGCTGCTTCTCTTTCAGTTGTAACTATTCACAGTCTCTGAACGTGCATCCATGTACAAAATTTTCTTTTATTTAAATGAACACTAGGTGAATACCAGTCCTTTCATCTTGGACCAAATAACTGTCCTATAATAGTAAATCCTGAATAAATTTTACTTCATTATTACCAGTTATTTATTTATTTGTATGTTCACTGTGTGTACGTTAAACAGAAATCCCTCATGACTGATCCTTGTCTGGAAGTGCTTGGAACAACAGTTCACAAGAGTCTCTCTTGTACTGACGAACCACCTTCAGTTTTAAGGCTGTGTACTCACTCTCATGTGGTTAGGTACCAATGAACTAATGCTGACTGTGATTAATTTGATATCACTTTAATACTTACCAGCCCCAGTGGCGCAGCACACCGATTATCGGCGGACACTTTGGATTGTGGTTTGGAATTCCCACAGTCACACTACTACCCCCCTTACGCTAATTAAGGCATCGTTCTCTTTCCTTTGTCTGCCAGAATTTGGCTAAATTTATGTTTGTGGTGAATCTCTATTTGCTTTTGGGACAGCTTTCCAATATGGCTGTCGAACATCAGAATACTGATCAGCATATATCTGTCTAGCATGTATTGTCCAGTATCAACACTGTTCACGTAATCCACCAATGACATTCGAATATTTTTACCAGCATATCATATGTTACTTCATGTCAATACATCTTCATAAATTCCATCCCCACCCGTCCACTCATTTCATTTCAGTGCATTTAATTCATTTGATGCCTCTTTTGTCTCTCACTTCTCTCACTCTGTATAACACTGACAGTTTCTGATTCAACGGTGGGATGATACCTCACAGCACGTTATTTAATTCTGTACCTCTGAAAAAGATTTATACCGTGTTTTGAAACCGGTTTTGTCAATGTTAATGTGACACGTATTTTGCAATGTTTGAATACAAATAATTATCCTATTATCAGAAATTTTATGTTTCCTGTGTATTTATTGAACCTAGAATTGTCTTTGCGCTTAATCACTTATAAATTTGCAGTGTTGCAGCGTGATTGAAGCTTTTGTTCTTTCTTTGCCTTACTTTGATTGTATCAGAATACTTTGCGACGTCATCATGCTCCCATTACGTATCCACTTCTTTAGGTTAGTTAGGTTTAAGTAGTTTTAAGTTCTAGGAGACTGATGACCATAGATGTTAAGTCCCATAGTGCTCAGAGCCATTTCAAGAAACATTAGGTCTGTTATTGGAAAAAATACCTTTAGGAACAAGAAACAGAATGTGGTATCAACATGATGGGCGTCCGGCACGTTTTTCGCTGATGGCTAGAAATGAGTTGCAGAGACAATTCCCAAATCCTTGGGTTGGATGAGGAGGAGATGTGTCGTGATCGGCTCGTTCTCCAGACTTGACGCCTCTGGATTTTTTCTTGTTGTGATCAGTAAAAGCTATTGTTTATAAAGACATTCCAACTACACCTGACGATATCCGAGAGACAATTGTCAGAGCATGTGCTTCGATAAGTGCCGATGTGAAGGAATACCACTCAGTCCATGATAAGGAGATAGCAGCACTTCATTTATACCAATGACCATCACTTCGAACACTTTCTGCCATCTTTGTGACCTTCGTTGTCCTTGAAAGATCTTACTATCACACATAATTGGATTCGTCTCGATAGCCTGTATCAGAAAATAAGTACCAAATTATAGCATCCCACAGAAAAATTAAAAAATAAAAAACAAATTTGTCCTGCATGTCTCTGATGCAACACCAGGTAGCAGAAAAAACCAACGTTATATTATGGCCACCGTTGTCCCATGCAACATTTTTCCCACAAACGTTTCAGCTACTATCTCACTTTCGAGGTTATTCTTGATGGCAATAGCTAGAGACCCACCCTGTACATTGAGTGTTCACTTGCAGTTTCCTATGATATTGGCCTCTACGTGCAGCAAATGAAGGTGGCAGTGTTGTATTGGAGTGCTTGTACGAAGTTTTGAGTTTTCGCCGGTGAACATGCGCTTGTTACTCATTACAATGGTGCCAGCGCACTGGTGTGACAATTGCGCCACACCACTGCCTCGCATTTACTGCAACTACTAACGCAGCTGCTTTACAAGCTCTTAACTAACAAACAAGGGGAGTATTCGTTAGTAATGACGTACGATGTTACCAACAAAAGTTCAGGTTTCACACCTGTGTTCTCTCCGCTGCAATAGCTACAACTCTAAGTTCAATCATAGCGTGTTGTGTTTGATACTATAGCGAAGAAACGATTACGGAAGGATAATCACATAGGAGTTTTCGAAACAGGTGTAATGTAGATCTGGTACAAACACTTTACCCGAAAAGACTGATAAAATGATAGGTGCACACGGAAGCGACGAAATCGAGCACTATGGGACTTAACATCTATGGTCATCAGTCCCCTAGAACTTAGAACTACTTAAACCTAACTAACCTAAGGACATCACACACAACACCCAGCCATCACGAGGCAGAGAAAATCCCTGACCCCGCCGGGAATCGAACCCGGGAACTTCTCTCACACACCTGCTGCGCAAAGCGCAGTGGTGGGTAAAGGCGCGGAGAGCCCAGCTCAGACGACTGCACTAGCGGAGCGCGTGCGCGTCCGATAGTGCAAATGTTGGCCAGGCCTGCTCCACGTCCAACTCCTCGAGTTACGCATCTTCATATTTATTGAAGCAATTCGTTATTGTCTAATAAAATTAAAAGTTAAGTAATAGCTTACAACTACTTTCATACTAGCCGATAGTTGTACAGCCCGCATCTCGTGGTCGTGCGGTAGCGTTCTCGCTTCCCACGCCCGGGTTCCCGGGTTCGATTCCCGGCGGGGTCAGGGATTTTCTCTGCCTCGTGATGGCTGGGTGTTGTGTGTGATGTCCTTAGGTTAGTTAGGTTTAAGTAGTTCTAAGTTCTAGGGGACTGATGACCATAGATGTTAAGTCCCATAGTGCTCGATTTCGTCGCTTCCGTGTGCACCTATCATTTTATCAGTCTTTTCGGGTAAAGTGTTTGTACCAGATCTACATTACACCTGTTTCGAAAACTCCTATGTGATTATCCTAAATTCCAAAAAGATCATTACATTTTTATTGTTATCTTGCTACAGTGATGCTTGACGCTCTTCTAGGGCGTCGTCTTCATTCATAGAACATCTTAACCGCGTCCAATCAGGTATTATCATCTCAACGCAGCTTCATTGCCACTGCCGTCCCATGTTGAAAAGGAAGTCGTCCCCTATTTACATGATACATAAGTAATTCAACATCCTTTTGTAGTAATCCATATAAAGGATGACCCAAAATAGCGTATACACATTTTGAAACTGAATTTGCCTTTAATTAAATCTGACAGAAGTAACTTTTTGTGGGTAATAATTCAGAAGCCATTGAAAAACTTACAAATGCTTCGATCTGTTGCAGGTATGGAAACAACCGTGGCGTTATTCTTTGACGGACGGAAGTGGGTGCTAAAGTTTGGTGGACAGTAGATTGAGAATGAGGATGTTTGAGAGTGAGTTTTGGCCATCCTAGACCAGATTGAAGTCGGTGTAAGGTAGCACGATATGAAGAAGGGACGTAGCGCGAAAAAAGACGTTCAACAGACAAAGAAAGTGTTGCTGCAGTGATTGAGGCGTACACACAGTCACCGGAGTACTGTGTGGGATAGTGCTCTCTTGAGACTGGAATCTGCAGCACAGGTGTCCACTGCAGTTTGCAGACTAAGAAAACGAATCCTTATATTTTGACACTTATCGATACTCAGAACGAAGCTAATCCCGATAGTTGAACTGAATTTTGTGACTGGTTCATCTAAATGTGTAAAGAAGGTGATCGTTTCCGAGACCTGATTATTCGGTTGGATCGATCGACCTTTAAATTTAACGGAAGATTTAACCTCCATGTTTGCCTTTAGTGGTCTAGCGAAACTCCTTAGTTCACTGAAATGAAATATCTGAATCTGTCAGTCTGTTGTGGTCTGTCGGGATGTAATTCTTTGAAGAGAATGAAACAAGGAACCTTTACCTGGAAATATTGCACATGATACCTCCAGATCTTCATGACATCCTGGACAAAGCAATTTATTACATTCAACAGATTGGGATGCGGCCTGACTTTCAAATTGTAACGATGGAATTTCTCAATGACAGAGTTTCTTTGGGAGTGACGAGACGAACAAAAGTGCTGTGGAGTATCCAGTTCGAATGCCTAATGTTACTCATTTAGACTTCCGTCTTTCGGTAGTATCGAGAACATAGCGTAAACCCCAAATCTACTAATAGTGGACGTTTCAGAGGAGAAAACTGAGCAAGCCTGCGTTGCTATTCCATTTTGCACAACGCAGTTGGTATGTTCTTCATTCTGAATCATTATAGACGCTGCGGTGCGCTTGAAAGTGGTCATTTTGATCACATATCTCTATGTATGCGCGGATGGCACGAAACACCAAACAAGACCATCTGGATGTATGGGCGCAAATGGAACATTAAAATAAAAGATACAAAAGTCAACAGCCTCAGATTTTGACTATAGCGGAATACGTGCAAGGCAGGGTTTCTAAGTGAAAATGGCTTTCTACTTTCTTTATGAAGTAACCTGAGCACGAAAATGATGTAAGATGAAAAAAAGAATTGAAATCTGTGTGACGACGATGACTTGAACCCAGCCCTTCTTGCCTATTAGACAAAGATGATAACCATTACACCACCGCAAAATACAACTAATGTTCCTGCACAGACTACCGAAGTCCGTTGCCCTCCCAACACAAATTTCAGTTCAGATCTTCAGTTTATTTTCCCCTGAACAGAATGTAATTTAACAGACTCCATAGTCTATTGCTACTTCAAAGACACAGGTGTTCTCCACCGTGCTATTTTCATTAGCGAACATTCATTTATTTACCCACGATTAACCGATTTTAACATTAAATCATTTTCAAAATGACGTAAAAGTATCACAAGTAGTGTATGAAGTCTCATAGCAAAGGTATATTTGCATGCCATAAGTGTATATTACGCTTACCACTTGCGTGTGACATATCCATATATTAGTGAATCCTGCGACCCCACAAAATGAGAATCTAGTTTTGTGCTTGTCAGTAACTAAAGTAAATAATGTCAGATGATGGGAGAATAACTATAACCTTGCCAAGTCGTGTACAATATCAGTCATGTGATGTAGAATCCATTTTAGTTGCCAGAATAAACCGCCATATCTTTAAGCAAAAGAAAAACTGAATGCGGGTAACGACATAGTTATTTAAGGTGTAAACTTTTCTTTTACACTTCGTGGTTGTGGAATTGGCAGTTTGTCCACGATCTAAGACGATTTTCCTCCCATTTAAAACGTTCTTTACCGCTAAGCTATTTCTTGCACTTTCATCGCCTTCTTTAAATCTCGAATAAAGTATTCGCTGAGGAGCTAGTACTTACAGAAACGGAGGGAAGCGAATGTGTTCGGAGTAGCGGTAGCGGTAGCTAAGTCGTCAAAGTATTGCGACAACTAAGTGAGTTAATTGGATGAAGTCGCATCTTCGAGGCCGCTTAGGAATCCAATTTCGAGAGTGCTGTAGAATTTACAGCCGCGCAGCGGCTCGCCGGCAGCAATTTACTCAGTGAATGCGTTTCCAGGAGACCAATAAAAAGCCTCTCAACGGCACACTCCTGATCCATCTTCATTTGTGCCCTTTTGAAATCTGCGGCATTCGAAGCAGCGCTGTTACACTAAGGCGGTTGATTTAAATGTCCGACAGTAATAGGTATCGTTCAGTGTCGAACTAGTAGGAAAAATACATTTATGGACTACTTCTCATAATTTTATATTCAAGAACTGAACTATTCACATGAATTCTCTTGACTAGTCTCAGCACAACTTCATCACGACTCAGGGCATTCCGAGAGATCAAAACACGGCTGTTGGGCTTATTATTGCGACAAAATTTTTTCTCACACATATTGACTAACAAATGGCATCTCCAGACATACCACACGACAGTCGCTGCCTATTCATAACGACTGACGCGTGGATTTGAGCTCATATTCTGATGAGCGAGGAATGTCGGTGTGTTCTACCTTGTCGGGAATGTGGAAATGTCTACTTTATTTGTTGTATGCATATTACGTTTTAGCTGAAATGGGGGAGACATACGCGGTAATATCTAAGAAAAAGCGTGCTTTTTCGAAAAAATTTTGGCATTTATCAACTGTGAGGATCATAGAAATCAGACTGTAATTGAGAGAATTTTCTTAGCACAGTTTAAAGATACAATCTTGTTCTACTTGCAGGCTGATTTCCGTTATTTGTGCGTAATCGTTTCTTCGCTATAGTATCAAACACAACACGCTATGATTGAACTTAGAGTTGTAGCTATTGCAGCGGAGAGAACACAGGTGTGAAACCTGAACTTTTGTTGGTAACATCGTACGTCATTACTAACGAATACTCCCCTTGTTTGTTAGTTAAGAGCTTGTAAAGCAGCTGCGTTAGTAGTTGCAGTAAATGCGAGGCAGTGGTGTGGCGCAATTGTCACACCAGTGCGCTGGCACCATTGTAATGAGTAACAAGCGCATGTTCACCGGCGAAAACTCAAAACTTCGTACAAGCACTCCAATACAACACTGCCACCTTCATTTGCTGCACGTAGAGGCCAATATCATAGGAAACTGCAAGTGAACACTCAATGTACAGGGTGGGTCTCTAGCTATTGCCATCAAGAATAACCTCGAAAGTGAGATAGTAGCTGAAACGTTTGTGGGAAAAATGTTGCATGGGACAACGGTGGCCATAATATAACGTTGGTTTTTTCTGCTACCTGGTGTTGCATCAGAGACATGCAGGACAAATTTGTTTTTTATTTTTTAATTTTTCTGTGGGATGCTATAATTTGGTACTTATTTTCTGATACAGGCTATCGAGACGAATCCAATTATGTGTGATAGTAAGATCTTTCAAGGACAACGAAGGTCACAAAGATGGCAGAAAGTGTTCGAAGTGATGGTCATTGGTATAAATGAAGTGCTGCTATCTCCTTATCATGGACTGAGTGGTATTCCTTCACATCGGCACTTATCGAAGCACATGCTCTGACAATTGTCTCTCGGATATCGTCAGGTGTAGTTGGAATGTCTTTATAAACAATAGCTTTTACTGATCACAACAAGAAAAAATCCAGAGGCGTCAAGTCTGGAGAACGAGCCGATCACGACACATCTCCTCCTCATCCAACCCAAGGATTTGGGAATTGTCTCTGCAACTCATTTCTAGCCATCAGCGAAAAACGTGCCGGACGCCCATCATGTTGATACCACATTCTGTTTCTTGTTCCTAAAGGTATTTTTTCCAATAACAGACCTAATGTTTCTTGAAATGGCTCTGAGCACTATGGGACTTAACATCTATGGTCATCAGTCTCCTAGAACTTAAAACTACTTAAACCTAACTAACCTAAGGATATCACACACATCCATGCCCGAGGCAGGATTCGAACCTGCGACCGTAGCAGTCGCGCGGCTCCGGACTGAGCGCCTAGAACCGCTAGACCACAGCGGCCGGCTGTTTCTTGAAGGCATGTGGTGTTCTTCCTACCATTAATATTTCCTTCGATGAAATAGGGACCTATAATGTTGTCCTCCGGAATCCCACACCATACATTCACCGACCACGGTTTTTGGTGTGCAACTTGCCGCAGTCAACACGGATTTTCAGTTCCCCAATAATGCATGTTATGCAAATTAACATTTCTAGGGTCGTGAATGTAGCCTCGTCAATAAGTAAATTCAAATTAATAAATGTATCATCCCTCTGAATCTGAAGTTGAGCGAATCGGCAGAATTCAATACGACGCATAAAATCCGTACCAATTAGTTCTTGGTGGGCACTAATATAGTAGGGATGATATTTATGGCGATGCAGAACACGCACAACACTGCTCTGTCTCATGCCAGACTCCCTTGCGATCTGAGGCGAACTAACCACAGTGGCAAGAGTGCCAATTTGTGTTTCCTCGTTAGTAACTTTTCTTTGCCGGATATGTTTCCGATGCGTTAAAGATCCAGTTGTTCTCAATTTATCATGCACATATTTAAATGTACGACGTGTAGGATGAGTAGGTTGAGGATATCTTTCAGCATATAAGTCTCTAGCTCTCACTGAATTTTGTTGGCATTCTCCATAAATGAGAGGCATTTCGACTTGTTCTTCGAAGGAATACATCATTCACATTCGTTTGATTCGACGATACTAGTCTTTTCGTTCCTATTAGTGTTGTATTGCGAAACCGTCGAATGGTGTTTACATGTCAATGTCACGTAAGATGTTTACGTTTCTTTGGCGAATATTTACTATTTGCGTGACATACAAGAGAGAATTGTCAGAGCATGCGCTTCGATAAGTGACGAAGTGATAAGGAATACCTCTCATGCCATGATAAGAAGATTGCAGCACTACACTGATACCAATGGTCATCACTCGTAACACCTTCAGTAAATGGAAGTTCAAGTCACCTTTTTAACCTTCGTTTACCTTCAAAGACCTTACTTTCAGACATCATTGGATTCGTCTCGATAGCCGCTAACAGAAAATAAGTACCAAACTCCAACATGCCATTAAAAACAAACAAAGTTGACCTTCATATCTCTGATGCGACCCCATGTAGCAGAAAAAACCGTCATTTTATGCCCCCATTTGTACCATGCAACACCTGTCCGACAAACTTTCCAGCTACTGTCATACTTTCGAAGTTATTCTAGGTGGCAATAGTTACTGACTCACCTTGTATAAGCAGCTCTCAATAAACGAAAAGTTAAATGTATTGCAAATGTATTAACAGTACTAGGAGAAGTAAAGCTGTGAGTACCGTATCTAAATCGTGCTTCGGTAGCTCAGATGGTAGAGCACTTGCCCGCGAAAGGCAAAGGTCCCGAGTTCGAGTCTCGGTCGGGCACACAGTTTTAATCTGCCAGGAAGTTTCATATCAGCGCACACTCCGCTGCAGAGTGAAAATTTCATTCTAGTATACGAAAAATCGATTAGCTAATATAAGTTTTGCAGAAAAGAATGAGGAGTGAAATAAAACCCACTGTAATGACAAAGAAGTTCAAATTGATTCCGTATTTCTGGTTTTCCAGTAGGTTTTTGACACCGTACCTCACAAGTAGCTTGTAATGAAATTGCGTTCATATGGAATTTCGTCTGAGTTATGCGATTGGATTCGTGATTTTCTGTCAGCGAGGTCACAGTTCGTGGTAAATGACGGAATGTCATCGAGTAAAAACACGTGGTTTCTGGCATTCCCCAAGGTAATGTTATAGGCTATCTGTTGCTCTCTGCTGGCCGCGGTGGTCTAGCGGTTCTAGGTGCTCAGTCCGGAACCGCGCGACTGCTACGGTCGCAGGTTTGAATCCTGCCTCGGGCATGGATGTGTGTGGTGTCCTTAGGTTAGTTAGATTTAAGTAGTTCTAAGTTCTAGGGGACTGATGTTAAGTCCCATAGTGCTCAGAGCCATTTGTTGTTCTCTATCCGTGTAAAAGATTTGGGAAACAATCCGAGCAGCAGTCTTAGGTTGTTTGAAATGTCGCTATCGTTTACCATCTAATAAAGTCATCAGAAGATCAAAACAAATTGCAAACGATTGAGAAAATTTACACTATGTGATCAAAAATATCCGGACACCCCCATAAACATACTTACTTCATATTAGGTGCTTTGTGCTGCCAGCTACTGCCGGGTACTCCATATCAGGTAACTCAGTAGTCATTAGACATCTTGACTTCGAACAGGATGAGATGATTGTCAGTTGTGTCATACGTCCAAACGTGAAATTTCCACACTCCTCAATATCCCTAGGTCCCTTGTTTCCGATGTGATACGAAGTATAAACGTGAAGGGACACGTACAACACAAAAGCGTACAGGCTGATCTCGTCTGTTGACTGACAGAGATCGCCGATAGTTGAAGAGGGTCGTAATGTGTAGTAGGCCGACATCTATCCAGACCATCAAACAGGAATTCCATACTGCTTCAGGATCCACTGCAAGCACCATGATAATTAGGCGGTAGGTGAGCCGCTCGACCATGAAATCCAAGTTATTTCATGGTCGAGCGGCTGCTCAAAAGCCACACATCATGCCGGTAAATGACAAACGATGCCTCGCTTGGTGTAAGGAGCGTAAACATTGGGCGATTGAATAGTCGAAAACCGTTGTGTGGAGTGGCGAATCACGGTACACAATGTGACGATCGCATGGCAGTGTATGAGTATGTCGAGTGCTCGGTGAACGTTACCTGCCCGCGTGTCTAGTGCCAACAGTAAAATTCGGAGGCGGTGGTGTTATGGTGTGGTCTTGTTTTTCATGGAGGGGGCTTTCACCCATTGTTGTTTAGCGTGGCGCTGTCACAGCACAGGCCTACATTGATGTTTGAAGCACCTTCTTGCTTCCCACTGTTGAAGAGCAATTCGAGAATGGCGACTGCTTATTTCAGCACGATCGGGCACGTGTTCATAATGCGCCGCCTATGGTGGAGTGGTTACAAGACAATAAATCCTTGTAATGGACCGGCCTGCATAGAGTCCTTACCTGAACTCTACAGAACACCTTTGGGGTGTTTTGGAACACTGACTTCGTGGCAGGCCTCACCGACCGACATCGATACCTGTCCTCAGTGCAGCACTCCGTGAAGCATGGGCTGCCATGCCCCAAGAAAGCTTCCAACAACTGATTGAACGTATTCCTGCAACAGTTGAGGCTTTCATTGAGGCCCATATTGAATTCCAACATTACTGAAGAAGGGCGCCGTGAACTTGTAAGTCATTTTAAGCCAGTTGTCCGGATACTTTTGATCACATAGCGCATCTACATGGCACAAAATTTGTTAATTCACCCTAAATAAGTAGAAGTGAGCAGTCATCCACATGAGTGCAGGAAGGAATCTCACACACTTCGGTTAGATGACTCAGTAACTAAATGTCTAGGAATTTCAGTTACAAACTACATAAATTGGAAAGAGCGCATGGTTAATGTGGTGGGGAAGGTGAACCAAGGACTGCGTTTTATTGGCAGAATATTTACAAAATCCGATGGAAACCCCGTAAGGCTAGGGCCTCCCTTCGGGTGAACCATTCACCTGCTGCATGTCTTTCAAGATGACGCCACTTCGGCGACTGGCATGTAGTTGGAGATGAAATGATGATGATAAGAACAACAAAACTCAGTCCTTGAGCGGAGAATATCTCCGACCCAGCAGGGAATCGAACCAGGGCAGTTAGGTATGGCATTCCGTCACGCTGATTACTCAGCTACCAGGGACGGACAGAAGATCCAATACACCTACTAAAGAGACAGCCTACACTAGGCTTTATACGTCCTCTTTTGTAGTACTACTGCCCGATGTAGGATCCTTATCAGATAGGAGTAACGGAGTACATCGAGAAAGCTCAAAGAAGGGCAGCACGTTTTGTACTATCGAGAAATAGAGGAGAGAGTGTAACGGACATGATACATGACTTTTGATGGACAGCACTGAAACAAAGTCGTTACGGTGGGATCTTCTCACGGAATTTCAATCACCAACTGTCTGCTCCGAATACGAAAATATTTTGTCGACGACGACCTACAGACGGGGAAACCGTCATAATAATAATAAAAGTAAATCAGAACTCGTACAGGAAGATACAGATGTTCGTTTTTTTTTCCGCAGTGTTCGTGAATGGAATATCAGAGTTACTGTGAAGTTGGTTTGATGAACACTCTGCCAGGCACTTAAGTATGGTTTGCAGACTAGCCACGTAGATGTAGATGTTAATCGCTTTCGCTGTCGCTACTGCGGTCGTCTTCTTGGATCGGCAACGCTTCTATTGATACGTGCAGAAAATAGGCTCTTCGTGCATAGCTCTTCTTAAGTTTTTGTACGTGACTCACTGAATTCCTTCTGAAAATTTGGAGAACACTTTCCAGAGCGGACTGACAACTGCGAAGTGCAATTTATCTTAAAATCCTTGTTCTGATTTGCACCTTGTCCTTTGCAAATTCCCAAATAAGTTCAATGGCGTTGATATCACAGTGAGCCAAGGCAACCACAGACGTCTAATTTCCTTGTTCACTGAGCGCAATACACTGTCCAAAAGGTACTGCTGTGACCTGAGCTGCGACTGTGCCTGTTCCAGTCTGCCATCTTTGTTCCTCAAAAGATGTGACATTACCGAAAATGGAAACTGTGTATTATGCCTTTCCATCCATCCAATAATAGAATTCTTTCTCCATTTCAAAGCTTGATTTAGTGATACTGGATTTATCATCGTTTGGTACGGTGCTTCATCTGAAACGGTCGCAGATCTGTATAATATTTTTTCGAGGAGGCTCCTAAACCACCCTTCGTAGTTTCAGGCACTCAGAATGATAACCTGTATCATACAAGTCTTTGTTCCAAATGTGGGAAAAACGATACTCCTTTCCAGCCATTTCACTTTTGAACACTTCCTCTTAGACAATGGTATAGATTTTCTGTTACATAACGCTTTTTTCGTTATTGTCGTCGAAACGTTCTGGAATGATTTGCATCAGGTACTCATCTCTTTCTACTGCCACTGGGTTATTTTCCATCAGCACTGATATTTTATTCAACGTTTTGCATCTGAAGGCCAGTTTCCGGATAGCATACTGAGCCGTGGTATGCTGTTTTGAAGAGCTGTTTTATGTCCTCAGCTCGTGGTCGTGCGGTAGCGTTCTCCCTTCCCGCGCCAGGGTTCCCGGGTTCGATTCCCGGCGGGGTCAGGCATTTTCTCTGCCTCGTGATGACTGGGTATTGTGTGATGTCGTTAGGTTTAAGTAGTTCTAAATTCTAGGGGACTGATGACCAAAGATGTTAAGTCCGATAGTGCTCAGAGCCATTTGAACCTTTTTTTTTCTTTTTTTTTAAGAGCTGTTTTGAAGAGCGCGCCGCAGGGCGTAGTGTAAAGCAGTCGCCTTCTGTTTCTGGCGGTGGCGCCTCTGTTGCAATCGCAGCTTTGGTGTCTCCCTCTGGTGGGAAAGGGGAAAGGTTGCCTGTTCACGTGCATTTAAGGGGCGCTATGAGCTCGCTAGTCGGTCAGTCAGTCGGAGTGAGTCGGAGCCGAGCAGTCTACTCATTTGGTCAGCCGGGTCAGTGTGGGGCAGTCAGCGTCTGTCTGTCGTCCGTAGTGCTAGTATGTGTTAGGCCGCCGGTCTTCTCAAGTTCAGGCAATGGCCATTGGCGGTTGGATCGATGGGTTAAGTCGGTCGCGCACTGGGACACAAGTTGACTTGTCCGTCTTGAGCGTCGGCGCATGTGAGGCCGCCACGTAAGTCCAGTGGGCCGCGCCGTATAACGAGGGGTAGTGGCTTCGCGGCCGACACGAGAGCAACAGGAGTCAACCCACGACATCGGTCTGGCCGACGCGAGCTGCGACGCCGTGAGACGGGAGGTCGGCGCGCCTTCCTGCGTCCGTTGAAGCGGCTGGCAGCGGAGGGTCGGGAGAGCGTTGTGGGGATCGTGCGCCAGGTCTTCGCCAGAAATTGTAGTTTATTAGAAGTTAAGCATCTGTTGTTTCATTCACTTGTTAGATTCTACTTGTTCTCTTCGTCAGTCTCTCGTCTCCAGCTTACTCGTCATTTGTTAGGCAGTTAGTGCCTGTTTGTCTGTCGGTCTGCCGTACGTTAATAGCTGCCTCTGTCATGTTTATCGGATTCTGTGTTAACGAATTTATTGCTGAGGGTGTAAAGGCCGAATTCATGAAATATGTTTTTATCTTGCCTATTATCTAGCGAGGTGGTATATGTTCAAATGGTTCAAATGGCTCTGAGCACTATGGGACTTCACTTCTGAGGTCACCAGTCCCCTAGAACTACTAAACCTAACTAACCTAAGGACACCACATACATCCATGCCCGAGGCAGGATTCGAACCTGCGACCGTAGCGGTCACGCGGTTCCAGACTGAAGCGCTTAGAGCCGCACGGCCACACCGGCCTGCCATAACAGGTTACTCTATTTCCGCCTCTCACAGGTTTCTATTTGTATAGTATTTCGTACAGATTGTTAACTTTGTGTGGATTGGAAACTCGTAGAGTCAGTGACTGGGTTCACCATGGGGCGGGGGGGGGGGGGGGGAGCACGTGATAAAATGCATTCATACCATATTTGTCAGTCTGCGATCGCTTTAAAATCTAACTGACTTCATTCAAATGGAATTCAGAGTAAACTTCCGTTCCTCAGAGTATTTTATGACTACAGAATGTTTATTTTATGCCTGAATTCTTTGTGATAATTTTCTTTCTTGTAGGCAACGATCACGTGAATGGCAAGGTTTTTTTCCTTGTTAAACCACTATTGTTTTCTTTGTAGTCATGTCAGGAAAATTATTACTAATAGTTGTGTGGCTACGATGCCCTTTGACCTACATTTGAACTTCAAAATGATCATGTGATCGTCACGTGAGTATGAAAGTCATGCATGATTTTATCGGTGATCTTGAAAGATGCATGTATGATGTAATCAAGCCATGTCACCTCGCTACACCTCTCTCCTCCGCAACCCTTCCACTCCCCCGTTTCCTTACGCTCCCCCTAGCCCTCCAGCCGATCACAGCATATTATTAAAATTATACAACCATTCAAAATCAATAAGGTGGAACTAACTCGAAGTCTTCGTTGTGGTAGTCACTCCAGGCCAGTGCACTTACTTTCCATCGAAATATGTGACGTTTGTCATCTTGTGCATATAAAGCCTGTTTGTGTCGTTTAACAGATGAATCAACGTGTTCCCTTACTTAATTACATACTACACAGTTGGTTTTACTTCCTAATCCAGAACATATCGCCTGTACATTATGCGTTTACACTCGGCCGCAAAAGCAAAAATTATGCACGCAAACCCACAAATTCTGCAACAGCTCCACCATTCAGTTTGCCCTTCATTAATACACTCACTTTTTTATTCACCAGAGAAACATCGTATTTGTTGGTAAATAGCCGGCCGGGGTGGCCAAGCGGTTAAAGGCGCTACAGTCTGGAACCGCGCGGCCGCTGCGGTCGCAGGTTCGAATCCTGCCTCGGGCATGGATATGTGTGATGTCCTTAGTTTAGTTAGGTTAAAGTAGTTCTAAGTTCTAGGAGACTGATGACCTCAGATGTTGAGTCCCATAGTGCTCAGAACCATTTTTTCCCCACACCATTACAGAACCTCCACCAGCTTGAACAGTCCTCCACTGACATGCAGGGTCCATGAATTGATGAGGTTGCCTCCATACCCGTACATGTCCATCTGCTCAATACAATTTGAAACGAGACTCGTCCGACCATGCAACATATTTCCAGTCATCAACAGTCCGGTGTCGGTGTTGATGTGCCCAGCAGAGGCGTTGTCGTGCAGTCATCAAGGGTACACGAGTGAGCATTCCGCTCCGAAAGCACATATTAATCGTGTCTCGTTAAATGGTTCCCACACTCACACTTGCTGATGGTCCGACATTGAAATCTGGAGCAATTTGTGGAAGGATTGCACTTCTATCACGTTGAACGATTCCCTTCAGTCGTCTTTCTTGAAGGATCTTTCCGGTCGCAGAGATGTGGGATATTTGATGTTCAAACGGATTCCTGATATTCACGGTACACTCGTGAAACAGTCGTACGGATAAATCCCTACTTCATCGCTACCTCGGAAATTCGCTCGTGCACCGACCATAACACCACATTTAAACTCAAATCTCGATAACCTGCCGTTATAGCAGCAGTAACTGATCTAGCAACTGCGCCAGACATTTTGTGTCTTATATAGGCGTTGCCGACCGCAGCGCCGTATTCTGCCTGTCTAAATATCTTTGTATATGAATACGCATGTCTATACCTGTTTCTTTGTCGCTTCAGTGTATATCCACAGTGGAAGTCAAAAAGAATCTTCTTCGATATGAGCCGTGTGTCGGCTCTCAACATGTGTCGCGCTGTGGGATTGTTCTGAGTCCTTCCATTCCATCGATTGATTCTTCCATGTTCATCGCTGTGCTGCGTGCGATTCTGTTGGGATTCTCCTCTGGCGGCGTGTCTGGTCTTATCGGTCTTACAAGGGAACCTCCCCATCGCACTCCCCTCATATTTAGTCATAAGTTGCCACAGTGGATAGGCTTTGAAAAACTGAACACAGATCAATCGAGAAAACAGGAAGAAGTTGTGTGGAACTATGAAAAACTAAGCAAAATAAACAAACTGAGTAGTGCATGCGCAAGACAGGCAACATCAAGGATAAAAAGAACTGAAGAGCGCCGTGGTCCCGTGGTTAGCGTGAGCAGCTGCCGAACGAGAGGTCCTTGATTCAAGTCTTCCTTCGAGCGAAAAGTTTAATTTTTTATTTTCAGACAATTATCTACTTTCAGGCACTCACACATAATCAACTTCGCTCTCCAAAATTCCAGGTCATGTTCAGATTTGCTTGGACATATGCAGGATTTGACGGTCTACACACGGAAAAATTTGAAAACGTTAAAAACATATGTTTCGACAGAGCACAGGGAAAAGTGAGCGACTGTGAAACTGTTGGATTCATTTCTTGCAGTTTATGTGACAAACTCGTATGTTTTATTCACTTTTTGGGAGTAATTATCACATCCACAAGAAAACCTAAATCGGGCAACGTAGAAGAATGTTTTTACCCATTCGCCAAGTGTACAAGTTAGGTGGGTCGACAACATATTCCTGTCATGTGACGCACATACCGTCACCAGTTTCGTATAGAATATATCAGACCTGTTTTCCTGTGGAGGAATCGGTTGACCTATGACCTCGCGATTAAATGTTTTCGGTTCCCATTGGAGAGGCACGTCCTTTCGCCTACTAATCGCACGGTTTTTCGGTGCGGTCGCAAAACACACACACTAAACTTATTACAGTTAACAGAGACGTCAATGAACGAATGGACAGATCATAACTTTGCGAAAATAAAGAAAAACCTTTGGCTCGAGGGGAGGCTTGAACCAAGGACCTCTCGTTCCGCAGCTGCTCACGCTAATCACCGGACCACGGCACTCCTGAGTTGAGAGTGTCCTTGATGTTGCCTATCATCGCATGGACTACTCAGTTTGTATATTTTGCTTATTTTTTCATAGTTCAACACAACTTCTTCCTGTTTTCTCGATTTATTTGTGTTCAGTTTTTCATAGCCTATCCACTGTGCAAACTTATAACTAAATCTGAGGGGGGTGCGATGGGGAGGTTCCCTTGTTGGAGTCCTCTCTTCCAGTTCGCCTTGTGTAAGGGAATAAGATCTTTGGGGGGATGGCCGGTTGGTTGCCGTGCGGTGGCGGGTCGGTCGGTCGGTTTCCAAAGTCGGGGATTGGAGAGTGTCGTGCGATGAGACCTCGGCGTGGCGTGGCGTGGCGGTGGAGAGTTGGCTGTTGTTCGGAGTAGCCGCGTGGTCTATCCTGGCTGTGCGAGACGAGTGGGACGAGTGGGACGAGTTGACGGGGAGAAGGCTGTGAGCTGTTGCTGTAAGCTGTTGCTGTGAGCATCCGGGGGCCACGGCTGTGGTTCCGAGTCACTACTTGGTGGGAGCGGCAACGGATCTCTTTAAATTTCCCGTCTGGAGGCGGAAATGATGGACTAGTAACTCGCCTAACCTGAGGAGTGGTATTTCGCCGCCGTGGGTGCAGAGAAGACGAGGGCTCCGGTGACAGAGCGCGTGGCTGCGTGGCTGTGCCCAGTTGGGTACGCTGGCGACTTATACACGGTCGGGTGTGAGGAACCTTTTGCATCGGAGTTCACTTGCTGTTTCTCTGATAAACTGCAAGTTAAGTTGGTTAAAGGTTTAGATGTTAATTGAAGACTTTTGGTTTGTGCAACCAGCGTCTTTTCTGCCTTGTGGCCTCCTGCGTTCGGGTTTCCTCTCCCTGTCGCCGGTGTATTTATAGACAAGTGATCTTTTCCGCTTCTTATTAGTACTGCCCGGTAGGAAGTGTATTTTTGGGCAGTGATTATTGTTTCAGATTAAATTTTTTCTGCCTTTTGGCCTCCTGCGTTCAGCTTTCCTGTCCCTGTCGCCGGTGTAATTATAGACAGTGATCTTTTGGCTTCTTATTAGTACTGCCTGGGAGGGAATGTATTTTGGGCAGGGATTATGGCTCCTGATTTGAATCCTCCTCCTCCTCCTCCTCCCACCTGGCCTCGCGTGAGGTCGATGTGATTGCTGAATGTGATTGCTGAATGTGATGCGTTGTGCGTCTATTAGTCCGCTTGTAGCCTGAGCATGCTTCGGGAGACAATTGTGGCCACCCTTACACCCGGTCGGTTAATTATTTCTATCCCAGGACATTCTGGTGGCAGGACATGGTATTAAAGTTGTTAGTTATTGTAAAATGTTAAATGGCTGTATTTTACTCCGATTGTTTTTGGTCACTGTTTAAAAAGATTAAGTTTGCCTTCCATTGGTGGGTTTTTAAAATTACGTGGCTTTAAAATTGTTAGCTATTGTAAAAGGTGAATGACTGTATCTTTACTGCGGTTGTTTTAATCTACTTGGCATCCTTTGAAATGCTAGTTCTAACTCCCTGTTAGCTAGCCCTTGTAACTCAATATATTGTTGTGCCAAAGTTTAAAACAGGGTGGCTCCCTACATGTTTGGTAGCGAATTGTATGCAAATTGGTAGTTTTTTATTTCATTACTTGGAAGATTTTGATTTGTTATCAAATGTTTTATCAAAGTCGGTTTTAAGTAAAATGGCTTGGCCGTTTACTGTAAAGTAAATTGTTTTGAAAAGGCACTCATGCCTACTAGCTTTTTTGAAATGACTTTCAATGTTTGAAGTAATCAATAAAGAAACTGTAAATTGCAACTCGACAGTAACCAACTAATTGCGACCCTTTTGCCAACTGGGGGTTTTCCTTGATTAATCGTAACACCCATCTCAGATATATCCAAAATCACAGCAGCAACTGCAATCGGTTTGTCAGTGGCTCATTTCAACGGTGACTACATCTTGATGAAAACTGATCGTCTTTGAATATTTTGTTTTGAATGTAATGCAGCTATCCCCTACCGAATCTCCCACAAAGTTTCTACTCTTATGTCCCACATGTGTCCCATATTATTTCCCAGATTTTGCACGATTTTTCAAAGTACACTCTTATTTATTAGTTTAAAAGATTTCTTCCTGAACTCATTGATAGCTGTCATCGGCGTTTGTGCATTAATGTAAATGTGTGGCTTCATCCAGGGATCTCGCTTAAATAATAAGATCTGATGAATGTTTTTTTTTTTCCAAAATCAACTTGTTTTCTACGTATTGTTCCCAATTACTACAACAAATAAGAATTTCTTTGATTTCTTCATGTCTTCTGGTGATGCCGTTTTTCGTACATAGGGGAAAACGTGAAAATAAATCATGAAAACTTTCGGGGCATTCTAGATTCACTTCTAATTAGTATCTCATGTTCGAATTGTCTGGTACGTCTACCGAAATAATACTTTTGCGCTCTCTGGAGGAAGCCATTGAAAATTAAATACCGGAAGATGCTACAACACTGCCCGGCTCTAAAGTCTGTTCACTTCAAGACATAATTTAAGATTCACAGATTGTATCGTTATAGTCAATAATGAATCTGTAGTCGGCAACTGCACGTCTGCAAGAACAATGAAAATTTCCGCCTGCGGCTCCTCATTCAACAATCTGTAGTTGTTCAGTTACTGTTATAAGCTACAATTCTGCTTTCCTAATTTTCATCAGTGCAGCCCATGCCAAGCCGTATTGGGTAACATAAAGCACAGGATGTAATTCATTTATCTTAAAGAAAAGAAATTTCTGTAGAAGTAGTAAAGTTTGTCAGTTTTCAAATATAAATCCGGTACTCTCCTAGTGTGTTGCACTTGAATACGTTCCGTACACTGTAAACTTTTTGGTACTCAGCCTCTGTTATCGTTTCGCCTATTAACAAACTTTGAAACGTTTCGATAGTGGGCAGGCGATTTTCTTGCAGAGCCGATTCGTTTCTCATACAATCATACGGTAAAATTCCCTTCTGATTAACAAAACTGAACTCTCGATTGCTATCTTGAGTTCATCTGATTTCATATATGATGTTCTCTTGACAATAAATTTAATCGATAAATCGAAAATTTATATTGCGTCTCTTATCCTGGTGCTCTACAGAAATACTCTTTGTAAATGATTTATAATTTTTCAAGATTTAGTTTAATCAACTTCTCATCACCTGTTACCGTTTGTACACAAACGTTTGTGATTTAGAAATTTCAGTTGTAACTGCTAAGATTGCGGCATGCGACGTGTACAGTTTAATGATACTTATAATTTACACTGGAGTCTGGACGTGTTGTGCCTCGGTTCACTCTGGTGAAATGATTGTGATATATTTGCTTTAGATCACTTCCTCAGTCGGTTTCCTACAGATATGGCAAATCTCTGTTGATGGAAACGCCGAGTCTTCCACAGGACTTACCACGATCTTTTTATTTTGTAGATAAAGGACATTCACAGTGCCAAAGATTGCGTACAGTCCTTCAGTGAATCACTTCACGAGATCGGTGCCTCTATAGAGTTTAAATTGAGAATGTCTCTCTTCATAGCCATAATGTATATAGTAGGCAATGCTACACATGTACATGACCGGAGAGCGAGCCACTGCTACTGCTACGATTGCAAGTAGCAGCTGATCCTAATACATATTCCGTTTCGTCATAAATCACAAAAGATAGCCTCAATTTGTTACTGAAATTTGTAACCTTTTCAAACTCGTTCTTGAAATAAACGGTCGTAGCTCCGTCATAACTTTCATTAAGAAGTATCTTTTTTTTTTTTCTTGATAATGTCTTATTTTAGTCACCTGTGTCCATTTTAAAACCATCTGCAATATGCTGCGAGTTCGTAAACTCATTTTTGCCAATAGGCATGTCACTCGTGACTGATTCGAACGGTGCACAGTCAACTGAAGATATATCCTACTTTTCTTTGCGATAAAAATATAAACACATCGCCCAACTACTACAACTAACTGATGAGGAGGAGCCCCACTGTTGCATGCTTGCATGAAAGGTTTTTAAAGTAACAGAAATGACATGTATCTTTATTATTATCCTGCAACATTAGTAGAGACACAAATTTCTTGCAACGTGTTATGTAATATGCAATAGTGTTACTATAAATTTTTTCGTATTTCTCTTATCATTTATGACCATCCATTCATATTGCGGATATTGGATGCTGAAAATGTTTTCAGAGACATTTTTCTTTTGTTTTTCGAAAATGTGAACATGCTTAAGGTAAGGGTACATTGGCAAAGTTTTATTCGTTTTCATATCGTCAATATGTAGGCTCACGCCGCTCATCCTCAATTACAGGATGTAAACCTGCTAAAATTTACGAAGTGAGGAAGGAATTATTCTTTGAGTGGGTGTTTATTACGGCCTGTTGATCTTTCAACACTTCGGACACTTTCGTGTGTAGTCCTGCTTACAAGGGAACCTCCCCATCGCACCCCCCTCAGATTTAGTTGGCACAGTGAATAGGCCTTGAAAAACGAAACACAGATCAATCGCGAAAACAGGAGGAAGTTGTGTGGAACTATGAAAAAAATAAGCAAAATATGCAAACTGAGTAGCCCATGCGTAAGATAGGCAATATTAAGAGTGTGAGCCCAAGAACGTCGTGGTCCCGTGGTTAGCGTGAGCAGCTGCGGAACCAGAGGTCCTTGGTTCAAGTCTTCCCTCGAGTGACAAATTTACTTTATTTATTTTCGCAAAGTTATGATCTGTCCGTTCGTTCATTGGCGTCTCTGTTCACTGTAATAAGTTTAGTGTCTGTGTTTTGCGACCGCACCGCAAAACCGTGCGATTAGTAGACGAAAGGACGTGCCTCTCCAATGGGAACCGAAAACATTTGATCGCAACGTCGTAGGTCAACCGATTCCTCCACAGGAAAACACATCTGATTTATTCTATACGACACTGGTGACGGCATGTGCGTCACATGAGAGGAATATGTTGTCGAATGGGTAGAAAGATTCTTCTACCTTGCCCGATTTAAGATTTGTTGTGGATGTTATAATCACTCCCAAAAAAGTGATGAAAACATAACGGACGGACAGACAATAGTTGTCTGAAAATAAAAAATTAAAATATTTCACTTGAGGGCAGACTTGAACCAAGGACCTCTGGTTCAACAGCTACTCACGCTAACCATGGGGCCACGGCTCTCCTGAGCTTACAAACTCCTTGATGTTGCCTATGTTGCGCATGGACTACTCAGTTTGTGTATTTTGCTTATTTTTTCATAGTTCCGCACAACTTCTTCCTGTTTTCTTGATTGATCTGTGTTCAGTTTTTCAAGGCCTATCCACTGTGCAACTTATAACTAAATCTGAGGGGGGTGCGATGGGGAGGTTCCCTTGTTAGAAGCCTGTTTCATTACGGTTACCACGCAGATGAACTACACTCCTGGAAATGGAAAAAAGAACACATTGACACCGGTGTGTCAGACCCACCATACTTGCTCCGGACACTGCGAGAGGGCTGTACAAGCAATGATCACACGCACGGCACAGCGGACACACCAGGAACCGCGGTGTTGGCCGTCGAATGGCGCTAGCTGCGCAGCATTTGTGCACCGCCGCCGTCAGTGTCAGCCAGTTTGCCGTGGCATACGGAGCTCCATCGCAGTCTTTAACACTGGTAGCATGCCGCGACAGCGTGGACGTGAACCGTATGTGCAGTTGACGGACTTTGAGCGAGGGCGTATAGTGGGCATGCGGGAGGCCGGGTGGACGTACCGCCGAATTGCTCAACACGTGGGGCGTGAGGTCTCCACAGTACATCGATGTTGTCGCCAGTGGTCGGCGGAAGGTGCACGTGCCCGTCGACCTGGGACCGGACCGCAGCGACGCACGGATGCACGCCAAGACCGTAGGATCCTACGCAGTGCCATAGGTAGGGGACCGCACCGCCACTTCCCAGCAAATTAGCGACACTGTTGCTCCTGGGGTATCGGCGAGGACCATTCGCAACCGTCTCCATGAAGCTGGGCTACGGTCCCGCACACCGTTAGGCCGTCTTCCGCTCACGCCCCAACATCGTGCAGCCCGCCTCCAGTGGTGTCGCGACAGGCGTGAATGGAGGGACGAATGGAGACGTGTCGTCTTCAGCGATGAGAGTAGCTTCCGCCTTGGTGCCAATGATGGTCGTATGCGTGTTTGGCGCCGTGCAGGTGAGCGCCACAATCAGGACTGCATACGACCGAGGCACACAGGGCCAACATCTGGCATCATGGTGTGGGGAGCGATCTCCTACACTGGCCGTACACCACTGGTGATCGTCGAGGGGACACTGAATAGTGCACGGTACATCCAAACCGTCATCGAACCCATCGTTCTACCATTCCTAGACCGGCAAGGGAACTTGCTGCTCCAACAGGACAATGCACGTCCGCATGTATCCCGTGCCACCCAACGTGCTCTAGAAGGTGTAAGTCAACTACCCTGGCCAGCAAGATCTCCGGATCTGTCCCCCATTGAGCATGTTTGGGACTGGATGAAGCGTCGTCTCACGCGGTCTGCACGTCCAGCACGAACGCTGGTCCAACTGAGGCGCCAGGTGGAAATGGCATGGCAAGCCGTTCCACAGGACTACATCCAGCATCTCTACGATCGTCTCCATGGGAGAATACCAGCCTGCATTGCTGCGAAAGGTGGATATACACTGTACTAGTGCCGACATTGTGCATGCTCTGTTGCCTGTGTCTATGTGCCTGTGGTTCTGTCAGTGTGATCATGTGATGTATCTGACCCCAGGAATGTGTCAATAAAGTTTCCCTTTCCTGGGACAATGAATTCACCGTGTTATTATTTCAATTTCCAGGAGTGTATTTCCTACAACACACAACCAGAATCTCTCGTTTGAAATTGTCATGTCTTTTAACAGCTTGTTAGTAACGTTAGTTGAGTACTAAACACCACGAAGTTTGGACGGCACTAAACTTGCTTTCTCTGTATTCACGTATATCAGCCATTCTTTCCCTGATTATTACGTGAGAAATTGGTTGTTTGCTTTGACGCTCTTTGTTCCATAAAATGTGAAAACAGGCATTCAAGATATATCTAGGTTCTCTCAAGCCAAGCCTAATATCTAAAACACCAGTACATATACCATTTCTCAATGTAGCATCAACAGCAATCCACTCAGTCATCTAATTTTAGCGTTCTGGTCCTGCTTCACCCATTACAACTGATTCAATAAGTTTTCATAATCGAAGATGATGATGTCCAGACTACTGAGAGAATTTTTCTTTGTCTATCAGGTACTTTCTGCTGCCGTCTTTCAACCAGTGCTGATTCTCTGCTGCTCGGTGACACATCTACTGCTTTTCTTTCCTTGCTCTACAACACTGAACGAGAAGAAAAGTATGCCTTAGGAAACAACGATGTAGTAGCAGTCACAGGGATGGAAAAGAAACACGTACAACAGAAGTTAAGAGCCTTCGTGAACGATTTGCATAAGCTGAAGAAACAGTAGTTAAAAGATCTCAGATTTACATGACTTTCTTTGAGATTTGCTGCTCACGTCGAATTTTGAATACAAATGATGTAGTTCTTCAAACATTCGTTGACGGGGTGGTATGTAGACGCAGTGTGAAGTATATTCTGCAACATTTACTCATAGCAATTAATCAGTTGGTGGAACAAATATTTAGTTGTTAATAGTAATATAGATCTCACACATACATGTTTTGGAGACCGAAAGGTACTTGCGTGTCCGAAGAAGGCGTTCAAATGTCGGCTAAGGTTGTCCATCATCAAATTATTCACTACGAGTGGTTGTTCCCACTTTTATAACCATTCTTCCAACCTAAATAGTCCTGAATAATTCCGGACATTCTTGCTGACTCAGCACCGCTGACGTCTGCGCGAGTACTGCGATGCAATTTCATATTTGACACACTTGACAATCCTGAGAAGATCGGGGCTTACCCACGTGCTTAGCCAGCGAGTCACTACTTTCTCAGTCTCCCATAAATCACTGAGTCAGCAAACATGCTTGCATACTTCACTCAGAACAAGCTGAGACTTACAAAAACGCGTAATCCATTAATTCAGGCATGGTGCTACCAAATTGATATATGTGTCTAGAACAGAACAGAACTCAACTCCTGGTCGGGAGTGCTACTACTTATGCAAACTTCAAAAATTTCAAATTATACAAACATTAAAAGCACAGTAAAATTTGAGAGTTGTCCACAAACGATAAGTACTAGACGGTAGGGTTTGGCAGGGTTTGAACTGGCAACCCGTAGCGTGCCAGTCAACAACACTAACCAATACGCTACATGCATGCATTAGAGCTCGTCGCAATACAAATTCCTTGATGGTGTTAAAGATATTTCTTTGTTTCGCTTTCGGCATAGCCAGTTCTGTAGGAAAGTCATGGTTGCAAATGGTTGTAAATGACTCGCTAGAGCGCACTAGAATAGAGTAATTTAAGTAGCATCACCTACCGGAAGATTCAAACGATTATAGAAATTTAGCTTTCAAAATACGTCCTTTTACCTGTAGTAGCTAAGGACTTCCTAGTTTGGTGAAGGCGTTTTCGACATTAAGGACGTAATTAGGAAGTTTGTTTTGTTTAGGGTACTGTGCTTGAGTTTTGTAAGTTTTTAGTTTCTTGTCAATAAGTGTAGATAACCGTGAGTCCCGAAATAGCTCAACATACGCTAAGTGTGCAGTTCATTAAGAAAAATATTGGAAAATGAACATAAGGTGCACGTGTAGCGCCGAGAGCCGACCTGAACATCAGCGGAAAACAAAAATAGTGGAAATTCGGTCAAGAATACTTGTATATGTATTTTCAACATTTACTGTAACATGTTTAGTCACCGATATCACATTCCCTGAACGTTGGGAATACAAATCGCACTAAAAATGACGCGTTTATCTGACCTCTTTAATGCTGCTCCGTATTTTAACAGCATATTTTTGTAATAGGCAAGCGTGAATACGAAAACAAAACAAACACGACCTGTTAGCGTTGCAGACCTCGCACATCAGCATGGAAGCTGCTCGGTTTGCTTCTGTCAGCCAATCATAGCTCAGGGCCTGTGATTTCGAGAAACATCACTTTTTCAGCCTCAGAACTAAATAGATGAATAACATTAAGCTAACATACGCTGTATTAAAGGTCGCTTAGAAATGCGTCATTTATAGTAGTGTTTTCTGTCATAAAATGTCTGAAAGTATAACTTCGGTCGCCAAATATACTACCTGTTCACCTTAGAGATAGTTCTTGGTGTGATTTAGTAGTTCATTACCAAAATGATAAGAGATACAGTCTGTAAACTCTTTAGTGAACGCTGGGAACTAGTTCCAGTTGGTATTTGTCGTAGCCTTACTCAGTATGGAAAACACGAGCGACGTCTGTACAACTTTCAACAAAACGTCCCAACGAATATAGTGGTATTTTGAACTAAAACTGGTCAAAAGTCCATTTTTCAAATTCAAGTAATTCCCGGAATGCACAACTTCCTGCGGTAGTCTGATAGATGGGACATGGCTGAGGAATTGTATTACATGCTTACTGTGCACTGATACGCCGTGGAAAGTTTGTATTTACGTCCCACTTTCAGCGTATCTGAAGCTTCTCTAATGGCTTGAAATCACTCTAAATGGTTCAAATGGCTCTGTGCACTATGGGACTGAACATCTGTGGTCATCAGTCCCCTAGAACTTAGAACTACTTAAACCTAACTAACCTAAGGACATCACACACATCCATGCCCGAGGCAGGATTCGAACCTGCGACCGTAGCGGTCACGCGGTTACAGGCTGAAGGGCCTAGAGAACCGCACGGCCACACCGGCCGGCTGAAATCACTCTACGTTTATGAATGCAGTTTGATAATAAAATCATTCTTCCACTGGAAATTTAAAGAAATAGCCGCTGATTACCGCAGTTTGATTTTGTACAATTGTTTTAGAATAATCATTTGTTAGCGATAAGATATATTATCTCCGAAATGGATTCTGAAAGCAGTTCTCTTTTATCGGAGGTCCTTCGAAAGTCAATTATGACAAGAGAAGACCTCTATGACCTTATGAAGAGCAGTTGTGAAAAATAGTTTGTAAAAAGATTTGGCACTGTAGAAAATTATGTATCATGAAGAAACTAAAGGTTTTAAATATAAACTGTCTTATACAATGTCACAATTAAAGAAACGATGGTTTGCTGCAGACGAAGCTGAAAGTGCCTTATTGAAAAACAACAATCACTGGCTGCAAAGTATCATTAAATTTCGATGCTGAACAACTCCAACTGGTAGGAAATCAAAGCCATTCGTAGAGTTAAGCAAACGCAGTAATTGACGTATGACACAGCAGTCTAGGGACAGCTTTAAAGTCCAAAAGAAATGCATACCAGTCAAATGACGTTCCGAGAATGTGGAAATGTTCAGTGTTCAAAAGTGGTTAAAGATATTACTTTATCTCTTACACGAAGAACTAAATACAGACGAGCGTTAGATCGGACTCCTAGAACCGTGCAAGCAAAAACAATAAGAAATAACAATAACGCTGTCACACATCAATACCTTGTCAATCTACGTGGAAGCTTCGCTGACGAGGAAACAACACGGAATAATCCGAACAGCTGATACGGTCTGTCCCTATTATAGTATCCTTCAAGAGAACAAAAAGAAGTACTACCCTTTGACTGAATCCTATCAGGTGACCGCCACATGTGCGGACGTTCAACTTGAAGCCTTGCTTAATCACATATAAGCAATTAATATTTTATTTGGAACAGATTTTAAGTGATCTTCCAAATGATGGCATAAATGTATTGGAACTTATCTGTAGGTGGAGTTGTCATGGTTAATAGTTAATTCACTAAAAGACAAAAGTTTGAAAACAACCACGATTCTGATGCGGACGGAATCCAGTCGTCTTCAGTGCTTCTGCAACGTATTAATCTCATGATTAAAGACCTAAGCGTTAGGGGAAATCCTACACCATCAGGTCGTCACTATTGCGGATCAGTGACAGTCAGATTTACTAATAAAACAGCTGATGTCACTAATGATGATGACGAAGATGAAGATGATGATGATGGGGAGGTCCCTTACTCCGAGGAGCGTAGGGGACGATTCGGAAGACCCGCACCGTCTACTAGGCAAGGTCTTAGCGGAGGTGGTTTGCTATTGCCTTCCTCCGACCGCAACGGGGATGAATGATGATGAAGAAGACAATACAACACTCAGTCATCTCGAGGCATGGAAAATCCCTGACCCCGCCGGCAATCGAACGCGGGACCCCGTGCACGGGAAGTGAGAGCGCTACCGCAAGACCACGAGCTGCGGACATTGTTTAATTGAAACATTATACGAAACAAAAATTGTAACAAAATCTGATGATTTGTGAATAAAACACATTACTGAGACTATAAAACAATGGAAACTCCAAGTAGGAATATCAACAATGTAGGTTAAGACTTATTGCTACTTACCATAATGAAGAAACGATAAGTTGCAGACAGGCAGGATTCAAAGATACGTACATAGAGCTTTCGATCACAGCTTTCATCACTAAAGACAGACACACACCATTCACACACACAAGCAAACACACCTCATGCACACACGACTAGCAGCTCCAGCATTTCGGGCGGCAATGCAAGTATCACATGGGATGCAAGCAGCGATCTGGTGGTGGTGGGGAAGGGGAACGGATGGTAGTGGGGAGAGACGATAGTTTTCAGGTGGAGTGTGTAGAGACATTCCGATGAGACGCTGGAGATGGAGGTCGTGCGTGCGTGAGGTGTGCCTGTTTGTGTGTGTGAATGGTGTGTGTGTGTGTGTGTGTGTGTGTGTGTGTGTGTGTGTCTCTCTTTACTGATGAAGACTGTGGCCAAAAGCTATGTGTAAGCGTCCTTTAACTGTGCCTGTCTATATTGTAAGTCCACTACACCACGAAAATGACGTGCTACAGACGCGAAATTTAACCTACAGGAAGAAGATAATGTGATATGCACATGACTAGCTTTTCAGAGCATTCACACGAGGTTGGCGCCGGTGGCGACACCTACAACGTGCTGACATAAGGAAAGTTTCCAGCCGATTTCTCATACACAAGCAGCAGTTGACCGGCGTTGCCTGGTGAAAAGTTCTTGTGATGCCTCGTGTAAGGGGGAGAAATGCGTACCATCATGTTTCCGATTTTGATAAAGGTCGGTTTGTAGCCTATAACGATTGTGGTTTATCTATCGCGACACTGCTGCTCGCGCTGGTCGAGATCCAACGGGTGTTAGCAGAAGGTGGAATCGGTGGGTGCAGGAGCGTAATACGGAACGCCGTGCTGTATCCCAACGGCCTCGTATCACTAGCAGTCGAGATGGCAGGCATCTTATCCGCATGGCTGTAACGGATCGTGCAACCAAGTCTCTATCTCTGAGTCAACACATGGGGACGTTTGCAAGACAACAACCATCTGCACGAACAGTCGGAGGACGTTTGCTGCAGCATGGACTATCAGCTCGGAGACCATGGCGGTTACAATTGTCGCTGCATCACAGACAGGAGCGCGTGCGATGGTGTACTCAACGACGAACCTGGGTGCACGAGTGGCAAAACGTCATTTTTTCGGATGAATCCAGGTTCTGTTTACAGCATCATGATGGTCGCATCCGTGTTTAGCGACATCGCGGTGAACGCACATTGGAAGAGTGTATTTGTCATCGCCATACTGGAGTATCACCTGGCATGATGGTCTGGCGTGCCATTGGTTACACGTTTCGGTCACATCTTGTTCGCATTGACGGTACTTTGAACAGTGGACATTACATTTCAGGTGTGTTACGACCAGTGGCTCTATCCTTCATTCGATCCCTGTGAAAGCCTACATTTCAGCAGGATAATGCACGACCGCATGTTGCAGGTCCTGTACGGGCCTTTCTGGATACAGAAAATGTTAGACTGCTGCACTGGCCACCACATTCTCCAGATCTCTCACCAGCTGGATACGTCTGGTTAATGGTGGCCGAGCAACTGGCTCGTCGCAATACACCATTCACTACTCTTGACGAACTGTGGTATCGTGTTGAAGCTGCATGGGCAGCTGTACCTGTACACACCATCCAAGCACTGTTTGACTCAATTCCCAGGCCTATCAAGGCCGTTATTACGGCCAGAGTTAGTTGTTTTGGGTACTGATTTCTCAAGATCTATGCACCGAAATAGCGTGAAAATGTAATCACATGTCAGTTCTAGTATAATATATTTGTCCAATGAATACCCGTTTATCGTCTGCATTTCTTCTTGGTGTAGCAATTTTAATGGCCAGTAGTGTATCAATCTACCCTTTCCTACGACCCTGAGGCTATGGTAGATGTAAACGTCTGCAATGCAGCAACACAAAATGGTTGAAATGGCTCTGAGCACTGTCCCCTAGAACTTAGAACTACTTAAACTAAACTAACCTAAGGACATCACACACGTCCATGCCCGAGGCAGGATTCGCTCTTGCGGCCGTACTGGTCACGCATTTCCAGACTGTAGCGCCTAGAACCGCTCGGCCACTCTGGCCGGCGCAGCAACACAGACAGTACCGAGAATGAGATGGTACATTCTCAAATCTACCTCAAAGGAATTCAGTTATTTGTCAAAAATCGAAGTAGTGAATACAGAAAGTCATTAATTTGGTCTGTCTATACTCAATGCCTAAATCAGATTTTCGGAATTTTTGTTGCATTTGCCGTACAAAATAAACATCAGGAAGTGAAAAATTCCTCCAAAAGAAGAAACAAACTTGTACAACAGAAGAAAAACTTCACAGGAGAAATATTTATAGATGGATTGAGATTAACTGTAGATATTCTCAAGCAAGGCTATGGAAACATCCCTTAACCTGAAAATGACGATGAAGAAAAGTCCACAGCAGGAACAGACTGATGAACGAGACTAAAAGGCATCATCTGAATTATACATAGTATTATAGCCAAAATATAAATAATCTAATAAAATACCTGCTTTTGTCTTATTTCATGTTATAAAGTATTTAAACACATTATTACCTCACAAATATGCTCGCTAGGGTTCCAGAGCACAGAAAATACCAAACACACGTTTTGGCTAAGGTTTTTCATCAGATACTTCTGTGTGCGATATTCAGTGCAATCAGTTCCGCTCTAGAATTTTCATTGATCAAATAGAATAAATGACGCACATTCGTGGTTTCAGGCGGAGGGGACGTGTTCTTGTTTAGCCAGGAACTGGAGAAAGCCATCTTTTCAATTCATGTTGCGTCCTATATCTCTTTGCGATGCCTGTTGCTCTTCTCTATATTGTGTTTACGTATGCGACGTTGGCGGACGGATCGGTTGCTCACAGTGGTCGCGGGCGAACCCTGACCCCTAAAAGGAACCCAAGAAGCGCATCGACCGCTGTCGAGCAACTGCTCATAAATATCCAGTCGGAGAGAGAACTCGGTCCGCGCGCCCCCGCCGGCCTTTTCGCCCGCCTTTTGCTCTGCCCCCTCCCCCTCCTCCTCTCCCCCCCCCCCCCCCCCCGCCCCAAGACCCGCGCACTCTTCGCTGGCCCTCGCGGTCCTACTTTTGAAGAAACAACTTATTCCACGGCCGCGGCCGCCGGCCGACAGCCGCTCAATTTACGATTCGCCGCGCTGGTCTGCGCTCCGCAAGAACCGAAGCGCTCCCCGGTGTGCTACCCGCGCAAGAAAAGCCGCCTGTGGTTTCGGCGCATGCGCCAACTTTGCGGCGGCGATCCAGCCCGCACGCCAGCCTTTGGCCCCATTCTTCGCAGTGCGCTGTACGTGCCTTCTTTCAGAGGCGAAAGAAACATACCCCCTGGGGCTTAGTTGCTCTAATGAGAATTTCGGCCCGCCGCCCCACTCTAAGAGGTGGTGACTGATGTTCCCTTCGAAAAGTGTACTGCAGTTTCGTTCACAAGATTACCACTGGAGAACGCTTCACTACACTGAGTGATTCACAGGAACAGAATGGTGCCACAGATAACGTGCACTGTCCTTTCCAAACTGTAGGTTTATTCATAAATACCTCCAGAGTTTCAGATGACAAACGAGCCAAAACTAGAAGCGATACAGAAAACAGACGCAGATCAGGCGAGGGGGAGCAGTGGTTAGCACACTGGACTCTCTTTCGGGAGGACGACGGTTCAATCCAGCGTTAGGCCATTCCTGATTTAGGTTTTCCGCGATTTCCCTAAATCGCTCCAGGCAAATGCCGGGATGGTTCCTTTGAAAGGACACGGCCGACTTCATTCTCCGTCCTTCCCTAATCCGATAAGACCGATGACGTCGCTGTCTTGCCCCAAAACAACAACAACAACAAAACAGACGCGTGTGGATATACCATCTCTTAAAGTTTTCTGATTCATATCACAAGTGTTCCATATGGGTACCCTTTGTGAGGTGACAAATATCAATACGACAAACTCTTCCCACACACAACTCAAGACGTCGTGGTCGATATCAGCTACCGCTTTAATGATCTTTTCTTGCAGATCTTCCTGCTTGACAATGGAGCCACGCACGCACTTCCTTAGCGAAACGCCAGAGGAAATAATTACAAGATGTTAAATGAAGTGACAGTGGCGCTCACTGAAGTAGAGCAGACAAATGATGGGAAGCAAGTCCTATGCAATGCTGAGCCAGTTCGGCACTGATTTGAAACGTCCCATTTCTGAACAATTATACAAGACTGTGCTTTAACTGACACACAATATTTTGTTAGCGCAACGCAATCTGACTTTCAATAATCCCTACAAAAGAATGGGCCCTGACTAACATTAAACTATACCTTTCACAAATCACTTACCTCACAAAAATCTTCGCTACTCAAGCTACTGCAATACAGCGAGCGCCACTACTGCCAGCTAAATAAAAGATTCAAAGTACTGAAGGCACTAACTACTGATAGGCATAGTTAGCAAATGAAAGATTTTGATAGAGAACAACCAATGTATTTACCTCAATTGTCATAATATATATAGCAGTTCATGACAAATTACAAAACTCCGCCATCTCTCTCCCCACATCCACCACTGCTGGCGGCTCACCTCCAACTGCGCAACGCTACGCGCTGTTCACAGCCAGCTGCCTAACACTACAATGGCGAGTATTACAACAATGCAAAGCAGCCACAGACTGCACACACCACAGCCAGTGATTTTCATACAGAGGTGGCGTTACCAATAAAAAAACCTAAACAGCCTACTTGCAGATTAATTTGGGGTAAACCCAGCGATTACTTTAATACTGAGATATATGTGCTCTGGCAGTCTGCACAGCTCAGTGATGATCGAAAAGCTGCAGTGTAGAGCGCATTAGTGTGACTAATCATCCCTATTTAACGTTATACCCAATTAATAGAGTAATAAAGCGCTAGTATATATATATATATATATATATATATATATATATATACGAAAAAACTAAAGGACAAAACGTGTGTAGCTTGAAGGGGGAACCAGATGGCGCTATGGTTGGCCCGCTAGATGGGGCTGCCGTAGGTCAAACGGATATCAACTGCGTTTCTTTAAATAGGAACCCCCATTTTTACTACATATTCATGTAGTACGTAAATAAGTATGAATGTTTTAGTTGGACCACTTTTTCGCTTTGTAATAGATGGCGCTGCAAGTGTCACAAACGTATAAGTACGTGGTATCACGTAACATTCCGCCAGAGCGGACGGTATTTGCTACGTGATACATTACCCGTGTTAAAATGGACCGTTTACTAACTGCGGAAAAGATCGATATCGTGTTGAGGTGTGGCTATTGTGATCAAAATGCCCAACGGGCGTGTGCTATGTACGCTGCTCGGTATCCTGGACGACATCATCCAAGTGTCCGGACCGTTCGCCGGATAGTTACGTTATTTAAGGAAACAGGAAGTGTGCAGCCACATGTGAAACGTCAACCACGACCTGCAACAAATGAAGATGCCCAAGTAGGTGTTTTAGCTCCTGTCATGGCTAATCCGCACGTTAGTAGCAATTGCACGAGAGTCGGGAATCCCAAAAACGTCCGTGTTGAGAATACTACATCAACATCGATTGCACCCGTACCATATTTCTATGCACCAGGAATTGCATGGCGACGACTTTGTTCTGCCACTGAGCACAAGAGAAATTACGGAACGATGACAGATTTTTTGAACGCGTTCTATTTAGCGACGAAGCGTCATTCACCAACAGCGGTAACGTAAACCGGCATAATATGCACTATTGGGTATAGCGTCCCCAGTGCTATATTACGAAAAGACTTAAAAAACAGTATTTATAAAGAAGAGACATTAAAAAATTGAATAATATATTTTTATCATGTAGCCGTAAAATAATAATTTCTCTGTGTAGGTTTAGATTGCAAAGAAATAATTTATGAAAAAATGATCTAAAGAGACAAGATACGCTCTTTTGTTAATTTATTTAGTCGACTTCACTTCCTCTTTTGTCTTGAGTGTGCATAGACGGACATCTTGCGAGTGCTGGCAAATGTAAGCATATTTGTATGAGTTAAGCATATAATATACTGATTTAATATTATTGTGCACTTTTAATTTGTAAGAGGTGATCCCGATTTCATGTCCGCCTTCCTTGAATTAACCTACATTCAAGTAATTTACAGTTCAATAATCGCAGCGGCCGATGCAGCCAACGACGCCATTACGTGGCGATATTAACTTATGAAAAATTAGCGGAAGCGGAAAACTCGCCCTCTATTAACATAATATTAATTTTTCTCCATAGCCGCCCGACGTTGCAGAAAATACTTACCTTCAAGATTCTTATTTTCAGTACCGTAGCCGACAGCCAGAGCCAGGACTCCGACTACAATACAATGGTTAACGGAGGTAAGAAAAATACTCTCGCGCGTGTGTGGGCCGCAATTGTAATTAATAACTAAAGATATTTTGCTTTAAAGTGAACTGACTAGCCGAGGAAATTAATATGAAAAGTTTATTACATTGTTCAACTTATATGCTCATGTTTTAAGATTCAGCGAGTCTAACCTTCATTAACGTAACAAATAATTTGAGATTAATATTGTTAAAAAGGAGAACTTCAGGAAAGCATTTAATCGTAAAATCAAAATTAAATGAAATGAAATATCATTTTTATTAAGGCTCACCACGTAAGTCGGCAACAATCAAAAAATAATAACAACAATAATAATATATAAAATTACGACGGCCGACGGACGCGAGATTGGCGCCGCAACTTTGGGGCCCGATCAGTATGATTCTATTGTAATGAATGTAATTATGTATGTGTCTAATTGTTATAAAATATTAATGCCTATATGAATTCCTTTACATGTACAACAACATACCACACCCTGAGGAGATCTGGAGAAGAAAAAGTGTAGAAAAGAAAAAGGATTGCGAGAAAGAAAAATAAGTAAGATAATGCCTATTGTGCAAGCATCCTGTGTAGCTCTGTGCGGAATATCGAACCCATGTGCACATGAGATACCTTCGGTGTTTTGTGTATTTATGTGTTTATTTTTGGAGGGGATAATTATTCGTTTTGTTTATTTATACGTGTATTTTTGGAGGGGATAATTATTCGTGTGTGTATCAGTGTTAAAGATTCGTCAGTGGCTTAAAGTGAATTTAGTATGGGTAAGATAGGACAATCTAAAGCATCCATACCAGACGAACAAAATTTTGTTAATATGGAAAGTGAGGGTCATTTGCAATACGTAAACGAATCCCAAGCCACCGCCTCGGATAACATAATTTCCGGAGCGGGGGGCGAGGATCTGTGGACGGTGAATGACGCTCCGCAGCAGAATGGGAATAGAATAATAACTCCACTGCCTGGGCAGGGGGGCCAATCGAGTGCTAGATTAAGCGAGGCACCAGTATGCTCACCGATTGCAGACCCATTTGCAGAATTTCTGCGCAGGTTAGAAGAAAGAGATAGGGAGAGAGATCAGAAACTAGCTCAGATGCTCTATGAGCAAGAGCAACAAAGAGAACAGAAAGAAAGGGAAAAAGAAAGAGACGAAAAACTGGCTCAGATGCTACGTGAGCAAGAGCAGCGCAATGAAGCGAAACTAGGCAGTATCCGAAGCGAACTTGCCGAGATGCGGGACGCGTACAAAGAAATACCCGATCTTGTGCAAAGCTTAGCCGGCGAAATGCAAAAATTACAGATATCGCAGGCTAGGCTGGAAGATAATGTCCAGACTTCAACCAACCGCGTGGATAATGTGGAGATAGATGCAAGGAAAAGTAATGACGCATATTTGGAAGTGCAAGCTCAAAAAGTAGAAAAAGAATTAAATGAATGGCTAGAAGTAAAGGATCGCGAGATATCTGCAAAGATTGAAAGCGACGTAAAAACAGCTGTAGAACAAGCCACTGCGGCCGCGAGTGTAAATACTGACGCCAGCGCTGCCGCACTACGTGCCGAATTAATACATATCAAATCCCGTGTGGCAGCGGAGTTGAAAAATTGGCAACAGGAGGTCGCGCGGAGACTGTCTGTGTTGGAAAGCAATGTAAACAGTGGCGGACAGATCATGAATCCGACTCCGCGTACTGATTACTATAATAAAGCTGACGGTAGGCAGGGTGCGAGTGCGCAACCGCAACCTAATGCGAATTATGAACACGAACAACATGCGACACCGTGCAGCGCACATCACGAAGTAATGAATGTCCCAGAATGTAGTAATCAGATGTGCAAAATAGAGGACAATGTAATAAAACACAGGACATTCCAACCCTTCAATAGCGAAAAACGAAATGTCCACCCTGTTGTATTTATTAAGAGCTTCAGGAATGTTTCCCAGGATATGGACGGAAAGACAAAGAATACAGTTCGTGGTCTCCTTTATTCAAGGTGACGCGGCACTGTGGGCCACCGACGTGTCCGAAAAATGTCTAACGATGCAACAGTTTGAAGGTGCATTCTTGCAAAAATTCTGGTCCGATAGCGTCCAAGAAAGACTACGAAAGGAGTTGTACAGTCCAGAAATGTACAATCCTAAGATGGGAACGTTACGCAAATATTTTGAAAAGTATATAAACAAAACCAGGTACTGGGACGAGCCAATGTCCGATCATGACATAATCAGATTAATAAAAATGAAGTTGCCCAGTGAAATTAAAAGATATTTCATCAATGTGCCGGAATACGATATAGAACAATTCATGGAAATAGTGGATTCTGTTGACTTACTGATCGAAGATATGAAAACCGAAAACAAGTGGAACTATGCAAGCTGTAATAAACAAAAAGCCGATTACAATAGCAGCCACAGTAACGGTAGTAACTTAGTACCAAATGGTAACGGAAATAGGCAAGAGCACCGGCAACAGAATCGAGGCACAAACAATGGCAATGGTTATAACGGCAACGGTTATAATCGTCAAAATCGAAAGAGACATCATGATGGACGCATGAGTAATGGATATAATGGTAACGGCAATCCGCAATGGCGGAATAACCGAAACCAGTGGCGTGGTCGTAACGAACCGACACCACAGTGGCAACAAAACACGGCGCCACAATGGAACGCCAACCCAGGTCCATCACAGAACATGTCAGGAAGTTACAACCGACCACCGCAAAACCAGAGCCATACACAATATCAGAATACACCATCGATGAGGCAGGGTGGCCAACCCAACAGTAGCAACAACAACCAGAACCACAATGTGAGGTTAATGGAAGTGACAGACAACCGTCAACCCACAAATGCTCATCCGTTAAACTAAAGACAGTCACAATACGCTCTCCGTTGTTGGCTGCAGCATGGTGTAGTGAGGGCACATTCACGGATGACAGCCATCAACTTTGTATGCCGAGATACAATGAGGGAACAAAAATAGAAAAGGAACTTGTAGACATACCGCAGAAATGTAACCGAACCGACAAAAGTGTTGTGCAGGCTATATTGCAAGCAGATATGTACGGAGCACCAAAACAGATAATAGTCGATACCGGTGCGTCAAGTACTTGAGTCAAAATAATAGAATACCAGTATTGCCAGTGAAGAATTGTCGTGTAACAGGTGCACTAGGTACACAATCTCATATCATAAAGCACCAGGTGCAAGTCGAGTTTACGGTAGGAAATGAAGCAATGAAAAGCTCGTTCCTAGTAGTTAAAGCATTAGGCGTTGCTTGCATCCTGGGGATGGAATTTTTACGCAAAAATCGACCTCTTGTGCGGGGAGGTAAGCCTTATGAATGAGGGTAGACGGTGAGTTTTGCTATTGTTGAGGACACGGGAAGTGCAAGGTAAATATTGCCGGAGCTTTCAGTCGAGATTCGAAGGAATACAGGTAATGAATTTATATTCTGACTTAAGTTCAAGACAAGCATATTATAAAGAATTTATTACTGAAGACAAAGAGGAAAAAAGGAAACTGGTGAAAACTTAACAACTGCCGCACTAATAAATGCTTCTTTCCCACTAGCGTAACCATCTGCAGCGGGAAACAAATATTACGTTGGTTGTGCGTATGTTTGATGTACTACGTCGGAGATGCGTAACAAAATGGTTCAAATGGCTCTGAGCACTATGGGACTCAACTGCTGTGGTCATAAGTCCCCTAGAACTTAGAACTACTTAAACCTAACTAACCTAAGGACATCACACACATCCATGCCCGAGGCAGGATTCGAACCTGCGACCGTAGCGGTCGTGCTGTTCCAGACTGTAGCGCCTTTAACCGCTCGGCCATTCCGGCCGGCTGATGCGTAACAGAGCTGACTCCTGCCAACAAGCGCGGGGAGCGAATATCATCCCACTCCGCCACGCCCGGGCGAGACAGAAGCGCATCGCCAACCGTGCAGCCGATCAGCTGATTCTGACGTTCCGCGACGGCGAGAGACACGCTGGCGTCGAGCGGGCGTTGACCTCTCCGCAGCCGCCGCGAACACCGACCACCAAACACACCAACCGACGCCGTCGCGAGCTAAACGTCGCGGCGTAGATCATCAACGACACCGCAATCAGTTGTTATAATGACCTCATTTCTTTGCATAGTGCAACAAAAAATATTTGTAATGTATGCACTTCCAGTACTCCAATGACATCCCGGAAACAATTAAGTGAAACCTACCAAAGCAGTTAGTCTGTCGCTTCGCCGCGGTTTTCCCTAGGGTTTCCCTACGGCCGCGCCAAATGGGGAGCGAACAGTTGACACCCCTGGGACTTCAAATATTCCGGACTAACTCGTGCTTGTATACCTTTCAACACTGCAAAAGTTGCAACCCTAAGAAGAAGGAGCCAAAATGAAACTAATTGTATTCTATGTCCTTTTGTACATGACTGTATACGTAACCAATTGTATATTACATTGCTATGTAGATAACTTCATCTGAATTACACTTTGTGTGCAACACACCTCAGTAATTACTACGGTGTAAACATACGATGTGACATATGTAGACTGTGAAAGAAGAATCTGCGTGTGGACACTGTGGACATGAAAGAGGAAATATTTATGTCAAAAAACACGAACATTTTTTATGACAAACATTTCGGGGGGCAATATAGCGTCCCCAGTGCTATATTACGAAAAGACTTAAACAGTATTTATAAAGAGACATTAAAAAATAGAATAATATATTTTTATCATGTAGCCGTAAAATAATAATTTCTCTGTGTAGGTTTAGATTGCAAAGAAATAATTTATGAAAAAATGATCTAAAGAGACAAGATACGCTCTTTTGTTAATTTTTTTTAGTCGACTTCACTTCCTATTTTGTCTTGAGTGTGCATAGACGGACATCTTGCGAGTGCTGGCAAATGTAAGCATATTTGTATGAGTTTAGCATATAATATACTGATTTAATATTATTGTGCACTTTTAATTTGTAAGAGGTGATCCCGATTTCATGTCCGCCATCCTTGAATTAACCTACATTCAAGTAATTTACAGTTCAACAATCGCAGTGGCCGATGCTGCCAACGACGCCATTACGTGGCGATATTAAGTTATGAAAAATTAGCGGAAGCGGAAAACTCGCCCGCTATTAACATAATATTAATTTTTCTCCACAGCCGCCCGACGTTGCAGAAAATACTTAGCTTTAAGATTCTTATTTTCAGTACCGTAGCCGACAGCCAGAGCCAGGACTCCGACTACAATACAATGGTTAACGGAGGTAAGAAAAATACTCTCGCGCGTGTGTGGGCCGCAATTGTAATTAATAACTAAAGGTCTTTTGCTTTAAAGTGAACTGACTAGCCGAGGAAATTAATATGAAAAGTTTATTACATTGTTCAACTTATATGCTCATGTTTTAAGATTCAGCGAGTCTAACCTTCATTAACGTAACAAATAATTTGAGATTAATATTGTTAAAAAGGAGAACTTCAGGAAAGCATTTAATCGTAAAATCAAAATTAAATGAAATGAAATATCATTTTTGTTAAGGCCCACCACGTAAGTCGGCAACAATCAAATAATAATAATAACAATAATATATTAAATTACGACGGCCGACGGACGCGAGATGGGCAACGGAAAATCCACGATGGCTGCGATAAGTGGAACATCAGCGACCTCGGCGGGTTAATGTATGGTGCGGCATTATGGGAGGAAGGATAATTGGCCACCATTTTATCGATGGCAATCTAAATGATGAAATGTATACTGATTTCCTACGTAATGTTCTACCGATGTCACTACAAGATGTTTCACTGCATGAGAGAATGGCTATGTACTTCCGACATGATGGATGTCGGGCACATAGCTCGCGTGCGGTTGAAGCGGTATTGAATAGCATATTTCATGACAGGTGGATTGGTCGTCGAAGCACGTTCACCGGGTCTGACGTCCCCGGATTTTTTTTCTGTGGGGAAAGTTGATAGTTTTTTTGCTATCGTGATCCACCGACAACGCCTGACAACATGCGTCAGCGCATTGTCAATGCATGTGCGAACATTAAGGAAGGCGAACTACTCGCTGTTGAGAGGAATGTCGTTACTGGTATTGCCAAATGCATTGAGGTAGACGGATATCATTTTGAGCATTTATTGCATTATAGTGGTATTTGCAGGTAATCACGCTGTAACAGCATGCGCTCTCAGAAATAAGTTCATAAAGGTAGATGTATCACATTGGAACAACCGAAATAAAATGTTCAAACGCACAGTCATGCTCAAGAAGTACCCGAACGACCTTAATTGCATTTCGCCTTATTCGCATGCAACCCACATAACGCAGCTGTCTAGCAGGTTCTCTAATCGGTCCTTGGTACAGTCGTTTGACTATTGAAAATGGTTCCAACAATTCACCAGTAGAAAACACTGCTCTGTATCGTAATAACTCAAGATGTAAAGTAATACCACTATACTAGAAATATCAGGGAACACCTTATCACAGATAAGTGTCCTTAAGGCTTGTAAGCTCGCATTTATTGCAGTAAATGATATACCAGAAATGTTACCACTCTTATTATTACGTCAGATAGGTAATGCACGTAGTAAGTTCGTCGTATTCATGATTTCCTCTTCAAAGTAACATACCGTACCTAATATTTAACACGATATGACATTAGAAATTTAAGTTATTCACGAACAGCTAGTTGAGAATATGTATGAACTTAAAATGTCACGAGGAACCGTCTCGTTCTGCATATGGATTCAAACCCAGGTCATGCAGACTAAGATTTCTTGACTGACGGAAACTAACAGTCATTCCTGACTAGGCATACAGAGAGTGATATACTTCAATTTTAGACAGTATCAGTTAACAAATATCAACTTTAAAGCCGTCTAGGGTGGCCGAGCGGTTCTAGGGGCTACAGTCTGGAATCGAGCTACCGCTACGGTCACAGGTTCGAATCCTGACTCGGGCATGGATGTGTGTGATGTCCTTAGATTAATTAGGTTTAAGTAGTTCTAAGTTATAGGGGACTGATGACCTCAGAAGTTAAGTCCCATAGTGCTCAGAGCCATTTCAACCATCAACTTCAAATGATATAACGTAAACATATTTTACTGACGCGTGGTGGCGTTGTGGGCCCGTGACGCGGTAAAGAATATGTGGTGTCACCGCCAGACACCACACTTGCTAGGTGGTAGCCTTTAAATCGGCCGCGGTCCATTAGTATACGTCGGACCCGCGTGTCGCCACTGTCAGTGATCGCAGACCGAGCGCCGCCACACGGCAGGTCTAGAGAGACTTACTAGCACTCGCCCCAGTTGTACAGCCGACGTTCATAGCAAGGGTTCACTGACAAATACGCTCTCATTTGCCGAGACGATAGTTAGCATAGCCTTCAGCTACGTCATTTGCTACGACCTAGCAAGGCGCCATTACCAGTTATATTGAGCTTATTATACTTTTGTATCATCAAGAGCGATGTACTCCAATTATGGATTAAAGTTAAGTATTACATCATCTACGTACTTTATTTGCAATTCTCAAGACATTGTCCTGTTCCAGACCTCACGCCAATCTGCGTGAGCTTAACGCGTGCCTTTCGGCTACCTCCGAGTGGCGTGGCTGTCTTGCTACGCCACTACAGAATATAGGTAAGGGGAGGGGAGACGGATGGGGGATCACCCTAGCGAAGATACGGACTTCAAATTTGAACTAGTTTGTGGTAAGCAACTTTGACAAAAGGCATATTATTATTACGCAGAGCCTGTAAAAGAGTATCTCTAAACCGGCGAAGCTCGTCGAATGTTCGCTTGGCAGTGTCGTAAGCATCTACGGAAAGAGGCAGAAGAACAGTCAACCTACCCCTAGACGCTAAGTGGATACACGTCCAGGACTCTTCACAGAAAATGGGGCTCGGAGGCTTGTCCGCACCGTAAAGTAGGACAGATGGTGATGTGTGTCATCTCTGCCGAAAGAGCACAACGCTGGTGCACGCACAAGTATTTCAGAGCTCACCGTTCACGGTACATTGTTGAACACGGAACTCCACAGCAGACGACCCATGCATGTTCACAGACTGACCAGACACCCGTCAGTTACTATTGCAGTGAGCATGAGACCATCAGGATTCGAATGTGGCTCACTGGAAACGTGTCGGCTCTTCGGATGGATTATGTTTCTTGCTCCGCCTCATCGAGGCGAACGGCGGCTCCAAATATGCTACGCGCCGCGGACTAAGGCTGGTGGGAGCAGTGCTATGCTATGGGAGGCATTCTCCTGCGCGTATATGGGACTTGTGGTAGTAATGGAAGACATCATTTCAGCTGCGGACCACCTGCGCCCCTTCATGCTTGATGTCGTCCCTGACGCTGATGTCATCATTCAGCAATATATCTGTCGGTGCCTCGATGCCAGAATCCTGCTAGAGTGGTTTGAAGAGCATGACAGCGAAATTACGTTGCTGTCTTTTACACCAGATTCGCTTGATGTAAATCCGAAGGAACCCATCAGTGTCGCTGTCTGGCGGTATCATCTCGTACACAATTCGGTCGTCCGTTATTACAGGAATTGCAAGACTTGTGTGTAGACATCTGACGCCACGTACCTCCACAAATCTACCAATAAATAATAGAATCGATAGTGTGCAGTATCGATGCTGTATTGGGTACCAGAGATGGCCCAACGAGCTATTAAGGAGGTGGTCATAATGGCTTCAAATGGCTCTCAGCACCATGGGACTTAAAATCTGAGGTCATTAGTCCCTAGAACTTAGAAAGAGTTAAACCTAACTAACCTAAGGACATCACACACACCCATGGCCGAGGCAGGATTCGAACCTGTGACCGTAGCAGTCGCGCGGTTCCAGACTGAAGCGCCTAGAACCGCTCGGCCACTCCGGCCGGCGGGTCATAATGTTTTGGCTCGTCAGTGTACATTTGATGCACACGCACACCAGCAATGTAGGGAAGGCTTAGCAATGATAAATAATTCGTATAGTTTTGGGCGCCGCGTGGAGTTAGCCTAGCGGTCTAAGGCGCTGCAGTCATGGACTGTGCGGCTGGGCCCGGCGGAGGTTCGAGTCCTCCCTCGGGCATGGATGTGTTTGTTTGTCCTTAGGATAATTTAGGTGTTGTAGTGTGTAAGCTTAGGGACTGATGACCTTAGCAGTTAGGTCCCATAAGATTTCACATAAATTTGAAAATTTTACTTGTGACCGGCTGGGAGCATCATGACTTTAATATGACACAGTCTGACGCAACATAATGTCGAAGTTGAGAGCAGTGGGACGAAACCTGTGTGGTTCTAAATTTGTGCAAAATATTGAAAAATAAAATAGTAAAAAATAGTGTAAAAATATGGAAAACTACGTAAAATTGTGGTAAATACTGTATTGACAACGTGGGATCATGAGAGTACTTACATACCTGCCTCAGTATGGTCTCTGCTGATGCACAAGTGACAAAAATTACACAGTAGTATATTTAATTTGTTATTAACCAATATTAAAACCCCAGACCTCAACTGACATGATTTAACGTAGCTCTTGTTGTTGTTGTCTTCAGTCCTGAGACTGGTTTGATGCAGCTCTCCATGCTACTCTATCCTGTGCAAGCTTCTGCTACTCTATCCTGTGCAAGCTTCTTCATCTCCCAGTACTTACTGCAACCTACATCCTTCTGAATCTGCTTAGTGTATTCATCTCTTGGTCTCCCTCTACGATTATTACCCTCCACGCTGCCATCCAATGCTAGATTTGTGATCCCTTGATGCCTCAAAACATGTCCTACCAACCGATCCCTTCTTCTAGTCAAGTTGTGCCACAAAATCCTCTTCTCCCCAATTCTATTCATTACCTCCTCATTAGTTATGTGATGTACCCATCTAATCTTCAACAGTCTTCTGTAGCACCACATTTCGAAAGCTTCTATTCTCTTTTTGTCTAAGCTATTTATCGTCCATGTTTCACTTCCATACATGGCTACGCTCCATACAAATACTTTCAGAAACGACTTCCTGACACTTAAATCTATACTCGATGTTAACAAATTTCTCTTCTTCAGAAACGCTTTCCTTGTCATTGCCACTCTACATTTTATATCCTCTCTACTTCTACCATCATCAATTATTTTGCTCCCCAAATAGCAAAACTCCTTTACTACTTTAAGTGTCTCATTTCCTAATCTAATTCCCTCAGCATCACCTGACTTAAATCGACTACATTCCATTATCCTCTTTTTGATTTTGTTGATGTTCATCTTATACCCTCCTTTCAAGACACTGTCCGTACCGTTCAACTGCTCTTCCAAGTCCTTTGCTGTCTCTGACAGAATTACAGTGTCATCGGTGAACATCAAAGTTTTTATTTCTTCTCCATGGACTTTAATACCTACTCCGAATTTTTCTTTTGTTTCCTTTACTGCTTGCTCAATATACAGATTGAATAACATCGGGGACAGGCTACAACCCTGTCTCACTCCCTTCCCAACCACTGCTTCCCTTTCATGCCCCTCGACTCTTATAACTGCCATCTGGTTTCTGTACAAATTGTAAATAGCCTTTCGCACCCTGTATTTTACCCCTGCCACCTTTAGAATTTGAAAGAGAGTATTCCAGTCAACATTGTCAAAAGCTTTCTCTAAGTCTACAAATGCTAGAAATGTAGGTTTGCCTTTCCTTAATCTATTTTCTAAGATAAGTCGTAGGGTCAGTATTGCCTCACGTGTTCCAATATTTCTACGGAATCCAAACTGATCTTCCCCAAGGTCGGCTTCTACTAGTTTTTCCATTCGTATGTAAGGAATTCCCGTTAGTATTTTGCATCCGTGACTTATTAAACTGGTAGTTCGGGAGTTTTAACATCTGTCAACAACTCCTTTCTTTGGGACTGGAATTAATACACTCCTGGAAATTGAAATAAGAACACCGTGAATTCATTGTCCCAGGAAGGGGAAACTTTATTGACACATTCCTGGGGTCAGATACATCACATGATCACACTGACAGAACCACAGGCACATAGACACAGGCAACAGAGCATGCACAATGTCGGCACTAGTACAGTGTATATCCACCTTTCGCAGCAATGCAGGCTGCTATTCTCCCATGGAGACGATCGTAGAGATGCTGGATGTAGTCCTGTGGAACGGCTTGCCATGCCATTTCCACCTGGCGCCTCAGTTGGACCAGCGTTCGTGCTGGACGTGCAGACCGCGTGAGACGACGCTTCATCCAGTCCCAAACATGCTCAATGGGGGACAGATCCGGAGATCTTGCTGGCCAGGGTAGTTGACTTACACCTTCTAGAGCACGTTGGGTGGCACGGGATACATGCGGACGTGCATTGTCCTGTTGGAACAGCAAGTTCCCTTGCCGGTCTAGGAATGGTAGAACGATGGGTTCGATGACGTTTTGGATGTACCGTGCACTATTCAGTGTCCCCTCGACGATCAGCAGTGGTGTACGGCCAGTGTAGGAGATCGCTCCCCACACCATGATGCCGGGTGTTGGCCCCGTGTGCCTCGGTCGTATGCAGTCCTGATTGTGGCGCTCACCTGCACGGCGCCAAACACGCATACGACCATCATTGGCACCAAGGCAGAAGCTACTCTCATCGCTGAAGACGACACGTCTCCATTCGTCCCTCCATTCACGCCTGTCGCGACACCACTGGAGGCGGGCTGCACGATGTTGGGGCGTGAGCGGAAGACGGCCTAACGGTGTGCGGGACCGTAGCCCAGCTTCATGGAGACGGTTGCGAATGGTCCTCGCCGATACCCCAGGAGCAACAGTGTCCCTAATTTGCTGGGAAGTGGCGGTGCGGTCCCCTACGGCACTGCATAGGATCCTACGGTCTTGGCGTGCATCCGTGCGTCGCTGCGGTCCGGTCCCAGGTCGACGGGCACGTGCACCTTCCGCCGACCACTGGCGACAACATCGATGTACTGTGGAGACCTCACGCCCCACGTGTTGAGCAATTCGGCGGTACGTCCACCCGGCCTCCCGCATGCCCACTATACGCCCTCGCTCAAAGTCCGTCAACTGCACATACGGTTCACGTCCACGCTGTCGCGGCATGCTACCAGTGTTAAAGACTGCGATGGAGCTCCGTATGCCACGGCAAACTGGCTGACACTGACGGCGGCGGTGCACAAATGCTGCGCAGCTAGCGCCATTCGACGGCCAACACCGCGGTTCCTGGTGCGTCCGCTGTGCCGTGCGTGTGATCATTGCTTGTACAGCCCTCTCGCAGTGTCCGGAGCAAGTATGGTGGGTCTGACACACCGGTGTCAATGTGTTCTTTTTTCCATTTCCAGGAGTGTATATTCTTCTTAAAGTCTGAGGGTGTTTCGCCCGTCTCATATATCTTGCTCACCAGATGGTAGAGTTTAGTCAGGACTGGCTCTCCCAAGGCTGTCAGTAGTTCTAATGGAATGTTGTCTACTCCCGGGGCCTTGTTTCGACTCAGGTCTTTCAGTGCTCTGTCAAACTCTTCACGCAGTATCATTTCTCACATTTCATCTTCATCTACATCCTCTTCCATTTCCATAATATTGTCCTCCAGTACATCGCCCTTGTATAGACCCTCCATATACTCCTTCCACCTTTCTGCTTTCCCTTCTTTGCTTAGAACTGGGTTTCCATCTGGATATTCATACAAGTGGCTCTCTTTTCTCCAAAGGTCTCTTTAATTTTCCTGTAGGCGGTATCTTTCTTACCCCTGTTGAGATAAGGCTCTACATCCTTACATTTGTCCTCTAGCCATCCCTGCTTAAGCATTTTGCACTTCCTGTTGATCTCATTTTTGAGACGTTTGTATTCCTTTTTGCCTGCTTCATTTATTGCGTTTTTACGTAGTTTTAACGTAGCTACAATAGATTAATTTTGATCAACAAATAGCCACACCATGATTATCCCCCTAAGATGCACAGCTCCAAAATGAACCCACCCACTCAGATGATCTAGTTATAAATGCAGAACGGGGGAGGGGGGTTACATGAATTTTGTTGGTCTTGCGAGGATGGGAAAGGAGAGAAGGGAGAGGGGGGAAGGAACGGCGTGGAGATGACCTTGACTAATTACTGGTGTTTCCCCAGACCGGCAGTAGCGGAGGGTGACGTTGAATATAACTAAGAAGCAAACCCTTCAGTGTGATGTAGCATATTCAATCATTAGTAAGACTCATTTGAAAGTGTTCTCTTAACAGTTACGTCAGGAAGCATAATAACTGCTAATAAGTCACTATGCGCATCAGGAGGGCGACAGAAAACGAGTGTTCTGGATGTGCAGAGGTCAACCTTATGGGATCTATGTATTAGAGTTCAAATATCGAACATTGTCGACATTCAAGAAAATGTCAAAACAAATCATTAACTTACAACACGCCGGCCGCTGTGCCCGAGCCGTTGTAGGCGCTTCAGTCCGGAACCACGCGGCTGCTACGATCGCAGGTTCGAATCCTGCCTCGGGTATGACTGTGTGTGATGTCCTTAGGTTAGTTAAGTTTTAATAGTTATAATTCTAGAGGACTGATGACCTCAAATGTTGAGTTCCATAGTGCTTAGAGCCATTTTTAACTTATACCGCGAACACCGAATGAAAAACGGCGCTCCACAGTTATCACAAAGGTTCGTACCTTGGGAGCTACAAACCATAGATTACGGTCACTCTTAAAGAATGTATGTAGAATCATGTGGGTGCAATGGGGTGATGAGAACTGATGGAATGAATGTAATGATGTGTTACCGAATGTGAAACAGTCTGTCTTGGAGCTTATCAGGAAACTGACTGTCGTTTAAAGCGTAACTGCAGACAATGCGATAATACGTTTGATAGTCACGGAAATAGCAAATAACCAGATTGAATTTGTTCAGTGGTTTCAGATGGTATGAACTGTAGTGTCACAACATGCATTTCTGGGGCGTAGTTTGTTGTAAAGGAGTATGATTTTTACACGCAGACCAGGAATAAAGCAGAAGCAAGATGTTTTCACCGGCTATTTCCCAAGAGCAGTGCTCATACAACGATTTTAGTCCTCTCCGCCCATTTTCATACTCTCACTTGCTTTGACTTAAATATTCCCTACTGCACAAGAGAAAGAATCGTAGGAGGCAGTGCACCTCCAAATTCTCTCAGCACAATAAATGACTTTCCAGGCAATTTACCATAAAGATTAACATTCGACGTAATTTTATATGAATGTCTTAAGGCTTTGATGTTAGCTGATCTTGAAACAGCAACTCCACTTTCAGAGGTCCCTTTCATATGCATTTCCCCTTCAAATTCCGATTGGTCGGAGTTGAGAAGAAACTAATTATTGAAAGATGGGATAAGTTTGTCTCATGTACAAATTTTTGGGCCTCATCTTACAGGAAAACTAATATTTCATCTACAAGTTCTTTCTTACTCTACGAAATTGCTTGGGTTCCTTTCTGACGAAATTTCAACTTCAGCAACTGTTTCCAGCAGCCAATATTGTGGATGCATGGATGATCACATGCGAGGCGTCGTATTCAGTAAGCATGTGGTCTTTTGAACCTTGCATTCAAGGGGTTGCTTGTAACGGAAGTGTGTAACCTGATACCTTAATTGACCTTGAGATAACATCCTTATATTGGCTCGTACTGGCCGTTGTTAACCTTTAAATCACGTTTTCCCTCCCTTGAAATTGCATCGCTTTAAATGGCGTCCTTTTAGATAGTGTGCCTTCAAATCTGGAACATACACTGATGTGCTACTTAGGTCCACTCAGCCAGATGTAATGATTGCCTGGGACTTTCCCGGGGGGTGGATGAAGGCCAACGTGATGGGCTAGTTACCGGACCGGGGGTGTTACAAAAAGGTACGGCCAAACTTTCAGGAAACATTCCTCACACACGAAGGAAGAAAATATGTTAAGTGGACATGTGTCCGGAAACTCTTACTTTCCACGTTAGAGCTCATTTTATTACTTCTCTTCAAATCACATTAATCATGGAATGGAAACACACAGCAACAGGACGTACCAGCGTGACTTCAAACACTTTGTTACAGGAAATGTTCAAAATGTCCTCCGTTAGCGAGGATACATGCATCCACCCTCCGTCGCATGGAATCCCTGATGCGCTGATGCAGCCCTGGAGAATGGCGTATTGCATCACAGGCGTCCACAATACGAGCACGAAGAGTCTCTACATTTGGTACCGGGGTTGCGTAGACAAGAGCTTTTGAAATGCCCCCATAAATGAAAGTCAAGAGGGTTGAGGTCAGGAGAGCGTGGAGGCCATGGAATTGGTCCGCCTCTACCAATCCATCGGTCACCGAATCTGTTGTTGAGAAGCGTACGAACACTTAGACTGAAATGTGCAGGAACTCCATCGTGCATGAACCACATGTTGTGTCGTACTTGTAAAGGCACATGTTCTAGCAGCACAGGTAGAGTATCCCGTATGAAATCATGATAACGTGCTCCATTGAGCGTAGGTGGAAGAACATGTTGCCCAATCAAGACATCACCAACAATGCCTGCCCAAACGTTCACAGAAAATCTGTGTTGATGACGCGATTGCACCATTGCGTGCGGATTCTCGTCGGCCTACTCATGTTGATTGTGAAAATCGAGGAAGTACAGTACATACTGACGAAACTAAAATGAGCTCTAACATGGAAATTAAGCGTTCCCACATAACATCTTTTCTCTATTTGTGTATGAGGAATGTTTCCTGAAAGTTTGGCCGTATCTTTTTGTAACACCATATATAATGTGTGTATGTCACTGAACTCCTTCTAAACGGCTGTACCGATTGAAATGAATTTTTTTTTTTTTTTGTATACGTTTGGGTGGTGCCCTGCATGGTTTAGATTCACAAATGAGCCCGGCAGATGGCGCTGCAGTCGGTATCTAGGTTATTTATCTATACTGCAACTAAACGGCTGGATCGACTTGAATGAATTTTTGTTCATGCATTCAAGTGGGGGCCTGGAAAATTTACATTCTTAAATCAGCACGGAAGGTGGCGTTGCATTTTTGTGTGCAATACTGAGCGTATTATATTCAAATATAAGTTACGTGCGTAGGATTTCGTTTATTTTTCGATATTTTAATTTGAATGTATTATATTATGTGTGTTTCGTTATTTTGACATTTTAATTTTTTTGTATGGTGTCTTTTGATATTTCAGGTGTCGCATTTCAGTGAATATTAAGCGTACTATATTCACATATAAGTTACGTACATAAAACAATGCCACGTCTTCTTCGCCTTGCGTTTGAATATGAGTCGGACATGGACTATTCGTCACATTCTCAAATTGTAATCGGTGCTATGAACAAACAATGCCAACACTGTCATGCACTCAAAAACAAAGGTGAATCGGCCGGTTTCTGTTGCGCGTCTGGAAAAGTTGTATTGCCACCACTGAATTTGCCGCTAGAACCATTGAAAACACTATTAGCTGGAGCTACATCTCAATCTAAATTGTTTTTACGTAAATTCGAAAATTCAATTCGTGCTTTCAAATGACATCATTTGGACATTTGGAGCAACAAAATTCGTTCAGAACGAGGATGGTCACAATTGTCAATCGACGTTTAAGATTCAGGGTCAAGTGTATCATCAAATTGGTTCTTTAATGCCGAGGCCTGATACCGATTCAAAATTTCTGCAAATCTACTTCATGGGTGATGAGGAGCGGCAAATAAACACACGCTGCCAATACAACCAAATCGAGCAGATGGAGGAGCGAGAAATAGTGGATATTTTAGAACCGTTTTTACAGAATCACAACCAGTTGGTCCAGTTGTTCAATACCGTTTCAGACAGACTGCAAAACGACAACTATACGATCGTCATCAAAGCAGACAAAGTACAATCTCGGCAGCAGGCAAGCCTATATAATGCACCGACCATTAATGAAGTCGCAGTTGCTTTCGTTGGCGACGGATTTGAACGTCAAGATTTTCGAATCCAACGCAGAGAAAACACAGTGCATACGACTGAAGACAGTCATCGCTACGACGCTTTGCAATATCCATTGATATTTTGGGAAGGAGAGGATGGATATCATTTAAATATCAAACAAAGAAATCCAGCAACAGGTACAATCTACACAGGTCATTACCTAACATTTTATTTTTATGGACGATTAATTTCTTTTTGTCTTAATTATATTTTTACTTTGCAGGTGCAGAAACCAGCAAGAAAGTGAGCGCGATGAACTTCTATGCATATCGGTTGATGATTCGTGCCGATGTAGACAATAATATTCTCCGATGCCGCCAGCTGTTTCATCAATATATCGTTGATATGTATGCGAAAATTAAAAGCGAGCGATTACGATACATCAGGTGTAATCAAGTGAAACTTCGAGCTGAGGAATACATTCATTTGCGTGATGCTATTGTTGGTAACGTAGATGGAATAATTAATATCAACGACATCGGTACTTCATATATTCTTCCACCATCATATATTGGTATCCCACGCCATATCAAAGAATATATTCAAGACGCCATGACTTTTGTGGGCGCGTACGGACGACCAGATTTGTTCATTACATTTACGTGTAATCCAAAAAATCGCTCTGAGCACTATGGGACTGAACATCTGAGGTCATCAGTCAGCTAGATCTTAGAACTACTTAAACCTAACTAACCTAAGGACATCCATGCCCGAGGCAGGATTCGAACCTGCGACCGTAGCGGTCGCGCGGTTCCAGACAGAAGCGCCTAGAATCGCTCGGCCACTCCGGGTGGCTACGTGTAATCCAAAATGGGATGAAATTAAAATTGCGCTATTGCCAGGTCAAACTGCAATAGATCGGCACGATATCGCTGCACATCTCTTGAGACAAATGTTAAAATCGTTGATGAACTCGATTATACATTCGTCTGTATTTGGCAAAGCACGTTGCTGGCTGTATTCTGTTGAATGGCAAAAACGAGGTTTGCCACACGCGCATATTTTGATTTGGCTGGTCGACAAAATACAGTCTGAAAAAATTCATAAAATTATCTCAGCAGAAATTCCGGATCGGAATATCGATCAAGAATTGTATGAGATTGCTACCGCTAACATGATACATGGTCCATGCGGTGCTATAAACATGACTGCGCCGTGCATAGACAATGGAAAATGTACGAAACGTTTCCCAAAAAATTGTATAAATGATAGTCACTAATATCGATGGTTATCCATTGTATCGTCGTAGAGACACTGACCATGGCGGTCAATTACATCAATTACGCATGTCAAACGGTACAAAAATTGACATTGACAATCACTGGATGGTTTCGTATTCACCATTGCTGTGTAAAATCTACAAAGCAAACATAAACATTGAGCTCTGCAGTTCGGTGAAGTCCATAAAATATATTTGCAAATATGTCCATAAGGGCAGTGATATGGCTGTATTTGCTGTTCACAACGTTAACGAAAACGATGAAATAACACGGTGTCAAATGGGACGATACATCAGCAGCAATGAAGCAGTTTGGCGTATTTTGGGTTTTCCGATACACGAAAGAGACCCTGCTGTTATACATTTGGCCGTGCACCTTCAAAATGGACAGCGTGTTTATTTCACGGAAGAGACTGCTCTACAACGTGCATCAATTGCCCCAAAATCCACATTAACTAAGTTTTTCGAAGTATGGAACCGACCTGATATTCCCGGTCAATTCGCAAAGACGTTAATGTATACTGATGCGCCACTATATTTCACATGGAACAAACAGTAAAAAAAGTGGGAACCACGGAAGCGAGGTGTTCCGGTTGAAGGATACAACGGCATATTTATGGGAAATACATTAGGCCGATTATACACAGTCCATCCAAAGCAACACGAATGTTTCTTCTTGCGATTTATTGCTGGTTAATGTTCCTGGACCGACGTCCTTCCAATACTTGCGAACAGTCAATGGCATTTTGTATGACACATGCGTGTCGCGCATTTGCTGGAAGATGACAACCATTGGGATATTACACTTGCAGATGCAGCATTGAGTTCCTCTCCTCATCAAATTCGCCAATTATTTGCCATATTATTGACGACATGTTTTCCATTTCAAGCTTCTGTCCTCTGGGACAAATATGAAGATTCCATGAGCGACGACATTCTGCATCGCATTCGGATCGCTGATCAAGATCCCAATTTCGATTTTTCGCCGGAAATATATAACGAGGCGCTTATAAAGATTGAAGATATTTGCATTCTGACTTCGAATATGCCACTCATTCATTTTGATATGCCCTCACCTAACCGCCCAGCAACAGACATCATTAACAGCAAGATTCAGCGCGAACAACAGTTCAATACGGTCGCCTAAACTACTTTCCTTGAAAAGAATGAGCAACTACTCACTGATGAACAAAAGAATGTATGCGATCGAATTAATTTGTCATTTGCAGCAGAACAAGGTGGATTTTTTTTCTTTTTTTTTTTTTTTTTTGACGCACGAGGTGGCACTGGAAAAACGTTTATCATCTCACTAATACTTGCGCGCATTTGATCACAAAATCGTATTGCGTTAGCAGTTGCTTCATCAGGTATTGCAGCCACTTTGCTTGATGCCGGACGGACTGCACATTCGGCACTCAAGTTGCCGTTCAATGTTCACACAAATCCAGATGCAGTGTGCAACATAAAAAAGCATTCCGGTACGGCTAAAGTCTTGAAAATATGCCAAATTATTATCTGGGATGAATACGCTATGGCCCACAAGCATTCACTTGAAGCTCTCGATAGAATGATGACAGATCTAAATAACACCACCTGGCTTTTCGGTGGTGCCTTACTGCTGCTGTACGGTGGTTTTAGACAGACATTGCCGGTCATTCCACGCGCTACATATGCGGATGAAATTAAAGCATGTATAAAACAATCTTATCTATGGCTAAATGTCAGTACATTACGTCTTAACACAAATATACGTGTTCAAGTGCAATACGATCCATTTGCACTATCATTCTCCGAGCTATTGCTCAACATTGGAAATGGAACAATACCATTGCAGGGAGACACACAATGCATCAAATTGCCAGTCAATTTCTGCAACATGGTAAATACGAAAGGTGCTTTGATTGAAAGCATATTTCCGGATTTACAAGCTAATTTTATTGATCATGCATGGCTTCGTGAACGAGCTATTTAACCGCAAAAAATATCGATGTTGGTGCTATTAACTTCAAAATACAACAGTTATTTCCCGGCAATGAGATATTGTTCAAATCGATCGACACTGTTACCGATCCTGACGAAGCAGTCAACTATCCTGTTGAACTTTTGAATTCGCTGGATTTACCAGGAATGCCACCACATAACTTGCGATTAAAAATGGGCTCATGTATCATTTTGCTTCGGAATTTAAATGCACTTAACTATGCAACGGTACAAGATTAGTCATTAAAAAAGTTACGGGCAATGTTCTTGACGCTAGAATTTTGAACGGTAAATTTGAAGGTGAAGTTGTTCTCCTGCCACGAACCCCAATGATCCCTTCAGACTCACCCATTCTCTCAGACGTCTGCAATTTCCAATTCGCTTGGCATTTGCCATAGCTATTTATAAGTCACAAGGTCAAAAAATGTAAATTTGTGGGTTGGATCAAGAAAATCCGGTCTTTCCACATGGCCAATTATAATATATAGTGGAAGAGGTCCTCTGACTAGCCCATCGCTTTTTATTTTCACAGTGGTTTCCATTAAACGACCGATCGAAACTTACTGAATACCCCTCACACACACACACACACACACACACACACACACACACACACACATATATATATATATATATATATATATATATATATATATATATATATATATAGTAACCAGTGTGAAAATAAAAATATTTTTTTATTTGCAACCGTTAGCTACACCTTACTCTACAAAGTCGTCGCTCCGACGTATACATTTGTCGTAGCGTCATACCAATTTCCCAACAACCTCGTCGTAGAAGGGTTTCCGACAATTCTCTGTCCATAATTCTTTCCCTGTCAGTGCTGTTCTCAAAACTTCCATTGAGTTCTTCACCAAATTAAGGCAGGTGCTTAACACTCGTACGTTCTCCTTAGTGAGGAAAGCCCTCGTCGCCAGTGCTGGTCGGCTTTCTATGTCCTCTCTTCTTCGTCCGTCGTCTGTTATTTTGCTTCCTTCACTTCGTTATTTCACGGTCAAACATTTTGATATTAAATTGTCTCTAAACTTATTTCCGCCAGTTCTCATTACATTCGTCATTTTTCAGTTCACCCGCAATCTACATTCTGTACTCATGAGACATTTCTTTCCATTTAGCTGACGGTGTAATAGTGTTTGAGTTACACTGAGGACAGCAATGACGTAAGTTTTCTTTCTTCGACGTATAGACTGAACAGTAGTGGCAATAGACTGAATCCTTGTCTTAACACCACTTTCAATTGGAGCACTTCGTGTTTTGACTTCCATGTAGCTCACATACACACGTATAACGTGACGTGTTCACTATCATTTTGTAAAATTATTCAGGGAAAAAATAAATAGTAACATTTGTGTTCTTATGTGCCAAATAATGTTTAATTATCAAAAAAATACTTATACTAGTATTAGAAGGTGTTTCAAGATGAAAAACTGCCAACTGTCCTGTAGTTTAAATATCATTGGGGACACCTGCGCACCGTAAGTAGTAAACAGATCCAGGCTGGCTGATTACAACCTTCAGTACTTTTCCATATCGTCTATAAAATCCCATTTCTTGAGAGAAGAGAGATAGAGGTAGTTACTTCTCACTGCACTACATATGGGTACTTCTGGTAAAATCAAATCTCTCTCTCACAATATATATCTCGCGGTTATCTCCTGTAAGAACGGAAACCTCGAAATGCAGTGCTCCCATGCAGCATGTATCTATCTCTGTAATGTTTGAGAAGCTGTGAATCTTTTGACCACGAAATTGTTCGCTGGAAATTCGGTGTGATAGTGCCTCACATATCCAGAAACACTGCATGGGCGCTTAATTAAAAAGGAAATGCTAATATTAATGAATAAATGCAACAATTTTACTAGCTGTGTGACCGGTTACGAAGTCTCGTAACCGGTTGGCCCTGACTATTATTAGCACGAAATCTGACTGCATAAAATAAAAATAAAGAATGACAAGGAATTTCCATTAACACAATTGATTCATTAAGTCCCCTGCAACTATAAAAGCTACGAAACAACAAATCATAAGTGTAACTGTTCTGTTTGTGGTAGTGCGACTCAACATACATGATCTGGCTCGGTTCTTTCTCAATAAGACAAAATATTTTAAACACCATTTACAATGAACTAATTGAAAAACCAGAAATACTATAATTGCACATAGAAACCACAATTACAATAAATGAACACCATCCAGATGCTTTCTTGACTGTACCTGTGAGCAAGAGGGATTGTTGTTAAAGAAAACTGTAATACCTTTTTACCTCATTATATGTTGACGAAAATATTCCATTACATCAGCATCATAAATCAAAAGGCCAACTCCTTTCTCAAATATATTCCGACAATTGCATCTTCTTCCATCCCTACATTACACCAACCAAACAGTACAACATTTCAGTGAATACTCGGATCGTCTACTCTCTCGCCCAACAGAACAACGACTGCTCTCGACATCCTCTGAACTACTGCTGCCCCAGTGGAGGCGGCGGAATAATAATATTTGGCGCTGTGACTCAGTGTAGCCACCTTTCATATGCCCCTCCTCCGCGGACTAGAATTTAATGGTAGTTTTGCCAGCATTGGTGGTGAAAATACCACCAAATTCGTCCAAAAAACACAGACAAAAATAAAAGATGATATCAATAAATAAATATCACATAACTAAATAAATTTTGGCTTTGCAGTGACCCTTCAATAACCTAATATATAAAAATACAGTAAGGAATACAAATGCTTACATACATATGATTTTACATAACAGTTTTCGCAAGTATCACTTCTCAGAGTAGTTAAACAGTTCAATCAATGGCACCAGCAATGACGGATAGGCGCAGATAAGATTCTCATAACATTTCATAAACAGTAAATACACAATAAATCAGTTTACACAAATATTCACATAAAATCTTTTCAATAGTTCAATAAACAAGTAGCACCGCTCAGAGTAGTTGACAGTTCCAACAGTAGCACCCAGCAATGGTCAACAGGTGCAAATAACAGTCCCGTAACATTTCATCAGCAGTATTTGAACAGTTCCAACAGTGGCACCCAGCAATGGCGAGCAGGTGCAGGCAGCAATGAGTGACATCACATCAGTGGTTGCAGTTCCAACAGTGGCACCCAGCAATGTGGAACAAGTGCAGCTAACAGTCAATAATATTCACCAGCAATAATTAAACAGTCCATTACATTTCATCAGCAGAAATTAAACAGTTCATCACATTTCTTCAGCGGAAATTAAACATTTCCAAGTGGCACCCAGCAGGTGTAAGCACGAACAACAGTTTGCATGCACACACAATTGCTTTTACAAAATTATTATCAATGCTCTTACACTAAACATACAAATTATAATAAACACACAAATGATATCAGGTAATTATCATATTAATTATTACAAATACACAAATATCAGGAAACCTATAATATATATGGGTGTCAGTGCAAGCCACAACAAATAAGAAAAATAATATTTAGGAGGTAGGTCGGTACCAATTATTTGGGATTAGGAAAGGAAAACACACAAAACACACTCACTCATCTTTTATAGACATGCTAAGTACTATTGTGTAATTGAATAGTGTTAACTGTGTAAATGCAACAGTGTCAAAATTTGATGTGTATCAAGATTAGTAGTGGCAGCGGTGTATAATAGTCATTAGTAGTTAGTCAACATCATAATCATGTCAAGACCAATGTTCACCAAGCCACATCAAAATAGACGGTTGCTGAACAGCAGTCAGTTTGGCAACATACGCAAATACTTCTTTCCCAAAAAATATATTTACATATATACTGCTTCTTGATTTAACAATGTGTGTGTGTAGACGATCTTCCTTCCACTGGAGTGTTCTAGTCTGCCATATTCATCCTTCTTGTTCTGTATAAACCAACAACAAAAAAGAAGAAAAATATATATGCCCCTCACTTACCTTACGTCTTATGCACCAAAACTCCAATAATCATCAGCATCACACAATCTCAATACTTCAATAATACCTCTTCAATATATCGATACATATAAACCTTATCACCAATATCATTTCACTTCCATAAAAACTCTTTCCTCTAGTCAGTCTCCTCGAACAAGTACAGATAAAATCCTAGTGCAAACTTCAATTCATCATCCCATACAATCTGAAGACACAATGTCCACACACAACTGAGGTGTTGGCAGAAGAGCCAACACCGTGTTGCTAGAGGAGGCCGAAATACACGCGTTTAATCTCACGCAGACCGGCGTGAGGTCTGGAACAGTTAAGGGATTTAATAGTAGCAAATAAAGTACGTAGTTGATGTAATACTTAACTTTAATCCATAAGTGGTGTACATCGCTCTTGACGATACAAAAGTATAATTGCAATATTAATTGAATACGGCGCCTTGCTAGGTCGTAGCAAATGACGTAGTTGAAGGCTATGCTAAGTATCGTCTCGGCAAATGAGAGCGTAATTTGTCAGTGAACCACTGCTATGAACGTCGGCTGTACAACTGGGGCGAGTGCAAGGACGTCTCTCTAGACCTGCCGTGTGGCGGCGCTCGGTCTGCGATCACTGACAGTGGCGACACGCGGGTCCGACGTATACTACCGGACCGCGGCCGATTTAAAGGCTACCACCTAGCAAGTGTGGTGTCTGGCGGTGACACCACAACAACCTCTGAGTAATCCACCTGAGCCAAATCTTCTACTCATTATGAATTATAAAATATATTTTGGTTACCTTGTCCATCATAAAATAAAAGAAATGCATACATGACCTCTAACAGCCTTCAGTTTGAATAACTTTTAGTAAATAGGTATGAGTATACAGTGTTAACGATCACATAAGAATCTGAATGAATAAATCGTAATTTTTCACAGTGTATACACCACTTCAAGAATCATGGCAAAATAGAAGCAAACATGTGGAGTGTTTCTTTGCGTCAAGTGTCACTTGTTATTTCAAATGCTCACGAAGAATGCCGTATAATAAATGTGAAAAGTCTAAAGCTAGTGTTGGTATTTCATGTCGTCAGCTTTCTATAATAATGAATTTATACAGCTTCCATAAAACCTCCAGTTCATGTGACTTCAATGAAGTTTAAGTACCTATGTAGTTCGTAGAATTATAGCAGTTCATTTTCTTATCTTAAAACGTAAAGCACTGAGCGTAAGCAAAACATGCAATAGCGAGTAAATATACCAGTAAAGGACAGAATGTCTGGTCGTGCGGTAGCGTTCTCGCTTCCCACGCCCGGGTTCCCGGGTTCGATTCCCGGCGGGGTCAGGGATTTTCTCTGCCTCGTGATGGCTGGGTGTTGTGTGCTGTCCTTAGGTTAGTTAGGTTTAAGTAGTTCTCAGTTCTAGGGGACTGATGACCATAGATGTTAAGTCCCATAGTGCTCAGAGCCATTTGAACCATTTTGACAGAATGTCAACAAGTGGATGCAGCGCAATCCCTGCAACTAGGCTCTGCCAAGCGAACAATCTATAGTTAATACCATAGTGTAACCTAAACTCTATGTTCGTACACAGTATATAAACATTTCTATATACTAAATTAAAGAGAAGTTATGACAACAAAACAGAAATATGTAAATATGCAATCCATACACAAAGCAGCAAGTATATATCTTACATAAAAAATAAGACATTACCATCATATCAGCATAAGCAAATAAATGTTCATATCAAATCTTAATAAGTAAACATGAAGGCGTAAGCAGATAAATCACAAAGTATAACTTACATACATATCCATATCAGCACAACTAATCAGGTGACAAATATAATTTAAATAAATAGGCACAGCAGGCACATAATGAAAAATATGACATCAGTGAATAAGCGTAGCAGCCAAGCGATGCATAATATACACAAGTAACAACCCTGTTCACTAATGAAACGTTGTCGAAATCCGAAAATGTACGCAAGCATGTCGCTTCACAAGTAAATTCATAGAGCATAAAATTTAACACAATGTATAAATCACGTAATCGCGAGCAGCAAATTACGTATAAAGTACATACCTAAGTAGAAATATGTAAACTGAAAAATAAACTCAATTAGTAGTTACCTTTTTAGTTTATTACTTTCTTCCTCGAAATTACATTCTTCCTGAAATTTTCTCGATAGCAAGTCTTCTTAATGTCGGACACACAGAGAACTTACTGTAGTTCTTAAAGACTTTATACAACTGTAGCCTGGAAAAACTTAACATTAGTAACATGATAAGTTATCAAGTCACTGTAGCTTTGTACTGAATTTATCCGGAGAAATTAGACTGTGTATTTGTTTACGGCTGTCAGTGCATTCGCACTGAGCGCTCGATCAGCTGTAGGTAAGCGTGACGTAGGAAGGCGCGGTATCCCTGTATTCTATGCGTGTTTACGTTTAACTGTTAATTACTCAAAAGTATGTCATTCCACAAAAATTTTAACGTTCGATATATGATGTATTCCCTTAGAGCGCCGTGGTTTAAGAGTTTCTACTTCAACAGTGGTATCATGAATAATTATGCGAACTCTATATGAACTGTTATACAGCAGAAAAAAATTGCGACACAAGCCTTTTTTTTGTGAGACAAACGATGAGACTTAATTAACACCTTTTGACCAACTGACAAAGTTTTTAAACAACCAGGACGTTTAGATGATTTCTCTCTTCTAGCAGCCGCAGATGCATTATTTTGTAGAGCCAGGTTGACAACTTCAGAATTCCGTAATTTCCGTGTAGGTGGAAAAGGAACGATTTCAGAAATACGATTTGTCGGTGCTTTATTTTTTTATATCAATATAAGCGGTAAAGAAGTTGAATCATTAGGGAGTTTGTTCAGAATGTTTTGAGAAATATGAAGATACTGATCCCACGTTCTGTGATTATGATGACGATAAAGATGACACAATTTATTAATTTCCTTCATCCATCTCTCTGACGGCTAGATTGAGGATGAAAACGCGGAATGAAACTTTTAGAGCGAAACTGTGATCCATTATCTCATATAACTTTAGCAACGTGACCCACTTCTTTAAGAAAATGCTTGATGAAAGCATTAGATACTGAACGAGCTGTTGCTTTGCGTAAAGGTGTAACACCCACATATTTTGATGTCAATTCCACTACTATCATAATGTACGCAAAACCATTAGTAGAACGAACCACTGGACCCAACAAATCGACTGCAGCCATCTCCTTTAATATCTCTGGAATGATAGGAAACAACGGTGCTCTGTGAGAAATAGTTGGCAGCTTAGCCTTTTCACATAATTTGCATTTAGCAAGAACAAATCGAATACGTTTTTCCATTTTACTGAAGTAGCAATTTTCTTGTAATTTATGAAAGCATTTTCTGGGACCAAATTGTGCGTAGTTGATATGTGTATACCAAATCAATTTATTAACCGACTCATCAGGAATGCAAACTAATCAAATTTTCGTTTAAAAAGAATATCATTACGAAGTAAATAATACTGTCTAATCGCTACGCTTTCCTTTCTCCTCCACTTCTCCTTAATGTCTTTCCAGATTGGATCCTTGTTTTGCTGCTTAGCGATGTCCTGGAGCGAAGACGAAATGAAATTTTCAAACGCAACACCTTGAATATACATCAAACAATGTTTTCTTGGCAGTCTTCCTCAGCACTTCGTTTTAAACTCATAGGTGCACGTGGTAAAGCATCAGCAATAATATTAGAAGAACCCTGTATGTAAACAATACTAAAATCAAATTCCTGTAGATACAGTGCCCATCGTGATAATCTTCCATGTGTTAATTTTGTTTACATAAGAAATTCCAGAGCTCAATGATCGGTGTAAACCTTAGTATGTCTGCCATACAAAAATATGCGAAATTTTGTGAAAGCCCAAACAACAGCCAAAGCTTCAAGTTCTGTGTTCGAATAATTCTTTTCTGATTTAGAGAGAACTCGACTTCCAAATGCAATAGTTTTCTGTACTACAACGCCGTTTTCTTCTATCTCTTGAAATAAGTGTGCACCTAGGCCTTTGTATGATGAGTTCGTTGCCAAACAAAAATCTTTATATAAATCTGGGTGTGAAAGAAGTGGAGCAGCAACTAAAGCATCATGAAGTTGTTCAAATTCTAATTGAGCTTCATCATGCCAACACCAATTAGAATTCTTTCCAGAAAGTTCACATAAACGAGGTGTGGCCAAATTGTCCAATCTAACAAAGCGTCTAAGAAAATTACAGACACCAAGGAAACTATGAACATCACGTTTAGTAGTAGGAACAGCATAATTACGAATAGCGTCTAGTTTCTCTGGATCAGGAAGAATACCTTCTGTTGAAATAATGTGACCAAGAAATTCCACCTGAGAACGACCAAATTCAGATTTTTCCAAATTAACTGTAATCCCACCTCTTGCAAAAATACGTAATAATGAATCCAAAATTGTGTTATGCTCACTCTAAGAACGTTTAGCAATGAGAATATCGTAAACATATGATGTAATATTGTTACGAAGATAAACAGGTTAAAAAAGCAGTGTATTTTCTACAATCAGGCTGGAGTTCAATTTGCCAAAAACTTGCGCACACATAAATTGTGGATAAAACTTTAATTCCATGGAAATTTTCATCTAAATTTTGTGGATGGTCAGTTTCAGGAATGATGATATTATTTATCTGTCTGGAATCCAGGACCAAACGAATTGACCCATCCTTTTTAAGAACGGCATGTAATGGGCTGGTATAAGGACTCACTGCTGGCTCAATAATGCCCTGATCTAGCATGGATTGAAGTTCATTCTTAACCTTGTCTCTATAAGCCAAAGGTATAGCGTACGTTTTTCCCCGAAATGGTGTGTGTTCTTTTACTTTAAATAAATACTGTAAGCCTTGTATAGTTCGTGTGTGACCTCTAAATACTGTAGCATGCGAAGTCAAAATTTGGTGTAATTCTTCTCTTGCAACTTCATCTGTCCTTTCAGCTTTGTTAATCGTTTTATTAATTAATTCTTCACTATTAATCATATCATCCATCGCGTCTTTGTATCTACTGTCGTTGTCATGAATGAACACATTGTCGTCATTGTAGTGGAAACATCAGAAGTATGAAACCAAACAATTTGTGTCTGATTCAGATTTCGTTACACACTCGAAAAATTTCAAACATCTCGGCATTCCGGCAACAGTCAAGTTCACACTTCCTTCCTTAAAGTTTAAAATTGCTTCATATGTGTTAAGAAACTCCATACCTAATATAATTTGTGTACTGACTAATGGTACAATAATAAAATTAGCAGAAAATTCATACCCTTGACAAATGAAATTTAAGTTGGTCTGTTGTTTGACTTCCACACTTTTTCCCGAAATAGCTTCTCGAATTGTGGTTTTAGAAACAGGTAACATAGGACAAGCAATAGTTCTTACACATATACGAAAAACTGATTCACTAATAACATTCAAAGGGCTCCCAGAATCTAAAACCGCAGTGAACTTATTCTTACTCACACATACTTCAATAACAGGATGTAAAAATGCGTCTACATTATTTTCCTTTTCGTCTAGCAAAATATCTCTCATGACTTCCAAGCGTACGTAGTGTAAAGTCGTAGTGTTATTACTTTCTGAACCGTCTGTATTGCTGCCAGAAGCCGAAGCTACAAGTCATTGTCGACAGTTTTCGTTACGTCTTCGATTATTCGCGTCACTTCGCGGATCAATGTCTACGATTTGCACTTGTGTCTCTGAATTTCTGTCACGTGGAGGATGCCAATTAGGTCCCTCCTGTCTGTTAGATGTAAATTCTTGGTTGTGTCTGTTATTAAAATTTCTATTTTCATGGCTATCTGCATGACTACTTCTTGTGTAGTTTCGACTATCACTTCTGAAATTATTGTTAGGTCTACTGCCCTGGTTATTTCTGTAGTAAGACTTTCTATTGTTGTGTGAATAATTTCTGTCTTGATGATACCAATTACTGTTTCCGTATGATTGATCATTCAGGTAAGAATTTCTGTTGTTATAATTGTCTGTGTAATTTCTGTTAGAACGTCTGTTATTGTCATAAGGCTGGTATCTATTGTCCTGTCTGTTTCGTCCGTCAATTCCAAATTTAGCGTTATAACGTCTGTTCCGATCATTATCCCTTTTCTCAGAAAATCTGTTGTGATTACCGTTACTGAAAAAAATTACAAGAAGTTCCGTCGCCGTTGTCATACTCAAGTTCTTGTAGCAAAGTCATAAAAGTTTCAATATCATCTTTACATCTTCCGGCTAAAGCAATGTGTCTTATCGATTGTGGCAGCCTAGTTAAACAAATACGAATTAATTCAGTCGGGCTATAAGGGTTGGAAAGGCATTGATTTTTTCGAATGATATCTTCAAAGTATTCTGCCGGCGTGCGGAACTCAGACTGTTTAAAATTACGCTGCATAATAAGACTATGTTTGACTCTGTCTTGCGTGTTTTCGGACCAATATGCCAATAGAAATGCATGATAAAAATGATTTAAATTATTACAATCTCTAATAAGTGAGCGTAGCCGGTTCGTTTTCTAAATCTCCACACGTAAATTCCAGTTTGTGACTTAGTGGCCAATTTGGCGGAAGTGTGTACATAAATTGATCTAACCATGAACATGGATGTATGTCATTATTAGAATTGCGAGATTCTTAACTTTCCCAACAGTTAAAAAGTGTTTATAGTCAAAGTTTTCTACTTGTGGCGACAAAGACCTACCGCATCTGTCCCAGTCCGAATGTCGATTATTGTCAAGTTCGCGCGCCTGGCGCTCTCTAGTTGCATCTCGTAAATGAAATAAATTATTTTCTTCAAAACCTCCCGCTATCGGTGATTTTAAATTTCTTCTACTGTCTTTTCCTACTATTTCGCTTTCAATTTGTTTAACTTGATTTCGTAAAGCCTCAAACTCCCTTTTAACGCGTTCATTAAATTTTCCCTGATTTTCAACATGTTTATTTATATTCTGGTACTCTTCTGTTTCTGTAAATGGCAATGGAGCTGTATCATCTGAATCTCTGTCCCCATTTATACTAAGACTTATCAATTTATCTGAAATCTCCTCAACATTTACCATTAAGTCACCTATTTGTTCTTTCTGTTTATTTACGTCTTCCGTAAGTGTCGCGACTCGGGTTTCAGTATTGACACACTTAGAAGTTAACTGTTCATATTGTTGTGTTAGGTTATTTATTCTCTCATTTGGCAAGGATTCCTCGATTCTTTTAAATATTTCTTCCTTATCGTGTGCACGTATTAAATTTAACTCTGAAAATTTTTGTACTGTCACGCGATCTCTTTCTTCCTGTTCTCTATCCTGTTCCCGTTGTCTATTTTCTATTGAAATTAATCTATTATTGTGAGCATTCAAAATCGGTTGTACTTCTTCTCTAATTTCTTTCTTTAATTCACTTTTCATGTTTTCTAAACATGTCCCTATTCGAAGGGTCTAACCGTATTGCCATTGTTCCCATCTCTGTTTTAAATTCAGATCCTAACTGTGTTTCCGTTGTTCCCGTATCTGTTTTAATTGTTCCTATTTGTGATCCCAAATTTAATATTGCACTCATCAACTGCTCCATATTAACTGGTTCAAAATTCTTTCTTCCCTAACATTTCCCGCAAAACTAACTTCCTTTGTCATAGCCGTAAAGCTATCTGTGTTCGATACTATTCCAGAATCTTCTATCGTTAATCTCGTATTCTGAAAATTTTCCGATTGTGAAAAAATTTGAACTGGTTCCGGACTATTTTCCCGGCTTATGAAATTGTTTTCTACTCCATTATTCACCATACTGTTGTCCTGTGTTGTCGAGTTCTCCATGTTAACAATTTCGTTATTCTGACTATCCATCATTCTTGCCTTTTTCATCGATCGCGTAATCATTTACAAAACATACAAAACTCGTCACTATACGAAAATTACACACAATATAACACTTTACCACCAACAAAAATTGTCAAACCCGTATACGACACATAAAAAATTAAATTCTGCAAAAATACCATTATAAGAAAGACAAGATAACTACAAATGTTCAATTACAAAATCTACACATGCAATATAGACTACAATTGCTAAACTAGAAATTCCTGCAACACTACTACTGTCTACTATTTTTACTATCAAAAGAATTCCAAGGGACGATCCGAAGCAGCAGTCGCCACGTGCATGGGGGCTTAAAAATGAAAGACTAATATTAATGAATAAATGCAATAATTTTACTAGCTGTGTGACCGATTGGCCCTGACTATTATTAGTACGAAATCTGACTATATAAAATAAAAATAAAGAATGACAAGGAATTTCCATTAACACAATTGATTCATTAAGTCCCCTAAAACTATAAAAGCTACGAAACAACAAAGCACAAGTGTAACTGTTCTGTGTGTGGTAGTGTAACTCAACGTAGATGTATCTGGCTCGGTTCTTTCTCAATACGACAAAATATTTTAATCACCATTTACAATGAACTAATTAAAAAACCAGAAATACTGTAATTGCACATAGAAACCACAATTACAAGTCTAATAAATGAACACGAGCCAGGTGCTTTGTTGACTGTACCTGAGAGCAAGAGGGAGTGTTGTTAAAGAAAACTGTAATACCTTTTTACCTCATTATATATTGACGAAAATATTCCATTACACCAGCGTCATAAATCAAAACGTCAACTTCTTTCTCAAATATATTCTGACAATTGCATCTTCTTCCATCTATACATTACACCACCCGAACAGTGCAACATTTCAGTCAAGACTCAGATCGTCTACTCTCTCGCGCAACAGAACAACGACTGCTCTCGACATCCTCTGAACTACTGCTGCCCCAGTGGAGGCGGGGGAATAATAATCTTTGGCGCAATCTCTGGCGTGTAGCCACCTTTCAACACATAAGAAAATTCCTGTGGTTCCTGTGTGATGTTATTGCGAAAGCATTTCCCTCTGGCACGTTAGAGAGTTTGGTAAGTAAACTAACTCCCATCAAGCGTTTGCTTACGGCGGCCCCCTCCGCCCTTTCCCCTGTACAGACAAATTTGATAATGACTATGACGAAAATATTTGGAACACATTTACTTATGCCATAATATGTGACACTTTTAACTTTCGCTATGTGTTTTAAGACAACGTTCATTATATGGAGGATTATGCTGAGAATTACAGTAATCCGCTCTAGTACAGTGAACAAATCCATTGTATTAACTTGGCTGGCATAGACCACAGCACTAACAGTTTCGAATAAACGAGACAGGATTGATGGAGGACACTGACAAAGCTCTAACAATATTTTGTTTTATAGCGTAATAGGGAGAGAGTGGAATATGTTGGTTGACAATCGTTAAAACAAATAGCTCTGAGCACTATGGGACCTAACATCTGAGGTCATCAGTCCCCTAGAGTTAGAACTACTTAAACCTAACTAATCTAAGGATATCACACACATCCATGCCCGAGGTAGGATTCGAACCTGCGACCGTAGCGGTCGCGCGGTGGACTGAAGCGCCTAGAACCGCTCGGCCACAGCGGCCGGCAATCGTTAACAATTGTGTCTCTCGAAGAGGCGAAGTCTTTTCAACTTCCTTCTCTTAATGCAAAATATATGTGTGCTCCAGCTTTCATGGTGAGAAATGATCGTCTTCATAGAGAAGTAGAGCTCGCATGGAAATATTTAGAAGTTCACTTTTCCGTATGCCGCTCTGGAGTGCAGTGGTAGACGAACTGTCTGAAAGATGACACAGTTCATTCACTGCCAAACACTTCAGTGTAAATTGTAAGGTATGATGTAGATGTAAAGATAGGAGGGCCTGCATAAAATGACTCTGGTAGTCGAAAATATGTCATTCACTTCGGTGATTTTCTTTTGTAATGTTTTGCAATAACAAATAACAAACGTCTGACTCCTTTCTTTAATCTTTTGTGTTGTGAATCTCTAATTCAATGGACAAAGTGGTTACCGCGCTGACTTATAATTCTTTGTCGTGGTCGATTTATACCTAGGGGAAGTACAACCAAAGTTGATGAACGTTAATAAAGAGACATCTTCAACAAATTCTACAGGTAACAACGAACAGCTGAATTAATGTGTACCTCATCTCTGTAATAGGTGCAACTGCCAACGACATATGGATATAACAGAGGGGCGATTTGTTTTTCATGAATGCGTTCAATGCTGATCAAAGTGTAAAAACGAGGCCGTTTTAAAAGGACTGACTGATTTTACCGGCTGATTTGCTTCTGTGGATGATGTATGTGCAGAATCTTTACCCCAGTAAAGATACAATACTCAGAAGTGTAAGTGAAAGCTGATATTGTAGCATCAAACAATGCAGTGTTGGATAGACATTTCATAGTCAACGGGTTTTGGTATGCAGATTCGTTTCTTATTACTGATTACTTCATGTAGGGTCACGAAAACAATAGGTGAAGGGCAAACGAGTCTTGTACGCCAAGTACAAGAAAATATACAGGACAAAAACGTCAGGTTCAAAAAGGAAAAAATAAGTCATACGGTGACGCGGCCTACGTGAGAAAAGAAAGGAGTATTCGGTATGCATTGTCGGAATAGCCGTCTTGTTCACCAGATGATCTATTTTTTATTCATACCTATTGTCACACATAAAGCATTTTCTACTGGACAATATTGTGAGTCCAGTGAACTGTTCGTGACTCTCGCAGATTGTTATTTAGGAAATTCGTTACTGAAAAACCGTTGGAAAAAACTGCGTCCGAGTGGGACAGAAATACGTCGAAAACAACTGAATTTTTCATCTAATAAATTACTCTTTCACAATCAGGACAGGGAATGTTTCACCTGACTCTAGTGTTACTGTTACAGTTGGAGCAACACAATGCGAGTATTTGCTAAACGCTGAAGGCAGTTAGGACACTGATTTAAATTGCGGCGTTGTTTCCCCCTGTCAATAGTTTATAAACTGTATCCGACAATTTCACCAAAATTGAAATCAAATGCTTGAATGTGAGTTCGCTTTTCAGGCTATCTACTCTTAAATTTTTATGAAACACTAAAAGCCAAATTCTGAATGCCAGTGTATTCAAAATGGTTCAAATGGCTCTGAGCACTATGGGACTCAACTGCTGAGGTCATTAGTCCCCTAGAACTTAGAACTAGTTAAACGTAACTAACCTAAAGACATCACAAACATCCATGCCCGAGGCAGGATTCGAACCTGCGACCGTAGCGGTCTTGCGGTTCCAGACTGCAGCGCCTTTAACCGCACGGCCACTTCGGCCGGCGCCAGTGTATTCCCTGACAATAGGTTACAGAGCTCTTCGCAACGGAAAAGTAGTTACTAATCTGTGTTGCGTTATTCACTTGTTTCACGAGAAAACTCTTTTGTTGTCTTGAGGGAGATGAAAATAATGACTTCTTTCTGCTTAACGTCATTTCTGAGCCACTCTGTGCCCGTATGAACGCAGAGCTGCCGGCTACTGCATACTCGACATCATTTTATGATTTAAACTTGAAGCTAACCAAAATCGTGATAGCTTCTTTGGTGGTTTATAAGACATCCTGAACTTTTAGTTATGCTAGATGCATGAACCCTTCTGCACTTAGCCTTTACTTTCTTTCAAAACCACACGCAAATCTGTATTCGTTTCGTGATATTTAGCTAAGACTGTGGTAGCCACTGCTTCTTGGTGTCATTTCTTGCGTTTTCCCTAACTGCAATACAACTGTAAAGTACTATATTTCATCGTTCTTTTGTTTTGGCAAGAGGAAAACGGGTATTCCAGACGAAGTCATAACACACATCCATGGCATTTCTCCATTTTATACCTATGTATTCGATTAGTAAATTTTGTTACCCGAGATAAATCTTTCCCATCTGCTTACTTATTTATAAGAGAGACAAAGTAGTTGCAAGTCTTTTTATGGTAACTTTGCGATTGAGCAGTGACATACTCTCCTTCGAAAACCGACTTCGGCAGCCGTTAATAAAAAGGATTTCTGTGGGTTTCTCTTTTCAGTACTATCGCCTCATCCCTCTTTGTTATACATGTGCCAGCTCCAGTTTCATTATCATTATTTTAACATTTATTTTATATTCATTCATATTATAACGGAGGTGACTGAGACCTGTTCTTTTATCAGGAAACTAACGAAATGTGAATCTTTAGAAATAACTCTGGTCTTCTGAACCACAATTATTGTGATCTCTACGTTCCAGGCACAATCGGATCATCGTCTAGGAGCATGTATTTTATTTACAAAAATGGTTCAAATGGCTCTGAGCACTATGGGACTTAACATCTTAGGTCATCAGTCCCCTAGAACTTAGAACTAGTTAAACCTAACTAACCTAAGGACATCACACACATCCATGCCCGAGGCAGGATTCGAACCTGCGACCGTAGCAGTCGCGCGGTTCCGGACTGCGCGCCTAGAACCGCGAGACCACCACGGCCGGCTTTTATTTACAGTAACAAATTAATTTCTATATTGATTTATCTTACTGTGGTCTACAGCTGCATTAAATAACAGTACTCGTACTTAACAACCAGCTCTATGATTTAGGTCGTCATGTTTACATTTTTCTTTTTGATGTTTCATGAAACATCATTTTAGTCTTACTCTATATACAAATCAGACATTACCAAACAATCTTAACCAGAGTATCTTTATGAGTCTGAAACACTTTTCTTGGGAAGAACGAGAGTCACTGAATAAATACAAAAAAAAAAAAGAAAAGAAAATGTGTCAACAAAATTTTTAAGTCCAAATTGCACAGTCGATAGAAAGCACAGGCTGAGAGCAAATATAGGAATGAAAAGTACACCAGAAGTTTCTCCGATATTAAGAAGTTAGGGCTAAAATTCTATGAAATATTAAAAGAATGAAACCTACGAGATGAACTAGACAGGTTGAAAAAGTCTATGAAAGTCGCAGTGAAGCTAAATTTGAAACAATTAAATGGGTCTGTGCAGTAAAAGAGGACCGGAAGGAAGTAGGATGTACCAGAAATGAAAAGTTGTAGGTTGAAAATTCACGACTGGACCTGGTAGAAAAACACAACAGGGCCGGAACAATGTGGTCTAATGACCGCAAAAGCTCTTGAGAGAATGAAAGTAGTATGGACACAAGGAAGAACCTAAATGAAACTCGGAAAATGTCCTTCATTGTACCGAGAAGTCATAATTAAACTGATTGTGTGTCGAGTCATGCAGTGCAGGCTGAAAGCCTGAAATATCATAGGTTTATTCATTAATCAGTGTGCTGGCCGAGTATGCTTTAAAAAATAAATAAATAAAAAACAGTTCATTCTCTACTGCTAATAGTCAGAATGTTAAATATTACCTGTTTTGACGTCATTTTGCTGTTTGTCTCTTGACGACGTGTGTCTATTTCCTTTGCGAAGTGACTGTTGGTGAACTGGTGTGAAGAGGGTCCAAGTATTCCGTACTTAACACAATCCCTATTGATAAGATCGTGCACTGCTGGTAAAGTTGCGTTTTGGAAACAGCAGCGCTGCGTTGCGGCAATATCGCCGACAAAAACATCTGTGGAGAGGCCCTATCCCAATTAATGATGTAAGGATTATGAAGAAGCAATTTCAAAAACTAGATGAAATGGGTAATGCACCACGAACAGGGAGCTGACCCATTGACATGGAAGTTTCCGATGAAGTTGGTGCAGCTGTAGCTGACCGCGCAAAACATACCTCAAGTTCTGCAGTCAGTACTGGATGCTGGAGTTATGTCACAGGAATTGTCTTCAGAATGTGCATCAAATAAGTTCGAAGATAAACTTCAATTCTGTGACTTTTCCCTCTCTCTTTTGCGCACATCTAAATTGATGAAATGTGGTCGGCGAATATTCTTTGGATAGGCGACGCACACTTGACTCCGCACGAGGCCGTGGCCGTGGCTGCACGGGACTGTCGCGTGTGGATTTGTCCTGCGCCACGTGTTGTGCAGGAACATCCACTGAACTCAGCGTAAGTGACGGTGTGGTGCGGTTTTAAAAGCTTCCTCAAACTCGATCCGTTTCTCTTCTAGGAGATGAAATGTCGTGTGACTAGGGCCTCCTGTAAGTAATGCCGACGCCTGATGCTGATCTTTTTAGTTGAAGTCACTTCGATGATTTGCGTGTCGATGAGGATGAAATGATGATGAAGACAACACAACACCAAGTACCCCAGCGATCTCCGACCCAGCCAGGAATCGAACCCCAGTCCCTCGCATTCTGCCACGTTGACCACTCAGCTATGGAGGCGTAATTCTAGGAGATGACATCTCGCTTTGTATTTGAACGGACATCTGCACATTATAAGAACCCCCTAACAATGCAAGTGATCCCAGCTTTTCAAGAGCGCAACTGTGTCGTGTCCAAACCACTATTTGCGTGCAAGATGGGGCGACACTACATGTCACTTGCCAGGTGAAAGATCTGCTTCGAGAAACCTTCGGTAACGACCGCATCATCTCTAGGTAGTTGCAGCTTGTGGCTGCGTAGGGAGACCTTACCGAACATGTGTTATAAATTGTGACTATATCTTAACAATCATGCCAGAGCCACCGGTACCACGTGTTTGTTCGTTCCTCCGCTTTTACTCCACCCACACCAGGTTCTGATTGCTAACAGCGTCACACTTCCACCTAGTGGCAGAAAATGGAACTCTACTCTTTTTTTCTTATTTCCCAGCGTACTTTGAGAGTGCAGCTATTAATGTACATACCTAGGCCGTTTGAAAGTACTGTGATGTACACCCATACGCTGCAGCACCCCTATCAGTTTAATTATAAGGTTCATCGCAAATTCCAGTAGGACCTGACAAAGACAGTAGAAAAAAAATCTGTTTCCATTTCTCCAAATATGGTTCTATTCAGGTACTGAAGTGTTACAAAACAGCTTAGCCTCATGTTGCTGCTGTTTCACAGTGTGGGTGATCTAAGTGAAAATGTTGCACCATTTCAGTCCTACTTGCCACCAAAGCTGACCTTCATTGATCTGCTGTCTCAAAACTGTCAAAACTACTGCGGGAAATTAACTTTACCTCATCCGAACACCGATATTTTTTTCCATTTTGTCTTAAGCAAGGAAGAACAGTAAAAAACGTCTTGCAACTTGAAGTGAAATCGAACAGCCACCCCTCTAAATAAAAAAGCACTCAAGGAGTGCTGTTTAAATAAATATTTTGGTTTTTTCTTTCAACTCAATTAATTCATGCCGGCCGGAGTGGCCGTGCGGTTCTAGGCGCTGCATTCTGGAGCCGAGCGACCGCTACGGTCGCAGGTTCGAATCCTGCCTCGGGGTTGGATGTGTGTAATGTCCTTAGGTTGGTTAGGTTTAATTAGTTCTAAGTTCTAGGCGACTGATGACCTCAGCAGTTAAGTCGCATAGTGCTCGGAGCCATTTGAACCATTGAATTAATTCATGAAAGTAAATACAGAAGTCTGTGTCCTTGTTAATTTAGCGTTCTAGCTACTGAAAAATAGATTAATTACTAAAAGAAAAGTTATCTTCATGGTAACTAAGAAGAAACTTAAGGGAACTAGAACTGTCTGGTTACTCAATTATGAAATTAAAATATATGATCCTCTGAAGTGGACAATTAAGTTTTTTAAAACTTCTTTGGTAATATTGTCATCGCCTTTGACACATGAAATGATGCTTCAAGCATCCTGACAGTTGAAATCGCTCCCTATAACTTTATATTTCTTAGGCTAGAGACGCTGGATTCCATCTATTTATTGCTCCTGCTATTCGACTCTGACCGTGATGTTTTGATTCTTATCTTTGTATTACGGATGGCTTTGACTTTGGAAATTGCGAATAATGCAGGTAATCAAAAGAGTACGGAATGTGCTATCCACATCATTGAGCGATGAGCGTGCAGGGAGCCCTACCAATCATGATTTGGCTGTACATTTAGACACTGTAAATAGAAACCAACAGTGATGAAGGGTAACCAGATGGATCCGGTGAAACCCTAGTACACAATACACCTATAATTACTAGAGATCAGAAACGAAGTGAGTACGTGTCTAATGTGCGGGTTGCATACTTCACAAAACAAGGTATCAGGGCTAAAGGGCTTCCTACGTTTCCGCTGTAGCTCCGTGAGTATAAACGGTCTGAGAACTGTGGCGCTCTAGTCGTATCATACTCGACGACTCGTTCCCTCTTACTGGAGCATGTAGTAGTGTAAGGCCGGTCGTGAGTTGTTAATGCGGAAGTTGAGTACACAATGTTGTTGCTGTAAAGTAACAATGACAGGGTGAAATGTCCGATTGTCAGGATCAGATGTTTAAGGAAGTGTGTTTTGTGAGGCTGTGCAGTACACAGTTGCATACGCTGACGAGCCAATACATTGTGGCCACTGCTCACCGCGACACTGGATGACGCCCGGTGGCGCTGAGCGCGCGTGACACGGTAACAGCAGTATGTAAGCGGAGCGGAGCAGAGCAGACACGGACGGGTGATCACCTTAGCGAGGATATGGGCTGCAAATGAGGAATCCATTGAGGTAAGCAAATTCGACAAAGGGGAGATTACTATTATGCAGAGCCTGTAAATGAGTACCTCAAAAATGGGGACGCTTGTGTTCACTTGCTACAGTCGTGGGCATCTACAGAAAGGAGTAGAAGGACGGTGAAACTACCAATAGGCTGTAAATGGTTGGACGTCCACGACTTTTCACAGAAAGTGGGGTTTGGAGGCTTTCCTGCTCTGCAAAATAGGATAGATGGTGATCTGGGGCATGTCTGCCGAAAGAGCACAAAGCTGGTGCACGCACAAGTGTTTCGGAGCATATCGTTCATCGTACATTATTGAACGTAGAGCTCAGCAGTGGACCACCCCTAAGCCCATGTTGATCCCACGACATGGTCAGTTACGATTGCAGTGGGTACGGGACAATCGGGTTCCGACCGTCGATCAACGGAAACGGTTCAGCTCTTCGAGTACATCGCATTTTTTCTCCACTATGTCGATGGTCGTCTCCACAAACGTCGTCATCGAGGTAAACGGCGGCTGGAAACGCGCAGCGCGCAACGGACGCGGGCTGATGGGAGCAGTATTATGCATGAGATTGCATGGGACCTGTGGTAGTAATCGAAGACATGCTGACAGTTGTGAAACACCTGCAGCCCTTCATGCTTGATGTCTTCCCCGACGGCGATATTACAGCAGTATGATTGTCCGTGACTCGGAGCCAGAACCGTTTGAGGATCATTTTAGTGAATTCACGTTGATGTATCGGCGACCAAATTCGCCTGATGTAAGTTCTGTCGAACCCATCTGTGTCGCTATCGGGAGCCATCACCGCGTACGCAAATCAGAGGCCCATTATTTACCCGAATTACATGACCTGTGTGTACACATCTAATGCCACATATCTCCACAACCTACCAAAAAGCTGTCGGATCCCTGATACGGAAAATCAGTTATGTATTTTACTCCAAAGACGAACGAACAAGCTATTAAGCAAGTGGTCGTAAAAGTTTGATTCATCATTATAAACAACCTGTTGCTACCTAAAGCGGAAGTGAGCCGTTATCCCTCTGCAAACGAAGCTGTTTTTATAAATATTTTATTTTTTTCCTTTCGGCCCAAGATTCCTGTGAAATTAATTCACGAAAATAAGTACTGAAGTCGTTGGTCGTTGTTAATTTAGCATTGTAACCAGTGAAAAATAAATTGATTACTAAAAGAGAATTTCTCTTCTTGGGAACTAAGCAAAAACGTAGTGGAACTAGAATAATTTCTCCTTTCTTAATTATGAAACTAAAAATTGTCATCCTCTGGAGTGAGCAAAGGAACTTCTTAAAAATTCCTTTCGTTAACTTGTTCTCTCCTTTGACAATTGCAATGAAGCTTCAGGCATCCAGACTGTTGAAACCTCTCCCTGCTTCCGATTGGAGACACTGGGTTCCATCTATTTGTTGCTCTTACTACGTGTTACGTATGGCTTTTACTTTGAAAATAATCAGTCATGCAGGTAATCAAAAGAGTGCGGAGTCTCATACGCATATAGTAGAGTAATTAGTGTGCAAGATGCCCTGCCAAGGTTAGGCGTTGTTGGTGATCTTCACGGGTATGCAGCCGGATTTCATCGTCCTGACGACACGATAATTCGACGTTCCAAACAAGTCGCCATCTTCAGTTTCACAATCACGCTGAAACAGACGTAACATCAGATAAGGCGACCCTTCATACTCCGGGAGCAGGCCACAGCGCTCACGCGAAAAGTGAAAGGGCTGCACTCTGCGAAGCGAAGAATTCCAACGCTGCAGCCAGTAGAAACTAACAAAAGCCATGAATCGTAAATTATGATGCAGCTGGTCGAAAACCAGACCGTTTGTTCTTTTATATCTGATAAAATAGGATGCCACATTTTGATTAAAGGAAAACCTTTATCTCTATTGATAATGTCATAGGATAATCGTGTTTCGATGGATTCAGTAAGTACACAATTACAGTAACGCGAAGCCGGAGCGTCTCTTTAAACGAGATATTACGCCCTTCATTGAGACAATCTTCAGCGACGGCAGATTTTTCGGGCTGGACTAATCGTGTGTTACACAGATGTTCCATTAATCGGTCATCATAAGCCTTTCCGCAATCACAGGGAATTTTATATACCCGAGGCTTTCTCAGTCCCAAATTATTTTTATCAGATCCAAGGAGGGCTGTAGTTTTGGCCAAAGGCCAAAAGGACACTTTTAATATCGTATTTTCTGTGGGTTCTTCAAGTTTTCGAAGAGATGCTCCCTCCAAAGGCAAAAAAAACAACTGTTTCACAAGTGTTCATTATTGGTGCATATGATGGTCCAAATTGAAAAGCACGAACAATTTGTTGAACAGTATATCAAGTCTGCGGGAAAACTACCTTAAGATAATCCAGTTCAAAAATGGTTCAAATGGCTCTGAGCACTATGGGACTTAACATCTGTGACCATTAGTCCCCTAGAACTTAGAACTACTTAAACCTAACTAACCTAAGGACATCACACACATCCATGCCCGAGGCAGGATTCGAACCTGCGACCGTAGCAGTCGCGCTGTTCCGGACTGAGCGCCTAGAACTGCTAGACCACCGCGGCCGGCTACAATCCAGTTCCTGCGTAAAATTATCAGAATCCGAAATAGCGTAAATTCTCTAGACAATTGTACGTGAAACTCCCATGCGTTGTGTGGTGGATGACAACTGGTAGTGTGGGTGCAGCTGTCCGTATGCGTAGGTTTACATTATAAACTGTCTCAAAGTCACATTTTTTATGCACTAAAACATTCAAAAAACGTAATTCGTTATATTTCTCAATTTCTATCGAAAATATGATGCGTGGATTACATGATTAGGCATTATATTTAGGCGTTGGAAACGGACGCCAACAGTGGTGAAGTATAACGGAATGGAACAGAAGCGACCCTAGTATGTAGTACAGTGGTAAGTGCTATCTGGTATGTACTTCACAGTGGTTTACACAGTATAGATGTGTATGTATGGTGCCCGAGAAACCGTGTAAACGAGGAGAAGCCGTTTAAAGCGAACTTTAAGCAGTCAATCACAGCTCCAGTCTCAGGATGGCAGCCAATTGCCGTTGGTCCAGACACAATCCAACTTGAGGTCTTCGCCTGGCTAGCATCATAAGAGTGTGGCTATTGATAAAATAGCGATATTTTTTTAGAGAAATATCGATATATCTTGGCATTTTTATTCACTAATATACAGATATATCGATTACGAATGGCAGTATCGGATGTGAAACTATTCGTTGAAAATTGTAGTAGAACATAATTTTACTTTCACTATGTGGGGGAATCTTACTGCTATTTGTGTTTTCGTTTTCATCACGTCACCCACTTGGGTCGGTGCGGGGTGGGGGTGGGGGAAGGGGTGGAGCGGTCGGTGTGAATGGAATAACAGGATTTCCGATTAGCAGAGATAGCATACCAGTTGCGTATAAAATACAATTTTTAAACGAAACTAGTGTGCTATTGGTTCACATCGGGATTCTTGAAAAACAGTTGCTGAAAATAATGAACAAAAATCCGTATAACAAGACTGTTCTTTGCGGTGGGTGGAGACGTATGAGGGAAAATGCTGACGTAATCGGCACTCGGTGTTACCGACTGCAACGTTTAACTACACCACCCACTTTTGACACTACAAGTGCTATGTCGCTGTCGTTCGCAGCATCTTAAGATGTTCCGAACAAATCCCATATGTGACGAAAACGAACAATGGACACCTTTTATTGCACCACTTACGTGCAGTTACCATTGCTAGCAAAGTGGTTATTACCGAGGGTGAACATGTATCGTTTGACAATCAATTCTTGCTCTGAGGGGCTAAGCAGTTTGCTAGCTTGTTGATGTACGGAATGTCTAATCACAATTATATACACTACTGGCCATTAAAATTGCTAAACCAAGAAGAAATGCAGATGATAAACGGGTATTCATTGGACCAACATATTATACTAGAACTGACATATGATTACATTTTCACGCAATGTGGGTGCATAGATCCTGAGAAATCAGTGCCCAGAGCAACCAGCTCTGGCCTTTATAACGGCCTTAATACGCCTGGGCTTTGAGTCAAATAGTGCTTGGATGGCGTGTACAGGTACAGTTGTCCATGCAGCTTGATACCACAGTTCATCAAGAGTAGGGACTGGCGTGCGTATTGTGATGAGCCAGTTGCTCGGCCACCGTTGACCAGACGTTTTCAATTGGTGAGAGATCTGGAGAATGTGCTGGCCAGGACAGCAGTCGAACATTTTCTGTATTCAGAACAAGCGGTCGTGCATTAGCCTGCTGAAATGTAGGGTTTCGCAGGGATCGAATGAAGGGTAGAGCCACGGGTCGTAACGCAGCTGAAATGTAACGTCCACTGTTCAAAGTGTTGTCAATGCGAACAAGAGGTGACCGAGGCGTGTAACCGATGGCACCCCGTACCATCACGCCGGGTGATACGCCAGTATGGCAATGACGAATACACGCCTCCAATGAGCGTTCACCGCGATATCTCCAAACATGGCTGCGACCATCATCATGCTGTAAACAGAACCTGGATTCATCCGAAAAAATGACGTTTTGCCATTCGTGCACCCAGGTTCGTCGTTTAGTACACCATCGCAGGCGCTCCTGTATGTGATGCAGCGTCAAGGGTAACCGCAGCCATGGTCTCCGAGCCGATAGTGCATGCTGCTGCAAACGTCGTCGAACTGTACGTGCAGATGGTTGTTGTCTTGCAAACGTCCCTATCTGTTGACTCAGGGATCGAGACGTGGCTGCACGATCCGTTACAGCCATGGAGATAAGATGCCGGTCATCTCGAATGCTAGTGATACGAGGTCGTTGGGATCCAGCACGGCGTTCCGTATTACCCTCCTGAACCCACCGATTCCGTATTCTGCTAACAGTCATTGGATCTCGAACAACGCGAGTAGCAATGTCGCGATACGATAAACCGCAATAGCGATAGGCTGCAATCCGACCTTTACAAAGTCGGAAACGTGATGGTACGCATTTCTCCTCCTTACACGAGGCATCACAACGTTTCACCAGCAACGCCGGTCAACTGCTGCTTGTGTATGAGAAATCGGTTGGAAACTGACCTCATGTCAGCAAGTTGTATGCGTCGCCACCGGTGCCAACCTTGTGTGAATGCTCTGAAAAGCTAATCATTTGCATATTACATCACCTTCTTCCTGTTGGTTAAATTTCGCGTCTGTAGCACGTCATCTTCCTGGTGTAGCAATTTTAATGGCCAGTAATGTATACTTTAATATACTGCTCTAAAACATGTGGTACATTTACAATGCACAGCCGATATTTTTATAGGCCGGTACAGCGATATTTTTTCCCCGTAGGTATATCGACACTGTTTAGATAGATCCAGGGCCGATAATGATATTTTTAAAATATCTATGTAACGGATTCCCGATATTTTTTAAAAATATCTACAGTCCTAGTAAAGAGCAGCAACGTTGCGGGTCAAATGCGCCGGAAAGAGTCAGTGGGCCTCTTTCATCGCCGTCGGGCCTTGCGAACTGCGAGGGTGCAGCACGAGAGTACCCTGAGGCGGGGTGGGCTCACCACGCGGACGTCGGCGGCGCCGCAAGGGGGAGGAGCGGAGCGCTAGCCAGCGGCGGCCGCAGTGTTTGCTGGCGGGCCGCGCGCTCACGTCTTGATTTCCGCGCCAGCGCGGCGCCTCGTAAACCCAGCACACGTGCGACGCCCGGCGCGTTATGCAGATTCATGCAAAGTGGCGCCAGTCCCTCCGCTCTAGTGGATCCGGCGCCTGCGAATGCGACTGCGACTGCGACTGCTCGCTTCACAACCTCGCGAGCGTGTGTGTGTGCGTGTATGTGTGTGTGTATGAGAGAGAAAGAGAGAGAGGCAGAGGGAACAAGCCAGCAGAGCAACACGTGTCTCCCGCGGGTACACACCCCTCCACGCAGACGCTTCTCAGCTTTCACGCTGCCACAGCACACAGGTCTTTACAGACGGTGTAATTTGCTTCCTCTGCAGCGGTGCAGAGGCCGAAATTAAAAACAGCGTTTCGCGGAATCCCTTATTCCAGCGCTTCCGAGAACTAATTTATGCGAGTTGCTGTTGTGGACAGCAGCAGCTACGTCGTTGTGTTGCTGGCGCGTCACCGACACACTACGAGGGCTGTGTCTGCCGCCCAAACAAGATACTCGGCTCGTACGTCCTCGAAATTCTTTAAAATTACACAAAGGCAAACCTCTCCCTTTCTCTTTCTCTCTACGTCTCGACTCCGTGTTCTGTAAAAGGCACTGTTCAATTTCTGAACCGGTCGACCCGAACATGGGGCGACGTTATTGAAACTGCTCGTCGTTGCGGCTAATCACCTGCACGTCATCTTCGGGTACACTTACAGCATCACCGTCGCAAGACAGAGCTGGTTTACAGAGAAACATCGTACAGTTTCTGCGTAAATCTATACAAGCAGCTCCTTTTTGTTATAGCTGAGAAAGACAGCTACGAATGCTGTCTAAATGACTTGTACAAATGCTATATACACTAGGTTACAAAAAATTACTTGTGATTTTAAATCTGAAGTCTAGATCACAACAGAGGTGTGCTCAGTATGACAGCCACCGTAGGAGAGAGAGACAACGGCGCTCTCTGCGCCAAGACCCTGCAGCGACCACACTCATAACTCGCCTCCCACGTTGACCATTGCTTTACTCGCTGGCGTGTGTTCACCAGTTCATCCGGCAGAGATGCCGGAAAGGGTAACGTGATGCTGCCTTTAGCACCTTACACTGGAATGAATTGCTTCTAACAAGAACGACAGGCTGGTCAGGCACGTATATCTTTATACTGTCCGCAGCTCGTTGTCATGCGGTAGCGTTCTCGCTTTCCACCCCCGGGTTCCCTGGTTCGATTCCCGGCGGAGTCAGGGATTTTCTCTGCCTCGTGATGACTGGGTGTTGTGTGCTGTCCTTAGGTTAGTTAGGTTTAAGTAGTTCTACGGGACTGATGACCATAGATGTTAAGTCCCATAGTGCTCAGAGCAATTTTTTGAAGATATACTCGAAAGATTTAATGGGAAACGAAGAATGCAATATTTTTTTTTAGAATGTCCTAAACTTTCCCACTGTAGCTGACAATTCTGTGTATTCATCTCCCTTCGTGGTAATAAGTAGTAGTCTTTCACGGTGTTTACAGATGGGAGCCACGCACTTCGTCAGAGAAAGTTTGGCACAGATAGGGGACAACAGGCTAGAGACGGATCGGCTACAATTGTGTTGGTTGTGTCGCCAAACGCGAATTTTACATGTAGTCACATTGCCAAAATCTCTGAAGAAGTGAGGTAGTTCCAAAGTGGAAAAATCTTTACACTATAAATGGATATCAACCATGTAATAATTATAACAATTACATACTACAATAGTGGGCTTCCACTCCGAAAATAACCAACAACTAAGAAAACAGGGAGAAGAAAAACTGTCCAGATTCAGTCATCACATTGTTTATCTTCCTTTCCATGTGAGCCGTTTCGAGGCAGCTGCTCATCTTCAGATCTAATACAAAAAATTTCAAAAAATGTTCAAATGTGTGTGAAATCTTATGCGACTTAACTGCTAAGGTCACCAGTCCCTAAGCTTACACACTACTTAACCCAAATTATCTCAAGGACAAACACACACCCATGCCCGAGGGAGGACTCGAACCTCCGCCAAGATCAGCCGCACAGTCCATGACTGCAGCGTCTCATACCGTTCGGCTAAGCCCGCGCGACACAAAAAATTTAAAATTTTATTGGTTCACATTGCAAATGGTTTACGATTTATGTTTAGGTAGCCACAAGGTCCTTAATAACTTAGATACAACAAAACAGCTGAACAACATACCACTTGTTACAGTTACTCGGTAACCTGTCGAATAAAGAACTGGATCTTCATCTCACAACTGTCCATACACTACCTTGCTGCTGCTATAAACCTTTTTCTTTTAAGAAAGCTGATTGTAACACCTACAGCGCTTGAAAGCCCCTCCACCTGTAGAGAGTGGACTGATGTAATTCATAAAAATGCTCCTTTGTATACAATGGAACAATGATGTGAAACGTAATAGCATCAAAATATTTAATTATAGCTTTATAAAACATTTTGAAAAATTAAATAACATTTTTGTTAGGCTCATAAATGGTGCAATATTTATAAGCACTCAAATGTACCCTCCACTGACTGATAGACTACATAGTACATATGCCAAAATGTAAACACTGAGACCCTGTTAGCCGGCCGCTGTGACCGAGAGGTTCTAGGCGCTTCAGTCCAGAACCGCGCTACTGCTACGCTCGCAGGTTCGAGTCCTACCTCGGGCATAGATGTGTGTGATGTTCTTAGTTTAGTTAGGTGTAAGTAGTTCTAACAAGTAATTCTAGGGCACTGATGACGTCAGATGTTAAGTCCCATAGTGCTTAGAGCCATTTGAGACGCCGTTGAATAGATTATTATTAAAAACTTTAAGGAAGCGTTAAAACTTTCCAAAAATATCTTTTCTTCCTTTCACTTAGTGATAGTAGAACCAGTGAGCTCAACAAAGCCGTCTGTAAACTAAATTAACGTTCCTACATGTAAGATGTAAAACATAGATCAGAGGTTTAATATCACTACAAACGTTAAAAGAAACTTTAGAAAATTCCACAAATATCTTCTCTTCCTCTTATTTGGCGACCGTAGAAGGACTTTATACTGCGCCACGCCGAAAACCGCGCCACACCCAAGTTTCTTCTGCCATGGACGGACAGTATTACGGAAGCGGCTTCACGCCACTCAGTCCAACATAAAAGAGTGTACTTTCATGCAACATGCTGCAGAGCCTTAAACTGCCCCTAAAAGAAGTGATAAAGAGAACTCGTATGTAGCTATAACTAGTATATATAGGACACGATGTGTCAGGTTTATGTTTAATAAAATTAAAAACATGCTTATCGGTACAAGCAAAGCGAATAACAAGATTGAAATTAAGAAGAAATTCATCGCTTTGACGTATTAAGTGCGTGTGTCGGAGAGAACTGCAGAGTTATTCCCGAAAAACAGAGAGAAAACAATGAATACTCAAAGTGAATCCAGTGATACTGCTCTACGATACCTCTTACATTTATCATTATCATGTAGACTCTGAGGAAGATAAATAAAATGCAAATGTATAGAATGGAAAACACAACTATTTCGGGGCCACCGATGAATGAACAAAATTTTTCAGAAAATACTGGAGAGAAATGAACGTGACTTAGGACAGGGCCATGAAAGGGCGTTCATTTGTACAGATATCAGAATGACACAAACTGACCACACAGGTGGCATGAGGAACAACCGATGCGGCTCATGATGTCGCTAAAAGCATGATTCCTCCAGCGCAGCTGGTGCTGAAGGGGTGCTATTCATGACATATGCCGTGGGTTCCATGTCAGGGAAAGGTGCAGAGGGACAGAGGGTTCTGAGGCATTGAGGAGAGGTACTGCGTTACTGGAGGAGGCAATTGGTGGGTACAACGGGGAGGTGAGGTCTGATATGGCCGGAGGCATGAAGAGGGAAGGGTGATGCATCCAAGACGCTACAGGTGTGTATGCACTGTCAAAATGACGTTGAAAGTCTCATACATTTGCCGGCGCATGTGTTAACACAAACCGATTGACAATTGGTAGAATGACACAAAGTTTGTACATAAATTAATGGATATTAGCTTTTACATAAGAAAAAGTTTATGTACCAACTTGAAATAGCAGAGACGGAATTAAGCAACACATTGTGGTTACAACAAAACCAAGATTTGAAAGACGCTAGCCATCCGCCTTATAAATCTGCCGTCTACATGGAAATCACAAAGAAGTCGCGACGAAGCGAAGAATATTTTGACAAGAAAAGAACCAGGGTGTTCAAGAATATCGTAGCTTACGTTCCACGTTAAACTATGTTAGTAGGACAAGCAGGTAGGAATAGAGTGCTTATTAATTTTGATGAACATCGGGCAGAAAAAGTTTACTGAAAAATGAGTAACAGAAAACAGGCCGTTTACAAATTGCAGTGTACACAACAATCACAGACATCCACTAATTTTTCATTGTTTCTCTGCAACATTTCGCAGGAAAAAAAGCCGAAACAGAAATTACTGAACGGGAGCACAAGACTTATCAAAATTGTGAGAGCACTGTGCAAATACCTAGCTAGTGAGGCAAAATTTAAGCATTCTTTCTATTCCAAAGGAAACTCAATGTAAACATAAAACCCTAAAGAAAGTTCTTAGGAGTCAAAATAGGCAAAGTGAATTCCTTACCCACAGAAAAAAACACTAAAAGCTATCTCTGTCATACTGTCTTCAAGAGAAGTACAGTACTGTCATCGAAATCATTCACAATGACTGCATAATCTACACTGCTTAATGTAATAAAATGGCTCTCTGTTGTGCAGCTTCTTTCCATTGCACTTATACAATTAGTTATCAAGGGAACCTTTGAACACCTAAAATCCTGCAGTCTTTCTGCCCCGACACATTTTCGGCTAGAGAAAAACTATATCTTAAAACACATTAAATGCGTTTTCATAACTTCAGATGAGTTCATTCTCACCACGATCATCAGCGTGTATTAAGACCAAAAAACGACACAAAAGGCAAATAGGCTTACACTATGTGATCAAAAGTATTCGGACACACCTAAAAACATACGGTTTTCATGTTAGGTGCATTGTGCTGCCACCTACTGCCAGGTACTCCACATCAGCGACCTCAGTAGTCATTATACATCATGAGAGAGCAGAATGGGTCGTTCCGCGGAACTCACGGACTTAGATGTGATAGTGAAGTGGAAACGTGAAGGGACACGTACAGCACAAAAGCGTACAGGCCGACCTCGTCTGTTGACTGACAGAAACCGCCGACAGTTGAAGAGATTCGTAGTGTGTAGTAGGCAGACATCTATCCGGACCATCACACAGGAATTCCAAACTGCATCAGGATCCACTGCAGGTACTATGACAGTTAGGCGGGAGGTGAGAAAACTTGGATTTCCTGGTCGAGCGGGTGCTCATCACCCACACATCACGCCGGTAAATCCCAACCGACGCCTCGCTTGGTGTAAGGAGCATGGCATCTAGCTGTGAACTCATTGCAGCAGATCAACGGTGGGAAAGCCAAGCAGAAACCTACCGAACTGCAACAACACTGGACGATTGAACAGTGGAAAAATGTTGTGTGGAGTAATGATTCACGGTACACAATGTGGCGATCCGATGGCAGATCGTGAGTATGGAGAATGCCCGGTGAACGTCATCAGCCAACGTTTGTAGTGTCAACAGTAAAATTTGGAGGCGGTGGTGTAATGGTGTAGTCGGTTTTTTCATGGAGGGGGCATGCACCACTTGTTGTTTTGCGTGGCACTATCATAGCACAGGCCTGCAGTGACGTTTTAAGTACCGTCTTGCTGCACGCTGTTGAAGAGCAATTCTCGGATAGCTACTGCATCTTTCAACAAGACCGAGCACCTCTTCATAAAGCACGGCCTATAGCGCAGTGATTACACGACAGTAACATCCCTTTAATGGACTGGCCTGAGCAGAGTCCTGACTTGAATCCTATAGAACACCTTTGGAACGCCGACTTCGTGCCAGGCCTCAGCGACCGACATCGATATCTCTCCTCAGTGCTCACTCCGTGAAGAATGAGCTGCCATTACCGAAGAAACCTTCGAGCACATGACTAAACCTATGCCTGCGAGAGTGGAAGCTGTCATCAAGGCTAAGGGTGGGCCAGCACCATATTGAATTCCAGCATTACCGTTGGAGGGCGCCACGAACTTGTAAGTCATTATCAGCTGGGTGTATGGATACTTTCTATCACATAGTGTATGTTCACTGATCAATAGGAGATCTTACAACTAGCTTCTAACTGAAGCAAACCGCTTTGCTACCTGTTTAGTTGGCAGGCCTTCTCACACAAAGCACAACTTGCAGATATGCTTCACCTTGCAGCCAAAGACTTGACTTCCTGGTCAGAAGGAAGCATGCTGCCGATTCAGATATTGCTCATCGATACACGGTAGTTGGCCTCTGTGACCGAGCGCTTCGAGGCGCTTCAGTCCGGAACCTCGCTGGTACTACGTTCGCAGGTTCGAATCCTGCCTCGGGCATGGATGTGTGTGATGTCCTTAGGTTAGTTCGGTTTAAGTAGTTCTAAGTCCAGGGGACTGATGACCTCAAATGTTAAGTCTCAAAGTGCTTAAAGCCATTTCAACCATTTTTTGATAGACGGTATGAAAGTAGTTTCTAATAATCGGCTTTCAATTTTATGCTGTGTGTGGCTAAATCAACCCTACCGTCTCTGTGCTTCCAACTCAGATCCTACACTCTGCTGGGAAGATACTTGTACTATGTTCCCTATCGTCTTGGCTAAGTGAAGTGAATTCTAATCAAAATAATAAAGTTTTAAGAAATTTTCACTTTCTAGGATTCGGATACAGGACTTCACATCGCAATAACAGATGTAATAAGACTTAAGCTACATCCTCTTTCGTGAATTCCTTTGGAGGAGAGGTTGGTGGCAGATGTGCCTGCATCAAGGTGCACATGACGTTCACATGTGTACAGTACAATTTCTCCACTTAGATTTCGTAGCACGACAACTGTTCCGGTATCCCAGTTCCTGTGAATGGTGTCATAACTGTCTTAGGACGCCCGTTACCCTGTTAGCAGTATCATATCTGTACTAGGATGAACGTTGCCAACTAATTACCACATCATACCAGACACAAGGTAGCAACAGAATTAAATTTAGAAATAGAACTGACGTGAACTGATCCGATCCGAGAACAAAGTGGCTTGGAGAACTATAAAGGAAACAAAAATACCAAGCTCCATAGTGCTAAACACCAGCAGTTCCTTCAACAAGCCTCATAGCTAGACAACACTGGACGCCATAGGTTGTAGGTTAATGCATTTGGCAATGTTTCCAACCACACATATATTGCTATGACTAGTGCTTTGAGAGAGTAATTGTACTTTCCGCCAAAACTGAACCTTAACATTTTGGTTTGACCGTATGTAGATACTGTGATCAAAACTGTTAACTCATTTCTAATAAAGTCTAGAGAAGACTGTAATTACAATCCTGTTTCCAGTGACAGACTCACAATTTAAAAATTCATATGATCGCTTCATTGTTCCTAGACAAAGATTTCGGACGCAGTGGTTAAGTCAAGGGAGTTACAATCTAGATGATTTGTATTCAAATTCTCCACTGTTTCCTGCGATTTCTTTTTTCCGTATTATCTCATACATTTTGTAAGACAAAAGCTGAGGTGGTTTCTTTGAAGGAAACATGGGCCATTGGCATCCTTTTCCTTGTCTAGTACAAGCTAGTGCTCCATCTGACACTCTAAATGCTAATAATGTTCCTTCATTCTCTAATTAATTTCACTTCACTGCACTCTACATCAGAGCGACGAGTACCGATAAAACAAAACAAAAATCACTCCAAATGAATACTTCAACTGCAACTATGAAAAGCTTTACTAGGTAAGTTCTCCCAAAACGTGCAAAAATAATTTTCTTAGATGGCTTCTACTAAAGGTTTGGGCACATCTCAGACTAACAACTAGCGGCAGAGCACCTCTACAGGCAAGATGGGTCTTAACACGCTATGCAAATGTTCTTATCTATTTGGCTCTTATATTATAAACTCTAGTTGAAGGTCCATTCGATACGAGATTTAGCTGGCGTAAATGTTATTTCTATTCTTTAAAGTAGAAAAGGTCACTATATTTTTTGTATAGTATGTTTTCCTGAAAATGGATCAATGAACTCACTCTCGCCATTCGAGTGGGGGATGCAGATACGTAGACCAAGCTGTCATTCACGTAAAGAAATGGGATAAGTTCTCTGCCTATAGTCTTCGTGACTGCTGTGATGGTGGCGCCCGTGTGTTTTCCGTGTGCCGTGAAGCGCATTGCAAGCGTGCCAGCCTGTGACGTCACACATGCCAGCGCAACGCAGAGACAGGGGAGCGCCCTGGCGAGTCTCACGTCTGACACGCGGAGCACGTGTGATCGCATAGTATTTATTATTACGAACTATGGAATTATTTTGCTCAGTTGCCTGACAGTTGGTAAGCATGATATTCACACCTATTTTCTTCGAACGAACGGTTTTATGTGAGCAGCTATCTTAAGGAAAACCACGCTTAAAAGCGATTGTTGTCATGCGATCATTACGTATTTGTATATAATAAAAGTGCGATACCAGTGACGAAATAATTTGTTTCTGAATTACGGCCCTGGTATTATGAATTTTGTAGATTTATCATGCCCGATTCGAGTTTCTTATAAAGTAATGGGGGTAAATGACTCATATTGAGATTCCTGGAACTATTGAGCTGCTACGCATAGCATATGAACGGAAACAAAAAGCTCCTATTCAAGTTCCTTACAGCAAGGAACGTAATTCTTTATGGGAGTTTTGTACTTTGACTTTAGATTAAACATATTCAATGCGGGATATTTCAATAACATTCCAGGGAGTTCAAGCATACAACTGTGTGTTTCTGGCACAGTTACATGATTGTAGACAAATCACTAATCCGTACTACGCCACGGACAGAAAGCAGTCCTCATAGCCGTGGATTGGTGGAAGTAGTGTGTAAGGTGTGTAGGGTGGAATACGCAACGCAGCTGGTGTAATTTGTAGAGCTGGTTTACGTTGCACAACTCCTAGTACATGGCATTACCCTTGTTTTGATGTTCATCCTGTACCCTCTTTTCAAGACTATCCATTCCGTTCAACTGCGGTTTCAAGTCCTTTGCTGTCTCTGGTTATAGGAAAACCACAACCTTTAATTTTTTCTCCTCAACTTTAATTCGCTTTCTAAATTTTTCCTTCGGTTCTTGCAACGCTGCTGACTTCCTATTCTTCTACTGCTTTCCTCTCACGTCCTTCTCTTACTACTGCAATTGATATCAAGTGACCCACAGCCGTTGTTTCTGAGCACATAGTTCAGATGATTAATTTCACAGCCCAAGTGGTTCTTGTCAGACACGGTTTCTGCTATGTGCTTCGGTGTATTTAAAGATGGTGAAAACTGTGGCCCCAAGAGCGTCAGCTTGCGGTAAACTGTGTGGCATAAACGTCCATACAACTTTTGTTGTACCAGTGCATCTTCAAACGGAGCCTTCCCTCTTTCTCTGTCTCGACCGTGAACAGGATGTTTGGACGCATGCTGTTCATATTTTCCTGGAAGTGCTCAAGAGCATCAGCGCCGTGTGGCCAGACCATGAACGCGTCGTGAACACAACGACAAAATGTAGATGGATGAAGGGGAGGCGAATTTAATGTATGTTCCTCAAAATGTTCCATAAAAGAGTTGAAAATTTCTTGATAGAACAGAGAACCCATAGCCATTCAGTTTGTCATTTCATGAAATTTACCGTCATACAAGAAGTAGGTGGTCTCCATAACATATTAGAACAACTTTATCGTTTCCCTGAAATACGGAAGATGCTCTGCGGTTAGTTTCATTGTGTCCACCAAAGGGGCTTTATAAATAATGAGATCACCATTCAACTCTATTTTGTTTAATTTTCTCAATGAACAATTGAGAGTTTTATGTGGTGTTCACAGCGGCCATCCATCGGAGTCATCAACTTTGTTAATTATTTGTCCTTTCTCTGCCTCGTGATGACTGGGTGTTGTGTGATGTCCTTAGGTTAGTTAGGTTTAAGTAGTTCTAAGTTCTAGGGGACTGATGACCATAGATGTTAAGTCCCATAGTGCTCAGAGCCATTTGAACCATTTTTGAATTATTTGTCCAGTCTGTAAGTAGGAGAACCAATGGCACTAACAATTAGCCTCAATGGAATACCTTCATTATAGACTTTAGGTAATCCATTAAGCCTAAGAGGTCCAGGAGCTGTGCCCATGATGTCATACAGCAGAAAAATGGGGAAAGCTCTGGAAGAATTCTGGTATACCAGAGGACCTCTCAAAAACATTAGAGCATGAGCTCCTACACCTCCTAGGATCTACGGATTACCTAAAATCCAGAAGGAAATTATTCCACTGAGGCTAATTATTAGCGCCATTCGTTCTTCCACCAACAGGCTAGCCAAATACTTAATTATGTTGATGACTCCGATAGCTGGCGGCTGACATCATCACACCAAACACTCTCAGATTTTCATTGAAAAAATTGAACAAAATAGAGTTGAATGGCAGTCACTATTTACGAAGGTTGCTGTGGAAAAGACATTGAAACTAATGGTAGGGCATTTACCTCCTGAAACGATAAAGTTGTTCCGACATATTATGAGAACCACCCACTTGGTAAATTTTAACAAATGGCTATGGATTCTCCGTTGTCTCCAGCAATCGACAAAATTTTTATGGAATTTTTAGGAACGTACATTGAATTTGGCTCCCCTTCGTACAGCTCTTGAGCACTTCCAGGAATATACGAATAGCATGCACCGAAACATCCAGTTCACTGTCGAGACAGAGGGAAGGCTGCCGTTCTCAAATGTTCTGCCACAACGAAAGTCGGATCGACGTCTAGGCTACTCAGTGTACCGCAAGCCGACGCACACTGATTTATATCTTGGGTCGTACAGTTATCATCGTCAAGTCCAGAAGAGAGCGGTTTTAAGTACATTGGTACCCAGAGCAAACACTGTTTCTTGCAAGGACCACTTGGATCCCGAAATTAATCATCTGAAGTATGTTCTTCAAAAGAACGGCCGTGGGTTACGTGATATCAGTTCAGCGTACTCCAAGGAAAGGACACGTGAAAATTTTGAGCATTTACGTGAGGAGACACTAATTGCATTCCTTCCCTTCTGCGGCGCCACATCCAGCAAAATCGGCAGAGTCCTGGGAACACGGGGTATCAGATCTTTTTCCCAATATCCTATGAATATAAAGCACGTCGTACGCCCTGTTAATGACAGTCTCACCCTCAGTGTTTCTGGGATTTATAACATCTCATGTCAGCGCGGAAGTCTATCCGCACCGTGTTCCTTCGCTGCGCAGAACGTAAAATTCACACTAAAAATTGAGAACTGAAGAAATCAGCAGTTTCTGAGCACAACGTCACAAACATAAAATACTGTTTGATAAACAAAAGTTTTGTCCCAGGCTCCCACATATTTGGACTCTATGGTTAAAGAGGCTGTTGAAATAAGAATGTGTGAGAAAACCTTCAACCGTGACGTTGGACATAATCTTAGTAGTGTAAGGAAGCGAATTCTCGGTGCAGTGATGAGGCAGAGATATTCGTTGCAATGTTTACGCTACGGTGGGAGCGGTGGCGCCACCAACGCAGACGTTGACTCCTTCTGTGACAGCAGGGCGTAACCAACTACCAATCAGAAGCCGTCTTCCGGATATATAAGGTCACCAAAATATTGGCTGCCAGTTGCTCCTGACAAAGACGATGGGAAAAAATAACCGAAAGCTCCAGGTTTTAACCTGAATTAACGCGGCATGAAGTCCGAAAATCTTTTGTACAGCAATGCCATCGCAAAAGACTTTGTTCTGTTATCCTCTGCTGCCTTTACTGCTTCACTTCTCAAAGCTACCGAGCGAGGTAAAGCAGTGGTAAAGCAGCGGCTCAAACCCGCATCCGGCCATCCAAATATAGGTTTTCCATGATTTCCCGTAGAAATACTGGAACACGTGAGGCAATATTGACCTTACGACTTATCTTAGAAGAAAGATTAAGGAAAGGCAAACCTACGTTTCTAGCATTTGTAGATTTAGAGAAAGCTTTTGACAATGTTGACTGGAATACTCTCTTTCAAATTCTAAAGGTGGCAGGGGTAAAATACAGGGAGCGAAAGGCTATTTACAATTTGTACAGAAACCAGATGGCAGTTATAAGAGTCGAGGAACACGAAAGGGAAGCAGTGGTTGGGAAGGGAGTAAGACAGGGTTGTAGCCTCTCCCCGATGTTATTCAATCTGTATATTGAGCAAGCAGAAAAGGAAACAAAAGAAAAATTCGGAAAAGGTATTAAAATCCAGGGAGAAGAAATAAAAACCTTGAGGTTCGCCGATGACATTGTAATTCTGTCAGAGACAGCAAAGGACTTGGAAGAGCAGTTGAACGGAATGGATGGTGTCTTGAAGGGAGGATATAAGATGAACATCAACAAAACCAAAACGAGGATAATGGAATGTAGTCGAATTAAGTCGGGTGATGTTGAGGGTATTAGATTAGGAAATGAGACACTTAAAGTAGTAAAGGAGTTTTGCTATTTGGGGAGCAAAATAACTGATGATGGTAGAAGTAGAGAGGATATAAAATGTAGACTGGCAATGGCAAGGAAATCGTTTCTGAAGAAGAGAAATTTGTTAACATCGAATATAGATTTAAGTGTCAGGAAGTCATATCTGAAAGTATTTGTATGGAGTGTAGCCATGTATGGAAGTGAAACATGGACGGTAAATAGTTTGGACAAGAAGAGAATAGAAGCTTTCGAAATGTGGTGCTACAGAAGAATGCTGAAGATTAGATGGGTAGATCACATAACTAATGAGGAGGTACTGAATAGGATTGGGGAGAAGAGGAGTTTGTGGCACAACTTGACCAGAAGAAGGGATCGGTTGGTAGGACATGTTCTGAGGCATCAAGGGATCACCAATTTAGTATTGGAGGGCATCGTGGAGGGTAAAAATCGTAGGGGGAGACCAAGAGATGAATACACTAAGCAGATTCAGAAGGATGTAGGTTGCAGTAGGTACTGGGAGATGAAGAAGCTTGCACAGGATAGAGTAGCATGGAGAGCTGCATCAAACCAGTCTCAGGACTGAAGACCACAACAACAACAACATGATTTCCCTAATTCATTCCAAGCAAATGCCGGTATAATATCTTTGAAAGGGCACTGCGAGTTATTTTTCCTATCCTTGACACAATCCGAGCTTATGCTCCGTCTCTGCTGACCTCTATGTCGACGGGACAATCTTCCTTCCTGTCTCTCAGAGCTACCATTTCGCCTCCTATTGCACCTCTTGGCTCTGTTTCAATCAGTCGTTGCCTAATCTCATCTTCATAATGTTCTACCTTTCTGGCATCGCTTCAGTTTAATCTTTCATTCCTTTTGTCGAGTCAATGTTCTCTTCTTTTTTTCCCCCCCTGACAAGTTCCATTCCATATAATTCCTTTTTTGAGATGATTCACTGCTTCAGTCTTTTCATCATTTGCAGACGTGGTATGTACATAAACGTGTACTACACTGGTGGGTGCTGGCTTTGTAAGTGACCTGACTGTGATAATTCGTTCATTACGCTGTTCATAATAGCTCATCGACACTCCTACTTCCTAAAACATCCGCAAACCTACTCCTATTGTAAGTCTATATCAACATGTCCCACTTGATTTTGTATTTACAACCTTTTCCTACCTGACCAGAATGTTTTAACTTACCGATTTCTGCTATCACTCCGAATAGAAATCTAAAATTTTATCTTCGGATTTGTACTCATATGTCTTTCCCTGATGATGACATTCTTCTGAGCAGTCGACAGCAGGAGAACTGAACTGGGGTTATTTTTTCTTCTAATTTATTAACCAAAGACGATGTCATCTTTACCGAATCTTACACAAGAGCTGTATGTCGCCGGGAAATATAACGGATGTAGTTTCGTCCTACTATTAACCGTTCACAGTACCAAAAGAGCGAGAGCACGCTGAGTAACGTTATAGCACCAGATAAGTCACTCATCCATACTGTTGGACCTATAGCTACTCAAAAGACATTGCCCTTATTCAAGAACTATAAGTTGGTAAGCCCTTTCTACACGTACCCTTCCGTTGCGGATGTACCTACAGTACGGCTATATGTACCGCTGCGTCAAATAGTCCATTCCGTGGCTGCAGTTCCATGATTCATGGGCTATTAAATTTGTATTTATAAATCTGTTACGTATAGTGAGACTTAGTGAAGTTCAGTGGCAGGAAGACCAGAATTCTTTGATCGATGAGTACTGTCTAACCAACACAAAATGAAAGAGAATAATTCAGAAGAAGGTTTAATAATAATGAATAACATAAGAGGAATGCATGTAAGATAGTATGAACAGGATACTGACAGGATTATCGTAAACAAATAAGATATAATGCCAGTTACCTCTGCAGTAAATGAATTTATGACGAGACAAAAGTTGTTGTTCAGATAGTTAAAGGAGCAAACAACAATTTCTGATGTGGGACTCGAATTCGAAAAGAGGAAAAGAAAGAAAGAGCAAAACTCTGAGATATAATGGTCTCGGGGAGAAAAATGACTGACAGAGCCGTCTGACTGAATTTAGCACACCATATAATTTAATCATCGCCAATACTGGTTTAAGAAACACGAAAGTACTGTAGGTTAAACGCTTGGAACAGACCTAGAGAAACTGAAAGAATTTTGCTAGATTAACGGTAAGGCACAGGATTATCTACGATGTTTTGTTCTTATTGTTAATATTACTATTGTTATTAAGGATTAATTGATAGATCTGTTAAGAAGAACATTTTGCTGTAATCCTGTTGTATTCTGCCAAGCCTCTCTCTACAGGGTACCCTTATAGCGTACTCTGCTTTGTTGCATTATTATGAGATGTTTCGGGGAACGTCGTGGCAGCTTCACTTCCATCTGCCAGGTAGTTTCCATTCAAAAATTAGCTTTCTCCAACGATGAGCCGGCCGCTGTTGCCTAGCGGTTCTAGGCGCTTCAGTCTGGAACCGCGCTGCTGCTACGGTCGCAGGTTCGATTCCTGCCTCGGGCATGGATGTGCGTGACGTGCTTAGGTTAGTTAGGTTTAAGTAGTTCTAAGTCTATGGCACTGATGACGTCATATGTTGAATCCCATAGTGCTTAGAGTCATCTGAGTTTTTGAACCAACGATGATATGGCGGTAAATTACAAAACATTTCCAGGGACTTTTGTTGAATCTTATCGTAATTTACTGCTTACGAACTGCCGGTTAAAACCGGAGAAAATGGGGAAAGGTAGGAAATGGTGATGGGACCTGATAAACTGAAAAACACAGAGGTTTTTGTGAGACTTAGAACAGAAATCAAGATATGAGCTTTGAGTGATGAACACTTGAGAGAATAACATTGGTCAAAGTACAAGATCAAGTATAAAGTCCTGGATAAAGCCCTAAATATTGAATTTAATTGACAGTGGAGTAAACATGATATTTCAGTAAGTGAAACATTTAAAAGGAAGTAAAGACGTCTAAAAATGTGAATGGCAAAAAGTTAGTAATACCAGAGCTGCAACGACTAAAATACATCTACGAAATTGTGAAATTAGTAGGGATACAACAAAAGAGTGTGATGGGTTACCCATAACTTCTATAGAATCCAAACTATAGTTATAAGAATAGAAGGGAATGCAAGGGAAGCAATAGTCGAGAACAGGCTGAGACAGCGTTGTTGCCTATATTCGTTATACCAAGCTAGACATCTACACAAAAGCGTCTGGTCTTGGTCGCAGCAGGAAGCTACTATGTTATTTTGCCGCTGATATTGTTCCATACCGTCCGCTAAGAGGTCGAGGACCTTGACAAGGACCGCTCAAAGAAGAAAGGGACGGAGATTAGAGACAATGTCAAGGCACTTTCTGACCTTTCGTGTGGAAAATCACTTCTGGAAGCCGAAGAAGCCGAAGAATGTTCAGTGATGACCATCGTGCGGATCCAGCGAGAGGTAAATTCTGTATCGAAAGAGCTCCGTTTATTCTCCTCTATTTTTGATCACATGCTACAAATGATTATGACATGAAATCCCAGCATTTTCCATAATAAAAGTGCTAAATGTTTCTTCGAAGTTCTTCTGTAGCTTTGCACTGGTCGTTTGCACAGTTGTCCTTAAGTTTATTTATTCCATGAATATATCAAATCATTTTGGATCGAGAGTAAGAATTGGATCACGTGTGAAGAACTTTCTCTAAAAGGTTTTAACTATCTTTTACAATTATTTTCGTTCTCTACAGAAAGCCTCTGATGACTATAAGAATCATCGAAGACTATTTGTAGCATGACGAGCAAGATAGTACAGTTTCTGAAAATACTCGTCCAGCACTTAGGAGATGTAGGACTTAAGTTTATGTGTTGCTATTCAGCATGAAGTTTTTCATCGTTTCCTTTCATAATTTAAGACAAATACCGCCACTGTTCCTTCAGAACCTTTACTTTTCCATTATATGTTACATCTCTAACGACTTCGTCATCGACGTAGTGGTATACGCTGTCTTCCTTTTCCTGTTCCCTTTGTTTACTGCAATAAGAAACTGCGACGGCTAGTGAAGGTAGTTTGTTTATAAAATTAACTCGTCGGAAGGTACTGTTGTTTGTTGCTGCCATGTTTCATGAACGAATGAACATGGTGCGAGGCCGCTGGCAATGTATCTCATCGTCTAAACTAAGCTGTGTAGTGGAAGAGAAACATCGAAAAACACCTAATCTGTAAGACGTTCTCTAAATAAGAGCGCTTTCTTCTTCAATGAAGAGTAACACTTATAATATTATTTCACAAAACGTGAGTTAACGTGGCTAGGGAAAATCGGTTAACTAGATACGAAATGTTTTCTTTGACTCTTGCTGTAACGTCCCTAAGTGAAGCATTTCACTCTAATTCAATTAGTTCAAAAATGGTTCAAATGGCTCTGAGCACTATGGGACTTAACATCTATGGTCATCAGTCCCCTAGAACTTAGAACTACTTAAACCTAACTAACCTAAGGACATCACACAACACCCAGCCATCACGAGGCAGAGAAAACCCCTGACCCCGCCGGGAATCGAACCCGGGAACCCGGGCGTGGGAAGCGAGAACGCTACCGCACGACCACGAGCTGCGGGCATTCAATTAGTATTTAGTTCTTCATGGGAAGCCATTTGTCAAAGGTTACGGAAAAAGGGATTTGAATCAAATCACAGTAATATGACCTGAGACGTGGTAGTTAGACATGTGAATGTCGAAAGACGTGCAGAATCTGAAAAGAGCAATTTAACTGCTGAAGGCATTTGCTGTACGTTTTATTAAAGTGATAGAAGAAAACCATTACTAACCTGCAGCTGTGCGATAGCAATCTTTCACTCAGGCTACGTTTTAATTTATTTTTAAAACCTTATGATTATGTAGTTTGTATTTGAGCTAGAAACTAAGTGAAGGGCAATTACACCTCTCATTTCTGCGATAAACTGCTCTCTTCATGGCAGTTGGGCACATTTTGTAAGTACCAGATCGTGATTCAATGTTTTCGGCTTAAGCGATTAACTGAAGTGAGAATCAATAACGAGAAGCTCATGTTTACTTCTTACTTTCAATGTCATTTGTCATTTTCATGTCTCAACTCGGACGTTGACGTCGTAACGGTGTCAAACAGTACACACCGATGATCCAAAACATTATCATCACCTGTTTAATCCCAAGTTCTTCCACTTCCCAGAGTACACCAGCAATTCTGCCTGACATAGATTCTGCAAGTCTTTGACTAGTTTCCCAAAGTATGTGCCACAAGATGTCCAAATACAAGTCACTAAAATCCCGTAAATTACGGGACGGTGGTTTGTGAGTACGTGTCGGTTGGTGCCCGATATATGTTCTAGTGGGTACAGATCAAAGGCATTTGCTGGCTAAGGCATCAGTGTGATTTTACTATTATGCTCCTCAAACCACTGAATTACGATTCTGGCCTTGTGTCGGGTTTAGTTATTCTGCAGGAAGATGCCGTCGCTGTCAGAGAAGTCTTCAGTCTTGGAGGGATGCAGGTGGTCCGAAATAAAGTGCACGTAGTTCACTGCTGCCCTGGTGTCTTCGAGTACTACCATACGTCTCACATAAACCCAGTTCAATGTACATCATGGCTCAATTCTATCCTCAACGGCTTTAGGGAACGATTGACAAATACAGGAGAAAGAAATACAGTAGAAGAAGAATGGGTAGGTCCGAGAGATGAAATTGTGAAGGCAGCAGAGAATCAAGCAGGTAAAAAGACGAGGGCTAGTAGAAATCCTTGGGTAACAGAAGAGATGTTGAATTTAACTGATGAAAGGAGGAAATAAAAAATGCAGTAAATGAAACTGGTGGAAAGGAATACTAACGTCTCAAAAATGAGATCAGCAGGAAGTGCAAAATGGGTAAGCAACGATGAATAGAGGACAAATGTAAGGATGTACAGTTATATATCACTAGGGGTAAGATAGATACCGCCTACAGGAAAGTTAAAGAGACCTTTGGAGAAAAGATAACCACCTACATGAATATCAAGAGCTCAGATGCAAAACTAGTCCTAAGCAAAGAAGGGAGAGCAGAAAGGTGGAAGGAGTACATAGAGTGTCTATACAAGGGCGATGTACTTGGGGGCAATATTATGGAAATGGAAGAGGACGTAGTTGAAGGTGAAATGGAAGTTATGATACTGTGTGAAGAATTTGACACAGCACTGAAAGACCGAAGCCAGAAAGGCCCCGGGAGTAGATAATATTCCATTAGAACTACGGATAGCCTTGGGAGAGCCATCCATCACAAAACTCTTACCGTCTGGTGAGCAAGATGTATGAGACAGGCGAAACACCCTCAGACTTCAAGAAGAATACAGGATGAGCAAAAAGTCTTGTCCTGGTTATAACAATTTATTACAGAATAACAGTCTCACATAATAATTTAAATTTGATGCCGTTACATAGGTTAGTGTTACTAGTTTCTTTTAAGACCACTTACGTTAGTAAACCTCAACGTGTTCTCTCTTGGTACTTCGAAGAATGTCGAGGCGGCATTCCAGTTCCCGCCAGGTGTTTCGTAACATGTGTTCTGTCATAGTACAGACAGCAGCTTGTATCCTAGCCTTCAGTTCGTCGCTGTCAGCAAATGGTGTGACGAAGACTCTGCCCTTGATATAGCCCCAGAAAAAAAGTCAAGGGGCGTGATGTCTAGAGAGCGGAGTGGCCAGAGTGTAGGACCATTCCATCCAATCAACCCAATCCAACATCCCTTAACTTTCTTTCTTGGGTATATCACGGACACAGTCTTGGTCACACCAGTTGCTGACGTCGACGAACTGAAGGCTAGGATGCAAGCTGCTGTAGGTACTGTGACACAACACATGTTACGAAACACCTTGCGGGAACTGGAATACCGCCTCGACATTCTCAGAGCTACCAAGGAAGAACACGTTGAGGTTTACTAACGCAAAAAAACTAGTAACACTAACCTATGTAACGGCATCAAATGTAAATTATTATGTCAAACGGTTATTCTGTAATAAATTGTCATAATAAGAGCAAGATTTTGTGCTCACCCTGTATAATAAGTCCAATCCCAAAGAAATCAGGTGTCGACAGGTGTGAAAATAACCAAACTATCAGTCTAATAAGTCATGGCTGTAAAATACTAATACGAATTCTTTATAGACGAATGTAAAAACTGGTAGAAGCCGACCTCGGGGAAGATCAGTTTGGATTCCGTAGAAATGTTAGAACACGTGAGGCAATAATGACATTACGAATTATCTTAGAAGATATATTAAGTAAAGGCAAACCTACATTTCTAGCATTTGTAGACTTAGAGAAATCTTTTCACAATATTACCTGGAATACTCTCTTTAAAATTCTTAAAGTGGCAGGGGTAAAACTCAGGGAGAGAAGGGCTATTTACAATTTGTGCAGAAATCAGATGGCAGTTATAAAAATAGAGGGCCACGAAAGGGAAGCAGTGTTTGAGAAGGGATTAAGACAGGGTTGCAGTCTATCCCCAGTGTTATTCAATATGTAGATGGAGCAATCAGTAAAGGAAACAAAAGAAAAATTTGGAGCACGAATTAAAATCCATGGAGAAGAGATAAAAATTTAGAGGTTTGCCGATGACATTATAACTATCTGCAGTTGACCAGAATGAATAGTGTCTTGATAGGAGGCTATAAGATGAACATCGACAAAACCGAAACGAGGATAATGGAATGTGGTCGAATAAAATCAGGTGATGCTGAGGGAATTAGATTAGGAAATGAAATACTTAAAGTAGTGGATCAGTTTTGCTATTTGGGGAGCAAAATAACTCATGATTGTCGAAGTAGAGACGATATAAAATGAATACTGGCTACGACAAGATAAGCGTTTCTGAAGAAGAGAAATTTGTTAACATCGAGTATAGATGTGAGTGTCAGGAAGTCTTTTCTGAAAAAAATTTGTATGGAGTGTAGCCATGTATGGAAGTGAAACGATAAATAGTTTAGACAAGAAGAGAGCAACATCTTTTGAAATGTGGTGCTACAGAAGAATGCTGAAGATTAGATGGGTAAATCACGTAACTAATGAGAGGGTGCTGAATAGAATTTGGGAGGAGAGGAATTCGTGGCACAACCTGACTAAAAGGAGGGATCGGTTGGTAGGACACGTTCTGAGGCATCAAGGGATCACCAACTTCGTATTGGAGGGAAGCGTGGAGAGTAAAAATCGTAGAAGGAGACCAAGAGATAAATACACTAAGCAGATTCAGAAGGACGTAGGTTGCAGTAGTTACTCGAATATGAAGAAGCTTTCACAGGATAAATAGGAACTGCGATTCGTTCGAAAAGGCGACACGTATCTATTTATCAACGGTGAAATTTCAGTGATGTGTTCACTGCAGTCGTAGCTATGTCGTTGCTTCAACAAGGGAACATATAAGGGGCCGTGTGCTTTGGAGCTTCATGTTCAACAATGGCCATTGAACTGCGTGCTCCGAAACACTTGTTCCTGTACCAGCACTGTACACTGTTATCAGATCTGCCACAGATAGCTGCCTATCCACGATCACGCAGCGGGCGACCTTCCGACCGTTATGTTTTGTGATGAGACATGGGTGTCCGTTACAACACGGTGAATTTATTCCACTATTCTTCAACCATAGGGGTTCAGAATAGTAGTAAGTGAAAAGCGTTTCCAGCCGCAGCATCACAACAAAACACTTATATTAGTGGATTTCCGAATTTGGGACCCCTTGGCTTTTCTATAATGACTACCCACCCGCCTCTGTTCTGCTTATATTCTTTCCTTCCTGCGTCACGTGCCTGTAGCACAACCAGGAGGCATCCGACCTCGTGGTGGGCAGTGGTCGTAATGTTTTGACTCATCAATGTACTATTCAGAACACTACTGAATGTGTAAGAATAAAAGACCAACGGCTCAGACGGTAGAACTACCGGTGCTCACCCACTGGCCATATGCGTGGGCGTGCGTGTCTGCGTGCCGTTGCGTGGCCGGTGCGCCTGGCGGCAGTCGGAGGTCCTGTGCTGTGCCTTAACCGCCCCCGACACAGCGTTGATTCACGGAAGGAGACCTCGCAGCCTGGCGGCGTGTGAACTGCGCCACGTGTGTTTTCTGCAACTTGCTGCCTTCTCGTTCCGTAGGAGCTGAGGAACGATTTTCTACAGACAAGTTGACGTCGAAAGGTCTCTAACTACAGGACGCTTAGTCTAACTTCTACGTCATTCTGGAGTTATTATTAACCCTGGAAAGGTAAACTAATACAAATTTTGTAAGAAAATGTTATATTGAACCAGAGATGGTCAAATGTAGTATCGATTCTGTAGTAGCGTCGTTGTTCAACAGCGATCGCTGATTCAAGGTGTTATGGGTAATGTGTTAGAGTAACTTCAGATAGGGATATGTATGTGGGCCATGCTGCGTGTCGCGTTGGGCCGGCCGAAGTGGCCGTGCGGTTAAAGGCGCTGCAGCCTGGAACCGCAAGACCGCTACGGTCGCAGGTTCGAATCCTGCCTCGGGCATGGATGTTTGTGATGTCCTTAGGTTAGTGCCGGCCAGAGTGGCCGAGCGGTTAAAGGCGCTACAGTCTGGAACCGCACGACCGCTACGGTCGCAGGTTCGAATCCTGCCTCGGGCATGGATGTGTGTAATGTCCTTAGGTTAGTTAGGTTTAAGTAGTTCTAAGTTCTAGGGGACTTATGACCACAGCAGTTGAGTCCCATAGTGCTCAGAGCCATTTGAACCATTTTGAACCTTAGGTTAGTTAGGTTTAACTAGTTCTAAGTTCTAGGGGACTAATGACCTCAGCAGTTGAGTCCCATAGTGCTCAGAGCCATTTGAACCATTTGTCGCGTTGGTGCTGTCTGTAGGTTTCCGCCCTCTGCTGGAGGCCGCACCATATCCTTTAGTTGGCGCGGTTGTGGTTGTTTGTCTTCTTCTTGTCTTCACTTACACCATTCGTTTCACAAGTGTTGCCTGTCCACTAGTGGCAGCAGCGGCGGTTATCGATATGTAGTAACTGTTGCCCTATGTTTGGGGCGACATCGTTGTTTTTACGTGTCGTGTGAGTGTGGAGTTCGGTTGCGGCCTCAGGAGGGGATCCAGGTCTATGCAGTGCGAGAACACGCCGGGACCGCTGGGGTCGCGCATGGACTGCCGGATGGAAGGGCTGTGGTCACGAGGGTGCACGACCTCGTCGTAAACCAGATCGTGCACACTTTAAGATGAGTGCATTTCAGTTCAAGTAGAGAAACCTCCACCATTGTGACATCTCGCGATTCTCCAGTGACTTGGGTTCGTGTTGCTGATCGTAGTGTCGCCAAGGCGAAGAACAGCAAGTGGAGTGCTTGGGGAAAGCGGATCTGATTAGCTTTCCTCGACTTCTTATTACAATTTGCTGCGTTCGGCTTGTTACAATTTGTTAAGTTCAACCAGCGGTATTTTTCCTGCCTGGTGGCCACTAACGCACCAGTTACCTGCCCTGGGGGTTAGTGTCTAACAGCAGTGTACGTCTCCTCGCCTTGCCGCTGCTGTCCGGTAAGGTGTGTAGCTTTGACAGCTTTGTTGACTGTAGGCCGTTCGTGACTCTTCTACTCCGGTGGTAGTGATTCCTTTCCCGTTCTTTAAGCACAGTATTCCGGTGGCGTAGTGCAGTCCTCCGGTTTCGGCTTTGGCGTGTTGTTCCATTCTTTCATTTGGTTTATTGGACGTCAGGTAGCTTCAGCAGATTATCATTAGTCATTCGTTAGACTGCTACTAGTCTGAGTTACCATCTTGTGAAGTGAATGCAACTCTTTGCTGCCCCTCTCATAACACCAGCGAAAGTGTTTGCTGCCGGACCTTCTCAGAGGTCAGTTCCTTAAGCACCGTCTGTGACCAGGCCTTGCGTTTTATTATTTTATTATTTATTAACATACCTTGTAACGCCTACATTAAAGGTTATTTATGTCTAGTTAATAGTTCCGGTCGCCTTCTGCAATAAATCTAGCAGTGTAGGGGTTGTGTTACAAGGCTACCATCTTCTTTCATCCGTTTGGTGATCAGTTGCTTGGTTCTTTGAATTAACCTTTGCTTGTATTTGCTGTTTTACAGCAGGTTTCTAAATTTTTTATATAATTGCCGTTCCTGGCGTGAAAGGTCTTCAGCCGTGATTGTGGTCATTTGCTTTGAAAAAATAGTTCCATATTTGTATTCTAGCAGTAAGCCTTAAAACCTTATTTTCTGCCATTTCTGGCATCTGATACCTTCTGCTGTGTTGCGGTCATTTACTTTTTAATATTTTAGTACCTGTAAGTCGTAATTGCAGCGAGTTCTTAAACATTCTTAATATCTTGCCATTCTTAGCGTGTAAGGCCTTCAGCCGTGATCACAGTGGCTTGTTTTTCTTTTCTTTTTTTTAACATTATCTGTATCTGCATTTCAAGGTGTTACGCTAAATTGTAACGCACTGAAAACAATATTATTTACATAGTTGTTTATTCCTCCATTAATACGTGTGGTATTTTTTATTTATTGTTGAGTCTAGAGTTACTGTTTTAAAAACAAATTTGTGTAACTGTAAACGGCAACCAATAGTAACTGATTACGTCCTCGTCCACAATTGTGACCGCATCCTGCCTTCCCTTGACTATCAGGTTTCAGTGTCGAGGACTCTCAAGTGTAAAGACTTGTTGTATCTGTTGTGTGCTGGACGCATACTTACTCGCTATGGGCAGTAACGATTTTTTTATTTGGAAGGGACCACGCTGGAAATAATTAAGGTAAAAAAAAGTGGTTACTAATGTAATGCTCGTATTCATAGGTGATGATCGAGACAGTGTATAGCACTCACATCCACTGGTTTTGTAAAGCTAATTGTTAATGTATAATCAGTTTATTTATTGTGTTAATTATGAGCATTATTAATTTTCAGAGAGTCAAAATACAAGTTTTAAAAGGTAGTGCCGTATTGTGACTTACTCCAAGTCAGTAGCAGTTCCCAGATCCATGTCGTTCTTGATTAATTACTTTCCTCAAGAAGTTATTGTCTCAGTCACATTCGATTTAATTAAAATGTATGCTAAGCAAAAGCTGTGCACAATAGCTGTTTGCTAAATATACAATGTAAAATATAAAGAGAGCAGTGCGAAAAGCGTTATCATTGTGCATATAAAGGTAAGAAATTTTATTATTTCAGGAATAACATACATTAAGCACAGGGACCATTATTTCCAAATTGATAGAGTTTTGCTTTATTACCAGGGCCAATTTCAAATCAATAGTGTTGCATTAGATTCAGTTTTTGTGTTAACTGAATTCATACAGATTTGGTTTGGTTTAAAGTTATTGACGGTTTACATTCTCGCAGTCAGGAAAGTACACTAAAGGGCAAAGCTCTTAAGCGAAGACATAAAATAAACGTTTACATGCCATTCCCATTCCAACAGTTGCATTTAAGACTACTGTCAGTTACGTAATTACAATCCTATTTCAAACGTACGTGTTTCACCCATTAGCGGAAATCCATGTACGCTCCGAGTAATTGTGACGTAGACGATGTGGAATATGGAGATTTGGATTTATCATGGAATTGTGCACGAATAGCCTAGATTGTTAAGGCAATGGCTTGAGATAAAAAAGCGGGAAATGTGAGTTCGATTTCCATTCTGGCACAAATTTCCAGGTGTCAGTAAAAGCTACGATTTCCATCCATAATAAAGCTAATATTAAAAATATTGACAACTGGGACAAAATCTTCTGGAATCTGGAAACATCAGAAAGGACAAAGATCAGCTGAGCACCATTGTTTCTGTTGACCGTCTTGAAACATTTCAATTAAAAATTTCGGTATGAGAGGCCGTTGTCGATAAGTGCAACTATTCCCTGGTCTCCAGGACACATCTCTGAATGTAAAACGGCAACTGCATACGCGTACAATGCTGGAGGCTTCCCGATTTTAGAGTTGCCTTTCTGACTCCGAAGATGTCTCCAGCACTCAGTGACTAAAAGACCATGGAATAGCTTTACGTGATAAAGAACATCGCTATGCACACCATGAACTGCACCTAAAAAGTATTTATAAGCCAGGCCGGTATACAGGCATATACTCGTAGTTCATTATCAGTGGAGCACACTGTACACGTCTCCATTTATCGGCATATCTGTGAAATACAAAATCCTTGTAATGGTTAAAATATTTGACTGTAAAGACGTGTGAATAAATTTATCCCGGATGGCCGGGGAAGGAGTGGGTGGCATGGCTCTAAAATCACCATTTTTACGTAAGTGATACAGCAATCGCTAAAGCCATAGCATTGGGCGACTGCTATCAGTCTAGTAATGTTGAAAGTGGCTAAATAAGATGTTTAGCAGAACCAAGAGAAATCATGGGAAGTGGAGGAGAATTCTGTAGCAGACAAAATGTCTATACCCCATATTTCGGGTGGGGGGGGGGGGTAACAGCTCGGTTGAAGACGTGCACACTAGTCTACAAGTCGCTGATAGCGAGCTATATGTGCCAAAGCCTGTCTGACAAATAAATACTTACGAACTGTAGCTCATGGCGTACAGCAAGATGTTTCGTTATCAAATACATACAGTCTGTGGAGTACCCAACGTACAAGAATATATAGGCCATAGGCTTCCAGCCGGAACGCTTTTATGAAGTAAACATTGCCTGTGCCAGTCTACGTGCAGCGCCAGAAATATCTTTCCCGGCGACGAGAACCGCAAAAAAGGGGGCGAGCCGCCAAGCATCGGGGAATGGAGTGGTAGTGGGTTGAGGGTTGGAGGTTAAGGATTGGTGGGTGAAGTAATAAAGCAGCGTCCCCCTGTCAACGCATTACCTGCAGATTCAAGGAGTCTGTGTGGGAGGGAGAAGTAAATATTTTTATTTTTTAATTTTTCTTTTCAGTTTGACTGTAGAACCTACGTACTAGTCCTTTGAAAGTCATTAAGTAGTTGTTGGCAGGGCTCGTATTGTTAAGACTTTCACACAACAACTAACAAACTTTTCACTTGTAATTTCATTTATTTTGACTTTTTTGTTTGCTGAATCAGTCCTTCCATGTGCCATTTTCTTTCCGTTATGTTGACATACTTTCATGCAATCTTTAGATTTAGATTCCCTTAACGTCCTACTTCTTTCATTCCCAAGTTGCTTGCTTTGCTGTTTCCCTTTCTCTTCTTGGACATTTTTGTTTCCCTATTTCGTCGAACAACTGAAGTGTTTCCTCTGTTACCCAAAGTTTCTTCGTCGTTACCTTCCTTGAACTTGCAGTTAGCTGCCAAACATCTGCGATTACGCTTTTCTGTGATACCATTAGTTTTTCAAGCGATCTGCTGTGATATTCATTATTGCAGTATCTACACCAGAAGACTTGAAACGTACGTCGTCATTTCTCAAAATCTCACTGTCCCACTTGATGTACAGTCTTTTCTTGATGGTTCTCTTAAATTTCAGTCTACTCTTCATCATTAGTAAATGGTGAGCCGAGCCTCTAGCTGTTAACTGATTCAGAAATCTTTGCCTGACCATTACGTTAGTCAGCTGGTATCTTCCCGAGTCTGCAAGTCTTTCCCTGTACTTCTTTCTCTTGCGATCCGTGAACTGTGTAATCGAATTTATTGAGTAAAATTAATTGCGTAACTCTATGAGTCTTTCAGCTCTCTCCTTCACAGTATCGAGCTCATAATCGTCTGTAACTCTGCCTTCTATTGTCACCGACACCGTAAAATTATTAGACTTTTATCCCCAGGAAGTATCGCACGACCGACAAAACAAGCAGGATATGAAAAGAATATCAGCATAAGAGAAGAGGACACTCGTCCTTAAAGGAAGATGCCTTGTATCATGCAGCGGCCTTAGTTTCTGAGAATGCATATCTAAATCACAGAATTATATGGCAGTGGACGATGGACTGTGGGAAAACTGGAAACGAAGAGAGTTGTGGCAGAAGATAAGTGGTGCGCTGGGGGAATGCTGGAATCAAGTGCACTGATCAGAAAAGAAATGAATAGATCATCAGTATAATCGACAAAGACAGAATTATATATAAAACCCACATTAAAAGTAGGTAATGGACCATAGGACATGTATCAAGCCAACCTGGAATAACCTCCGCAGTACCAGAGGAATCCACAGAGAGCAAAATCTGTACCAGAAGACAGAAAATGTATATCCATCAAATAATTGCCGACCATTTTACAATGTGTAGCTGAAGTTTATACCAAATGAGTGCAATGATGGTAGTAACCACAAACGTAAGTATCGAGACACTACATAGTATACAGTTGCACGGTCGAATTTAAGATGCTGAATTAACTGTCCATCTTTTTATTTTCATTCTGTTTTCATGGGAGCATCTTGGTTCCACGCAATCAAATTAAGTGTGAGGCAGAATCCTTATTTGTGTTCAGGAGAGGATGTGCAGGAACATCTGGGAAATGATTTCCAGTTGTGATGTGCGTTTAATAGCAACGGAAAACTTCTATAATCTCCACAGAATCCTTGGGAAGGAGTTTGTTATTTATTTAGTTTTATGACAATGCAGATCATTGTCTTCTGAAAATATATTTATATGACAACAATTCACCCCAACTACTAGCTATGTCTGTAACATTCGTCTGAACCTGACAGAAAGATGACTGTTGCAGGACCTATTATGTGTCCACACACTTTGTAGTCAAAAATGAAACAACAATCAAACTAGTGGTAGGAAGGCAATGGCCCGGACTTAGAGAAAGATGAAGTCCATTCCGTCTGAAATGTAGGGATGTATTAAACGCTACTCTTACGAATTATCACGGATCAGGCATGAGCACCTACTGAAACAAAGTGCATTTTATAAGTAAAATGCCGATCCAGTTTCGGCAGTACCAGTTATCGCGGAATATTGTTCGTGCGCTCGTAGCTTATTTATTTATAAGTGTCCAGAGGAGATTATATGGATCGGCACTTTACTTATAAAATGCACTTTGTTTCAGTAATGCTCATACCTGATCAGTGATAATTCATAAGAGTAGCTTTTAATCCATCCCTACCTTCATTTCAGGCGAAATGGACTTCATCTTTCTCGGGGTATATATATATATATATATATATATATATATATATATATATATATATATATATATATATATATATATTCCAGGAAATGGAAAAAAGAACACATTGACACCGGTGTGTCAGACCCACCATACTCTTGCTCCGGACACTGCGAGAGGGCTGTACAAGCAATGATCACACGCACGGCACAGCGGACACACCAGGAACCGCGGTGTTGGCCGTCGAATGGCGCTAGCTGCGCAGCATTTGTGCACCGCCGCCGTCAGTGTCAGCCAGTTTGCCGTGGCATACGGAGCTCCATCGCAGTCTTTAACACTGGTAGCATGCCGCGACAGCGTGGACGTGAACCGTATGTGCAGTTGACGGACTTTGAGCGAGGGCGTATAGTGGGCATGCGGGAGGCCGGGTGGACGTACCGCCGAATTGCTCAACACGTGGGGCGTGAGGTCTCCACAGTACATCGATGTTGTCGCCAGTGGTCGGCGGAAGGTGCACGTGCCCGTCGACCTGGGACCGGACCGCAGCGACGCACGGATGCACGCCAAGACCGTAGGATCCTACGCAGTGCCGTAGGGGACCGCACCGCCACTTCCCAGCAAATTAGGGACACTGTTGCTCCTGGGGTATCGGCGAGGACCATTCGCAACCGTCTCCATGAAGCTGGGCTACGGTCCCGCACACCGTTAGGCCGTCTTCCGCTCACGCCCCAACATCGTGCAGCCCGCCTCCAGTGGTGTCGCGACAGGCGTGAATGGAGGGACGAATGGAGACGTGTCGTCTTCAGCGATGAGAGTCGCTTCTGCCTTGGTGCCAATGATGGTCGTATGCGTGTTTGGCGCCGTGCAGGTGAGCGCCACAATCAGGACTGCATACGACCGAGGCACACAGGGCCAACACCCGGCATCATGGTGTGGGGAGCGATCTCCTACACTGGCCGTACACCACTGGTGATCGTCGAGGGGACACTGAATAGTGCACGGTACATCCAAACCGTCATCGAACCCATCGTTCTACCATTCCTAGACCGGCAAGGGAACTTGCTGTTCCAACAGGACAATGCACGTCCGCATGTATCCCGTGCCACCCAACGCGCTCTAGAAGGTGTAAGTCAACTACCCTGGCCAGCAAGATCTCCGGATCTGTCCCCCATTGAGCATGTTTGGGACTGGATGAAGCGTCGTCTCACGCGGTCTGCACGTCCAGCACGAACGCTGGTCCAACTGAGGCGCCAGGTGGAAATGGCATGGCAAGCCGTTCCACAGGACTACATCCAGCATCTCTACGATCGTCTCCATGGGAGAATAGCAGCCTGCATTGCTGCGAAAGGTGGATATACACTGTACTAGTGCCGACATTGTGCATGCTCTGTTGCCTGTGTCTATGTGCCTGTGGTTCTGTCAGTGTGATCATGTGATGTATCTGACCCCAGGAATGTGTCAATAAAGTTTCCCCTTCCTGGGACAATGAATTCACGGTGTCCTTATTTCAATTTCCAGGAGTACAATGAACAATGATTACAAACTTTATGTGCATATTTATATTCCACGTGCTGCCCAGAATTCCTCTGTACGTACTGCCTTATGATTGGTGCCTGGCGACAACCAGATCGTCCATGAAATCAGGTTCTGATAGTTTCCTGCAGTTGAGTAGGTACTGGTGGTCTTCAGGTTTACCGCACTCACACAGTTCGTCCTCTGAGATGTATCCCCATATCCTCATGTTCATCTCAAACCGAGATACTCCAGTTCTCAGTCTACTGAGGATCTTCCGTGTCTCGTATGGGAGGTGATAACTGCAGCAAGTTCTTATTTGGGGTTGTCCCAATATTTCTCTGATGAGCTATGCCCGAGTTGTATCCCACGGTTTTCAGTTGTTGTCTGAAATGGCTGGGTTGTCTGGAGGAAACCTCTCTATTTATGGCTTGTTGGTTGATGTTCTCTGCCAAACAGGGTGTGTTTGGTCCGTCTCCTGCTTCTTTCTTTCTGTTTCAGCTACCGTTCTCGTCCGGATGTCTGGAGGTGCTACGCCCATGAGGTAGTAGATTTTGTTAACAGGGGATGCCCGCAAGCAGCCGGTTACAATCCGTCCTGTTTCATTTAGGGCAATATTTACCTGTTTGGCATGGCTGGAGTTCTGCCATACAGGTGCTGCATATTCAGCACTGGAGAAGCACAAAGAAAGGGCAGATGTGCGGAGGACATGTGGATGTGCTCCCCAGTTGCTGATGGTCGGTTTCCTAATAATGTTATTCCTAGCACAGACTTCCATTTTTGTACCTGTGCAGTGGTCGTTGAAGGTGAGGTAAGGGTCCAACTTTACTCCGTGCTATTTTGGGTTGTCAGAATGGGTTAGCTGGCTGTTCAAATGGCTCTGAGCACTATGGGACTCAACTGCTGAGGTCATAAGTCCCCTAGAACTTAGAACTACTTAAACCTAACTAACCAGACTGTAGTGCCAGAACCGCTCGGCCACCAGCGGCCGGCAATGGGTTAGCTGTTGACCTCTACAGGTTATTCTCAGTTTCCTCCGAGCCCGCCTTTACCGTAAGTGCAATGCGCACACTCGTGTTTTTTAAGGGTTTGCCTTCAGTTAGTTGCTCTCATAATAGTCAGATAGTGCATTAAGACTTGTTGTGAGTTTTCCTTCCACATTCTCAGAAGTTCTCCCTTGCGCAGCAAGTGCTGTGTCATCTGCGTAAATTAATGATCTTGTTATTTTATTTTATTTACACGTCAAGTTCTGTAGGACCAAATTGAGGAGCGAATTTTCAAGGTCATGGAACGTGTCAGTACATGAAATTACAACATAACAGGAATAACAGATAAAAATAAAATGTTCATGAACCCAAAAAACGTCAAGCCATACGTTTAAGTAAGCCCAATCAACAATACAATAAGAATCAGCTTAATTTTTCAAGGAACTCCACGACACAATAGAAGGGGTGACCCATGAGGAAACTCTTCAGCTTGGATTTGAAAGCTCGAGGATTACTGCTAAATTTTTTTAATTCTAGTGGTAGCTTATTGAAAATGGGTACAGCAGTATACTGCACACCTTTCTGCACAAGAGTTAAGGAAGTCTGATACAAGGGCAGGTTTGATTTCTGCCGAGTATTAGCTGAGTGAAAGCAGCTTATTCTTGCGAATAAGTTAACATTGTCGACAAGAAGTAACAGTAAGGAATATATATATATATATATATATATATATATATATATATATATATATATATATATATATATATATATAGGGTGATTCAAAAAGAATACCACAACTTTAAAAATGTGTATTTAATGAAAGAAACATAATATAACCTTCTGTTATACATCATTACAAAGAGTATTTAAAAAGGTTTTTTTTTCACTCAAAAACAAGTTCAGAGATGTTCAATATGGCCCCCTCCAGACACTCGAGCAATATCAACCCGATACTCCAACTCGTTCCACACTCTCTGTAGCATATCAGGCGTAACAGTTTGGATACCTGCTGTTATTTGTCGTTTCAAATCATCAATGGTGGCTGGGAGAGGTGGCCAAAACACCATATCCTTAACATACCCCCATAAGAAAATATCGCAGGGGTAAGATCAGGGCTTCTTGGAGGCCAGTGATGAAGTGCTCTGTCACGGGCTGCCTGGCGGCCGATCCATCGCCTCGGGTAGTTGACGTTCAGGTAGTTACGGACAGATAAGTGCCAATGTGGTGGCGCTCCATCCTGCTGAAATATGAATTGTTGTGCTTCTTGTTCGAGCTGAGGGAACAGCCAATTCTCTAACATCTCCAGATACTGTAGTCCAGTTACAGTAGCACCTTCGAAGAAAAAGGGACCAAAAACTTTATTGGCTGAAATGGCACAGAAAATGTTCACCTTAGGCGAGTCACGTTCATACTGAGTTGTTTCCCGCGGATTCTCAGTGGCCCATATACAGACATTGTGACGGTTGACTTTCCCGTTAGTGTGGAAAGTTGCTTCATCACTAAACACAATCTTTGAAACGAAAGATTCATCTGTTTCCATTTGAGCAAGGATAAAATCACAGAAATCGATTCTTTTAATCTTATCAGCTGCAGACAGTGCTTGAACCAATTTCAGACGATAAGGTTTCATAACTAACCTTTTTCGTAGGACTCTCCATACAGTTGATTGTGGAATTTGCAGCTCTCTGCTAGCTCTGCGAGTCGATTTTCCTGGGCTGCGAACAAATGCTTGCTGGATGCGTGCTACATTTTCATCACTCGTTCTCGGCCGTCCAGAACTTTTCCCTTTGCACAAACACCCATTCTCTGTAAACTGTTTATACCAACGTTTACTACACCACCTATCAGGAGGTTTAACACCATACTTCGTTCGAAATGCACGCTGAACAACTGTCGTCGATTCACTTCTGCCGTACTCAATAATACAAAAAGCTTTCTGTTGAGCGGTCGCCATCTAAGCATCAACTGACGCTGACGCCTAGTCAACAGCGCCTCAAGCGAACAAATGTACAACTAAATGAAACTCTATAGCTCCCTTAATTCGCCGACAGATAGTGCTTAGCTCTGCCTTTTGTCGTTGCAGAGTTTTAAATTCCTAAAGTTGTGGTATTCTTTTTCAATCACCCTGTGTGTATATATATATATATATATATATATATATATATATATATATATATATATATATATATTGAGAGACAAATGTCAAATTACCCAGACTCGTGAACAGGGGTCGACAAGAGGTTCGCGAACTTACATCACTTATTGCCCGAACCGCCCATTTCTGAGCCAAAAAATATTCTTTTAGAATGGGGAGAGTTACCCCAAAATACAATACCATACGACATAAGCGAATGAAAATTAGCGAAGTAGACTGATTTTCGTGTCGAACGATCACTCCCTTCAGATACCGTTCGAATAGTAAAAATGGCAGCATTAAGCCTTTGAACAAGATCCTGAACGTGGGCTTACTACGACAGTTTACTACCTACATGAACACCTAGAAATTTGAAGGAACTTTTCATATACGCACTCTGTGAAATTAAAACGTCGGGTTTATTTGAACTGTGTGTTAGAAACTGTAAAAAATGAGTCTCACTGTGATTTAGCGTCAGTTTATTTTCTAAAATCCACGAACTTTTGTCATGAACTGCACTATTTGAACCTGAGCCAATGTTGCACACAACATCCTTTACTACCAAGCTAATGTCAGGAGCAAACAGAGATATTTTAGAGTTACCCGTAATATTAGAGGGCATATCATTTATATGAATAAGGAACAGGAGTTTTCGTGGGGCACCCCCCACTTGACCATACCCCACTCAGACCCCATATCACAGCCATTCTCAACACTATGAATAAAGACATTTTGATGTCTGTTGTTAAAGTAAGAGGTGAATCAGTTGTCATCTACTCCCCGTATCCCGAAATGTTCCAGCTTCTGGAGCAATATTTTATGATCAACAAAATCAAATGCCCTAGTAAATTCAAGAAATATGCCTAGCGTTCAAAACCTTTTGTTTAACCCATCCAGTACCTCACAGAGAAAAGAGAACATAGCATTTTCAGTTGTTAAACGGCTTCTAAAGCCGAACTGTACATTTGATAGCAAATCGTGTGATATAAAATGATCAATTATACTTACATACATAGCCTTTCCAATAACTTTAGCAAACACTGATGGCATGAAAATAGGTCTAAAATTATCTACAGTAGCCCTTTCTCCCTTTTTATAAAGCGGTTTTACTACTTTAATCGTTCAGGAAACTGACCATTCCTAAAGGAAAAACTATAAATATGGCTGAATACAGGGCTAACATGGGCAGCACAGTACTTCAATATTCTGCAAGGCACTCCCTCATACCCATGACAGTCCTTAATGAAGCTGGCGTGCAACAAGCATGAGATTGGCGTAAACTATATTACATGTCTCATTATACAATTGTCATTCAGCCTAACTTCACAAATGGAGAGGAGTAGCGCGACATAAATTCCGTATAGAGGGAACGATAAGAAGCGGGTCGTTTGAAGCCGCGTATGAACGTTTGTTGTTTGTCAGGATATACTGTTATGCCTCACGTAAGACGGACAAACGCCTTCCAACATCTCTCATACTTCGACATGGACGGGTTAGTGGCATATCGAATCGGCAGTTTATAGACCTGCAACATCGCTCTTCGCGTTGACTGGTATCGCTCTGTTACCATGCAGTTGTGATATCGAGGGGTTCAGGAGGGCCTTAACATGAAACATGGTCTCAACCGTCCAACGTGACTACGGCATGAAAGAAAACACGTATTTTGCACCCAGCAGTGTGCAGGATTGTACATGCACTTTGCACACTGGATGAAGAAATTGGACTGCTTTCTGCAGTACAATTCAAGTAGTGAACGCTACCTCTTTCACCAAAAACGAAAAACAAGTTCAGCCAGTTTATTACACTTGTTAAGGCAAGAGTGTCCAACCCGCTAAGGAAGCAGATCACAAAACTTATTTGTCCACGTCGAAGTCCGCGAAGGGTCGAAAACTGCGCCCGAAGCGTCCTTTACCAATAATGGTCAGTGACATAAAAGGTAATGGAATTATCTGCGTTAAAGTTATACAGTGTGTATTCACAGCACATGTGTACTGCAACAGAAGATGTTTCATGATGACATCTCCATTAGCCAATGATTCATGATTACCTTCCCCTCCTCTCATTCAATTCCTGTATCCGGAAGGGGACTGCAAATGGGGAGAAAAACACGAGAAAACAACAGAATAACCAAGACGTCTTAAAGCTACAAACCCTGAAACGGAAAATCAAACTGTCCCTCATGATATAGTGGGGATCAGTGAAGTGAAATGGTAAGAATATCAAGATTTGCGGTCAGACGAAAGTCTGGAGAAATGAAATGGATTGTAGGGCGTAATAAGTAGCTTATAAAACGCCGATTATAATATAATGATTATGAAGAGTAGGCTGAAGTTTAAGAGAATCGGCAGAAATGACATTATCAAATACTGAGGTTCAATATTTGTGTTAGGGCTCTATAAGGCAGTATATTTTGATACTGATTATCACAGTAGATAGCACTGTTGAACAGCAATGGAGATTGGTAAAACAGAAGGCAACCACAGAAACTGGACAGACAAATATAGGTTCAAAGAAGGCAACTGCGAATGAGCCAGTGGTAACGGAAGAAATATGTCAACTTATCGACTTTTCGAATATAGGAAGATAATGAGAATGACTGAAGGAAAATGTGAAGAAATCGAAACAGAAACGTTCGTCGTAAGTACAGTTTCAGGATATAGAACAGTCGTAACAAATTAAAAGCTATGTCGTCAACATTAAGTGTGCAAGATTACATTACACTGTTAATTGCAGAGCAGAGAATGGATAGAAGGAAGAGTGTCTGTCTGCTAATGGGCTAGAAGAAGTAATGGAAGGCCATATTGAAGAAAGAGGGGATGCAGCATTAGAGCCAGAGTATGACAAAGAGATGAAATATTTGGGATCAAATAAGGAAGGAAGTGTGACAGTTTATCTTCGGAACTTTTAAAATATAAGACTGGTATCATACCAACAGGCTTACGGAAAAATATCACCCATAAAATGCCGAAAATAGCGAGCGCAGATCAGTGCCAAAACTTTCTAACGATCAGTTAAACAGCTCATGCATTTACTTGCTGGCAACAATAATATACCAAACATTAGAAAAACCTGACAGTCTGTTACATGACAATCAGTTTAGGCTCAGGAAAGATACACGCACCAGAGAGACCTGGCACTGTGGTTCGCCGGCCGGTGTGGTCGAGCGGTTCTAGATGCTTCAGTCTGGAACCGCGCGACTGCTACGGTCGCAGGTTCGAATCCTGCCTCGGACATTGATGTGTGTGATGTCCTTGGGTTAGTTAGGTTCAAGTAGTTCTAAGTTCTAGGGGTCTGATGACCTCAGGTGTTAAGTTCCATAGAGCTCAGTGCCATTTGAACACTTTTTTTTTTTTTTTTTTTTTGGCACTTTGCTTGATAATAGAAGCAAGACGTAAAAATTGAGGAAACCTTCATAGAATTTGTCGACCCAGATAAAGCGTTCGACATCGTAAAAAAGTGATCGAAATTATCTCATTTTTTTTAAGCTACAAAGAAAGTTCGGTAATATACAATGTGCACAGTAATAAAGAGGGGGAAAATGAGCCTGGAAAACGAAAAACAAAGCGCTCAGATAGAAAAGGCTGTAGGGCTGGGATGTCATTAGTCTCCCCTGGTGTTCAGTCTGTACACCGCAGAAGCTATAACGTAAATAAATTAAAAGTTCGGGAGTGAGGTTAAAATTCAGTGTTAAAGGTTATCAGTGATACACTGATGACACTACTATCATTAGTGAAAGTGCTGAATGAAATGAACAGTCCAGTGAGCACAGAATACGGATTACCAACACCCCGAAGAGAAACAAGAGAGTTGACGAGCAGCAGAAATGTGATTAATTATAAACTTAATTTCTCTATCGATTACCACGATGTACACGAAATGAACGAATTCTGATATCTTGGTAGCATAATTACGCGTGATAGACGAAGCAAGGAGAGTATAAAAAGCCGATTTGCACAGGAAAAGAAAGCATTCCTACTCAAAAAACTCGTGCTAATATCAAACACTGGCCGTAATTTGAGGAAAAAATTTCTGAGAATGTATGTTTGGAGTACAGTATTGCGTGAATCTGAGTCAGGGGCTGTGCGAAAACTGGAAAAGAAGATAATCGAAGCGTGTGATATGCGGTCCGGTACAATAATGTTTATTATCTTCTCTGATAAGATAGGAAAGAAATAACCACAAGATACGACACATATTGAGATTTCCGTGGTAATAGAGGGAACTGTACAGGGTAAAAGCTGTAGAGGAGACCAGAGATTGGAATCATAGAGGATGTTGTTTGTTTGCAACTGTTAGTCTCAGATGAAGTTGTTGGTGCAGGAGAGAGGAAAGTGTGGCACACTGCATCACACCAGTCAGAAGACTCAATGAGAACACTGCCGTTGACTGTGTGCTACCTTCGAGAACATCGTGACGTTACCTTTCAACAAGGTAACGTATAATCCCATCTTGTCCGTGTCTGCTCTCCCCTACTTCCTACGGACTATGTTCTACTATTGTCCTGGGCACTATGTGCTCAGTATGGGGTGTGACCACCTCTGCTACCAATACAGGCCTGACAACGACGGGACATGCTGTGAATGATGTCATCAATCTCATATGGAGGCAATAACACCCATTCTTCCAGCAGAGCTGCTCACAAGTCTCGGAGAGTGGTTGGTGAATGCTAATGTGATGTAATGTGTCTCCCTGTTGCATTCCAGACGCTCTAAGGGATTCAAATCGAGAGAGCGAGCAGGGCGAGCATTATCATCCATCAGTACGATGTCCGGGCCCACAGCACCTCGCAACAACTAAGCATGAGATCTCAAGATCTCCTCACGGTGCCTGACAGCAGCTAAATCTTGCTCATTCACCCGTACAATTTCATGGAGAGGTGTTAGAGTGGTCAACGTAGTCTCTACCCACACCATTGCGAATCCTTCTCGATATCGGTCTCTTTCCACAATGTTTGGCTCCCGAAAATATGTGTCACATACCCTCCAGATACTAAGCCATCGAGAATCATTCTCCGGACCAAATCGGGGCTAATCTGTGGAAAGAATATTCGCCCACTCTTCGACAGTCCAGGTGGCATGTTGACTGCTCCAATGTAGACGTTCCCTTCTGTGAAGACACGCCAGAGGTAAACAGATAAAGGCCACTTGCTGAAGTCTTCTGTACATTGTTTTCCTCGATACAGCACGTCCAGGGGATGCTGTGAGGTCAGATTCCAGTTGCAGTGCAGTAGTAAAGCGCTACCGTTGTGTCCTTACAGCCATATAACGGTCCACTCTTCCTAACGTCTCACGTGGTCGGCACTGCCCTGGTCTCCGGGATACTGTTTAGGTCTCTACAAACTGTCGCCTCATCCGAGAAACAACAAAACGATTCACATTAAGCCATCGGGCCACATCAGTGTCCGACTCTGCTGCTTCCATTCTTCCTATAGCCCTCCACAGCAGAGAGTCTATAGGCGTCTTCTCTGTGCCATACTACACCGTCTGCGACTGCGTAGAGAGCGATTGTGGATGAGGACTACCCTGCAAACACTATCCCGCTTGACAGCTGCCCTGGCGACATTGCTGGCATTGTTGTCCCATGAACGGGATACCAACTTCCGTGCGAACACGATTGTAACGACACCTGTTGAAAGTGGATATTATTATATCGTGAATTATACACAGGACGGGGAAATAGCTGTCTGTTTCTTTAATTTTGGACACCGGTGTATGACCTTTAACGAAACGTTGGGCACTTCACCATGAATATGATGTGTAAAGCAACAACTAACGATAAAATTTCAGTGCAGCACACTGTCAACCAGCAATACAGATGCTAAGCGCTTTGGATTAACGACCGTGACCATGACCATGGCCTGAACGTGGTTTTTAGATGGTTCCCATGCTCTTTACAGCAAATGCTGGTACAGTCACTAATTTCCGCCTCAGACAATATGATATGCAGATGGTTAAAACACGACTACTCCAGAGCTTATACGATTCACGGCAGATGGGAGCTCTCCTACCTCAGGTGTCTGGTGACTGCGACTACAAGAAGGCCACCCAGTCGCAAAGTTAAGTGAAAATAAATTCGTCAAATTTTGGATACTGAACTTCTCATACTAGACAGGATTAACGCTAATAAGAAGAGGAAAGGTGCACTATACTCTGTGCTACAGGGATCGTAGAAATGAGACGACATCTACAAGGTGAACATTAATAAAATCGACAAACTGTAGGGGTGGACATCTGACTAGAAATGGAAGCAAAACAGGTTGTATAAACATGTGTCCGGAAATGACTGGTGGGCTTACAACGACAACAACTCGTCCCAAAACACAGTACAGAGCTGCATCGCAATCATGTTTCAACAGATGTTCAAAGTGGCCTCCATTGGACTGCAGGTGACGGGGATAGCAGATGTTGTAAAGCAGGATACATATGATCGTACTTTGTTTAGTGGGTTAGTTGCCTTGAACTCGTACTATGGTTCGTCTCAGTAGCCTGTAGAGTCCAGTTCTCTAGATCTGCTGTACGTACAGTCCGCCACCTCCCTGAAAAGACCCAAGATTACACGAAAGCCCAAAAGGGGCTTAAAATGCTGTGTTATGTGCTTCCGTGAGGGTATTTGTTATGGTATAACCGTGCTTCCTCTCGACCGTTTCCATCAGCCTGGCCGTACAATAACACCTCGGCTTGTTCCTGACATGAATACCTGACTATTCTGCTGCTCACAGTACGTTGCGTCAGTCACCAGCGCCATCTACCGTGGCAACGATGCATTTCTGGACATGTGTCCATAGGGCACGTTGTCTCCATTTCCAGTCCTGAATCCGTCCCTGGAATTTGTCAGTTTTATTATTGTTCACCCCGTATAATTCTTATCCCTACAAATGGTAACAGTGTTTGGGACTACAGAACTATGTCACATTTCCACGCATGTAAAGATAATGACACTTATCTGCGGCCCAGTTCTGAAATTTGCGTTGTCTTACCGAGCACTGCTGTTTTTGGGTTGTTGCACTTTTCAAAAGGTAACAACAGTTCAATGAATACGATAATCGGCACCAACCGCCGATTTCTCCTGACAGGTTACCTCTCCTGTCGCTAGTCTGGCTGTTACACAGAAATCCACTGGTGCTATTTTCCGTATGTAATAATAACCTTGAGTTTTCCGCTGTTTGTTCCATCGTACTTTGAATTGGGAAGGACGGTATGTTATCAAAGCATTTTTTGTTGCTAGTCTCTCTCTTGAAACGCTATGTTATGCAATGTTCCTTGTAGAATTTCGTCATACGTACTGTGATGTGTCTCACGTAGACCAGACTCTCGCTCTGCAAGGAAAAAGAGAAAATACATAGACTGGCACTTGTCATGTAGTTCTTATACATTCACAAATCACTACATCTAACACTAAATAACAAGCTATGGAATTATATCTTACCTACTCCTCAATAGAAGTTACTCTCGTTTATGTAACTGTGGTAACCTTTAGTAGGTGATGAACGCACACATGCAGAAGAAAGGTATCCAGATAGGTACAATGTAACAATTATTGAACTATATGAAATGAAATCGTCATAACTTCTGAAAAGTATGCGTTGGGACATTCAGACTGCATGGTTGGCCAAGGGACATAATGGGAATTAGTATGGTTTTGTTTACCCTTGTTTAGTTATGAAGTCCACTTTCACTTGGATGGGTTCGTCAGTAAGCAAAGTTGATGCATTTGGGGACTGAGAACCCCCATTTCACGATCGAAAAGTCTCTTGAACCCCAAAGTATAACTGTGTGGTGTATAATGTCCAGAGGCGGAATAATCTGTGCGATGTTCCTTGACGGTACAAGATGATTACTTCCCCGTTATCCAAAGTGACCCTGATTTCGACGAGTTGTGGTTTATGCAAGACGGATCTCGACCCCATTGAAACACGAGCGTGTTTGATGTCCTGGAGGGGCACTTTGGGGACTGCATTCTGGCTCTGGGGTACCCAGAGGTCACTGGCATGGACCTCGATTGCCCGCCAAAATTCTCCGGATTTGAACACATGTGACTCCTTTTTGTGGGGTTTATTAAAGACAAGGTGTACGGTAACAATCCCAAAACCAATATTGAATTCAAAACAGTCATTCAGGAGATCATAGACAGCATCGATGTTCCTAAACTTCAGTGGGTCATGCAGAATTTCGACATTCGTCTGCGCCACATCATCGCCAATGATGACAGACCTATCGAACATGCCATAACGTAAGTCCGAATACATGTAATGATGTTTACATGTTGAAAAAAGCGTGTGCACGCCGTATTTTGTAACCAATTTACGTTCCTTTTCATATAGTTCAAGAATTGTCACCCTGTAAGAACAACAGAACTTTATTATTACTAAGGAAGTACCCAGTAATATTAGCAACTGTAACAACTTCCGAGTGACAGCAACATACAGTTCATCCTCATCCGATGAGGGTTTATCACAAACACAGTAACAGTTCATGAACGTACAAGCAGCTTATACTGACAGTCACTATCAAGAAACACTGTCATATGCAGCGTCTGTATACACAGCATTATTAGCGAGGACTCTAATTTAACTGACGAGCACTGCGCCTTGACGAGTAGACTAAGTTCACTTCTACTGTCAAGACGTCGCGGTCGAGCCTGGAAATTACACTGACTGGCTAGCTCCTCGTAGTGTCCTGTAAAGGCTTCATAGTAGATGAATTCTGGGAAGTTGTCTAGATAACATGGCTCTTGCATGTGAGCTAGTGCCGGCTGTATAGAGTGGCAGTGATGCAGCCTAGTACATCTGCGGTTGTCACAGGTAGAATGAGCGGCAGACACCTTGAAATGGTATAAACCCAAAGTCCTCACTTTGTGTACCTGAATCTTAGGGTACCAGCCACACACTACATTCCTCTTCATTTTATTGGAGGTGGCAGAGCCATCGTTCCATTTAGTTGGTAGCGGTAGAGGAGACAACAACCAGTTACGCCACTCCTCTCCCCATCCAGTAGAAGTGGATGTAAAGAAAAAACTGAAATCAGTCAAGGTAAACACTGAGAAAATCTACCGAGACACTAAAGGTGATGTGACCATGTGAGGCTATGTTTCAGGCAAAACTTCGAGTATTGGAGAGCACATGCGCCAGTAAAGTCTAACCGAAGGTCCAAAGACGGTTCCCCAAAGAGAAGATGGTTGGCAGTCTGTGGAGAGGAAAAGACCCAGGAGGATGCAGCGGATGACCATGACCAGGGACATTATGGAATGTGCGGAATGCCACAGAGTAGGGTCCAGTGAAAGACACATGGTATGTCACTAAGATGCCAGTTGGAGAAGCCAGTGTACGAGCCTTGTGATGGACACACTCAGTCTAGAAAAAGTCCAGGAGACGACCACGTGGACAGATACATGCCACCATTAGAATAAGAAGGTGATGGCAGGAGACTGGGGCCGAAGGCACAAAAAGGAGGGAGGATGTCGGCATGTGGCCTGCAGTGTGTGGACTGGAGGTGTGCAGGCCACATGCGTGTGAGCTGGAAGTTGCAATATAATGTGGCGAAAATGTTTTTGTGTTGAAGTTTGGGATGTATATCGTTGCTTAACACAAGAAAATTACGGATATCCTCCACAAATAAAAAATACGTATCTCGTGTAATCTCCAGTGCTGCTTCTTAATGCTGTTGTAGGTTCATCTTGATGTTACTGCATCGCCACTCAGGAATCATGCGATGGTAGAAATCAGTTCCAGGAAATTGTGTTCACTAAGAGTTTTATTTCGCACCCTAGATGTTCGGTAGCGAACTAAGAGTGATCTCAAACTGCACTGAACTGAACTGAACTGAAATCCGGCGGCGTACAAACCACCTCTATGTATCCGATTGTAAGCAATTACTGACATTGTTACATTTTAAATTAGCATATTTATCAATTATAACTTTTACATGCATCTTCCTAAATTACATAGAAATTTACATGAAATAAAAGTGAATAATTTCATACAAAGTTAGGAAAGAATGTGTTGTTATTACATGTTTTATCATTGCAACAATATATTTGGTTAATTTTCCTATATTATTTTACTTATTTAATCAGCCTATCATTTTCAGGTGAACAGAGGCATTAGATTTATTGAATGAAAGTCCTAGATTCAATTAATTAAATTTTGTACAAGTAAATATTTACGTTTCTATAAGGTCATAATTACAATTGCATTAACTAACACCAGTTAAAACATGAGTACGCTTATTTCTGACTGAAACATTATCATGTGATATTTCTATTAGGAATACAATTTGCTTTTAGCTTTAATACATAAAAATAGCTGTCTTTCCATAACTAGAAATATCGTATCTTTAATCGTTAATTACTCCATAAGTACAATTACAAAATTGTTCCTCCCTTGTGCCTAAAGTTTGTTTGCTGTACAAATTGTGATGGTACATGAGCTTTTAATCCAACATCTTTTTTTTTATTCTTCATTTTGGTGAGGCCCAATGCAAACACTGTCAAAACAATAGCTTAAACAAGTGCAAATTACTAATTTGCTGTAAAAGAGAATCCAGATTCGAATCCAGATAACAAGAAAAGACATAATCAAAGCAGCAGCTTAAACTGGTGTAAATTATTGATATTACATATATGCTCTCCTTGGGAGAGTGGGGATGAGACTGGAAAAGGATAGAGGATCACAAAGAGGGTTGCGGTATTACACAGTGCCTGGGCCAGGGGTGTGCGGCATAACAGTGTTGGCTGGAAGCATGCAGATGTGCGGTGTGCAGGCTGGCCGCATGTGAGCCAGGGAGATGTGGACATGTAGTGCATGGGCCATCAGCATGTGGGCCACAGGCATGTGGGTCTGTGGTGTGGAGGGCACCCGTTTTGCTAGAACACAGCGCACTGGGTGAAAGCAGTGAGAACACACAGAACAGAGTGTGGCAGGTACCAAGCGAGGGGGCTAACGGCGTGTCATGTAGCACTGATGTAGGTTGCCTTCAAGGTTAAAGGCAGCGTCTGGCATCTGGTTGGAAAATGAGGTTCAAAACAAAGTAACCACTGGTTTGTCAAGATTTTGGTGAGCCTGGCCTCTGCAGTAATTACTGGAGAGGACATGATGGCATATGGGTACAGATGTGTCATGTCAACAAAATCCCTCAGAAGGTCAATGGATCCCTCGTTGCCAGCGATAGGAAGAGCCCTGGGCATCGGACTACATGTGGAAGGAAGTTTGCCGACAGATTCAGGTAAGTAGTAGAGCTGGTAGAATAAGAGACATGCAAGGCCATCGCCAAGAAATGACAACCAGGCCCTTGGTGATGCCTCGTGGTGAAACTTCTGCAACCAGAGAACTGCAGGGAATTTCATGAGGTTACATGAGACGACAGTGCTTAAAGATGTCTGAGGGCACTTATCAAATCTGGGCAGCTCTGGGCAGGGATTCACAGAATGCAGAAAATGCTATAGAGGTGGCTCTCGGAGAAGAAGGCGAGAATACGAGACAGATGAGACCCACACTGAGAATGGAGGAGCCCTGGGAGGGGGAGGAATAGTATGAAGCACAGCGAGCCGTGCATGGCTCTTGTTCGTGCCATATCACATTTCACACCCTGTTTTTACTGTATTACCACCTCCATATGTTAATTTCAATTATAGGTGCCACTGAGTTGCCGCCTTGCCTGCCCGTGAACCGCAGCAGCTGCGCTTTTTGATATAAGCCCTTGAGCTGTGCTCACTCCGAAGTATGTGTTTCCTTGGCTATCTATCTGCATTTGGTTTCCCGCGGTTGTTGCGGTTATGCCGTGGTTCTTCCTCATTCTGCGTGTGGCAGCAGCGATGTGTACCGATATTTGCGCCGTGTACCACCTTTGGTCTTGTGCATATAGTCTCCGGCTAGGGTGTGTGAGGGCAGTCGGTTGGTTGGTGCGGACCAGGGGGGATATCTCCGTGCGGCGCGGTCGGCTGCGTCCGCTGGCCGTCCCTGCACAGTGTCGGAGCGTGTGTGGAGCTGTCCGATCGCTACGAGCTTCGGGGCTCACCGACCCAGGACGTCAAAGTTGAGTGGTTTCTTAAATACCCAAGCTACGTCCGTTCATGTTGTGTCGTTCGTTTCGGTGGTTCGCTGTTGGGGAGCTTTTCCTGTGAGCAACACTGAGTGGTTGTAGTGGTGAAATCGAGCCGCCATGCAGCTGAGTTAAGTATATTACTTTATTTCAAATTCAAGTGTACCAGCGGAATTTTTTGCCTTGTGGCCGTTAGTGTTCCTGTTACGTGCCCTGGCCACTAACGTTATTTCATTTTGGTTAATCACGTCCGTAACAGCTAGGTCTTTGAGTTTTCATGTACCGATTGGTGGCTAGCAAGTCGTTTGATCGGCCAGTCTATGACTTTCTCTTCGTTGAGTTACCGACGGATCTAGTATAATTGGGCCCACCACCTGTCTCACGTAAGTGAATGTTTCGAGGGCAGCCCTCCCCCTCCAGGAGGCGTCAGAGTGCCGTTGTCTATACTGTGCTTTTCATGGGTGTTTAATGGTCTGTTGGTAATCTGTTATAGCCAATGCTTTAAAGGAAATATTGTTTATTGTGTTTTATTTAAATGAAGGGCCTTCAGCCCGTATAAGTAAGTTTGAATTCTGGCAAGTGTATATTTCTCTGAAAGTTACTGTTGTTGTTCTACCTTTTCATTTAGTGCACTGTCAGCCACTTAAAACTGAAAGGTTTAAGGTATTTTGAATTTAAGGAAAATCAATTGTGGCCTTCAACCGCCTAAAACCTTGTTCTTAAATTTCGTTACTGTCGTTGCGTTGTTTTCGTTTAGTGTGCTTTCGGCCATTTAAAACTTAAAGGTTTAAGGTATTTTTGAATTTTTGGAAAATCAGCTGCGGGCCTTCAACCGCTTAAAGCCTTATTATTAAAATTTCCCCTTAAGCCAAAACATTTCGGCCTTCTGCCTTAAAAGATTATGGTAATATATTTTAAAATTTTGAAATTTAATTGTAGCCTTTAGCCGTTCGTATTGCACCTTTTTTATGTTTTTTTTCCATCCAGTTTTGCCTTGAGGCTTTCAGCCTAGCTGTGATATATACATATTATTTGTAATTTTAACTGCGTGTCTTCAGTCACTTGAAATTTATCTCGTTGATTTTTAATTACAATAAATTATAGTTTTGAAGTGAAACTGACGGCCACCTTATATGGCTATTTCCACAAACCTAAACACCTGTTTTGCCCTGCGGGATTAGCGGGCGTTTCAGTCCTGGCGTATTGTCTTTGCTGAATGCTATTACTTCCGAGTTGTCATGTGTTGGCGGGCAAGTGCTGTGAGGACGGGGCGTGAGTCGTGCTTGGGTACGTCAGTAGGTAGAGCACTTGCCCGCGATAGGAAAAGGTCCCGAGTTCGAGTCTCGGCCCGGCACACAGTTTTAATCTGCCAGGAAGTTTCATATCAGCGCACACTCCGCTGCAGAGTGAAAATCTCATTCTGGAAACATCCTCCAGGCTGTGGCTAAGCCATGTCTCCGCAATATCGTTTCTTTCATGAGCCCTAGTTCTGCAAGGTTCGCAAGAGAGCTCCTGTAAAGTTTGGAAGGTAGGAGACGAGGTACTGCAGAAGTAAAGCTATGACGACGGGGCGTGAGTCGTGCTTGGGTAGCTCAGTTGGTAGAGCACTTGCCCGAGAAAGGCAAAGGTCCCGAGTTCGAGTCTCGGCCAGGCACACAGTTTTAATCTGCCAGGAAGTTTCACCACATACCCTATTGGATCCATGTCCGTCCATTTACAATGTCCAGGGGACCATCGTAAATCGGTTTGACTTTAGTGTAATTATTGTCTTTGAATAAAAGTGTCATTACTGTTCGTCTCGTTGCGTATTCCTTCTGTGTTATATTGTAACAGTTCTTTCAGCGTATGGTCCAAGTTTTGTCAACCATAATGTGGTAATTATTTCGTCCTAAAGTTTTGCACCCCAGTGTATTTTCCATATACGTTTTTTAAATAAAATCTAAATCCAGACTCATTGACTACTTCGTACGCTAAGGTTTGATATGTTTGAGGATAACATCTAATGAAAACTGTGCTGTGATAATAAAAGGTAAGTAACGTTTTCCATGTTTCTACCACTACAATCATCATATCAACCCGGTTTACTCGTTATATTACGGACATATTTTGCACAAATATGAAACTAGTTCTCTGTGACAGACACCAGTTTGTGGTATGAATCGCAGAAACCCACGGGAAATTATTCTACATCCCAAGCTAATTATACACTGAAGCGCCACAGAAACTGATATAGGCATGACTTTTCAAATACAGATATATGTAAACAGGCACAAATACGGCGCTGCGGTCGGCAACGCCTACACAAGACAAGGGTCTGGCGCAGTTGTTAGATCGGTGACTGCTGCTACAATGGCACGTGGTGTTATAGTCGGCGCACGAGCGATGGGGCACAACATCTCCGAGGTAGCGATGAAGGGGGATTTTTTTCCTTCCACCATTTCACGAGTGTATCATGAATATCAGGAAACGGGTAAAACATCAAATCTCCGACATCGCTTTGGCCGGAAAAAGATCCTGCAGGTGTACCAGTTTCTTTGGCTCTTAAGTGCAAGTTAACTGATCGCATGGTCACGAGTCGCCACATGGTAATGACGTGCAGTTCGTTTGACTCTCGAACAAAGACTCCATGAGTCACAGGTTACAAGAACCTGACACAGCTGAGGGAGTGCAGCGCTTGGCTGCTATATGTAGAGAGGCGATTTATGCTATAATGGTTACGTGTGTATCTTTTGGTAACAGCGATTTCACCGTTTCTTTCGCCATCTAATGACTGTAGTATTTGTTTGTTGTTGAATAAACGAACATGGCATAAAATTTTTTTTCGTTTGGTTAACTCTTTATTCTTTTAGACGGCAGCCACCTCAACAGAAATCAGCTTAGAAATCCTAAGGCAATTAGCGGAACCGCTCTGCTAGAAGAGACAACGAGCTGAAAAATTTGAGTATGGTATCCAGGACAGGCGAGCTAAAGATTTACATTCATCGTGACTCGAAATACTTACCATAAACAGTAAGCGTCAAGTGTGCGCAGAATCACTAAAAGAATATCTTAACATGAAAATAATTTAAACTACAAGCTATATTTTTATTTAATGAGCTGTGAAAGTAACAGAAATAGAAGACTACCTCAGAAGTTAAGAAATAATTTATGTTTATTCTCCCATACCTACTACAAAGATCTAGTAATTATTAACAACGAGTGCTCCTATCAAGTAGTTGTCATTAAATCCACTTCACAGCTATGGAACACTATCATAATACTTCGATCAGCTGGACTAGCGCTATTTATAGGAAAAAAAATTGCCAGGCGTAAAATAGTAGTCAGAAATATACACTAGATGTGAAGGTAAGGAAAATTAGGTTTTAATGTCCCGTCGAAAACGAGGCCAGTAGGGATGGAGAATAGGCTCGTATTGGGAAAGACTTTGGCCGGAAATTTGTTTTACTGTTTCGAGGAACTAAACCAATATTAGCCTGAATAAGTTTCGGAACACCGTGCAAATCCTAATTGTGAATGACCGGACAGCTATCTCAGCTCCACCACTCCAGACTGCGAGTACAGTCCCAACAGAAGCCAAGTGTGGCATTGAATAGATTCTAGAGGAGTAAATGAAAGTAGGCTGTAATAATAAGACACGGTGTTTCTTAGAAGAAGAACATGGTAGACTAGGAGACGGTGGAAAAGAACTGTAGACCAAAGGATCTGACTACAGCAGCAACACATAGGGCACTGTGGAGGGAAATGGAAAAATCACTTACATAAAATAGATGACACACAAATTCACGAATAGATTATAACATGCCCTTGCCAGCGATGAATTATAAACAATAATGTACACCTTTTTCTTACAATCATTCATAAAACGCTAAGAACCATTGTATATTGAAAATGTGATATGTATTTCATTTATCAAAAACTATTTTTGTAATTAATGTAATCATCAAAGGATCTATATGTTAAAAAAGATGAATCTTACACTTACTTTATAATAATATTTGAGCTCATGTGAATTTTTCGTCATTAAAAGAGCGTCATTACAGATTTTACTCTCTCTTCTGTTTGCTTTCCATATGTTAACAGTCGAACTATATATATATATATATATATATATATATATATATATATATATATATATATATATATATAGGGTGAGTCACCTAACGTTACCGCTGGATATATTTCGTAAACCACATCAAATACTGACGAACAGACCGAACGTGAGGAGAGGGGCTAGTGTAATTGTTTAATACAAACCATACAAAAATGCACGGAAGTATGTTTTTTAACACAAACCTACGTTTTTTTAAATGGAACCACGTTAGTTTTGTTAGCACATCTGAACATGTAAACAAATACGTAATCAGTGCCGTTTGTTGCATTGTAAAATGTTAATTACATCCGGAGATATTGTAACCTAAAGTTGACGCTTGAAACCTCCGACGTTCAGTTGCGTGTTGTAACAAACACGAGCCACGGTCGGCGAGCAGCATCTGCAGGGACATGTTTACGATGACGGCCGTGTTTACGAGTGTGGCTGTAGTGCACTGTTGTGGTTTGGTCTAGCTGTCGCAGTGTCCGCATGTAGCGCTTGCTGCTATTGTTATTCTGCATTCGTCGCCGCACGCAGACCAACTGTAGTACACCGTCTTACCAGACGTCTGTGATAGTGTAGTGTTGTAGGAACTGTGACCATGGTGTATTCGAACTCTGAAAAGGCGGAGGTGATACTCATCTATGGCGAGTGTCGACGAAATGCAGCTGAAGCCTGCAGGGTGTCTGCAGAACGGTACCCGGACAGAGAGCATCCAACGTGCCGCACATTGCAAAACATCTACCGCCAAATGTATGCAACAGGTATGGTCGTAGCACGCAAACGGGTCCGTAACAGGCCCGTCACAGGAGAAGCGGGTGCAGTTGGTGTGTTAGCTGCTGTTGCCATGAACCCACACATGAGTACACGGGACATTGCGAGAGCCGGTGGACTGAGTCAAAGTAGTGTCATGCGCATACTGCATCGTCACCGCTTTCACCCGTTTCATGTGTCGCTACATCAGCAATTACATGGTGATGACTTTAATCATCGAGTGCAATTCTGTCAATGGGCATTAACAGAGAATGCGTTGTAGTTCTACATGTTTACAGATGAAGCGGGTTTCACAAACCACGGGGCAGTGAATCTACGGAACATGCATTACTGGTCCGTGGACAATCCTCGCTGGCTAAGACAGGTAGAGCGACAACGACCGTGGACTGTAAATGTATGGTGCGTGATCATTGGCGACCACCTCATTGGTCCTCACTTCATTGCAGGGGCCCAAACAGCTGAAACATACATCGCGTTTCTACAGAATGATCTGCCAACGTTGCTCGAAAATGTCCCATTGGAAACGCGTCGACGTATGTGGTATGAGCATGATGGTGCACCTGCACATTCCGCAATTAACACCAGGATGACCCTTGACGGGATGTTCGACTGGCGTTTCACAGGACGTGGAGGACGCATAAATTGGCCAGCCCATTCTCTTGATCTTACACCTCTGGACTTCTTTTTGTGGGGTACGTTAAAGGAGAATGTGTACCGTGATGTGCCTACAACCCCAGAGGATGTGAAACAACGTATTGTGGCAGCCTGCGGCGACATTACATCAGATGTACTGCGGCGTGTACGATATTCATTACGCCAGAGATTGCAGTTGTGTGCAGTAAATGATGGCCACCACATTGAACATCTATTGGTCTGACATGTCGGGACACACTCTATTCCACTCCGTAATTGAAAACGGAAACCACGTGTGCACGTGTACCTCACCCCTCATGGTAATGGTGCGTCAGTGGAAAATACCAATAAAACGGTGTTAGCATGTGGACGTAATGTGCTGTTCCAGTCTCTTCTGTACCTAAGGTCCATCACCGTTCCCTTTGGATCCCTACGTAATTCGGTGAACTCCGATACACACGATCGAACAGCGGAGTGGTACTCAAGCGTCAACTTTAGGTTACAATATCTCCGGATGTAATTAACATTTTACAATGCAACAAACGGCACTGATTACGTATTTGTTTATATGTTCAGATGTGCTAACAAAACTAACGGGCTTCCATTTAGAAAAACATAGGTTTGTGTTAAAAAATATACTTCCGTGCATTTTTTATGGTTTGTGTTAACCAATTACACTAGCCCCTCTCCTCACGTTCGGTCTGTGGAATCGATTCGTCAGTATTTGACGTGGTTTACGAAATATATCCAGTGGTATTGTTAGGTGACTCACCCTGTATATACTATATGTGGGGGGGGGGGGGGTTGTATATGTTTAAATCTGTTAAATATTTCAATGTATGATTATCGAGCATTTGTTGGAATTTTTAAGTACAGTATACATCCTTCCACATCAAATTCATTTAGAATTTTAAGCGTTTAGTATTTTTAAATGTTACATCGCTGACTAGCTGCAGCCGCCGCCATTATGCTGCGAATATGACTAAACTAACAGTGCAAAAGGCGCATGAACTGCAACGATTTAAATTAAGTTGAATCATTTTCATAACAGGAGAGAAACTGAGCAGTAAAATTTGTAAACACTTTGTTATTGAATTTTAGTTTCAAGCCCAAATTGAGGCCTGGACTAACGTAGACACTTACAATATTTATGGTGAAGAGTAAAGAGTTTTGCTGATAAAAGTCAAAGATAGCATTAACTAATATAACGGTAAAGTATTTTTCTCGCAATCAGTATTATCACAGATGCTAAATAAGATCTAAGTAGGTCATTGCGAATCTGTATTTGTGTCCCATGTTACGTGAGAATCGTAATACATAACTTTCTAAATGCAATATAACTGAGATTAGTCGACAAATAATAACATTCATTACTAACTGTATTATTATGGTGAAATAAAATTGATAAAAGGTACTTCATTACAATTTTTAACTCACTTAATAGCAAAAATAATTTTTAAACCAGCAGGCAGCGTAGTATACTTAGCAACGAAAGTAAGAACGAAGAAAATGTTTAGAGAACCTAACTGTGACCAAACAGTGGAAAATCAATGGAATCAGGTAGAGCTCTATAATTCATTTGTCCTGCTTAATACACACATGCAAATAGGCGTGCCACTCACTTAATAGACTCATTTATGTAGTCTGCACAAACACTGTGAGTGCTAAGTTATTATGGGCTACAATAGACACAATGTTAAACTGCTTTTTTTATTTCCAAAATATAAATAGTAAGTTTTGAAACTTTTGATTCATTTTGGAACATAGCACAATGTCTAACATGACAATAACAAATCAATCGTCTTCCTGTGTGTCTGTGTATTCGTGTGTGTGTGTATGTGTGTGCGTTCATGTGTGCACATAGGTGGGTGGTAACACAGGCTTGTGAGATGTGCAGGTATGTGCACTCTGCCGTCCGCATCGCCACTTCTGAACACGGCGCCATGGGAAGGCCTCAATCAAGCCCACCCCGAACGTGTGACACGTATAAAAGTTCTTAACACAAATACTTGCACAGCAGAGAAGGGCGAACTTAGATGAAATCCACCAAGTTGCCACCGTCGGCTGTAGAAGCCAGGGAGGTAGGTTGTGGTAGTGGTGGTGGTGTAGGTGGTGTGTGTGTCGAGGGGGGAGGGGGGAGCAGGCGGAGGTAGGGTGTAGGGTGGGGCACTGGGAGAGGATGATGGGAGGGAGGGAGGGTGAGGAAGTAGCAGGAGCACAGCAGCGCGGCCGACTCGGCAACTATGCCTGGGAGTGCTCGCAAACTCGGCCGCCAGTTCTCCGGAACTAAATCTCGCAGAAATTGGAATGTCGCAACCTTTCGGAAGGAACTGTATTTGTCTGAAGATCTCACACGCGCCACAACTTCACCATCAGTCAGCGGGATAACTTCTAGGCTCGACCCAGAAGCCCAACCTGCAGTTTTTCTTGTGACAAGTACTCCCACACAACTGTTTGCCATCCGAGCTCTCTTCTTTACACCAGCGGTAGGAGAAGGAAATCAGCAGTCACATATCAGAAGGAAACATGCTGTTTGCGCTGGTTCACTTTTCTAGCAACGAATTTCATAAAAGTATTTTTCTGAGATTTTTATATGTGTCGGTCTCTTCATTGACACCTAACAAACTAACATAAATTTATCATCAGTTAATAAACTGAAGCATTTATCTAATATTTTAGTTGAAAATTGAAGAGTGCAAACGTCAAACGTTATAAATGTTATTCTTCAAGAAAACTAGTTTTCTTTGCTATTGTGTTCTCAGTACTCTGTTGCAAGTCCATACACTTGTTCCATTCACCAAATTATGGATAAAATGATTCAATATCTGTAGATGTATGGACTCAGTCCCAACCAATTTCAAGTGTTGTGCGTCATTATTTACTCAATGTAACTTCCAGCGGTATTTCCGGTAGGCCTGGAATTGTTTGAAGAGATGACACACAATTGTTCGCAGAGTGGACACAGCTTTTACAGCTGCGACAAAGATTTTTCAATTATAGAGGGACGAAGAAAGATAAGCAAGGCCTTTGTTCCGCAAGATATATACAATATTGTGTCAGATAAGGCTACAATTCATTTTCATGTATTTTCGAAGCGCTTAACTGACTTCTTTGATTTTAAATTGCTGCTTGGTGTCTACTGTCAATGCAGGCATTTAAGATCACCAAATGTAATCTGCTCAAAGTATCACATTTTCATCTACCTGAAAGTGCTGTTAATAATTCTTACTAGAAAATAGAAGAAATGAAGAATTTTAATGTCCTCAGGAAAAGGGAGATCACAACTGAGGTATGCCGTGTCATACGTCATCTGCAGGACCAGTCGTACTTATCAGATCAAAACAGAGCCACAGAAGACATTGTTGCAATTTCTTCCTCGGCTTGAATCAAAATTTTCTAACATCTGAGCTAAAAAACTGAGTTGTATAAAAAACAGATTTCACACGCGAGAGATTTTTGTCTTTAATAAAATGTTGTTATTTTTTTGTACAAAACTTAAAAGGTATGAGAAATGGCTCCTGTTGGCTAAAGTTACTATAATTAATTAGTCCATTAATTCCATACTTGCATTGTTGTTGTTGTGGTCTTCAGTCCTGAGACTGGTTTGATGCAGCTCTCCATGCTACTCTATCTTGTGCAAGCTTCTCATCTCCCAGTACCTACTGCAACCTACATCCTTCTAAATCTGTTTAGTGTACTCATCCCTTGGTCTCCCTCTACAATTATTACCCTCCAAGCTGCCCTCCAATACTAAATTGGTGTTCCCTTGATGCCTCAGAATATGCCCTACCAACCGATCCCTTCTTCTAGTGAAGTTGTGCCACAAATTTCTCTTCTCCCCAATTCTATTCAATACCTCCTCATTAGTTAAGTGATCTACCCATCTAGTCTTCAGCATACTTCTGTAGCACCACTTTTCGAAAGCTTCTATTCTCTTCTTGTCTAAACTATTTATCGTCCACGTTTCACTTCCATTAATGGCTACACTCCACACAAATACATTCAGAAACTACTTCCCGACATTTAAATCTAAACTCGATGTTAACAAATTTCTCTTCTTCACAAACGCTTTCCTTGCCATTGCCAGTCAACATTTTATATCCTCTCTACTTCCACCATCATTAGTTATTTTGCTCCCCAAATAGCAAAACTTCTTTACTACTTTAAGTGTCTCATTTCCTAAACTAATTCCGGCAGCATCACCCGATTTAATTCGACTACATTCCATTATCCTAGTTTTGCTTTTGTTGATGTTTACCTTATATCCTCCTTTAAAGACATTGTCCATTCCGTTGAACTGCTCTTCTGTCTCTGACAGAATTATAATATCTTCGGCGAACCTCGAAGTTTTTATTTCTTCTCCATGGATCTTAATACCTACTTCGTATTTTTTTTTGTTTCCTTTACTGCTTGATCAATATAGATTGAATAACATCGATAATAGGCTACAACCCTGTCTCACTCCCTTCCCAACCACTGCTTCCCTTTCATGCCCCTCGACTCTCATAACTGCCATCTGGTTTCTGTACAAATTGTAAATAGCTTTCGCTCCCTCTCTTTTACCCCAGCCACCTTTAGAATTTGAAAGAGAGTATTCCAGTCAACATTGTCAAAATCTTTCTCTAAGTCTACAAATGCTAGAAACGTAGATTTGCCTTTCCTTAATCTTGCTTCTAAGATAAGTCGTAGGGTCAGTATTGCCTCACGTATTCCAACATTTCTGTGGAATCCAAACTGATCTTCCCCGAGGTCGGCTTCTACCAGTTTTTCCATTCGTCTGTAAAAAACTCATGTTAGTATTTTGCAGCCGTGGCTTATTAAACTGATAGTTCGGTAATTTTCACATCTGTCAACACCTGCTTTCTTTGGGATTGGAATTATTATATTCTTCTTGAAGTCTGATGGTATTTCGCCTGTCTCATACATCTTGCTCACTAAATGGTATAGTTTTGTTAGGCCTGGCTCTCCGAAAGCTTAGTTCTAATGGGATTTTGTCTTCTCCCGGGGCCTTGTCTCGACTTTGATCTTTCAGTGTTCTGTCAAACTCTTCACGCAGTATCATATTTCCCGTTTCATCTTCGTCTACATTCTCTTCCATTTCTATAATATTGTCCTCAAGAACATCGCCCTTGTATAGACCCTCTATATACTCCTTGCACCTTTCTGCTTTCCCTTCTTTCCTTAGAACTGGGTCTCCAGCTGAGCTCTTGATATTCATACAAGTGGTTCTCTTTTCTCTAAAGGTCTCTTTAATTTTCCTGTAGGCAGTTTCTATCTTACCATTAGTGATATGTGCCTCTACATCCTTACATTTGTCGTCTAGCCATCCTTGCTTATCCATTTTGCCCTTCCTGTCGAACTCATTTTTGAGACGTTTGTATTCCTTTTTGCCTGCTTCATTTACTGCATTTTTGTATTTTCTCCTTTCATAAATTAAATTCAGTATCTCTTCTGTTACGCAAGGATATCTACCTTCAATATTTCGCCTCTCAAAGCTACCCATTCTTCTTGTACTGTATTTCTTTCCCCCATTGTTGTCAAGTGTTCCCTAATGCTCTCCCAGAAGCTCACTACAAACTCTGGTTCTTTCAGTTTATCCGGGTCCCATCTCCTCAGTTTCCCACCTTTTTGCAATTTCTTCAGTTTGAATCTACACTTCATGACCAATAGATTGTGGTCAGAGCCCACATCTGCCCCTGGAAATGTCTTACAATTTAAAACCTGGTTCCTGACTCTTTGTCTTATCATTATGTAATCCATCTGATACCTTCCAGTATCTCCAGGCTTCTTCCATGTTTACAACCTTCTTTTATGATTCTTGAACCAAGTGTTAGCTACGATTAAGTTATGCTCTGTGGAAAATTCTACCAGGTGGCTTCCTCTTTCATTCCTTACTCTCATTCTATATTCACCTACTGCGTTTCCTTCTCTTCCTTTTCCTACTGTCGAGTTCCAGTCACCCATAACTATTAAATTTTCGTCTCCCTTCACTATCAGAATAATTTATTTTATCTCATCATACATTTCATCAATCTCTTCGTCATCTGCGAAGCTAGTTCAGCCGTCGCACGGACGCCAAAATGGAAAATATTGAAATAAACGATATCGGAATTGAAAAACCACTGCTATCACTTAGTAGCGGAAAAGCATCCGGACCAGACGAGATACCCGTAAGATTCTACAGTGATTATGCTAAAGAACTTGCCCCCTTTCTATCAGCAATTTATCGTAGATCTCTGGAAGAACGTAAAGTACCTAGCCACTGGAAGAAAGCGCAGGTCGTTCCCATTTTCAAGAAGGGTCATAAATCAGATGCGAATAATTATAGGCCTATTTCGCTTACGTCAATCTGTTGTAGAATAATGGAACATGTTTTATGTTCTCGTATTATGACGTTCTTAGATAATACAAATCTCCTTCATCATAACCAACATGGATTCCGCAAACAGAGATCATGTGAAACTCAGCTCGCCCTATTTGTCCAAGAAATTCACAGTGCCGTAGACACTGGCGAGCAGATTGATGCCGTATTCCTGGACTTCAGGAAGGCATTTGATACGGTTCCGCACTTACGTTTAGTGAAAAAAATACGAGCTTACGGAATATCGGACCAGGTTTGTGATTGGATTCAGGATTTCCTAGAAGAAAGAACACAACATGTCATTCTTAACGGTTCAAAATCTGCAGATGTAGAGGTAATTTCGGGAGTACAGCAAGGAAGCGTGATAGGACCTTTATTGTTTACAATATACATAAATGACTTAGTTGACAACATCGGTAGCTCCGTGAGGCTATTTGCAGATGACACGGTTGTCTACAAGAAAGTAGCAACATCAGAAGACTCGTACGTACTCCAGGAAGACCTGCAGAGGATTAATGAATGGTGCGACAGCTGGCAGCTTTCCCTAAACGTAGATAAATGTAATATAATGCGCATACATAGGGGCAGAAATCCATTCCAGTACGATTATGCCATAGGTGGTAAATCATTGGAAGCGGTAACGACCGTAAAATACTTAGGAGTTACTATCCGGAGCGATCTGAAGTGGAATGATCACATAAAACAAATAGTGGGAAAAGCAGGCGCCAGGTTGAGATTCATAGGAAGAATTCTAAGAAAATGTGACTCATCGACGAAAGAAGTAGCTTACAAAACGCTTGTTCGTCCGATTCTTGAGTATTGCTCATCAGTATGGGACCCTTACCAGGTTGGATTAATAGAAGAGATAGACATGATCCAGCGAAAAGCAGCGCGATTCGTCATGGGGACATTTAGTCAGCGCGAGAGCGTTACGGAGATGCTGAACAAGCTCCAGTGGCGGACACTTCAAGAAAGGCGTTACGCAATACGGAGAGGTTTATTATCGAAATTACGAGAGAGCACATTCCGGGAAGAGATGGGCAACATATTACTACCGCCCACATATATCTCGCGTAATGATCACAACGAAAAGATCCGAGAAATTAGAGCAAATACGGAGACTTACAAGCAGTCGTTCTTCCCACGCACAATTCGTGAATGGAACAGGGAAGGGGGGATCAGATAGTGGTACAATAAGTACCCTCCGCCACACACCGTAAGGTGGCTCGCGGAGTATAGATGTAGATGTAGATGTAGTTGGCATATAAAGTTGTACTATTGTGGTAGGTGTGGGCTTCGTATTTATCTTGGCCAGAATAATGCGTTCACTGTGCCGTTTGTAGTAGCTTACCCGCATTCCTATTTTCCTATTCATTATTAAATCTACTTCTGCATTACCCCTATTTGAATTTCTATTTATAACCCTGTATTAACCTGACCAGAAGTCTTGTTCCTCCTGCCACCGAACTTCACTAATTCCCACTATATCTAACTTTAACCTATCCACTTCCCTTTTTAAATTTTCTAACCTACCTGCCCGATTAAGGGATCTGACATTCCACCCTCTGATCCGTAGAACGCCAATTTCCTTTCTCCTGATAACAACGTCCTCCTGAGTAGTCCCTGCCCGGAGATCCGAATGGGGGACTATTTTACCTCCGGAATATTTTACCCAAAAGGACGCCATCATCATTCATCCATACAGTAAATCTGCATGCCCTCGGGAAAAAATCATAGCCGTAGTTTTCCCTTGCTTTCAGCTGTTCGCAGTACCCGCACAGCAAGGCCGTTTTGGTTAGTGTTACAAGGCCAGATCAGTCAATCATCCAGACTGTTGCCCCTGCAACTACTGAAAAGGCTGCTGCCCCTCTTCAAGAACCACAGGTTTGTCTGGCCTCTCAACAGATACCCCTCCGTTGTGGTTGCACCTACGGTACGACTATGTTTATCGCTGAGGCACGCAAGCCTCCCCACCAACGGCAAGGTCCATGGTTCATGGGGGGGGGGGGGAGGATACTTGCATTATCATAAGTAAAACATAATGCTTAAGTGCTGATGGCACTTAAAGCAAAATCTTTGTTACTGGCGCTTAGAACCAGTCAGTTACCTGGTATGACACCTGGAACGTTTTTAATAAAAGATTTATTTGCCTCATCACTTTTTGCAGTGATGAGCTGAGTAGCATTTCGTCGTATCAGAATACGTTCCCAGTTTTCTGGATACAGATTAGTTACGTACGGAAATAGATACATCGTTTTTTTCCTTCACCTGACAGATGTGAGATCTGGCATTCAGAATGTTTGACGTTTTAAATCTTCAATTGTATTTACGGCAGTCGCTTTTTATATTGCATCAATTTTATTTGTTATGGTGAGTATAAATTCCAACTTCAACTCACCGTCGTAAGCAATGAAGTTAGAGTTAGTTGCTACATTCCTGAGAAATAACTCCAGCCACTGCGGTGAACAGATTCGTCTTACGCGTTACGTGACAGCGGTGTGAGACCTTACGCTAGTAATGGACGTGACTGGAGAGAGCAGGCTCAATACGTTTAGCGATGGAGCTGACTGATAACTGCCAATTCATGCGTGCCCAGACCTTGGAACACAATATCTACGTGGCCTTGTGGGTTGTGGAGTTCTTTCGTGCTGCGGTAGTCTCTCAGGGGCTTTTGTAGCCGTGAGCTTCCTACTCAACAAAACACTTTCCTGTAGGCCAGGAAATATGAACTGAAAATTTGACCTAGTTTCTACAACAAAGATAATGCAAAATGGCAGTCTATCTTCCGGTCTTGGGATGAGCCGATTGCGCATTTCAATTTTACCGTTTCCTAGCAGCTTCCTCTCACAGGGTACATGACGTTAGTGATTGCAGGAGAAAGGATGTCGTGTTGGTACGCACGTTCGGGCAAAGTTTAAGGGGGGTAGGACGTCAAACGGTCCAACTTGGAGCAGGAGAAGCACTACAGGACATTTTAATTTTCACTGTCTATACTTTTACAAATAAGATCCTAAACCTTCGTCAGCATGACGAGGAAGGATTCAGGATTCACACTCACAGCAGTGGAAGTTCACAAACATAACAAAGTAATTTTTGTTTTGTTTGCATGTGACATTTCATCATTTTTTCACTTCCAATCGGCTGCGTTTGTTGCTATAGGTACACTTTTCTTCATAAGTAAGACAGATTCTTCAATGAATTTTGGACAGCATACAAACCATACTTACAGGTATATGAAACTATAGAATGAAAATATGAGTGATGACCTGTTACATTTTAAACTTCAAGTTTAGAAAAAAAACAAATTTTATAGTTAATTATCTTAATTTTTACCTCAGTTTTAAATAGATTTGGAAAAATTCTAGAGTTTTCCGTTAAGGAATTTTGTTTAATAAGGGTGGTGCCTCTCCTGCTCCAAATCGGCCCGTTTGACTTTCTACCCCCCCCCCCCCCCCCCCCCTCTTAACGAACTAACTTCATGGTCAGGGCACATTATTTACAAAGTCTGGGACACTCCTGAACTTCATAAGCATGGAACACGTATAAAAATTCTAACACTATGCTTCCATAAGTATAAACTGCATTAATTATCGTGAATCAGCATGGGTTAGGATGCATCATGGGCTCAACATGGACGCGCATATAATTACATGCAAAGACTCAACATTCACTCCACAGCTGCAGATAATATTCACCTTTTTTTAGTCAAACTTGAGGCATCAAAACTGTTTCGTGCCTCACAATGGAAAATAAAGCGCTCGTCATACTGGCTAGCAGCACGTCGGTCCTGGAAGGAGACCCACAAACTCTCCAGTTGAACTGCAGCTGACTGTCCACATTGCCCTGTTCTCACCGGGCCGTGCGCCGCCCTGAATACTTAGCCGGCGGAAGTACACCGAGTAACACACACTACTTCCACCCCCGTCACAGTCGCCGCAAAACAGTGCAGCAAATGTAGTGCCTTGAGTAAGACACAACGCGAATACGGTATCGTTTCGCCGCTTAGCGCCTGTTGCTCAGGCAACCCCTCTGACTCATCAGTATGGCGTGTTTTTGTTAAAGCACACCTCGACCCCTCTGGAAGAAAGGGAAATATCGTATACATCACCCCCTGAATGCGTGTCGGTGCGATAATCTGCGTCTGTGGCGATGACGTTGAACTCTTTTGGCATGGTGTCCAAACACGCTGCAATGTCCCCAGTGGTCTGGGTTATAGCAGGCTCTAGCTGCCTTGCAGATAGGTGCACTCAAAGTATTCTCAAGAATGAAAGACGGAGGTGTTTCTCTACAACACGTCCATGTCACGGCTGAAACCTGTTTAAGTGTACCCTGCCACGAACCTGATCTGCCGTTTTAATTTCAAAACTAGTGTCCCATTGGTTTGGTGATGCTTTGGTTCCTCTGGAGAGAGACTGTGGCAAACTCATTGTGATGTAGTTTAAAATGGTATGTCTGCTTCTGTGTGGTAAGTTGCTGTGTTCAGCGATGCTGCTGTCTCATTGTCCATTTGCAAGAAAATATCGAGTACAGCATTGAACAGTGGATCCTGCCAAAACTGGATGGTGGGACAGCAGGTCGGCATTAATACGCTGCATACTCGTGTGGTATGTTATCTCGTAGTTATAAGCTGACAAAAGTCGCTGCGCTATCCTTTGAGTAATACTACTATCCTCACTGAATGTCGAGAGCAAACATGTGTGTTCAGTTAACATAGCAAATGTTTGCCCACACACAGTGTCATGAAAGTTTTTGATAGTGAACACTATAGCCATCGCTTCTTTTTATATTTGGCTATAATTTCTTGACGCAACATTAAGAGTTTAAAAAAAAATGTTACAGGTCGCTCCAAACCGTTTACTTCGAAATGACTGCGCCGAAACCGCATTCCGAATGATCAGCAGCCACTCTAATTAACTTTTTCGGATCACATTAAATGAAGCAATTGGATGTAAATGGTGCATATTTAAGCTCGTTAAAAGTTTTCGATATTCGTTATTCCTGTTCCACAGCACATTTTTATTTGACAATCTGTGTAATGGTTCTGAAATGGCCACGGTATTCTCATTAAATGTCTGATAATATTTCGTTTGGTACAGAACAAGCTGTAGCTTTTTCACGGTAGTCGGAGGCGGAAATATCTTAATTCCTCGATACATTTAGGTGTGAACATTTTATCATCTGTGCTGAATATGTGTCACAAATACTGTTTGCTTAACGAAGAAAACCGATTTTCCTTTATTACCCTTTAAACTTGCTCACTCTAGAGTTTGAGTTTATGTTTATAAATTGTTTAAAAGATCATTAGGATCAGTATCAGTCTGACAGCATAGGGGAAACTGGCGATGCCCAAAATTCCTCTCTTAAATGCTCAAAATATATTTGGAAAAAAAACTGTTGCACTATAAACACCAAATTCCTAACTTTTTAACTAAATAGACCGTACGGAGTATTAATTACATTACTTGTTGTGACCTTTGATCCAAAGTCTATTGAAGGTAAACTTCCTTCAGCTCAATTTTGGCAAAAATTACACCTCTAGCCAGTTCTGTAACATAGGTTAAGTCAGTGAAAATTCATGAGGAGTCTTCCATCAGGTTTCTCTACGAAACTATCAGCGTAGGCCATTTGCTGATAGTGTCAGGATATGTTATTCCCTCTTTTTGAAATCTATGCAGGTCTACTTTTGGTTTATAATTCAAATCAAGAGAAATGATGCGTGCTTTCCAAAACTTACAGGTTTCAGTGTGGTACGTACCTGTTATCGTTCACATTTTCATTATTGTCATCAATAATCTTTACATATTTACTTAAAAATTCCAAAAGTTTAGTTTGGGACCCTTGACGCTGCGCCTGATTGGTGACGTCGTGCACCACGACACCCAACTCAGAGAACAAATCCAAATCCAGCAGTTCATTAAGTTCCTTCCACCTGACCACAGTGAATAATGCTATTACGGTTTTATCTTTGGACATTACAGTAGTGAAAATTTGACCACGTACATCGATATTGTCGTTACTGCAATTAATCAAAATACTGGCAAACGTGTACATAAGTTTCGGGAGCCCAATTGTATCATTTGAAAAATAACGGAAGTTCTGAAACTTCCTGGCAGATTAAAACTGTGTGCCCGACCGAGACTCGAACTCGGGACCTTTGCCTTTCGCGGGCAAGTGCTCTACCAACTGAGCTACCGAAGCACGACTCACGCCCGGTACTCACAGCTTTACTTCTGCCAGTACCTCGTCTCCTACCTTCCAAACTTTACAGAAGCTCTCCTGCGAACATTGCAGAACTAGCACACCTGAAAGAAAGGATATTGCGGAGACATGGCTTAGCCACAGCCTGGGGGATGTTTCCAGAATGAGATTTTCACTCTGCAGCGGAGTGTGCGCTGATATGAAACTTCCTGGCAGATTAAAACTGTGTGCCCGACCGAGACTCGAACTCGGGACCTTTGCCTTTCGCGGGCAAGTGCTCTACCAACTGAGCTACCGAAGCACGACTCACGCCCGGTACTCACAGCTTTACTTCTGCCAGTACCTCGTCTCCTACCTTCCAAACTTTACAGAAGCTCTCCTGCGAACCTTGCAGAACTAGCACTCCTGAAAGAAAGGATATTGCGGAGACATGGCTTAGCCACAGCCTGGGGGATGTTTCCAGAATGAGATTTTCACTCTGCAGCGGAGTGTGCGCTGATATGAAACTTCCTGGCAGATTAAAACTGTGTGCCCGACCGAGACTCGAACTCGGGACCTTTGCCTTTCGCGGGCAAGTGCTCTACCAACTGAGCTACCGAAGCACGACTCACGCCCGGTACTCACAGCTTTACTTCTGCCAGTACCTCGTCTCCTACCTTCCAAACTTTACAGAAGCGCTCCTGCGAACCTTGCAGAACTAGCACTCCTGAAAGAAAGGATATTGCGGAGACATGGCTTAGCCACAGCCTGGGGGATGTTTCCAGAATGAGATTTTCACTCTGCAGCGGAGTGTGCGCTGATATGAAACTTCCTGGCAGATTAAAACTGTGTGCCCGACCGAGACTCGAACTCGGGACCTTTGCCTTTCGCGGGCAAGTGCTCTACCAACTGAGCTACCGAAGCACGACTCACGCCCGGTACTCACAGCCTTACTTCTGCCAGTACCTCGTCTCCTACCTTCCAAACTTTACAGGAGCTCTCCTGCGAACCTTGCAGAACTAGCACTCCTGAAAGAAAGGATATTGCGGAGACATGGCTTAGCCACAGCCTGTGGGATGTTTCCAGAATGAGATTTTCACTCTGCAGCGGAGTGTGCGCTGATATGAAACTTCCTGGCAGATTAAAACTGTGTGCCCGACCGAGCCTCGAACTCGGGACCTTTGCCTTTCGCGGGCAAGTGCTCTACCAACTGAGCTACCGAAGCACGACTCACGCCCGGTACTCACAGCTGTGAGTACCGGGCGTGAGTCGTGCTTCGGTAGCTCAGTTGGTAGAGCACTTGCCCGCGAAAGGCAAAGGTCCCAAGTTCGAGTCTCGGTCGGGCACACAGTTTTAATCTGCCAGGAAGTTTCATATCAGCGCACACTCCGCTGCAGAGTGAAAATCTCATTCTGGAAACATCCCCCAGGCTGTGGCTAAGCCATGTCTCCGCAATATCCTTTCTTTCAGGAGTGCTAGTTCTGCAAGGTTCGCAGGAGAGCTTCTGTAAAGTTTGGAAGGTAGGAGACGAGGTACTGGCAGAAGTAATGCTGTGAGTACCGGGCGTGAGTCGTGCTTCGGTAGCTCAGTTGGTAGAGCACATGCCCGCGAAAGGCAAAGGTCCCGAGTTCGAGTCTCGGTCGGGCATACAGTTTTAATCTGCCAGGAAGTTTCATATCAGCGCACACTCCGCTGCAGAGTGGAAATCTCATTCTGGAAACATCCCCCAGGCTGTGGCTAAGCCATGTCTCCGCAATATCCTTTCTTTCAGGAGTGCTAGTTCTGCAAGGTTCGCAGGAGAGCTTCTGTAAAGTTTGGAAGGTAGGTGTCGAGGTACTGGCAGAAGTAAAGCTGTGAGTACCGGGCGTGAGTCGTGCTTCGGTAGCTCAGTTGGTAGAGCACTTGCCCGCGAAAGGCAAAGGTCCCGAGTTCGAGTCTCGGTCTGGCACACAGTTTTAATCTGCCAGGAGGTTTCATATAAGCGCACACTCCGCTGCAGAGTTAAAATCTCATTCTGGAAACATCCCCCAGGCTGTGGCTAAGCCATGTCTCCGCAATATCCTTTCTTTCAGGAGTGCTAGTTCTGCAAGGTTCGCAGGAGAGCTTCTGTAAAGTTTGGAAGGTAGGAGTCGAGGTACTGGCAGAAGTAAAGCTGTGAGTACCGGGCGTGAGTCGTGCTTCGGTAGCTCAGTTTGTAGAGCACTTGCCCGCGAAAGGCAAAGGTCCCGATTTCGAGTCTCGGTCGGGCACACAGTTTTAATCTGCCAGGAGGTTTCATATCAGCGCACACTCCGCTGCAGAGTGAAAATAACATTCTGGAAACATCCCCCAGGCTGTGGCTAAGCCATGTCTCCGCAATATCCTTTCTTTCAGGAGTCCTAGTTCTGCAAGGTGCGCAGGAGAGCTTCTGTAAAGTTTGGAAGGTAGGAGACGAGGTACTGGCAGAAGTAAAGCTGTGAATACCGGGCGTGAGTCGTGCTTCGGTAGCTCAGTTGGTAGAGCACTTGCCCGCGAAAGGCAAAGGTCCCGAGTTCGAGTCTCGGTCGGGCACACAGTTTTAATCTGCCAGGAAGTTTCATATCAGCGCACACTCCGCTGCAGAGTGAAAATCTCATTCTGGAAACATCCCCCAGGCTGTGGCTAAGCCATGTCTCCGCAACATCCTTTCTTTCAGGAGTGCTAGTTCTGCAAGGTTCCCAGGAGAGCTTCTGTAAAGTTTGGAAGGTAGGAGACGAGGTACTGGCAGAAGTAAAGCTGTGAGTACCGGGCGTGTGTCGTGCTTCGGTAGCTCAGTTGGTAGAGCACTTTCCCACGAAAGGCAAAGGTCCCGAGTTCGAGTCTCGGTCGGGCACACAGTTTTAATCTGCCAGGAAGTTTCATATCAGCGCACACTCCGCTGCAGAGTGAAAATCTCATTCTGGAAACATCCCCCAGGCTGTGGCTAAGCCATGTCTCCGCAATATCCTTTCTTTCAGGAGTGCTAGTTCTGCAAGGTTCGCAGGAGAGCTTCTGTAAAGTTTGGAAGGTAGGAGACGAGGTACTGGCAGAAGTAAAGCTGTGAGTACCGGGCGTGGGTCGTGCTTCGGTAGCTCAGTTGGTAGAGCACTTGCCCGCGAAAGGCAAAGGTCCCGAGTTCGAGTCTCGGTCGGGCACACAGTTTTAATCTGCCAGGAAGTTTCATATCAGCGCACACTCCGCTGCAGAGTGAAAATCTCATTCTGGAAACATCCCCCAGGCTGTGGCTAAGCCATGTCTCCGCAATATCCTTTCTTTCAGGAGTGCTAGTTCTGCAAGGTTCGCAGGAGAGCTTCTGTAAAGTTTGGAGGGTAGGAGTCGAGGTACTGGCAGAAGTAAAGCTGTGAGTACCGGGCGTGAGTCGTGCTTCGGTAGCTCAGTTTGTAGAGCACTTGCCCGCGAAAGGCAAAGGTCCCGAGTTCGAGTCTCGGTCGGGCACACAGTTTTAATCTGCCAGGAGGTTTCATATCAGCGCACACTCCGCTGCAGAGTGAAAATCACATTCTGGAAACATCCCCCAGGCTGTGGCTAAGCCACGTCTCCGCAATATCCTTTCTTTCAGGAGTCCCAGTTCTGCAAGGTGCGCAGGAGAGCTTCTGTAAAGTTTGGAAGGTAGGAGACGAGGTACTGGCAGAAGTAAAGCTGTGAATACCGGGCGTGAGTCGTGCTTCGGTAGCTCAGTTGGTAGAGCACTTGCCCGCGAAAGGCAAAGGTCCCGAGTTCGAGTCTCGGTCGGGCACACAGTTTTAATCTGCCAGGAAGTTTCATATCAGCGCACACTCCGCTGCAGAGTGAAAATCTCATTCTGGAAACATCGCCCAGGCTGTGGCTAAGCCATGTCTCCGCAACATCCTTTCTTTCAGGAGTGCTAGTTCTGCAAGGTTCGCAGGAGAGCTTCTGTAAAGTTTGGAAGGTAGGAGACGAGGTACTGGCAGAAGTAAAGCTGTGAGTACCGGGCGTGAGTCGTGCTTCGGTAGCTCAGTTTGTAGAGCACTTGCCCACGAAAGGCAAAGGTCCCGAGTTCGAGGCTCGGTCTGGCACACAGTTTTAATCTGCCAGGAAGTTTCATATCAGCGCACACTCCGCTGCAGAGTGAAAATCTCATTCTGGAAACATCCCCCAGGCTGTGGCTAAGCCATTTCTCCGCAATATCCTTTCTTTCAGGAGTGCTAGTTCTGCAAGGTTCGCAGGAGAGCTTCTGTAAAGTTTGGAAGGTAGGAGTCGAGGTACTGGCAGAAGTAAAGCTGTGAGTACCGGGCGTGAGTCGTGCTTCGGTAGCTCAGTTTGTAGAGCACTTGCCCGCGAAAGGCAAAGGTCCCGAGTTCGAGTCTCGGTCGGGCACACAGTTTTAATCTGCCAGGAGGTTTCATATCAGCGCACACTCCGCTGCAGAGTGAAAATCACATTCTGGAAACATCCCCCAGGCTGTGGCTAAGCCATGTCTCCGCAATATCCTTTCTTTCAGGAGTCCCAGTTCTGCAAGGTGCGCAGGAGAGCTTCTGTAAAGTTTGGAAGGTAGGAGACGAGGTACTGGCAGAAGTAAAGCTGTGAATACCGGGCGTGAGTCGTGCTTCGGTAGCTCAGTTGGTAGAGCACTTGCCCGCGAAAGGCAAAGGTCCCGAGTTCGAGTCTCGGTCGGGCACACAGTTTTAATCTGCCAGGAAGTTTCATATCAGCGCACACTCCGCTGCAGAGTGAAAATCTCATTCTGGAAACATCCCCCAGGCTGTGGCTAAGCCATGTCTCCGCAACATCCTTTCTTTCAGGAGTGCTAGTTCTGCAAGGTTCGCAGGAGAGCTTCTGTAAAGTTTGGAAGGTAGGAGACGAGGTACTGGCAGAAGTAAAGCTGTGAGTACCGGGCGTGAGTCGTGCTTCGGTAGCTCAGTTTGTAGAGCACTTGCCCACGAAAGGCAAAGGTCCCGAGTTCGAGGCTCGGTCTGGCACACAGTTTTAATCTGCCAGGAAGTTTCATATCAGCGCACACTCCGCTGCAGAGTGGAAATCTCATTCTGGAAACATCCCCCAGGCTGTGGCTAAGCCATGTCTCCGCAATATCCTTTCTTTCAGGAGTGCTAGTTCTGCAAGGTTCGCAGGAGAGCTTCTGTAAAGTTTGGAAGGTAGGAGTCGAGGTACTGGCAGAAGTAAAGCTGTGAGTACCGGGCGTGAGTCGTGCTTCGGTAGCTCAGTTTGTAGAGCACTTGCCCGCGAAAGGCAAAGGTCCCGATTTCGAGTCTCGGTCGGGCACACAGTTTTAATCTGCCAGGAGGTTTCATATCAGCGCACACTCCGCTGCAGAGTGAAAATAACATTCTGGAAACATCCCCCAGGCTGTGGCTAAGCCATGTCTCCGCAATATCGTTTCTTTCAGGAGTGCTAGTTCTGCAAGGTGCGCAGGAGAGCTTCTGTAAAGTTTGGAAAGTAGGAGACGAGGTACTGGCAGAAGTAAAGCTGTGAATACCGGGCGTGAGTCGTGCTTCGGTAGCTCAGTTGGTAGAGCACTTGCCCGCGAAAGGCAAAGGTCCCGAGTTCGAGTCTCGGTCGGGCACACAGTTTTAATCTGCCAGGAAGTTTCATATCATCGCACACTCCGCTGCAGAGTGAAAATCTCATTCTGGAAACATCCCCCAGGCTGTGGCTAAGCCATGTCTCCGCAACATCCTTTCTTTCAGGAGTGCTAGTTCTGCAAGGTTCCCAGGAGAGCTTCTGTAAAGTTTGGAAGGTAGGAGACGAGGTACTGGCAGAAGTAAAGCTGTGAGTACCGGGCGTGTGTCGTGCTTCGGTAGCTCAGTTGGTAGAGCACTTTCCCACGAAAGGCAAAGGTCCCGAGTTCGAGTCTCGGTCGGGCACACAGTTTTAATCTGCCAGGAAGTTTCATATCAGCGCACACTCCGCTGCAGAGTGAAAATCTCATTCTGGAAACATCCCCCAGGCTGTGGCTAAGCCATGTCTCCGCAATATCCTTTCTTTCAGGAGTGCTAGTTCTGCAAGGTTCGCAGGAGAGCTTCTGTAAAGTTTGGAAGGTAGGAGACGAGGTACTGGCAGAAGTAAAGCTGTGAGTACCGGGCGTGGGTCGTGCTTCGGTAGCTCAGTTGGTAGAGCACTTGCCCGCGAAAGGCAAAGGTCCCGAGTTCGAGTCTCGGTCGGGCACACAGTTTTAATCTGCCAGGAAGTTTCATATCAGCGCACACTCCGCTGCAGAGTGAAAATCTCATTCTGGAAACATCCCCCAGGCTGTGGCTAAGCCATGTCTCCGCAATATCCTTTCTTTCAGGAGTGCTAGTTCTGCAAGGTTCGCAGGAGAGCTTCTGTAAAGTTTGGAAGGTAGGAGTCGAGGTACTGGCAGAAGTAAAGCTGTGAGTACCGGGCGTGAGTCGTGCTTCGGTAGCTCAGTTTGTAGAGCACTTGCCCGCGAAAGGCAAAGGTCCCGAGTTCGAGTCTCGGTCGGGCACACAGTTTTAATCTGCCAGGAGGTTTCATATCAGCGCACACTCCGCTGCAGAGTGAAAATCACATTCTGGAAACATCCCCCAGGCTGTGGCTAAGCCATGTCTCCGCAATATCCTTTCTTTCAGGAGTCCCAGTTCTGCAAGGTGCGCAGGAGAGCTTCTGTAAAGTTTGGAAGGTAGGAGACGAGGTACTGGCAGAAGTAAAGCTGTGAATACCGGGTGTGAGTCGTGCTTCGGTAGCTCAGTTGGTAGAGCACTTGCCCGCGAAAGGCAAAGGTCCCGAGTTCGAGTCTCGGTCGGGCACACAGTTTTAATCTGCCAGGAAGTTTCATATCAGCGCACACTCCGCTGCAGAGTGAAAATCTCATTCTGGAAACATCCCCCAGGCTGTGGCTAAGCCATGTCTCCGCAACATCCTTTCTTTCAGGAGTGCTAGTTCTGCAAGGTTCGCAGGAGAGCTTCTGTAAAGTTTGGAAGGTAGGAGACGAGGTACTGGCAGAAGTAAAGCTGTGAGTACCGGGCGTGAGTCGTGCTTCGGTAGCTCAGTTTGTAGAGCACTTGCCCACGAAAGGCAAAGGTCCCGAGTTCGAGGCTCGGTCTGGCACACAGTTTTAATCTGCCAGGAAGTTTCATATCAGCGCACACTCCGCTGCAGAGTGAAAATCTCATTCTGGAAACATCCCCCAGGCTGTGGCTAAGCCATGTCTCCGCAATATCCTTCCTTTCAGGAGTGCTAGTTCTGCAAGGTTCGCAGGAGAGCTTCTGTAAAGTTTGGAAGGTAGGAGACGAGGTACTGGCAGAAGTAAAGCTGTGAGTACCGGGCGTGAGTCGTGCTTCGGTAGCTCAGTTGGTAGAGCACTTGCCCGCGAAAGGCAAAGGTCCCGAGTTCGAGTCTCGGTCGGGCACACAGTTTTAATCTGCCAGGAAGTTTCATATCAGCGCACACTCCGCTGCAGAGTGAAAATCTCATTCTGGAAACATCCCCCAGGCTGTGGCTAAGTCATGTCTCCGCAATATCCTTTCTTTCAGGAGTGCTAGTTCTGCAAGGTTCGCAGGAGAGCTTCTGTAAAGTTTGGAAGGTAGGAGACGAGGTACGGGCAGAAGTAAAGCTGTGAGTACCGGGCGTGAGTCGTGCTTCGGTAGCTCAGTTGGAAGAGCACTTGCCCGCGAAAGGCAAAGGTCCCGAGTTCGAGCCTCGGTCGGGCACACAGTTTTAATCTGCCAGGAAGTTTCATATCAGCGCACACTCCGCTGCAGAGTCAAAATCTCATTCTGGAAACATCCCCCAGGCTGTGGCTAAGCCATGTCTCCGCAATATCCTTTCTTTCAGGACTGCTAGTTCTGCAAGTTTCGCAGGAGAGCTTCTGTAAAGTTTGGAAGGTAGGAGACGAGGTACTGGCAGAAGTAAAGCTGTGAGTACCGGGCGTGAGTCGTGCTTCGGTAGCTCAGTTGGTAGAGCACTTGCCCGCGAAAGGCAAAGGTCCCGAGTTCGAGTCTCGGTCGGGCACACAGTTTTAATCTGCCAGGAAGTTTCATATCAGCGCACACTCCGCTGCAGAGTGAAAATCTCATTCTGGAAACATCCCCCAGGCTGTGGCTAAGCCATGTCTCCGCAATATCCTTCCTTTCAGGAGTGCTAGTTCTGCAAGGTTCGCAGGAGAGCTTCTGTAAAGTTTGGAAGGTAGGAGACGAGGTACTGGCAGAAGTAAAGCTGTGAGTACCGGGCGTGAGTCGTGCTTCGGTAGCTCAGTTGGTAGAGCACTTGCCCGCGAAAGGCAAAGGTCCCGAGTTCGAGTCTCGGTCGGGCACACAGTTTTAATCTGCCAGGAAGTTTCATATCAGCGCACACTCCGCTGCAGAGTGAAAATCTCATTCTGGAAACATCCCCCAGGCTGTGGCTAAGTCATGTCTCCGCAATATCCTTTCTTTCAGGAGTGCTAGTTCTGCAAGGTTCGCAGGAGAGCTTCTGTAAAGTTTGGAAGGTAGGAGACGAGGTACTGGCAGAAGTAAAGCTGTGAGTACCGGGCGTGAGTCGTGCTTCGGTAGCTCAGTTGGTAGAGCACTTGCCCGCGAAAGGCAAAGGTCCCGAGTTCGAGTCTCGGTCGGGCACACAGTTTTAATCTGCCAGGAAGTTTCATATCAGCGCACACTCCGCTGCAGAGTGAAAATCTCATTCTGGAAACATCGCCCAGGCTGTGGCTAAGCCATGTGTCCGCAATATCCTTTCTTTCAGGACTGCTAGTTCTGCAAGGTTCGCAGGAGAGCTTCTGTAAAGTTTGGAAGGTAGGAGACGAGGTACTGGCAGAAGTAAAGCTGTGAGTACCGGGCGTGAGTCGTGCTTCGGTAGCTCAGTTGGTAGAGCACTTGCCCGCGAAAGGCAAAGGTCCCGAGTTCGAGTCTCGGTCGGGCACACAGTTTTAATCTGCCAGGAAGTTTCATATAAGCGCACACTCCGCTGCAGAGTTAAAATCTCATTCTGGAAACATCCCCCAGGCTGTGGCTAAGCCATGTCTCCGCAATATCCTTTCTTTCAGGAGTGCTAGTTCTGCAAGGTTCGCAGGAGAGCTTCTGTAAAGTTTGGAAGGTAGGAGACGAGGTACTGGCAGAAGTAAAGCTGTGAGTACCGGGCGTGAGTCGTGCTTCGGTAGCTCAGTTTGTAGAGCACTTGCCCGCGAAAGGCAAAGGTCCCGAGTTCGAGTCTCGGTCGGGCACACAGTTTTAATCTGCCAGGAGGTTTCATATCAGCGCACACTCCGCTGCAGAGTGAAAATAACATTCTGGAAACATCCCCCAGGCTGTGGCTAAGCCATGTCTCCGCAATATCCTTTCTTTCAGGAGTCCTAGTTCTGCAAGGTGCGCAGGAGAGCTTCTGTAAAGTTTGGAAGGTAGGAGACGAGGTACTGGCAGAAGTAAAGCTGTGAATACCGGGCGTGAGTCGTGCTTCGGTAGCTCAGTTGGTAGAGCACTTGCCCGCGAAAGGCAAAGGTCCCGAGTTCGAGTCTCGGTCGGGCACACAGTTTTAATCTGCCAGGAAGTTTCATATCAGCGCACACTCCGCTGCAGAGTGAAAATCTCATTCTGGAAACATCCCCCAGGCTGTGGCTAAGCCATGTCTCCGCAACATCCTTTCTTTCAGGAGTGCTAGTTCTGCAAGGTTCCCAGGAGAGCTTCTGTAAAGTTTGGAAGGTAGGAGACGAGGTACTGGCAGAAGTAAAGCTGTGAGTACCGGGCGTGAGTCGTGCTTCGGTAGCTCAGTTGGTAGAGCACTTTCCCACGAAAGGCAAAGGTCCCGAGTTCGAGTCTCGGTCGGGCACACAGTTTTAATCTGCCAGGAAGTTTCATATCAGCGCACACTCCGCTGCAGAGTGAAAATCTCATTCTGGAAACATCCCCCAGGCTGTGGCTAAGCCATGTCTCCGCAATATCCTTTCTTTCAGGAGTGCTAGTTCTGCAAGGTTCGCAGGAGAGCTTCTGTAAAGTTTGGAAGGTAGGAGACGAGGTACTGGCAGAAGTAAAGCTGTGAGTACCGGGCGTGGGTCGTGCTTCGGTAGCTCAGTTGGTAGAGCACTTGCCCGCGAAAGGCAAAGGTCCCGAGTTCGAGTCTCGGTCGGGCACACAGTTTTAATCTGCCAGGAAGTTTCATATCAGCGCACACTCCGCTGCAGAGTGAAAATCTCATTCTGGAAACATCCCCCAGGCTGTGGCTAAGCCATGTCTCCGCAATATCCTTTCTTTCAGGAGTGCTAGTTCTGCAAGGTTCGCAGGAGAGCTTCTGTAAAGTTTGGAAGGTAGGAGACGAGGTACTGGCAGAAGTAAAGCTGTGAGTACCGGGCGTGAGTCGTGCTTCGGTAGCTCAGTTGGTAGAGCACTTTCCCACGAAAGGCAAAGGTCCCGAGTTCGAGTCTCGGTCGGGCACACAGTTTTAATCTGCCAGGAAGTTTCATATCAGCGCACACTCCGCTGCAGAGTGAAAATCTCATTCTGGAAACATCCCCCAGGCTGTGGCTAAGCCATGTCTCCGCAATATCCTTTCTTTCAGGAGTGCTAGTTCTGCAAGGTTCGCAGGAGAGCTTCTGTAAAGTTTGGAAGGTAGGAGACGAGGTACTGGCAGAAGTAAAGCTGTGAGTACCGGGCGTGGGTCGTGCTTCGGTAGCTCAGTTGGTAGAGCACTTGCCCGCGAAAGGCAAAGGTCCCGAGTTCGAGTCTCGGTCGGGCACACAGTTTTAATCTGCCAGGAAGTTTCATATCAGCGCACACTCCGCTGCAGAGTGAAAATCTCATTCTGGAAACATCCCCCAGGCTGTGGCTAAGCCATGTCTCCGCAATATCCTTTCTTTCAGGAGTGCTAGTTCTGCAAGGTTCGCAGGAGAGCTTCTGTAAAGTTTGGAAGGTAGGAGACGAGGTACTGGCAGAAGTAAAGCTGTGAGTACCGGGCGCGAGTCGTGCTTCGGTAGCTCAGTTGGTAGAGCACTTGCCCGCGAAAGGCAAAGGTCCCGAGCTCAAGGCTCGGTCGGGCACACAGTTTTAATCTGCCAGGAAGTTTCATATCAGCGCACACTCCGCTGCAGAGTGAAAATCTCATTCTGGAAACATCCCCCAGGCTGTGGCTAAGTCATGTCTCCGCAATATCCTTTCTTTCAGGAGTGCTAGTTCTGCAAGGTTCGCAGGAGAGCTTCTGCAAAGTTTGGAAGGTAGGAGACGAAGTACGGGCAGAAGTAAAGCTGTGAGTACCGGGCGTGAGTCGTGCTTCGGTAGCTCAGTTGGTAGAGCACTTGCCCGCGAAAGGCAAAGGTCCCGAGTTCGAGTCTCGGTCGGGCACACAGTTTTATTCTGCCAGGAAGTTTCATATCAGCGCACACTCCGCTGCAGAGTGAAAATCTCATTCTGGAAACATCCCCCAGGCTGTGGCTAAGCCATGTCTCCGCAATATCCTTTCTTTCAGGAGTGCTAGTTCTGCAAGGTTCGCAGGAGAGCTTCTGTAAAGTTTGGAAGGTAGGAGTCGAGGTACTGGCAGAAGTAAAGCTGTGAGTACCGGGCGTGAGTCGTGCTTCGGTAGCTCAGTTTGTAGAGCACTTGCCCGCGAAAGGCAAAGGTCCCGAGTTCGAGTCTCGGTCGGGCGCACAGTTTTAATCTGCCAGGAGGTTTCATATCAGCGCACACTCCGTTGCAGAGTGAAAATCACATTCTGGAAACATCCCCCAGGCTGTGGCTAAGCCATGTCTCCGCAATATCCTTTCTTTCAGGAGTGCTAGTTCTGCAAGGTTCGCAGGAGAGCTTCTGTAAAGTTTGGAAGGTAGGAGACGAGGTACTGGCAGAAGTAAAGCTGTGAGTACCAGGCGTGAGTCGTGCTTCGGTAGCTCAGTTGGTAGAGCACTTGCCCGCGAAAGGCAAAGGTACCGAGTTCAAGTCTCGGTCGGGCACACAGTTTTAATCTGCCAGGAAGTTTCATATAAGCGCACACTCCGCTGCAGAGTTAAAATCTCATTCTGGAAACATCCCCCCGGCTGTGGCTAAGCCATGTCTCCGCAATATCCTTTCTTTCAGGAGTGCTAGTTCTGCAAGGTTCGCAGGAGAGCTTCTGTAAAGTTTGGAAGGTAGGAGACGAGGTACTGGCAGAAGTAAAGCTGTGAGTACCGGGCGTGAGTCGTGCTTCGGTAGCTCAGTTGGTAGAGCACTTGCCCGCGAAAGGCAAAGGTCCCGAGTTCGAGTCTCGGTCGGGCACACAGTTTTAATCTGCCAGGAAGTTTCATATCAGCGCACACTCCGCTGCAGAGTGAAAATCTCATTCTGGAAACATCCCCCAGGCTGTGGCTAAGCCATGTCTCCGCAATATCCTTCCTTTCAGGAGTGCTAGTTCTGCAAGGTTCGCAGGAGAGCTTCTGTAAAGTTTGGAAGGTAGGAGACGAGGTACTGGCAGAAGTAAAGCTGTGAGTACCGGGCGTGAGTCGTGCTTCGGTAGCTCAGTTGGTAGAGCACTTGCCCGCGAAAGGCAAAGGTCCCGAGTTCGAGTCTCGGTCGGGCACACAGTTTTAATCTGCCAGGAAGTTTCATATCAGCGCACACTCCGCTGCAGAGTGAAAATCTCATTCTGGAAACATCCCCCAGGCTGTGGCTAAGTCATGTCTCCGCAATATCCTTTCTTTCAGGAGTGCTAGTTCTGCAAGGTTCGCAGGAGAGCTTCTGTAAAGTTTGGAAGGTAGGAGACGAGGTACTGGCAGAAGTAAAGCTGTGAGTACCGGGCGTGAGTCGTGCTTCGGTAGCTCAGTTGGTAGAGCACTTGCCCGCGAAAGGCAAAGGTCCCGAGTTCGAGTCTCGGTCGGGCACACAGTTTTAATCTGCCAGGAAGTTTCATATCAGCGCACACTCCGCTGCAGAGTGAAAATCTCATTCTGGAAACATCGCCCAGGCTGTGGCTAAGCCATGTGTCCGCAATATCCTTTCTTTCAGGACTGCTAGTTCTGCAAGGTTCGCAGGAGAGCTTCTGTAAAGTTTGGAAGGTAGGAGACGAGGTACTGGCAGAAGTAAAGCTGTGAGTACCGGGCGTGAGTCGTGCTTCGGTAGCTCAGTTGGTAGAGCACTTGCCCGCGAAAGGCAAAGGTCCCGAGTTCGAGTCTCGGTCGGGCACACAGTTTTAATCTGCCAGGAAGTTTCATATAAGCGCACACTCCGCTGCAGAGTTAAAATCTCATTCTGGAAACATCCCCCAGGCTGTGGCTAAGCCATGTCTCCGCAATATCCTTTCTTTCAGGAGTGCTAGTTCTGCAAGGTTCGCAGGAGAGCTTCTGTAAAGTTTGGAAGGTAGGAGACGAGGTACTGGCAGAAGTAAAGCTGTGAGTACCGGGCGTGAGTCGTGCTTCGGTAGCTCAGTTTGTAGAGCACTTGCCCGCGAAAGGCAAAGGTCCCGAGTTCGAGTCTCGGTCGGGCACACAGTTTTAATCTGCCAGGAGGTTTCATATCAGCGCACACTCCGCTGCAGAGTGAAAATAACATTCTGGAAACATCCCCCAGGCTGTGGCTAAGCCATGTCTCCGCAATATCCTTTCTTTCAGGAGTCCTAGTTCTGCAAGGTGCGCAGGAGAGCTTCTGTAAAGTTTGGAAGGTAGGAGACGAGGTACTGGCAGAAGTAAAGCTGTGAATACCGGGCGTGAGTCGTGCTTCGGTAGCTCAGTTGGTAGAGCACTTGCCCGCGAAAGGCAAAGGTCCCGAGTTCGAGTCTCGGTCGGGCACACAGTTTTAATCTGCCAGGAAGTTTCATATCAGCGCACACTCCGCTGCAGAGTGAAAATCTCATTCTGGAAACATCCCCCAGGCTGTGGCTAAGCCATGTCTCCGCAACATCCTTTCTTTCAGGAGTGCTAGTTCTGCAAGGTTCCCAGGAGAGCTTCTGTAAAGTTTGGAAGGTAGGAGACGAGGTACTGGCAGAAGTAAAGCTGTGAGTACCGGGCGTGAGTCGTGCTTCGGTAGCTCAGTTGGTAGAGCACTTTCCCACGAAAGGCAAAGGTCCCGAGTTCGAGTCTCGGTCGGGCACACAGTTTTAATCTGCCAGGAAGTTTCATATCAGCGCACACTCCGCTGCAGAGTGAAAATCTCATTCTGGAAACATCCCCCAGGCTGTGGCTAAGCCATGTCTCCGCAATATCCTTTCTTTCAGGAGTGCTAGTTCTGCAAGGTTCGCAGGAGAGCTTCTGTAAAGTTTGGAAGGTAGGAGACGAGGTACTGGCAGAAGTAAAGCTGTGAGTACCGGGCGTGGGTCGTGCTTCGGTAGCTCAGTTGGTAGAGCACTTGCCCGCGAAAGGCAAAGGTCCCGAGTTCGAGTCTCGGTCGGGCACACAGTTTTAATCTGCCAGGAAGTTTCATATCAGCGCACACTCCGCTGCAGAGTGAAAATCTCATTCTGGAAACATCCCCCAGGCTGTGGCTAAGCCATGTCTCCGCAATATCCTTTCTTTCAGGAGTGCTAGTTCTGCAAGGTTCGCAGGAGAGCTTCTGTAAAGTTTGGAAGGTAGGAGACGAGGTACTGGCAGAAGTAAAGCTGTGAGTACCGGGCGTGAGTCGTGCTTCGGTAGCTCAGTTGGTAGAGCACTTTCCCACGAAAGGCAAAGGTCCCGAGTTCGAGTCTCGGTCGGGCACACAGTTTTAATCTGCCAGGAAGTTTCATATCAGCGCACACTCCGCTGCAGAGTGAAAATCTCATTCTGGAAACATCCCCCAGGCTGTGGCTAAGCCATGTCTCCGCAATATCCTTTCTTTCAGGAGTGCTAGTTCTGCAAGGTTCGCAGGAGAGCTTCTGTAAAGTTTGGAAGGTAGGAGACGAGGTACTGGCAGAAGTAAAGCTGTGAGTACCGGGCGTGGGTCGTGCTTCGGTAGCTCAGTTGGTAGAGCACTTGCCCGCGAAAGGCAAAGGTCCCGAGTTCGAGTCTCGGTCGGGCACACAGTTTTAATCTGCCAGGAAGTTTCATATCAGCGCACACTCCGCTGCAGAGTGAAAATCTCATTCTGGAAACATCCCCCAGGCTGTGGCTAAGCCATGTCTCCGCAATATCCTTTCTTTCAGGAGTGCTAGTTCTGCAAGGTTCGCAGGAGAGCTTCTGTAAAGTTTGGAAGGTAGGAGACGAGGTACTGGCAGAAGTAAAGCTGTGAGTACCGGGCGCGAGTCGTGCTTCGGTAGCTCAGTTGGTAGAGCACTTGCCCGCGAAAGGCAAAGGTCCCGAGCTCAAGGCTCGGTCGGGCACACAGTTTTAATCTGCCAGGAAGTTTCATATCAGCGCACACTCCGCTGCAGAGTGAAAATCTCATTCTGGAAACATCCCCCAGGCTGTGGCTAAGTCATGTCTCCGCAATATCCTTTCTTTCAGGAGTGCTAGTTCTGCAAGGTTCGCAGGAGAGCTTCTGCAAAGTTTGGAAGGTAGGAGACGAAGTACGGGCAGAAGTAAAGCTGTGAGTACCGGGCGTGAGTCGTGCTTCGGTAGCTCAGTTGGTAGAGCACTTGCCCGCGAAAGGCAAAGGTCCCGAGTTCGAGTCTCGGTCGGGCACACAGTTTTATTCTGCCAGGAAGTTTCATATCAGCGCACACTCCGCTGCAGAGTGAAAATCTCATTCTGGAAACATCCCCCAGGCTGTGGCTAAGCCATGTCTCCGCAATATCCTTTCTTTCAGGAGTGCTAGTTCTGCAAGGTTCGCAGGAGAGCTTCTGTAAAGTTTGGAAGGTAGGAGTCGAGGTACTGGCAGAAGTAAAGCTGTGAGTACCGGGCGTGAGTCGTGCTTCGGTAGCTCAGTTTGTAGAGCACTTGCCCGCGAAAGGCAAAGGTCCCGAGTTCGAGTCTCGGTCGGGCGCACAGTTTTAATCTGCCAGGAGGTTTCATATCAGCGCACACTCCGTTGCAGAGTGAAAATCACATTCTGGAAACATCCCCCAGGCTGTGGCTAAGCCATGTCTCCGCAATATCCTTTCTTTCAGGAGTGCTAGTTCTGCAAGGTTCGCAGGAGAGCTTCTGTAAAGTTTGGAAGGTAGGAGACGAGGTACTGGCAGAAGTAAAGCTGTGAGTACCAGGCGTGAGTCGTGCTTCGGTAGCTCAGTTGGTAGAGCACTTGCCCGCGAAAGGCAAAGGTACCGAGTTCAAGTCTCGGTCGGGCACACAGTTTTAATCTGCCAGGAAGTTTCATATAAGCGCACACTCCGCTGCAGAGTTAAAATCTCATTCTGGAAACATCCCCCCGGCTGTGGCTAAGCCATGTCTCCGCAATATCCTTTCTTTCAGGAGTGCTAGTTCTGCAAGGTTCGCAGGAGAGCTTCTGTAAAGTTTGGAAGGTAGGAGTCGAGGTACTGGCAGAAGTAAAGCTGTGAGTACCGGGCGTGAGTCGTGCTTCGGTAGCTCAGTTGGTAGAGCACTTGCCCGCGAAAGGCAAAGGTCCCGAGTTCGAGTCTCGGTCGGGCACACAGTTTTAATCTGCCAGGATGTTTCATATCAGCGCACACTCCGCTGCAGAGTGAAAGTCTCATTCTGGAAACATCCCCCAGGCTGTGGCTAAGCCATGTCTCCGCAACATCCTTTCTTTCAGGAGTGCTAGTTCTGCAAGGTTCCCAGGAGAGCTTCTGTAAAGTTTGGAAGGTAGGAGACGAGGTACTGGCAGAAGTAAAGCTGTGAGTACCGGGCGTGAGTCGTGCTTCGGTAGCTCAGTTGGTAGAGCACTTTCCCACGAAAGGCAAAGGTCCCGAGTTCGAGTCTCGGTCGGGCACACAGTTTTAATCTGCCAGGAAGTTTCATATCAGCGCACACTCCGCTGCAGAGTGAAAATCTCATTCTGGAAACATCCCCCAGACTGTGGCTAAGCCATGTCTCCGCAATATCCTTTCTTTCAGGAGTGCTAGTTCTGCAAGGTTCGCAGGAGAGCTTCTGTAAAGTTTGGAAGGTAGGAGACGAGGTACTGGCAGAAGTAAAGCTGTGAGTACCGGGCGTGGGTCGTGCTTCGGTAGCTCAGTTGGTAGAGCACTTGCCCGCGAAAGGCAAAGGTCCCGAGTTCGAGTCTCGGTCGGGCACACAGTTTTAATCTGCCAGGAAGTTTCATATCAGCGCACACTCCGCTGCAGAGTGAAAATCTCATTCTGGAAACATCCCCCAGGCTGTGGCTAAGCCATGTCTCCGCAATATCGTTTCTTTCAGGACTGCTAGTTCTGCAAGGTTCGCAGGAGAGCTTCTGTAAAGTTTGGAAGGTAGGTGACGAGGTACTGGCAGAAGTAAAGCTGTGAGTACCGGGCGTGAGTCGTGCTTCGGTAGCTCAGTTGGTAGAGCACTTGCCCGCGAAAGGCAAAGGTCCCGAGTTCGAGTCTCGGTCGGGCACACAGTTTTAATCTGCCAGGAAGTTTCATATCAGCGCACACTCCGCTGCAGAGTGAAAATCTCATTCTGGAAACATCCCCCAGGCTGTGGCTAAGCCATGTCTCCGCAATATCCTTTCTTTCAGGAGTGCTAGTTCTGCAAGGTTCGCAGGAGAGCTTCTGTAAAGTTTGGAAGGTAGGTGACGAGGTACTGGCAGAAGTAAAGCTGTGAGTACCGGGCGTGAGTCGTGCTTCGGTAGCTCAGTTTGTAGAGCACTTGCCCGCGAAAGGCAAAGGTCCCGAGTTCCAGTCTCGGTCGGGCACACAGTTTCAATCTGCCAGGAAGTTTCATATCAGCGCACACTCCGCTGCAGAGTGAAAATCACACTCTGGAAACATCCCCCAGGCTGTGGCTAAGCCATGTCTCCGCAATATCCTTTCTTTCAGGAGTGCTAGTTCTGCAAGGTTCGCAGGAGAGCTTCTGTAAAGTTTGGAAGGTAGGAGACGAGGTACTGGCAGAAGTAAAGCTGTGAGTACCGGGCGTGAGTCGTGCTTCGGTAGCTCAGTTGGTAGAGCACTTGCCCGCGAAAGGCAAAGGTCCCGAGTTCGAGTCTCGGTCGGGCACACAGTTTTAATCTGCCAGGAAGTTTCATATCAGCGTACACTCCGCTGCAGAGTGAAAATCACATTCTGGAAACATCCCCCAGGCTGTGGCTAAGCCATGTCTCCGCAATATCCTTTCTTTCAGGAGTCCGAGTTCTGCAAGGTGCGCAGGAGAGCTTCTGTAAAGTTTGGAAGGTAGGAGACGAGGTACTGGCAGAAGTAAAGCTGTGAGTACCGGGCGTGAGTCGTGCTTCGGTAGCTCAGTTGGTAGAGCACTTGCCCGCGAAAGGCAAAGGTCCCGAGTTCGAGTCTCGGTCGGGCACACAGTTTTAATCTGCCAGGAAGTTTCATATCAGCGCACACTCCGCTGCAGAGTGAAAATCTCATTCTGGAAACATCCCCCAGGCTGTGGCTAAGTCATGTCTCCGCAATATCCTTTCTTTCAGGAGTGCTAGTTCTGCAAGGTTCGCAGGAGAGCTTCTGTAAAGTTTGGAAGGTAGGAGACGAGGTACGGGCAGAAGTAAAGCTGTGAGTACCGGGCGTGAGTCGTGCTTCGGTAGCTCAGTTGGTAGAGCACTTGCCCGCGAAAGGCAAAGGTCCCGAGTTCGAGTCTCGGTCGGGCACACAGTTTTAATCTGCCAGGATGTTTCATATCAGCGCACAATCCGCTGCAGAGTGAAAATCTCATTCTGGAAACATCCCACAGGCTGTGGCTAAGCCATGTCTCCGCAATATCCTTTCTTTCAGGACTGCTAGTTCTGCAAGGTTCGCAGGAGAGCTTCTGTAAAGTTTGGAAGGTAGGAGACGAGGTACTGGCAGAAGTAAAGCTGTGAGTACCGGGCGTGAGTCGTGCTTCGGTAGCTCAGTTGGTAGAGCACTTGCCCGCGAAAGGCAAAGGTCCCGAGTTCGAGTCTCGGCCGGGCACACAGTTTTAATCTGCCAGGAAGTTTCATATCAGCGCACACTCCGCTACAGAGTGAAAATCTCATTCTGGAAACATCCCCCAGGCTGTGGCTAAGCCATGTCTCCGCAATATCCTTTCTTTCAGGAGTGCTAGTTCTGCAAGGTTCGCAGGAGAGCTTCTGTAAAGTTTGGAAGGTAGGAGACGAGGTACTGGCAGAAGTAAAGCTGTGAGTACCGGGCGTGAGTCGTGCTTCGGTAGCTCAGTTGGTAGAGCACTTTCCCACGAAAGGCAAAGGTCCCGAGTTCGAGTCTCGGTCGGGCACACAGTTTTAATCTGCCAGGAAGTTTCATATCAGCGCACACTCCGCTGCAGAGTGAAAATCTCATTCTGGAAACATCCCCCAGGCTGTGGCTAAGCCATGTCTCCGCAATATCCTTTCTTTCAGGAGTGCTAGTTCTGCAAGGTTCGCAGGAGAGCTTCTGTAAAGTTTGGAAGGTAGGAGACGAGGTACTGGCAGAAGTAAAGCTGTGAGTACCGGGCGTGAGTCGTGCTTCGGTAGCTCAGTTGGTAGAGCACTTGCCCGCGAAAGGCAAAGGTCCCGAGTTCGAGTCTCGGTCGGGCACACAGTTTTAATCTGCCAGGAAGTTTCATATCAGCGCACACTCCGCTGCAGAGTGAAAATCTCATTCTGGAAACATCCCCCAGGCTGTGGCTAAGCCATGTCTCCGCAATATCCTTTCTTTCAGGAGTGCTAGTTATGCAAGGTTCCCAGGAGAGCTTCTGTAAAGTTTGGAAGGTAGGAGACGAGGTACTGGCAGAAGTAAAGCTGTGAGTACCGGGCGTGAGTCGTGCTTCGGTAGCTCAGTTGGTAGAGCACTTGCCCGCGAAAGGCAAAGGTCCCGAGTTGGAGTCTCGGTCGGGCACACAGTTTTAATCTGCCAGGAAGTTTCATATCAGCGCACACTCCGCTGCAGAGTGAAAATCTCATTCTGGAAACATCCCCCAGGCTGTGGCTAAGCCATGTCTCCGCAATATCCTTTCTTTCAGGAGTGCTAGTTCTGCAAGGTTCGCAGGAGAGCTTCTGTAAAGTTTGGAAGGTAGGAGACGAGGTACTGGCAGAAGTAAAGCTGTGAGTACCGGGTGTGAGTCGTGCTTCGGTAGCTCAGTTGGTAGAGCACTTGCCCGCGAAAGGCAAAGGTCCCGAGTTCGAGTCTCGGTCGGGCACACAGTTTTAATCTGCCAGGAAGTTTCATATCAGCGCACACTCCGCTGCAGAGTGAAAATCTCATTCTGGAAACATCCCCCAGGCTGTGGCTAAGCCATGTCTCCGCAATATCGTTTCTTTCAGGAGTGCTAGTTCTGCAAGGTTCGCAGGAGAGCTTCTGTAAAGTTTGGAAGGTAGGAGACGAGGTACTGGCAGAAGTAAAGCTGTGAGTACCGGGCGTGAGTCGTGCTTCGGTAACTCAGTTGGTAGAGGACTTGCCCGCGAAAGGCAAAGGTCCCGAGTTCGAGTCTCGGTCGGGCACACAGTTTCAATCTGCCAGGAAGTTTCATATCAGCGCACACTCCGCTGCAGAGTGAAAATCTCATTCTGGAAACATCCCCCAGGCTGTGGCTAAGCCATGTCTCCGCAATATCCTTTCTTTCAGGAGTGCTAGTTCTGCAAGGTTCGCAGGAGAGCTTCTGTAAAGTTTGGAAGGTAGGAGACGAAGTACGGGCAGAAGTAAAGCTGTGAGTACCGGGCGTGAGTCGTGCTTCGGTAGCTCAGTTGGTAGAGCACTTGCCCGCGAAAGGCAAAGGTCCCGAGTTCGAGTCTCGGTCGGGCACACAGTTTTATTCTGCCAGGAAGTTTCATATCAGCGCACACTCCGCTGCAGAGTGAAAATCTCATTCTGGAAACATCCCCCAGGCTGTGGCTAAGCCATGTCTCCGCAATATCCTTTCTTTCAGGAGTGCTAGTTCTGCAAGGTTCGCAGGAGAGCTTCTGTAAAGTTTGGAAGGTAGGAGTCGAGGTACTGGCAGAAGTAAAGCTGTGAGTACCGGGCGTGAGTCGTGCTTCGGTAGCTCAGTTTGTAGAGCACTTGCCCGCGAAAGGCAAAGGTCCCGAGTTCGAGTCTCGGTCGGGCGCACAGTTTTAATCTGCCAGGAGGTTTCATATCAGCGCACACTCCGTTGCAGAGTGAAAATCACATTCTGGAAACATCCCCCAGGCTGTGGCTAAGCCATGTCTCCGCAATATCCTTTCTTTCAGGAGTGCTAGTTCTGCAAGGTTCGCAGGAGAGCTTCTGTAAAGTTTGGAAGGTAGGAGACGAGGTACTGGCAGAAGTAAAGCTGTGAGTACCAGGCGTGAGTCGTGCTTCGGTAGCTCAGTTGGTAGAGCACTTGCCCGCGAAAGGCAAAGGTACCGAGTTCAAGTCTCGGTCGGGCACACAGTTTTAATCTGCCAGGAAGTTTCATATAAGCGCACACTCCGCTGCAGAGTTAAAATCTCATTCTGGAAACATCCCCCCGGCTGTGGCTAAGCCATGTCTCCGCAATATCCTTTCTTTCAGGAGTGCTAGTTCTGCAAGGTTCGCAGGAGAGCTTCTGTAAAGTTTGGAAGGTAGGAGACGAGGTACTGGCAGAAGTAAAGCTGTGAGTACCGGGCGTGAGTCGTGCTTCGGTAGCTCAGTTGGTAGAGCACTTGCCCGCGAAAGGCAAAGGTCCCGAGTTCGAGTCTCGGTCGGGCACACAGTTTTAATCTGCCAGGAAGTTTCATATCAGCGCACACTCCGCTGCAGAGTGAAAATCTCATTCTGGAAACATCCCCCAGGCTGTGGCTAAGCCATGTCTCCGCAATATCCTTCCTTTCAGGAGTGCTAGTTCTGCAAGGTTCGCAGGAGAGCTTCTGTAAAGTTTGGAAGGTAGGAGACGAGGTACTGGCAGAAGTAAAGCTGTGAGTACCGGGCGTGAGTCGTGCTTCGGTAGCTCAGTTGGTAGAGCACTTGCCCGCGAAAGGCAAAGGTCCCGAGTTCGAGTCTCGGTCGGGCACACAGTTTTAATCTGCCAGGAAGTTTCATATCAGCGCACACTCCGCTGCAGAGTGAAAATCTCATTCTGGAAACATCCCCCAGGCTGTGGCTAAGTCATGTCTCCGCAATATCCTTTCTTTCAGGAGTGCTAGTTCTGCAAGGTTCGCAGGAGAGCTTCTGTAAAGTTTGGAAGGTAGGAGACGAGGTACTGGCAGAAGTAAAGCTGTGAGTACCGGGCGTGAGTCGTGCTTCGGTAGCTCAGTTGGTAGAGCACTTGCCCGCGAAAGGCAAAGGTCCCGAGTTCGAGTCTCGGTCGGGCACACAGTTTTAATCTGCCAGGAAGTTTCATATCAGCGCACACTCCGCTGCAGAGTGAAAATCTCATTCTGGAAACATCGCCCAGGCTGTGGCTAAGCCATGTGTCCGCAATATCCTTTCTTTCAGGACTGCTAGTTCTGCAAGGTTCGCAGGAGAGCTTCTGTAAAGTTTGGAAGGTAGGAGACGAGGTACTGGCAGAAGTAAAGCTGTGAGTACCGGGCGTGAGTCGTGCTTCGGTAGCTCAGTTGGTAGAGCACTTGCCCGCGAAAGGCAAAGGTCCCGAGTTCGAGTCTCGGTCGGGCACACAGTTTTAATCTGCCAGGAAGTTTCATATAAGCGCACACTCCGCTGCAGAGTTAAAATCTCATTCTGGAAACATCCCCCAGGCTGTGGCTAAGCCATGTCTCCGCAATATCCTTTCTTTCAGGAGTGCTAGTTCTGCAAGGTTCGCAGGAGAGCTTCTGTAAAGTTTGGAAGGTAGGAGACGAGGTACTGGCAGAAGTAAAGCTGTGAGTACCGGGCGTGAGTCGTGCTTCGGTAGCTCAGTTTGTAGAGCACTTGCCCGCGAAAGGCAAAGGTCCCGAGTTCGAGTCTCGGTCGGGCACACAGTTTTAATCTGCCAGGAGGTTTCATATCAGCGCACACTCCGCTGCAGAGTGAAAATAACATTCTGGAAACATCCCCCAGGCTGTGGCTAAGCCATGTCTCCGCAATATCCTTTCTTTCAGGAGTCCTAGTTCTGCAAGGTGCGCAGGAGAGCTTCTGTAAAGTTTGGAAGGTAGGAGACGAGGTACTGGCAGAAGTAAAGCTGTGAATACCGGGCGTGAGTCGTGCTTCGGTAGCTCAGTTGGTAGAGCACTTGCCCGCGAAAGGCAAAGGTCCCGAGTTCGAGTCTCGGTCGGGCACACAGTTTTAATCTGCCAGGAAGTTTCATATCAGCGCACACTCCGCTGCAGAGTGAAAATCTCATTCTGGAAACATCCCCCAGGCTGTGGCTAAGCCATGTCTCCGCAACATCCTTTCTTTCAGGAGTGCTAGTTCTGCAAGGTTCCCAGGAGAGCTTCTGTAAAGTTTGGAAGGTAGGAGACGAGGTACTGGCAGAAGTAAAGCTGTGAGTACCGGGCGTGAGTCGTGCTTCGGTAGCTCAGTTGGTAGAGCACTTTCCCACGAAAGGCAAAGGTCCCGAGTTCGAGTCTCGGTCGGGCACACAGTTTTAATCTGCCAGGAAGTTTCATATCAGCGCACACTCCGCTGCAGAGTGAAAATCTCATTCTGGAAACATCCCCCAGGCTGTGGCTAAGCCATGTCTCCGCAATATCCTTTCTTTCAGGAGTGCTAGTTCTGCAAGGTTCGCAGGAGAGCTTCTGTAAAGTTTGGAAGGTAGGAGACGAGGTACTGGCAGAAGTAAAGCTGTGAGTACCGGGCGTGGGTCGTGCTTCGGTAGCTCAGTTGGTAGAGCACTTGCCCGCGAAAGGCAAAGGTCCCGAGTTCGAGTCTCGGTCGGGCACACAGTTTTAATCTGCCAGGAAGTTTCATATCAGCGCACACTCCGCTGCAGAGTGAAAATCTCATTCTGGAAACATCCCCCAGGCTGTGGCTAAGCCATGTCTCCGCAATATCCTTTCTTTCAGGAGTGCTAGTTCTGCAAGGTTCGCAGGAGAGCTTCTGTAAAGTTTGGAAGGTAGGAGACGAGGTACTGGCAGAAGTAAAGCTGTGAGTACCGGGCGTGAGTCGTGCTTCGGTAGCTCAGTTGGTAGAGCACTTTCCCACGAAAGGCAAAGGTCCCGAGTTCGAGTCTCGGTCGGGCACACAGTTTTAATCTGCCAGGAAGTTTCATATCAGCGCACACTCCGCTGCAGAGTGAAAATCTCATTCTGGAAACATCCCCCAGGCTGTGGCTAAGCCATGTCTCCGCAATATCCTTTCTTTCAGGAGTGCTAGTTCTGCAAGGTTCGCAGGAGAGCTTCTGTAAAGTTTGGAAGGTAGGAGACGAGGTACTGGCAGAAGTAAAGCTGTGAGTACCGGGCGTGGGTCGTGCTTCGGTAGCTCAGTTGGTAGAGCACTTGCCCGCGAAAGGCAAAGGTCCCGAGTTCGAGTCTCGGTCGGGCACACAGTTTTAATCTGCCAGGAAGTTTCATATCAGCGCACACTCCGCTGCAGAGTGAAAATCTCATTCTGGAAACATCCCCCAGGCTGTGGCTAAGCCATGTCTCCGCAATATCCTTTCTTTCAGGAGTGCTAGTTCTGCAAGGTTCGCAGGAGAGCTTCTGTAAAGTTTGGAAGGTAGGAGACGAGGTACTGGCAGAAGTAAAGCTGTGAGTACCGGGCGCGAGTCGTGCTTCGGTAGCTCAGTTGGTAGAGCACTTGCCCGCGAAAGGCAAAGGTCCCGAGCTCAAGGCTCGGTCGGGCACACAGTTTTAATCTGCCAGGAAGTTTCATATCAGCGCACACTCCGCTGCAGAGTGAAAATCTCATTCTGGAAACATCCCCCAGGCTGTGGCTAAGTCATGTCTCCGCAATATCCTTTCTTTCAGGAGTGCTAGTTCTGCAAGGTTCGCAGGAGAGCTTCTGCAAAGTTTGGAAGGTAGGAGACGAAGTACGGGCAGAAGTAAAGCTGTGAGTACCGGGCGTGAGTCGTGCTTCGGTAGCTCAGTTGGTAGAGCACTTGCCCGCGAAAGGCAAAGGTCCCGAGTTCGAGTCTCGGTCGGGCACACAGTTTTATTCTGCCAGGAAGTTTCATATCAGCGCACACTCCGCTGCAGAGTGAAAATCTCATTCTGGAAACATCCCCCAGGCTGTGGCTAAGCCATGTCTCCGCAATATCCTTTCTTTCAGGAGTGCTAGTTCTGCAAGGTTCGCAGGAGAGCTTCTGTAAAGTTTGGAAGGTAGGAGTCGAGGTACTGGCAGAAGTAAAGCTGTGAGTACCGGGCGTGAGTCGTGCTTCGGTAGCTCAGTTTGTAGAGCACTTGCCCGCGAAAGGCAAAGGTCCCGAGTTCGAGTCTCGGTCGGGCGCACAGTTTTAATCTGCCAGGAGGTTTCATATCAGCGCACACTCCGTTGCAGAGTGAAAATCACATTCTGGAAACATCCCCCAGGCTGTGGCTAAGCCATGTCTCCGCAATATCCTTTCTTTCAGGAGTGCTAGTTCTGCAAGGTTCGCAGGAGAGCTTCTGTAAAGTTTGGAAGGTAGGAGACGAGGTACTGGCAGAAGTAAAGCTGTGAGTACCAGGCGTGAGTCGTGCTTCGGTAGCTCAGTTGGTAGAGCACTTGCCCGCGAAAGGCAAAGGTACCGAGTTCAAGTCTCGGTCGGGCACACAGTTTTAATCTGCCAGGAAGTTTCATATAAGCGCACACTCCGCTGCAGAGTTAAAATCTCATTCTGGAAACATCCCCCCGGCTGTGGCTAAGCCATGTCTCCGCAATATCCTTTCTTTCAGGAGTGCTAGTTCTGCAAGGTTCGCAGGAGAGCTTCTGTAAAGTTTGGAAGGTAGGAGACGAGGTACTGGCAGAAGTAAAGCTGTGAGTACCGGGCGTGGGTCGTGCTTCGGTAGCTCAGTTGGTAGAGCACTTGCCCGCGAAAGGCAAAGGTCCCGAGTTCGAGTCTCGGTCGGGCACACAGTTTTAATCTGCCAGGAAGTTTCATATCAGCGCACACTCCGCTGCAGAGTGAAAATCTCATTCTGGAAACATCCCCCAGGCTGTGGCTAAGCCATGTCTCCGCAATATCGTTTCTTTCAGGACTGCTAGTTCTGCAAGGTTCGCAGGAGAGCTTCTGTAAAGTTTGGAAGGTAGGTGACGAGGTACTGGCAGAAGTAAAGCTGTGAGTACCGGGCGTGAGTCGTGCTTCGGTAGCTCAGTTGGTAGAGCACTTGCCCGCGAAAGGCAAAGGTCCCGAGTTCGAGTCTCGGTCGGGCACACAGTTTTAATCTGCCAGGAAGTTTCATATCAGCGCACACTCCGCTGCAGAGTGAAAATCTCATTCTGGAAACATCCCCCAGGCTGTGGCTAAGCCATGTCTCCGCAATATCCTTTCTTTCAGGAGTGCTAGTTCTGCAAGGTTCGCAGGAGAGCTTCTGTAAAGTTTGGAAGGTAGGTGACGAGGTACTGGCAGAAGTAAAGCTGTGAGTACCGGGCGTGAGTCGTGCTTCGGTAGCTCAGTTTGTAGAGCACTTGCCCGCGAAAGGCAAAGGTCCCGAGTTCCAGTCTCGGTCGGGCACACAGTTTCAATCTGCCAGGAAGTTTCATATCAGCGCACACTCCGCTGCAGAGTGAAAATCACACTCTGGAAACATCCCCCAGGCTGTGGCTAAGCCATGTCTCCGCAATATCCTTTCTTTCAGGAGTGCTAGTTCTGCAAGGTTCGCAGGAGAGCTTCTGTAAAGTTTGGAAGGTAGGAGACGAGGTACTGGCAGAAGTAAAGCTGTGAGTACCGGGCGTGAGTCGTGCTTCGGTAGCTCAGTTGGTAGAGCACTTGCCCGCGAAAGGCAAAGGTCCCGAGTTCGAGTCTCGGTCGGGCACACAGTTTTAATCTGCCAGGAAGTTTCATATCAGCGTACACTCCGCTGCAGAGTGAAAATCACATTCTGGAAACATCCCCCAGGCTGTGGCTAAGCCATGTCTCCGCAATATCCTTTCTTTCAGGAGTCCGAGTTCTGCAAGGTGCGCAGGAGAGCTTCTGTAAAGTTTGGAAGGTAGGAGACGAGGTACTGGCAGAAGTAAAGCTGTGAGTACCGGGCGTGAGTCGTGCTTCGGTAGCTCAGTTGGTAGAGCACTTGCCCGCGAAAGGCAAAGGTCCCGAGTTCGAGTCTCGGTCGGGCACACAGTTTTAATCTGCCAGGAAGTTTCATATCAGCGCACACTCCGCTGCAGAGTGAAAATCTCATTCTGGAAACATCCCCCAGGCTGTGGCTAAGTCATGTCTCCGCAATATCCTTTCTTTCAGGAGTGCTAGTTCTGCAAGGTTCGCAGGAGAGCTTCTGTAAAGTTTGGAAGGTAGGAGACGAGGTACGGGCAGAAGTAAAGCTGTGAGTACCGGGCGTGAGTCGTGCTTCGGTAGCTCAGTTGGTAGAGCACTTGCCCGCGAAAGGCAAAGGTCCCGAGTTCGAGTCTCGGTCGGGCACACAGTTTTAATCTGCCAGGATGTTTCATATCAGCGCACAATCCGCTGCAGAGTGAAAATCTCATTCTGGAAACATCCCACAGGCTGTGGCTAAGCCATGTCTCCGCAATATCCTTTCTTTCAGGACTGCTAGTTCTGCAAGGTTCGCAGGAGAGCTTCTGTAAAGTTTGGAAGGTAGGAGACGAGGTACTGGCAGAAGTAAAGCTGTGAGTACCGGGCGTGAGTCGTGCTTCGGTAGCTCAGTTGGTAGAGCACTTGCCCGCGAAAGGCAAAGGTCCCGAGTTCGAGTCTCGGCCGGGCACACAGTTTTAATCTGCCAGGAAGTTTCATATCAGCGCACACTCCGCTACAGAGTGAAAATCTCATTCTGGAAACATCCCCCAGGCTGTGGCTAAGCCATGTCTCCGCAATATCCTTTCTTTCAGGAGTGCTAGTTCTGCAAGGTTCGCAGGAGAGCTTCTGTAAAGTTTGGAAGGTAGGAGACGAGGTACTGGCAGAAGTAAAGCTGTGAGTACCGGGCGTGAGTCGTGCTTCGGTAGCTCAGTTGGTAGAGCACTTTCCCACGAAAGGCAAAGGTCCCGAGTTCGAGTCTCGGTCGGGCACACAGTTTTAATCTGCCAGGAAGTTTCATATCAGCGCACACTCCGCTGCAGAGTGAAAATCTCATTCTGGAAACATCCCCCAGGCTGTGGCTAAGCCATGTCTCCGCAATATCCTTTCTTTCAGGAGTGCTAGTTCTGCAAGGTTCGCAGGAGAGCTTCTGTAAAGTTTGGAAGGTAGGAGACGAGGTACTGGCAGAAGTAAAGCTGTGAGTACCGGGCGTGAGTCGTGCTTCGGTAGCTCAGTTGGTAGAGCACTTGCCCGCGAAAGGCAAAGGTCCCGAGTTCGAGTCTCGGTCGGGCACACAGTTTTAATCTGCCAGGAAGTTTCATATCAGCGCACACTCCGCTGCAGAGTGAAAATCTCATTCTGGAAACATCCCCCAGGCTGTGGCTAAGCCATGTCTCCGCAATATCCTTTCTTTCAGGAGTGCTAGTTATGCAAGGTTCCCAGGAGAGCTTCTGTAAAGTTTGGAAGGTAGGAGACGAGGTACTGGCAGAAGTAAAGCTGTGAGTACCGGGCGTGAGTCGTGCTTCGGTAGCTCAGTTGGTAGAGCACTTGCCCGCGAAAGGCAAAGGTCCCGAGTTGGAGTCTCGGTCGGGCACACAGTTTTAATCTGCCAGGAAGTTTCATATCAGCGCACACTCCGCTGCAGAGTGAAAATCTCATTCTGGAAACATCCCCCAGGCTGTGGCTAAGCCATGTCTCCGCAATATCCTTTCTTTCAGGAGTGCTAGTTCTGCAAGGTTCGCAGGAGAGCTTCTGTAAAGTTTGGAAGGTAGGAGACGAGGTACTGGCAGAAGTAAAGCTGTGAGTACCGGGTGTGAGTCGTGCTTCGGTAGCTCAGTTGGTAGAGCACTTGCCCGCGAAAGGCAAAGGTCCCGAGTTCGAGTCTCGGTCGGGCACACAGTTTTAATCTGCCAGGAAGTTTCATATCAGCGCACACTCCGCTGCAGAGTGAAAATCTCATTCTGGAAACATCCCCCAGGCTGTGGCTAAGCCATGTCTCCGCAATATCGTTTCTTTCAGGAGTGCTAGTTCTGCAAGGTTCGCAGGAGAGCTTCTGTAAAGTTTGGAAGGTAGGAGACGAGGTACTGGCAGAAGTAAAGCTGTGAGTACCGGGCGTGAGTCGTGCTTCGGTAACTCAGTTGGTAGAGGACTTGCCCGCGAAAGGCAAAGGTCCCGAGTTCGAGTCTCGGTCGGGCACACAGTTTCAATCTGCCAGGAAGTTTCATATCAGCGCACACTCCGCTGCAGAGTGAAAATCTCATTCTGGAAACATCCCCCAGGCTGTGGCTAAGCCATGTCTCCGCAATATCCTTTCTTTCAGGAGTGCTAGTTCTGCAAGGTTCGCAGGAGAGCTTCTGTAAAGTTTGGAAGGTAGGAGACGAGGTACTGGCAGAAGTAAAGCTGTGAGTACCGGGCGTGAGTCGTGCTTCGGTAGCTCAGTTGGTAGAGCACTTTTCCACGAAAGGCAAAGGTCCCGAGTTCGAGTCTCGGTCGGGCACACAGTTTTAATCTGCCAGGAAGTTTCATATCAGCGCACACTCCGCTGCAGAGTGAAAATCTCATTCTGGAAACATCCCCCAGGCTGTGGCTAAGCCATGTCTCCGCAATATCCTTCCTTTCAGGAGTGCTAGTTCTGCAAGGTTCGCAGGAGAGCTTCTGTAAAGTTTGGAAGGTAGGAGACGAGGTACTGGCAGAAGTAAAGCTGTGAGTACCGGGCGTGAGTCGTGCTTCGGTAGCTCAGTTGGTAGAGCACTTGCCCGCGAAAGGCAAAGGTCCCGAGTTCGAGTCTCGGTCGGGCACACAGTTTTAATCTGCCAGGAAGTTTCATATCAGCGCACATTCCGCTGCAGAGTGAAAATCTCATTCTGGAAACATCCCCCAGGCTGTGGCTAAGCCATGTCTCCGCAATATCCTTTCTGTCCGGAGTGCTAGTTCTGCAAGGTTCGCAGGAAAGCTTCTGTAAAGTTTGGAAGGTAGGAGACGAGGTTCTGGCAGAAGTAAAGCTGTGAGTACCGGGCGTGAGTCGTGCTTCGGTAGCTCAGTTGGTAGAGCACTTGCCCGCGAAAGGCAAAGGTCCCGAGTTCGAGTCTCGGTCGGGCACACAGTTTTAATCTGCCAGGAAGTTTCATATCAGCGCACACTCCGCTGCAGAGTGAAAATCTCATTCTGGAAACATCCCCCAGGCTGTGGCTAAGCCATGTCTCCGCAATATCCTTTCTTTCAGGAGTGCTAGTTATGCAAGGTTCCCAGGAGAGCTTCTGTAAAGTTTGGAAGGTAGGAGACGAGGTACTGGCAGAAGTAAAGCTGTGAGTACCGGGCGTGAGTCGTGCTTCGGTAGCTCAGTTGGTAGAGCACTTGCCCGCGAAAGGCAAAGGTCCCGAGTTGGAGTCTCGGTCGGGCACACAGTTTTAATCTGCCAGGAAGTTTCATATCAGCGCACACTCCGCTGCAGAGTGAAAATCTCATTCTGGAAACATCCCCCAGGCTGTGGCTAAGCCATGTCTCCGCAATATCCTTTCTTTCAGGAGTGCTAGTTCTGCAAGGTTCGCAGGAGAGCTTCTGTAAAGTTTGGAAGGTAGGAGACGAGGTACTGGCAGAAGTAAAGCTGTGAGTACCGGGTGTGAGTCGTGCTTCGGTAGCTCAGTTGGTAGAGCACTTGCCCGCGAAAGGCAAAGGTCCCGAGTTCGAGTCTCGGTCGGGCACACAGTTTTAATCTGCCAGGAAGTTTCATATCAGCGCACACTCCGCTGCAGAGTGAAAATCTCATTCTGGAAACATCCCCCAGGCTGTGGCTAAGCCATGTCTCCGCAATATCGTTTCTTTCAGGAGTGCTAGTTCTGCAAGGTTCGCAGGAGAGCTTCTGTAAAGTTTGGAAGGTAGGAGACGAGGTACTGGCAGAAGTAAAGCTGTGAGTACCGGGCGTGAGTCGTGCTTCGGTAGCTCAGTTGGTAGAGGACTTGCCCGCGAAAGGCAAAGGTCCCGAGTTCGAGTCTCGGTCGGGCACACAGTTTCAATCTGCCAGGAAGTTTCATATCAGCGCACACTCCGCTGCAGAGTGAAAATCTCATTCTGGAAACATCCCCCAGGCTGTGGCTAAGCCATGTCTCCGCAATATCCTTTCTTTCAGGAGTGCTAGTTCTGCAAGGTTCGCAGGAGAGCTTCTGTAAAGTTTGGAAGGTAGGAGACGAGGTACTGGCAGAAGTAAAGCTGTGAGTACCGGGCGTGAGTCGTGCTTCGGTAGCTCAGTTGGTAGAGCACTTTTCCACGAAAGGCAAAGGTCCCGAGTTCGAGTCTCGGTCGGGCACACAGTTTTAATCTGCCAGGAAGTTTCATATCAGCGCACACTCCGCTGCAGAGTGAAAATCTCATTCTGGAAACATCCCCCAGGCTGTGGCTAAGCCATGTCTCCGCAATATCCTTCCTTTCAGGAGTGCTAGTTCTGCAAGGTTCGCAGGAGAGCTTCTGTAAAGTTTGGAAGGTAGGAGACGAGGTGCTGGCAGAAGTAAAGCTGTGAGTACCGGGCGTGAGTCGTGCTTCGGTAGCTCAGTTGGTAGAGCACTTGCCCGCGAAAGGCAAAGGTCCCGAGTTCGAGTCTCGGTCGGGCACACAGTTTTAATCTGCCAGGAAGTTTCATATCAGCGCACATTCCGCTGCAGAGTGAAAATCTCATTCTGGAAACATCCCCCAGGCTGTGGCTAAGCCATGTCTCCGCAATATCCTTTCTGTCCGGAGTGCTAGTTCTGCAAGGTTCGCAGGAAAGCTTCTGTAAAGTTTGGAAGGTAGGAGACGAGGTTCTGGCAGAAGTAAAGCTGTGAGTACCGGGCGTGAGTCGTGCTTCGGTAGCTCAGTTGGTAGAGCACTTGCCCGCGAAAGGCAAAGGTCCCGAGTTCGAGTCTCGGTCGGGCACACAGTTTTAATCTGCCAGGAAGTTTCATATCAGCGCACACTCCGCTGCAGAGTGAAAATCTCATTCTGGAAACATCCCCCAGGCTGTGGCTAAGCCATGTCTCCGCAATATCCTTTCTTTCAGGAGTGCTAGTTCTGCAAGGTTCGCAGGAGAGCTTCTGTAAAGTTTGGAAGGTAGGAGACGAGGTACTGGCAGAAGTAAAGCTGTGAGTACCGGGCGTGAGTCGTGCTTCGGTAGCTCAGTTGGTAGAGCACTTTCCCACGAAAGGCAAAGGTCCCGAGTTCGAGTCTCGGTCGGGCACACAGTTTTAATCTGCCAGGAAGTTTCATATCAGCGCACACTCCGCTGCAGAGTGAAAATCTCATTCTGGAAACATCCCCCAGGCTGTGGCTAAGCCATGTCTCCGCAATATCCTTCCTTTCAGGAGTGCTAGTTCTGCAAGGTTCGCAGGAGAGCTTCTGTAAAGTTTGGAAGGTAGGAGACGAGGTACTGGCAGAAGTAAAGCTGTGAGTACCGGGCGTGAGTCGTGCTTCGGTAGCTCAGTTGGTAGAGCACTTGCCCGCCAAAGGCAAAGGTCCCGAGTTCGAGTCTCGGTCGGGCACACAGTTTTAATCTGCCAGGAAGTTTCATATCAGCGCACACTCCGCTGCAGAGTGAAAATCTCATTCTGGAAACATCCCCCAGGCTGTGGCTAAGCCATGTCTCCGCAATATCCTTTCTTTCAGGAGTGCTAGTTCTGTAAGGTTCGCAGGAGAGCTTCTGTAAAGTTTGGAAGGTAGGAGACGAGGTACTGGCAGAAGTAAAACTGTGAGTACCGGGCGTGAGTCGTGCTTCGGTAGCTCACTTGGTAGAGCACTTGCCCACGAAAGGCAAAGGTCCCGAGTTCGAGTCTCGGTCGGGCACACAGTTTTAATCTGCCAGGAAGTTTCATATCAGCGCACACTCCGCTGCAGAGTGAAAATCTCATTCTGGAAACATCCCCCAGGCTGTGGCTAAGCCATGTCTCCGCAATATCCTTTCTTTCAGGAGTGCTAGTTCTGCAAGGTTCGCAGGAGAGCTTCTGTAAAGTTTGGAAGGTAGGAGACGAGGTACTGGCAGAAGTAAAGCTGTGAGTACCGGGCGTGAGTCGTGCTTCGGTAGCTCAGTTGGTAGAGCACTTGCCCGCGAAAGGCAAAGGTCCCGAGTTCCAGTCTCGGTCGGGCACACAGTTTCAATCTGCCAGGAAGTTTCATATCAGCGCACACTCCGCTGCAGAGTGAAAATCTCATTCTGGAAACATCCCCCAGGCTGTGGCTAAGCCATGTCTCCGCAATATCCTTCCTTTCAGGAGTGCTAGTTCTGCAAGGTTCGCAGGAGAGCTTCTGTAAAGTTTGGAAGGTAGGAGACGAGGTTCTGGCAGAAGTAAAGCTGTGAGTACCGGGCGTGAGTCGTGCTTCGGTAACTCAGTTGGTAGAGCACTTGCCCGCGAAAGGCAAAGGTCCCGAGTTCGAGTCTCGGTCGGGCACACAGTTTTAATCTGCCAGGAAGTTTCATATCAGCGCACACTCCGCTGCAGAGTGAAAATCTCATTCTGGAAACATCCCCCAGGCTGTGGCTAAGCCATGTCTCCGCAATATCCTTCCTTTCAGGAGTGCTAGTTCTGCAAGGTTCGCAGGAGAGCTTCTGTAAAGTTTGGAAGGTAGGAGACGAGGTACTGGCAGAAGTAAAGCTGTGAGTACCGGGCGTGAGTCGTGCTTCGGTAGCTCAGTTGGTAGAGCACTTGCCCGCGAAAGGCAAAGGTCCCGAGTTCGAGTCTCGGTCGGGCACACAGTTTTAATCTGCCAGGAAGTTTCATATCAGCGCACACTCCGCTGCAGAGTGAAAATCTCATTCTGGAAACATCCCCCAGGCTGTGGCTAAGCCATGTCTCCGCAATATCCTTTCTTTCAGGAGTGCTAGTTCTGCAAGGTTCGCAGGAGAGCTTCTGTAAAGTTTGGAAGGTAGGAGACGAGGTACTAGCAGAAGTAAAGCTGTGAGTACCGGGCGTGAGTCGCGCTTCGGTAGCTCAGTTGGTAGAGCACTTGCCCGCGAAAGGCAAAGGTCCCGAGTTCGAGTCTCGGTCGGGCACACAGTTTTAATCTGCCAGGAAGTTTTATATCAGCGCACGCTCTGCTCCAGAGTGAAAATCTCATTCTGGAAACATCCCCCAGGCTGTGGCTAAGCCATGTCTCCGCAATATCCTTTCTTTCAGGAGTGCTAGTTCTGCAAGGTTCGCAGGAGAGCTTCTGTAAAGTTTGAAAGGTAGGAGACGAGGTACTCGCAGAAGTAAAGCTGTGAGTACCGGGCGTGAGTCGTGCTTCGGTAGCCTAGTTGGTAGAGCACTTGCCCGCGAAAGGCAAAGGTCCCGAGTTCGAGTCTCGGTCGGGCACACAGTTTTAATCTGCCAGGAAGTTTTATATCAGCGCACGCTCCGCTCCAGAGTGAAAATCTCATTCTGGAAACATCCCCCAGGCTGTGGCTAAGCCATGTCTCCGCAATATCGTTTCTTTCAGGAGTGCTAGTTCTGCAAGGTTCGCAGGAGAGCTTCTGTAAAGTTTGGAAGGTAGGAGACGAGGTACTGGCAGAAGTAAAGCTGTGAGTACCGGGCGTGAGTCGTGCTTCGGTAGCTCAGTTGGTAGAGCACTTGCCCGCGAAAGGCAAAGGTCCCGAGTTCGAGTCTCGGTCGGGCACACAGTTTTAATCTGCCAGGAAGTTTCATATCAGCGCACACTCCGCTGCAGAGTGAAAATCTCATTCTGGAAACATCCCCCAGGCTGTGGCTTAGCCATGTCTCCGCAATATCCTTTCTTTCAGGAGTGCTAGTACTGCAAGGTTCGCAGGAGAGCTTCTGTAAAGTTTGGAAGGTAGGAGACGAGGTACTGGCAGAAGTAAAGCTGTGAGTACCGGGCGTGAGTCGTGCTTCGGTAGCTCAGTTGGTAGAGCACTTTCCCACGAAAGGCAAAGGTCCCGAGTTCGAGTCTCGGTCGGGCACACAGTTTTAATCTGCCAGGAAGTTTCATATCAGCGCACACTCCGCTGCAGAGTGAAAATCTCATTCTGGAAACATCCCCCAGGCTGTGGCTAAGCCATGTCTCCGCAATATCCTTCCTTTCAGGAGTGCTAGTTCTGCAAGGTTCGCAGGAGAGCTTCTGTAAAGTTTGGAAGGTAGGAGACGAGGTACTGGCAGAAGTAAAGCTGTGAGTACCGGGCGTGAGTCGTGCTTCGGTAGCTCAGTTGGTAGAGCACTTGCCCGCCAAAGGCAAAGGTCCCGAGTTCGAGTCTCGGTCGGGCACACAGTTTTAATCTGCCAGGAAGTTTCATATCAGCGCACTCTCCGCTGCAGATGAATATCTCATTCTGGAAACATCCCCCAGGCTGTGGCTAAGCCATGTCTCCGCAATATCCTTTCTTTCAGGAGTGCTAGTTCTGCGAGGTTCGCAGGAGAGCTTCTGTAAAGTTTGGAAGGTAGGAGACGAGGTTCTGGCAGAAGTAAAGCTGTGAGTACCGGGCGTGAGTCGTGCTTCGGTAGCTCAGTTGGTAGAGCACTTGCCCGCGAAAGGCAAAGGTCCCGAGTTCGAGTCTCGGTCGGGCACACAGTTTTAATCTGCCAGGAAGTTTCATATCAGCGCACACTCCGCTGCAGATGAAAATCTCATTCTGGAAACATCCCCCAGGCTGTGGCTAAGCCATGTCTCCGCAATATCCTTTCTTTCAGGAGTGCTAGTTCTGCGAGGTTCGCAGGAGAGCTTCTGTAAAGTTTGGAAGGTAGGAGACGAGGTTCTGGCAGAAGTAAAGCTGTGAGTACCGGGCGTGAGTCGTGCTTCGGTAGCTCAGTTGGTAGAGCACTTGCCCGCGAAAGGCAAAGGTCCCGAGTTCGAGGCTCGTTCGGGTACACAGTTTTAATCTGCCAGGAAGTTTCATATCAGCGCACACTCCGCTGCAGAGTGAAAATCTCATTCTGGAAACATCCCCCAGGCTGTGGCTAAGCCATGTCTCCGCAATATCCTTTCTTTCAGGAGTGCTAGTTCTGCAAGGTTCGCAGGAGAGCTTCTGTAAAGTTTGGAAGGTAGGAGACGAGGTACTGGCAGAAGTAAAGCTGTGAGTACCGGGCGTGAGTCATGCTTCGGTAGCTCAGTTGGTCAGTTCGGTGCTAGCGGCCGTGCGAAGCGGAGGTCCGATACTTCCGCCTGTGCGGCGTGCGCGAGTGTTTGTTTACCTGTGGACTTAGTCTGCGCGCGGGTTAGTAACAACGATCATGGCGAACAAGTACAGGAAAACTACCCTACGATTCAATTTCTGCAAAGACTACGAACGACCAAAGGCTTTAGCAGTGGAACGATTCATTCGAGAGGAAGTCAAGATACCGCCAAACGATATTGTCGGAATTCACCTGTCCATCGTTAGTCCCACGGTGTATGTTAAGATGGTAAATGACGCGGCGTGTGAGAGAATTCTACAGGCGACAAAAGCAGGTCTCCGATTTTGCCATAGTGACGGGAATGTCGGTACGGTAACTGTCGAACATGCTGGTCTGGGTGTACGGACAATACGTGTTTTTGAGCTGCCATTTGAGCTCCCGCCTGAGGAAGTTATCGAGGCTTTTAAGCCGTACGGCATGGTACATGGCCACACGGCAGAACGCTGGACACAATTCGCCACATACCCCGTTCTTAACGGAGTGCGACAGATCACTATTGATCTTCAGAAGCATGTACCGTCCTATCTTACAATTGGTGGTTGTCGGGCGGTGGTGATTTACGATGGTCAACCACGTACATGTTCTGGCTGTGGCCAGGAGGGACACCTCAGGTCGAACTGTATGCAACGGCGGATTACGCAACTGCCTTCATATGTGCGGGAGCCATCGCCGGCGATGACAGTACTACCGATCACCTATGCCAAAGTCCTCACTGCGTCCGCTGATGACCGAAAGGACACAGCCCCGGTGGAAGATCAAGATGGCACTCTCCAAAACCTAGTCGCAGACGTCGGGATGACAGAGGATGCTGCTCCGTCGAGCATACAATCTACGGCAACATCAGATGCGACCGAACTCCCACCATGCACACCGATAGTACAAGAAGCAGTTCCGGCCACTACGGATGCTGTTCCGTCTGGAACGCACTCTGAGACGACAACATTAGTTTCGACCGAACTCCCGCCAAGTTCAACGATGGGACTCGAAACACTTCCGGTTCCTACGGATGCTTTTCTGTCGGGCAGACGTGATTCCCTACAATCTGAGGACACGGACGGAAGATCACGCAAACAGCGTTCCCCGAAAAGGAGGAAACGGCGGCGTCGCACGACATCTCCTCGGGATGACTCCCCTTGCCCTGACGACGATGTGCCTGTGGACCAAGACGACACAACAGCCTCTACGAAACAGGATGAGGCACTGGGAACTGTTCAATCAGACCCACAGCGGTCTGTCCCATTGACGGTACCGGGACGTGGTGATGCTGAAGATGTTGAAGAGAAATCACAGCCAGTTGGCTCTCCAGACGCAGATGCAGTGGCTATGGACACGAATATATCACAGCCTGAAACGATGTGGTATGACGATATTGAGGAGGCGCCGGACGTCCTACAGAGGCAGCCGGCACTCACGAAGACGGCCTAATAATTGCTGAAGGTGAAGGGAGAGGGGCGAGAGAACGTCTTCTAACTCAGCCCCCAGCGCCGATGCAGGGAGATGTTGTTGCGCCTCGACAAAGTGGGATTCAACGCCATGCGAACCGTATTGCGACATTAAATATCAATGACGTGCGTTCACCGGCCAAAATACACCTACTGAAGGAAACGATTTGGGCCTCTGATGTGGATATTGCTTTGCTGCAGGAAGTCCACATAGCTGCACTCCCGTACATCGCCGGCTACCAAGCCTATTCGTCACATGGAGATCACAATGGGAGTGGGGTGGCAGTTTACGTGCGAGATGGCTTCCCAGTGGAAAACGTGTGTTATCTTCCGTCGGCCAGGGGAATGGCTTTCACGACGTTTGGGACACGCATCATCAATCTTTATGCACCGTCGGGAAACAATCGGCGGCGGGAAAGGGCGCGATTTTATGCAGAAGACATTGCTCCACTATTCCATGGACGTTCTGACTGTGTATTAATTGGTGGAGATTTCAACTGTGTTCTCAGCCAGAAAGACCAATGGCCGCAAGCGAACATCAGCCAGGAGTTGCGACTGGTTGTCAACGACCTTGTACTTAGTGACACGTGGGAATTACGACATGGAGCTGCACCGGGATACACCTATGTGACAAGTCATTCGGCGAGCAGATTAGATCGCATTTATATCTCACGGGCTCATGCAAATGATGTCCAGGACGCGGAACGCTGGCCATTGGCATTTTCCGATCACAGCGCTTATATATGTACGGTGCTTCTTCCCCGTAGAGAGGTGTGGAACAGTAAGACCCCGTGGAAACTAAACATTCAACATCTACATGATCCTGAATGCCGCCAACGGATCCTTGAGACATGGACGATGTGCGAGCGAAGGGTTGGAAGGTATGCGACGATGCTTGATTGGTGGCTGACTTGTGCTAAACCGGCGCTTCGCCGTACGTTCATCTCATATAGCAGGGAGATGGCTGAATGGCGCCGCCGTACTACCGACTTCTATTTTGCAGCACTGCGCGACCTGGATGATGGTCCGCCGGGACAGGACATCTGGATCGAACGCAAAAGGATAAAAGCTAAACTAGTGGCTTTAGCTCGGAAACATCTTCAGGGAACCATGGTGCGCGCCAGATGTCACGATACGATAAGTCACGAGATTCCTTCCATGCACCACGTCGTGAATGAACGAAAGCACCGACGACGCGTTTTGGTACGGGAGTTAATTACCCGCGAAGACCGAAGAGTAACGCGTCAAGCGGACATTGTCTCTGCATTCGTCGACCATTACCAAAACATCTATCGGGAAGAAGCAGCCTCTGTCGATGACCTCGACCGTATAGCCACTTCCGTCTCCCGTACACTGACAGTGGAAGCCGCGGGAACCTTACTGGAAGCCATTAGCTGTGAGGAAGTACATGATGCGATCGCACAAGGTGCGTTGAATCGGTCCCCAGGCATTGATGGGCTTCCTGCTGAATTCTATCGAGAATTTCGCAACGAAATGGCACCGCGATGGACGGAAATGTACAACGAGATGTTAAATTCCGATGCGCCTATTCCACCGGCTTTTATGGAAGGCCTCCTGGTGCCAGTACATAAACCGAAGCCAGGAATTACGGTCACACATTATCGCCCCATCACCCTGCTTAATGCCGACTATAAGATCTTTGCACGGTTGCTAGCGTCCCGATGTCGTATGTTACTTCGTAGCGTTCTCTCTCCAGAACAGACGACACCGGGTGGATCGGTGAATGTGCAAACAGCTACTGGCGAATGCCGTGATGTGATAGCGCTGGCGGAGGAGTGCCGGCTTAAAGCGGCGATGGTGGCGGTTGATTTTGACAGTGCTTTTGATAAGGTGCGCCACAACTATCTGTATGCTGTACTGGAACAAATGGGTTTTCCAGACCGTTTTACTGGTCTCATTAGAAGGTTTTATGGGGGCGCACAATCCTTGGTACAGGTTAATGGGCGTATAGCAGGGCCCATTCAAATTCGACGATCCATTCGCCAGGGCTGCCCTCTTTCGATGCTGCTGTTCGCGATAGCGTTGGAACCTTTAATTGGGAGGCTCACCAATTCTCTTTCTGGGATGGAACTACGGGGCTACACCTTCAAATGTCGTGCCTATGCGGACGACCTCCTGCTGCTCGTTCGTTCTGAGGAAGAGGTGAAGACGGTCCTTGAACTGTTGTTGGACCACAGTGTGACGGCGGGTAGTGCAGTGAACATGAACAAATCGGCGGCAATGCCGGTTGGAAGGGGACTTACGCCGGAAGAAATCAGTCCGTTTCCTTATGTGCAACGATTCCGCTATCTCGGCATAGACTTTACCTCATCTGTAAAACATACTGCAGCAGTTAACTACCGACGTATTTTACAGACAACACGTACCATGGTCCGACAACATCTCCTACGGCGCCTTGATCCTTTGCAGCGAGTCGAGTACCTGAACACTTATGTGGTTTCTCGAATGGTGCATATTTCGCAGATCCTGCCCCTACCACTCACGCTCGGACGTCGACTTCAATCAGCACTAGGCTATTTCGTGATGATTGGATCGCCCCTTAAGGTGCGATACGAAACGCTCACTCTCCCTACGGACAAGGGGGGACTCGGACTTACGAATGTTCACTGCCGAGCGACGGCGCTCCTTCTAGCCACGATGTACAAGCAATGGCGTAGCGGGCGTGATTCCCTTACATCCCGCCTACTGGATCTCCTGGTTCCAGCGTCCCTCACACCTCCGGTGGCGGTGGGCAACATTACGCCACATTTTGCGCATGTCTCAACATTTATCGTGGAACTTAGTTATATCAGAAACGAGCTTCCGCGCACGAGACCGCCATGCGCGAAGGATTTTTATGTTTGGCTGCTACGACGGATAAGTCGTAATGTCATTGAACTCAAACACCCCAGGTTGCATTGGCCGAAGATTTGGAGACATGTGCACCAAAAATTCCTTCCTACCTTCGTTCGGGCACTTTGGTTCTCTGTCGCCTGTGGCAAGTTCAACACCAACCAACGGCTCCACGCAATTGGACTAGTGGACACTCCACTATGCCCGAAATGTCACCAAGTGGATGACGACCATCACCGCTTCACTTGTATCGCGGTGGAGGACGTCTGGCTCCTAGGAAGAAAGATGGTGGCTTGCTACCTCCGTGTGACCCCGCAACATATTACCCCTGATTCCTTCTTACATCCGGAGAGTGACTACTTTCCGGCGACTAAATCACAGTCGATCATCTGGATCAAAGGTTGGACGATCGCGTACCTCTATGGGGATGCTGCCAAGTCGCGACTTGACTTTTGGTATTTCTTGCAGCAAGCCCACAATGAGGTTCATAGATGGTCACACTATCGGAAAACCTTTGCCAATTATCTTCAGGCGGTCTTCCTTGACCCCCCACGCAGTTGGGATGTGCCGGGTGCAGTCGGTGTGAACATTTGACAGCTGATGCTGAACCTCACGCTTCTCTCACCACTCAATATGTAATGCACATACTCTACGTTGAAATGATCTACATGTTCCTTTTAACAGAGTGATCTTTATTGAACATAAATAAAATAATTAAAAAAAAACACCATCCCTGTTCCTTTACATTTGTGATTTGGTTTAAAATCATTTTTTTTTCTTTCTTTTTGGGAAAAAAATTATAAAAAAAAAAGTGGCTACCGTCGTTCCTTCTTAGCATTGATTCCCGTGTTCGATACCATATTGGGTTTTTTAATTATTTTATTTTCCTGCCTCTCTATCAGAATTATCTTCGAATGTTTTTTTCTAATTTATGTTGAAATAATGTTGTCATTACTCGACAATTAACTTTATGTGTAATTAATGAATTAAAAAAATAAAAAAAAAACAAAAACAAAAAAAAAGTGGCAAGCGTCGTGCGTAAAAATAAAAAAAAAAAAAAAAAAAAAAGTTGGTAGAGCAGTTGCCCGCGAAAGGCAAAGGTCCCGAGTTCGAGTCTCGGTCGGGCACACAGTTTTAATCTGCCAGGAAGTTTCATATCAGCGCACACTCCGCTGCAGAGTGAAAATCTCATTCTGGAAACATCCCCCAGGCTGTGGCTTAGCCATGTCTCCGCAATATCCTTTCTTTCAGGAGTGCTAGTACTGCAAGGTTCGCAGGAGAGCTTCTGTAAAGTTTGGAAGGTAGGAGACGAGGTACTGGCAGAAGTAAAGCTGTGAGTACCGGGCGTGAGTCGTGCTTCGGTAGCTCAGTTGGTAGAGCACTTTCCCACGAAAGGCAAAGGTCCCGAGTTCGAGTCTCGGTCGGGCACACAGTTTTAATCTGCCAGGAAGTTTCATATCAGCGCACACTCCGCTGCAGAGTGAAAATCTCATTCTGGAAACATCCCCCAGGCTGTGGCTAAGCCATGTCTCCGCAATATCCTTTCTTTCAGGAGTGCTAGTTCTGCGAGGTTCGCAGGAGAGCTTCTGTAAAGTTTGGAAGGTAGGAGACGAGGTTCTGGCAGAAGTAAAGCTGTGAGTACCGGGCGTGAGTCGTGCTTCGGTAGCTCAGTTGGTAGAGCACTTGCCCGCGAAAGGCAAAGGTCCCGAGTTCGAGTCTCGGTCGGGCACACAGTTTTAATCTGCCAGGAAGTTTCATATCAGCGCACACTCCGCTGCAGATGAAAATCTCATTCTGGAAACATCCCCCAGGCTGTGGCTAAGCCATGTCTCCGCAATATCCTTTCTTTCAGGAGTGCTAGTTCTGCGAGGTTCGCAGGAGAGCTTCTGTAAAGTTTGGAAGGTAGGAGACGAGGTTCTGGCAGAAGTAAAGCTGTGAGTACCGGGCGTGAGTCGTGCTTCGGTAGCTCAGTTGGTAGAGCACTGGCCCGCGAAAGGCAAAGGTCCCGAGTTCGAGGCTCGGTCGGGTACACAGTTTTAATCTGCCAGGAAGTTTCATATCAGCGCACACTCCGCTGCAGAGTGAAAATCTCATTCTGGAAACATCCCCCAGGCTGTGGCTAAGCCATGTCTCCGCAATATCCTTTCTTTCAGGAGTGCTAGTTCTGCAAGGTTCGCAGGAGAGCTTCTGTAAAGTTTGGAAGGTAGGAGACGAGGTACTGGCAGAAGTAAAGCTGTGAGTACCGGGCGTGAGTCATGCTTCGGTAGCTCAGTTGGTAGAGCAGTTGCCCGCGAAAGGCAAAGGTCCCGAGTTCGAGTCTCGGTCGGGCACACAGTTTTAATCTGCCAGGAAGTTTCATATCAGCGCACACTCCGCTGCAGAGTGAAAATCTCATTCTGGAAACATCCCCCAGGCTGTGTCTTAGCCATGTCTCCGCAATATCCTTCCTTTCAGGAGTGCTAGTTCTGCAAGGTTCGCAGGAGATCTTCTGTAAAGTTTGGAAGGTAGGAGACGAGGTTCTGGCAGAAGTAAAGCTGTGAGTACCGGGCGTGAGTCGTGCTTCGGTAACTCAGTTGGTAGAGCACTTGCCCGCGAAAGGCAAAGGTCCCGAGTTCGAGTCTCGGTCGGGCACACAGTTTTAATCTGCCAGGAAGTTTCATATCAGCGCACACTCCGCTGCAGAGTGAAAATCTCATTCTGGAAACATCCCCCAGGCTGTGGCTAAGCCATGTCTCGGCAATATCCTTCCTTTCAGGAGTGCTAGTTCTGCAAGGTTCGCAGGAGAGCTTCTGTAAAGTTTGGAAGGTAGGAGACGAGGTACTGGCAGAAGTAAAGCTGTGAGTACCGGGCGTGAGTCGTGCTTCGGTAGCTCAGTTGGTAGAGCACTTGCCCGCGAAAGGCAAAGGTCCCGAGTTCGAGTCTCGGTCGGGCACACAGTTTTAATCTGCCAGGAAGTTTCATATCAGCGCACACTCCGCTGCAGAGTGAAAATCTCATTCTGGAAACATCCCCCAGGCTGTGGCTAAGCCATGTCTCCGCAATATCCTTCCTTTCAGGAGTGCTAGTTCTGCAAGGTTCGCAGGAGATCTTCTGTAAAGTTTGGAAGGTAGGAGACGAGGTTCTGGCAGAAGTAAAGCTGTGAGTACCGGGCGTGAGTCGTGCTTCGGTAACTCAGTTGGTAGAGCACTTGCCCGCGAAAGGCAAAGGTCCCGAGTTCGAGTCTCGGTCGGGCACACAGTTTTAATCTGCCAGGAAGTTTCATATCAGCGCACACTCCGCTGCAGAGTGAAAATCTCATTCTGGAAACATCCCCCAGGCTGTGGCTAAGCCATGTCTCGGCAATATCCTTCCTTTCAGGAGTGCTAGTTCTGCAAGGTTCGCAGGAGAGCTTCTGTAAAGTTTGGAAGGTAGGAGACGAGGTACTGGCAGAAGTAAAGCTGTGAGTACCGGGCGTGAGTCGTGCTTCGGTAGCTCAGTTGGTAGAGCACTTGCCCGCGAAAGGCAAAGGTCCCGAGTTCGAGTCTCGGTCGGGCACACAGTTTTAATCTGCCAGGAAGTTTCATATCAGCGCACACTCCGCTGCAGAGTGAAAATCTCATTCTGGAAACATCCCCCAGGCTGTGGCTAAGCCATGTCTCCGCAATATCCTTTCTTTCAGGAGTGCTAGTTCTGCAAGGTTCGCAGGAGAGCTTCTGTAAAGTTTGGAAGGTAGGAGACGAGGTACTAGCAGAAGTAAAGCTGTGAGTACCGGGCGTGAGTCGCGCTTCGGTAGCTCAGTTGGTAGAGCACTTGCCCGCGAAAGGCAAAGGTCCCGAGTTCGAGTCTCGGTCGGGCACACAGTTTTAATCTGCCAGGAAGTTTTATATCAGCGCACGCTCCGCTCCAGAGTGAAAATCTCATTCTGGAAACATCCCCCAGGCTGTGGCTAAGCCATGTCTCCGCAATATCCTTTCTTTCAGGAGTGCTAGTTCTGCAAGGTTCGCAGGAGAGCTTCTGTAAAGTTTGAAAGGTAGGAGACGAGGTACTCGCAGAAGTAAAGCTGTGAGTACCGGGCGTGAGTCGTGCTTCGGTAGCTCAGTTGGTAGAGCACTTGCCCGCGAAAGGCAAAGGTCCCGAGTTCGAGTCTCGGTCGGGCACACAGTTTTAATCTGCCAGGAAGTTTTATATCAGCGCACGCTCCGCTCCAGAGTGAAAATCTCATTCTGGAAACATCCCCCAGGCTGTGGCTATGCCAAGTCTCCGCAATATCGTTTCTTTCAGGAGTGCTAGTTCTGCAAGGTTCGCAGGAGAGCTTCTGTAAAGTTTGGAAGGTAGGAGACGAGGTACTGGCAGAAGTAAAGCTGTGAGTACCGGGCGTGAGTCGTGCTTCGGTAGCTCAGTTGGTAGAGCACTTTCCCACGAAAGGCAAAGGTCCCGAGTTCGAGTCTCGGTCGGGCACACAGTTTTAATCTGCCAGGAAGTTTCATATCAGCGCACACTCCGCTGCAGAGTGAAAATCTCATTCTGGAAACATCCCCCAGGCTGTGGCTAAGCCATGTCTCCGCAATATCCTTTCTTTCAGGAGTGCTAGTTCTGCGAGGTTCGCAGGAGAGCTTCTGTAAAGTTTGGAAGGTAGGAGACGAGGTTCTGGCAGAAGTAAAGCTGTGAGTACCGGGCGTGAGTCGTGCTTCGGTAGCTCAGTTGGTAGAGCACTTGCCCGCGAAAGGCAAAGGTCCCGAGTTCGAGTCTCGGTCGGGCACACAGTTTTAATCTGCCAGGAAGTTTCATATCAGCGCACACTCCGCTGCAGATGAAAATCTCATTCTGGAAACATCCCCCAGGCTGTGGCTAAGCCATGTCTCCGCAATATCCTTTCTTTCAGGAGTGCTAGTTCTGCGAGGTTCGCAGGAGAGCTTCTGTAAAGTTTGGAAGGTAGGAGACGAGGTTCTGGCAGAAGTAAAGCTGTGAGTACCGGGCGTGAGTCGTGCTTCGGTAGCTCAGTTGGTAGAGCACTTGCCCGCGAAAGGCAAAGGTCCCGAGTTCGAGGCTCGGTCGGGCACACAGTTTTAATCTGCCAGGAAGTTTTACATCAGCGCACGCTCCGCTCCAGAGTGAAAATCTCATTCTGGAAACATCCCCCAGGCTGTGGCTATGCCATGTCTCCGCAATATCGTTTCTTTCAGGAGTGCTAGTTCTGCAAGGTTCGCAGGAGAGCTTCTGTAAAGTTTGGAAGGTAGGAGACGAGGTACTGGCAGAAGTAAAGCTGTGAGTACCGGGCGTGAGTCGTGCTTCGGTAGCTCAGTTGGTAGAGCACTTGCCCGCGAAAGGCAAAGGTCCCGAGTTCGAGTCTCGGTCGGGCACACAGTTTTAATCTGCCAGGAAGTTTCATATCAGCGCACACTCCGCTGCAGAGTGAAAATCTCATTCTGGAAACGTCCCCCAGGCTGTGGCTAAGCCATGTCTCCGCAATATCCTTTCTTTCAGGAGTGCTAGTTCTGCAAGGTTCGCAGGAGAGCTTCTGTAAAGTTTGGAAGGTAGGAGACGAGGTACTGGCAGAAGTAAAGCTGTGAGTACCGGGCGTGAGTCATGCTTCGGTAGCTCAGTTGGTAGAGCAGATGCCCGCGAAAGGCAAAGGTCCCGAGTTCGAGTCTCGGTCGGGCACACAGTTTTAATCTGCCAGGAAGTTTCATATCAGCGCACACTCCGCTGCAGAGTGAAAATCTCATTCTGGAAACATCCCCCAGGCTGTGTCTTAGCCATGTCTCCGCAATATCCTTTCTTTCAGGAGTGCTAGTTCTGCAAGGTTCGCAGGAGAGCTTCTGTAAAGTTTGGAAGGTAGGAGACGAGGTACTGGCAGAAGTAAAGCTGTGAGTACCGGGCGTGAGTCGTGCTTCGGTAGCTCAGTTGGTAGAGCACTTGCCCGCGAAAGGCAAAGGTCCCGTGTTCGAGTCTCGGTCGGGCACACAGTTTTAATCTGCCAGGAAATTTCATATCAGCGCACACTCCGCTGCAGAGTGAAAATCTCATTCTGGAAACATCCCCCAGGCTGTGGCTAAGCCATGTCTCCGCAATATCCTTTCTTTCAGGAGTGCTAGTTCTGCAAGGTTCGCAGGAGAGCTTCTGTAAAGTTTGGAAGGTAGGAGACGAGGTACTGGCAGAAGTAAAGCTGTGAGTACCGGGCGTGAGTCGTGCTTCGGTAGCACAGTTGGTAGAGCACTTGCCCGCGAAAGGCAAAGGTCCCGAGTTCGAGTCTCGGTCGGGCACACAGTTTTAATCTGCCAGGAAGTTTCATATCAGCGCACACTCCGCTGCAGAGTGAAAATCTCATTCTGGAAACATCCCCCAGGCTGTGGCTAAGCCATGTCTCCGCAATATCCTTTCTTTCAGGAGTGCTAGTTCTGCATGGTTCGCAGGAATGCTTCTGTAAAGTTTGGAAGGTAGGAGGCGAGTTACTGGCAGAAGTAAAGCTGTGAGTAACGTGCGTGAGTCGTGCTTCGGTAGCTCAGTTGGTAGAGCACTTGCCCGCGAAAGGCAAAGGTCCCGAGTTCGAGTCTCGGTCGGGCACACAGTTTTAATCTGCCAGGAAGTTTCATATCAGCGCACACTCCGCTGCAGAGTGAAAATCTCATTCTGGAAAAATCCCCCAGGCTCTGGCTAAGCCATGTCTCCGCAATATCCTTTCTTTCAGGAGTGCTAGTTCTGCAAGGTTCGCAGGAGAGCTTCTGTAAAGTTTGGAAGGTAGGAGACGAGGTACTGGCAGAAGTAAAGCTGTGAGTACCGGGCGTGAGTCGTGCTTCGGTAGCTCAGTTGGTAGAGCACTTGCCCGCGAAGGCAAAGGTCCCGAGTTCGAGGCTCGGTCGGGCACACAGTTTTAATCTGCCAGGAAGTTTCATATCAGCGCACACTCCGCTGCAGAGTGAAAATCTCATTCTGGAAACATCCCCCAGGCTGTGGCTAAGCCATGTCTCCGCAATATCCTTTCTTTCAGGAGTGCTAGTACTGCAAGGTTCGCAGGAGAGCTTCTGTAAAGTTTGGAAGGTAGGAGACGAGGTACTGGCAGAAGTAAAGCTGTGAGTACCGGGCGTGAGTCGTGCTTCGGTAGCTCAGTTGGTAGAGCACATTCCCACGAAAGGCAAAGGTCCCGAGTTCGAGTCTCGGTCGGGCACACAGTTTTAATCTGCCAGGAAGTTTCATATCAGCGCACACTCCGCTGCAGAGTGAAAATCTCATTCTTGAAACAACCCCCAGGCTGTGGCTAAGCCATGTCTCCGCAATATCCTTCCTTTCAGGAGTGCTAGTTCTGCAAGGTTCGCAGGAGAGCTTCTGTAAAGTTTGGAAGGTAGGAGACGAGGTACTGGCAGAAGTAAAGCTGTGAGTACCGGGCGTGAGTCGTGCTTCGGTAGCTCAGTTGGTAGAGCACTTTCCCGCGAAGCGCAAAGGTCCCGAGTTCGAGTCTCGGTCGGGCACACAGTTTTAATCTGCCAGGAAGTTTCATATCAGCGCCCACTGCGCTGCAGAGTGAAAATCTCATTCTGGAAACATCCCCCAGGCTGTGGCTAAGCCATGTCTCCACAATACCCTTTCTTTCAGGAGTGCTAGTTCTGCAAGGTTCGCAGGAGAGCTTCTGTAAAGTTTGGAAGGTAGGAGACGAGGTACTGGCAGAAGTAAAGCTGTGAGTACCGGGCGTGAGTCGTGCTTCGGTAGCTCAGTTGGTAGAGCACTTGCCCGCGAAAGGCAAAGGTCTCGAGTTCGAGTCTCGGTCGGGCACACAGTTTTAATCTACCAGGAAGTTTCATATCAGCGCACACTCCGCTGCAGAGTGAAAATCTCATTCTGGAAACATCCCCCAGGCTGTGGCTAAGCCATGTCTCCGCAATATCCTTTCTTTCAGGACTGCTAGTTCTGCAAGGTTCGCAGGAGAGCTTCTGAAAAGTTTGGAAGGTAGGAGACGAGGTACTGGCAGAAGTAAAGCTGTGAGTACCGTGCGTGAGTCGTGCTTCGGTAGCTCAGTTGGTAGAGCACTTGCCCGCGAAAGGCAAAGGTCCCGAGATCGAGTCTCGGTTGGGCACACAGTTTTAATCTGCCAGGAAGTTTCATATCAGCGCACACTCCGCTGCAGAGTGAAAATCTCATTCTGGAAACATCCCCCAGGCTGTGGCTAAGCCATGTCTCCGCAATATCCTTTCTTTCAGGAGTGCTAGTTCTGCAAGGTTCGCAGGAGAGCTTCTGTAAAGTTTGGAAGGTAGGAGACGAGGTACTGGCAGAAGTAAAGCTGTGAGTACCAGGCGTGAGTCGTGCTTCGGTAGCTCAGTTGGTAGAGCACTTGCCCGCGAAAGGCAAAGGTCCCGAGTTCGAGTCTCGGTCCGGCACACAGTTTTAATCTGCCAGGAAGTTTCATATCAGCGCACACTCCGCTGCAGAGTGAAAATCTCATTCTGGAAACATCCCCCAGGCTGTGGCTAAGCCATGTCTCCGCAATATCCTTTCTTTCAGGAGTGCTAGTTCTGCAAGGTTCGCAGGAGAGCTTCTGTAAAGTTTGGAAGGTAGGAGACGAGGTACTGGCAGAAGTAAAGCTGTGAGTACCGGGCGTGAGTCGTGCTTCGGTAGCTCAGTTGGTAGAGCACTTGCCCGCGAAAGGCAAAGGTCCCGAGTTCGAGTCTCGGTCGGGCACACAGTTTTAATCTGCCAGGGAGTTTCATATCAGCGCACACTCCGCTGCAGAGTGAAAATCTCATTCTGGAAACATCCCCCAGGCTGTGGCTAAGCCATGTCTCCGCAATATCCTTTCTTTCAGGAGTGCTAGTTCTGCAAGGTTCGCAGGAGAGCTTCTGTAAAGTTTGGAAGGTAGGAGACGAGGTACTGGCAGAAGTAAAGCTGTGAGTACCGGGCGTGAGTCGTGCTTCGGTAGCTCAGTTGGTAGAGCACTTGCCCGCGAAAGGCAAAGGTCCCGAGTTCGAGTCTCGGTCGGGCACACAGTTTTAATCTGCCAGGAAGTTTCATATCAGCGCACACTCCGCTGCAGAGTGAAAATCTCATTCTGGAAACATCCCCCAGGCTGTGGCTAAGCCATGTCTCCGCAATATCCTTTCTTTCAGGAGTGCTAGTTCTGCAAGGTTCGCAGGAGAGCTTCTGTAAAGTTTGGAAGGTAGGAGACGAGGTACTGGCAGAAGTAAAGCTGTGAGTACCGGGCGTGAGTCTTGCTTCGGTAGCTCAATTGGTAGAGCACTTGCCCGCGAAAGGCATAGGTCCCGAGTTCGAGTCTCGGTCGGGCACACAGTTTTAATCTGCCAGGAAGTTTCATATCAGCGCACACTCCGCTGCAGAGTGAAAATCTCATTCTGGAAACATCCCCCAGGCTGTGGCTAAGCCATGTCTCCGCAATATCCTTTCTTTCAGGAGTGCTAGTTCTGCAAGGTTCGCAGGAGAGCTTCTGTAAGGTTTGGAAGGTAGGAGACGAGGTACTGGCAGAAGTAAAGCTGTGAGTACCGGGCGTGAGTCGTGCTTCGGTAGCTCAGTTGGTAGAGCACTTTCCCACGAAAGGCAAAGGTCCCGAGTTCGAGTCTCGGTCGGGCACACAGTTTTAATCAGCCAGGAAGTTTCATATCAGCGCACACTCCGTTGCAGAGTGAAAATCTCATTCTGGAAACATCCCCCAGGCTGTGGCTAAGCCATGTCTCCGCAATATCCTTCCTTTCAGGAGTGCTAGTTCTGCAAGGTTCGCAGGAGAGCTTCTGTAAAGTTTGGAAGGTAGGAGACGAGGTACTGGCAGAAGTAAAGCTGTGAGTACCGGGCGTGAGTCGTGCTTCGGTAGCTCAGTTGGTAGAGCACTTTCCCACGAAAGGCAAAGGTCCCGAGTTCGAGTCTCGGTCGGGCACACAGTTTTAATCTGCCAGGAAGTTTCATATCAGCGCACACTCCGCTGCAGAGTGAAAATCTCATTCTGGAAACATCCCCCAGGCTGTGGCTAAGCCATGTCTCCGCAATATCATTTCTTTCAGGAGTGCTAGTTCTGCAAGGTTCGCAGGAGAGCTTCTGTAAAGTTTGGAAGGTAGGAGACGAGGTACTGGCAGAAGTAAAGCTGTGAGTACCGGGCGTGAGTCGTGCTTCGGTAGCTCAGTTGGTAGAGGACTTGCCCGCGAAAGGCAAAGGTCCCGAGTTCGAGTCTCGGTCGGGCACACAGTTTTAATCTGCCAGGAAGTTTCATATCAGCGCACACTCCGCTGCAGAGTGAAAATCTCATTCTGGAAACATCCCCCAGGCTGTGGCTAAGCCATGTCTCCGCAATATCCTTTCTTTCAGGAGTGCTAGTTCTGCAAGGTTCGCAGGAGAGCTTCTGTAAAGTTTGGAAGGTAGGAGACGAGGTACTGGCAGAAGTAAAGCTGTGAGTACCGGGCGTGAGTCGTGCTTCGGTAGCTCAGTTGGTAGAGCACTTGCCCGCGAAAGGCAAAGGTCCCGAGTTCGAGTCTCGGTCGGGCACACAGTTTTAATCTGCCAGGAAGTTTCATATCAGCGCACACTCCGCTGCAGAGTGAAAATCTCATTCTGGAAACATCCCCCAGGCTGTGGCTAAGCCATGTCTCCGCAATATCCTTTCTTTCAGGAGTGCTAGTTCTGCAAGGTTCGCAGGAGAGCTTCTGTAAAGTTTGGAAGGTAGGAGACGAGGTACTGGCAGAAGTAAAGCTGTGAGTACCGGGCGTGAGTCGTGCTTCGGTAGCTCAGTTGGTAGAGCACTTGCCCGCGAAAGGCAAAGGTCCCGAGTTCGAGTCTCGGTCGGGCACACAGTTTTATTCTGCCAGGAAGTTTCATATCAGCGCACACTCCGCTGCAGAGTGAAAATCTCATTCTGGGAACGGAAGTTCTGTTGATTTCGGCTTGTAAACGTCACTATTTGTATGGCACGACTGCATTTACTTGCAAATTTTTGGTAACCGAGCTTTCTATGTCTGGTGTAGTGTCTTCAGTTACTTCAGAATGTTGTGTACTATTCACTTTAAATTTACGTTTAGGATTGTACATTTCGGCCTTATGACATTTTTTATGACAAGTGTAATATTTTGTCTTACGAAAATTGCAGTTCTTGTGCTTGTGGGTTATCATACAACTGTCATGTACATGGACGTAACTCGGTGTATTTTAGCATTATTTTCCTGTTGTGCTACGCAGACGTGCGACTGATTCCAGCCCGCCTTGTTTACTGAAATGGTGTGAGCATTATCGTTTTAGTTGTTGTTTACTATTGTGATATATCTTCCTTTTAACCCTGCGGATGACATTATATTTGGCTCAAATTCCCTATAATTGTCAATCATGTATCTAACGGTTACACAGGTTATTAATGTACCAGAATTTCACATTTGCAATGGTTTATCTCACGCTTACAATACTGTGTGATGTTGCTTAAGGATATTACCTATTAATTTTGTCCTGCAATCTTTTTTCCATCATTGCATTTTATTTCCCAAAGTCTTCTAGCATGTAAAGCAAAAGCAACGCGATATATCAGTCGCTACTTCTACAACATTAAAAGTGCTTCGAGGTGTGTTTTCATGATTCAACACAGCTTACGACAGACACCGAAAACTTGCAGTGCATCTGGCATTAATAACACTAAGAAAGACAAAAAGCTTGTGAGAAACTCTGATCTGACTCAGTAATTGCAGCATCTATGCAGTTGGACTGAAAGCCTAAATTCAGTATCTCTCACAGCCCTTTCGACGGTGCTGTGTTTCGTCAAAGCGGTTGTTATTTACGATCGTCGTTAAATAAAACTACCTTATTAACATAAATTGTGCTTATGAATCGGCTTTAGTAATCATCCTTCAGATCCGTGAAATTCATTCAATACTGGTTAGCACGTTCAAATTGGAGCTACCCGCGGTTACTTACTCAAAAGATAGAAAGATAGTCCATGTTGAATGTTATGGTAGGGATGATCTCTGGGTCCAGAGGGTTTCGTCGTTCGCTGTCAGTAGTGCCAGGATTCTGTCAGTAGCAGTACCAATATGGCTATCATTTTGAGGGACTTGTCAGTCGCTTTAATTTTTTGAGGAACGCTTATAGAATGTCTCATTTAGTACAGAAATTATTCCAACAGTGTTAACAGTATATATGTGGCGTCTGTTTTCTCGAAAGGACGGACACCTTATTCGATCCAGTGGCCATTTAACTAATCGTTCATATTCTTTAATGACGTTAGCAGCATTTGGTCACTGAAATGTATCATTGGCAGGAGGTGAAAATTAGTGGTGGACTGTGTAGTGGGACGCGAAATTGAAGCGTCAACCATCCACCAATGTCAGCCCAGTTTGCAGGTGAATATAGGTTTAATTTAGTTTTTGTTTATGTATTTTTTGTAATATTTGTAATGGTTATGAATTGTCTAAAGTTTGTATTTATTTTTTATGTTTCATGTACGGAGAGGGCGGCGCAACGAACGGAGACAGCATCTTCGTTGCCGGGACCGGAGAGAAAATTGCTGGCCACTATACGTCGCCGGTCGACAGCCAAAGAGCAACAGAAGATCCTGAAACCGAGTTGTTGCGTCGTGCTTCTTAACATTAAATAATTGAGAATTTGTAATGTTTTGTACAACAATGATATCATAGGAAGTTTAATCTTATTAAAAATGTTAGTTTTGTCTCGTCAAGGCTCAGGTTCACGTCTGTATGTAGGAAGATAATAAACTAGTGGATGCTACTAAAGTTGAAATACGTGTTCCGAGGATTTATTTATGAAGAATTACGTGAATGAATTAATAATATATTTGACAAGATTATTGAATTTTGACAGCGTTCATCGCGGCTTTGAATCTCAAAAAGTTTATTCAATGTGGTCCTAATTTCGATTAAATCAGATAACGTGTATCAATATAATTTTCTGAGGAGAAACAAACGACATCTAAAATTGAAAAGTTTACGCAAACCAATTGGCCCGAGTGACGTAATTCTGCGCATACGACTCAAATGATGTTTTACAGTTCCGTTCAAGAACCATTCTGAGACAATTTAAAAAGAATATAAATAATTTTGAAGTGGGTTGTAACTGACGTAGGTGACGAAGTCTACACATGATCATATGTCGAAAGAAAATCATTTATAAACAAATCTATACGTCGTTAGACTACACCGTGGCGACCGTGACAGGACTTGTGTGTAACTAAGGCACACAGGTACGAAACAATTAAAACATCAAGAGTCCTTCGGAAGTCATCGCGAGTCTTCGTGGAGCCTTCACCAGCCAGCGGCGACTTCGCGGGTGTGGGCAGCTGACGGAGCGCAGCCAAGCAGTACGGTCACGCAGTTATTCTACGAGAAGGCGCATCTGTTGGGCAGCAGCTGAACGCTGCAAACCCCGACAACCTTTTTCTCCCTAAACTAACAGGCCCAGTACGTCAGCTGGGGGGCGTTCCTCCGGCTGGTATTAGAGGTGTTGCTGAGGGCTTCGCCTGTCTACGGTGCGGCCGGGCGTGGTTGCAGCCAGTGACGTCTCCGGTGTACGACTCAGCGTCCTGTCGGTTGCGGAAGCGGGGTCGCAGCATCTCAGCGGCTGCATCGACGGCTGTTACTTCCGCAGCCCATAGCAGCACACTGATCATCGAGAACTACAAATTAAAATATTAGTGTCCGGTGAGTCTGTTTTAAGTTGGAAGTGGAGTGTTGTACATAGGGAGTGTGCTTTTATAGGATTGTTTATTACAAGTCTGCGTGTGTAACTAGTTAAAATCTTACAATAATGTCGGGAAGTGAAATTTCAGACGAAGAGCAGTCTATGTCCGATAGATTATGAGATCCCTTTTTAGGGCGGTCGCTAAATTAAAACAATCTAACGGGGATTTTCTAGCTGAATTAAAACAGTCTAACGAAGAATCAGCTGCTAGATTAAAAGAGGAACTAAAACAGGAATTCAAACAGTCTAACGAAGAATGTATGGCTAGATTAAAACAGTCTAACGAAGAATCTATTACTAGATTAAAACAGTCTAACGACGAATGTACGGCTAGATTAAAAGAGGAACTTAAAGGGGAGCTAACAAAATCGACAGGTTACAGGAACATCTTAATGAAATCAGTCGAGAATTAAGTGATAAAATAGAGGCTTCTAAAGTTGAAATGCAGGAAAAACTAGTAGGACTTAGTAATAAGATTGCTGGTAATTGTAAAAGGTTAGAAGAACATATCCAGGAATCACGTGAGGAAAAAGCTCGCATGCGAAATGATATTACTGACTTAACCGAGAGACTAGATAATGTCAATATCTTAGTTGTAAATGAAATACAGAAAAATAACAATAAGTTACGAGACGATTTTTCTATGCAAACAGAAACTGTTCATAGAGAATTATTAGAATCTATTAAAGAGGTCTCTACCAAACCTGTAGAGATTTCTTCAATAGATAACGTAGAATTAGAGACATTAACTCATCAAGTAGGAAAAGATCATACTGAAATAGAAAACATAAAATTTTTAATTACTGAAATATGCAGTAACCTTGAGACCTCCAAAGATAATAACATTGACGAAGGTACAGAGCGTTCACATCGTGAACACAATGAAGAATCGATATTAGCTAACCGTGTATCCAATACAGAAATGCGAATACAGGAAATTACTAAACGGTTATCGGAATTAGATAATAATGAAAACATTTCAAGTAGTAGAAGCAATAACGTAATCAGAGACAACAGTCGCATCGTGTTTGCTAGCTCGGACGACAACAATATAAATAAAGAAATCACGGCAAGCCAATCCGATGCAACTCCGTCTCTGCAATCTAAACAAAATCCAACTATGTCTCTCGCAGAATGCTGGGATAATATAACGACAAATTCAAATGTAGCAAGTCGATTTCCTGTATTCAAACCAGGAGGCGAACTTCACCCTATAATCTTTATAAAAGCTTTTGAAACTTCATTATCTCCTAAATGGAGTAATGAAAAACGGATTCAATTTGTAATAGGACATTTAGAAGCAGAAGCTGCGGAATGGGCAGTACTGCATAGAATTGAATTTAGGGACTGGGATGATTTTGTTAAGCAGTTTAAACAAAATTATTGGTCAAGAGGAAAACAACAACACTTAACTTTAGAGTTGTTAGACCCTCCTCCATATTCTAAACGGTGGGGAGGTTATAGGAATTATTTCAAACGGCATTTAAACCGTGCTAAATTAATTGATGAACCAATTATTGAAAGTCAGCTAATACGAGTCCTAATTAATAGGTTACCGTAATATGTAAAGGAAAGAAAAATGTTATTCTACAAATTGTCTATCCAGACGAAAAAGTTTGCGAACAGATTGTTAAAAATGCTGAACGGAGAATTAAAAGGTATAATCAACATGCTATAGAACCCTCATTTCAGGTAGGAGATCTTGTATTAGTACGATCTCATCTTAAAAGTTCGAAGATCAATAAGGAATGTAGAAAATTCTTCTTTATCTTTGAAGGTCCATATGTTGTGCATAAGATTGTACATCCCAAAGCGTTACTTCTTATGGAACCTTCATCAGGTGTAATTAAAGGATTATACAGTGTCGATCAAATGAAACCCTTCATTCCTAAATAAGTTAATATTTAGTATATGTTACATACGGAAGAGCGTTCATAGTTTATTCATGTGAAGTTTTTCGTGATAGATACGTGTTATTTTAAAGAAATGACAGGAAGCTTAAACAAGTGTTCTACAATAACCTACCGGTACTTCAACAGGAGAAAGATAAATAAAAGGGGATTTCTATGGAAGAAATCTTGTTATTAGGTCAGAAGGAATTCTGTATATTTTATATTTACTCGGACAGTAGGAACCAAAGGGGGTGGTTAATAATTTTAGGGACCATGGGCGTCCAGAGCTATATGGCTCACGAGAACATAGCAGAGTGCCTTTAATAGAGATTTGTAATAGTGTTAATATAGAACACACCAAACCGGGCTCTCCGGCTTGTTTCTCCTAAATAAATTGCCATTACCCAACAAAGAGTCCGAAGGTAAAGAAAGCCATGCCGAGATTCTAAAGAAAGTTTTGCTTGGTTTCTTCTTGACCTCAGGCATAAATAAAGCATTAGGGAAAAGAACGACGTAAAGTAAATAGTACTATTAGTTATTGTGAGAAACTTATTAGTAATATACGTTTTTGGAAAGAATAACTCTAGTAAACGAATAAAACTGAAACTAATCTATAACAATTTGAACGCTCTGTCCTACTGTAACAACGATAAAGAACGTACTAAATTAGTATTTACTCGCAACTATTAAATGAAAAGGAGTAATCTCCATATATTCGGTTATGAATTACCATAATAGCACAATGAAGAGTAAATGACAAATAGTCACAACAATATCGTAGTGAAAGGATTAAATGTATCTAAGAGCAAGGACTCTAGATTACGTAAAATGTGAGGAAAATGTATTAACAGTTAAATATGGTATATAGAAAAAGTTTTATTTTCGGTTAAAACCTGACAAACTGCGCTTGAGGGTGGGGTATGTAGTGGGACGCGAAATTGAAGCGTCACCCACCCACCAATGTCAGCCCAGTTTGCAGGTGAATATAGGTTTAATTTAGTTTTTGTTTATGTATTTTTTGTAATATTTGTAATGGTTATGAATTGTCTAAAGTTTGTATTTATTTTTTATGTTTCATGTACGGAGAGGGCGGCGCAACGAACGGAGACAGCATCTTCGTTGCCGGGACCGGAGAGAAAATTGCTAGCCACTATACGTCGTCGGTCGACAGCCAAAGAGCAACAGAAGATCCTGAAACCGAGTTGTTGCGTCGTGCTTCTAAACATTAAATAATTGATAATTTGTAATGTTTTGTACAACAATGATATCATAGGAAGTTTAATCTTATTAAAAATGTTAGTTTTGTCTCGTCAAGGCTCAGGTTCACGTCTGTATGTAGGAAGGTAATAAACTAGTGGATGCTACTAAATTTGAAATACGTGTTCCGAGGATTTATTTATGAAGAATTACGTGAATGAATTAATAATATATTTGACAAGATTATTAAATTTTGACAGCGTTCATCGCGACTTTGAATCTCAAAAAGTTTATTCAATGTGGTCCTAATTTCGATTACATCATATAACGTGTATCAATATAATTTTCTGAGGAGAAACAAACGACATCTAAAATTGAAAAGTTTACGCAAACCAATTGGCCCGAGTGACGTAATTCTGCGCATACGACTCAAATGATGTTTTACAGTTCCGTTCAAGAACCATTCTGTGACAATTTAAAAAGAATATAAATAATTTTGAAGTGGGTTGTAACTGACGTAGGTGACGAAGTCTACACATGATCATATGTCGAAAGAAAATCATTTATAAACAAATCTATACGTCGGTACACTACAACTGCGAATCAAAGCCATGCCCACTCTTTTACTGGAAGTAAGAGCTGCAAATGAGAGGTTCATCAATACATTTCGCTACGTCAGTAGCGGGTAACAGGCAGGGACTTTGGCTCGGATGGCCGATGCGCTTAAGGCGACCGCTCGCGTAAAGCGGGAAATCTGGATTCGAGACCCGGTCCTGCACAAATTGTCGTTGTCGTCAGTCCATTAGAAAACTGCTGGTTTTCCATATCAACAACTACTGTAGTCATCGCAGTGCCTGTTACTTCGGAAGTGTATGCACGTCCGTAGGAACATGGCATGATACTTCTGAGCAACGCAGACACTGCAGTATTGTACACATTTTCATCTAGTAGCACTAATACATTTCTTTGAACGAGCTTGTTAATTGTATATTGCTGTTTACCAGAATTGTTGATGAAAACTCACAGGTCGCAGCTCTTATAATATTTCCACTGTTTAGAAGTATGCCCTACAAAAAAAAAAAAAAAAAAAAAAAAAAGTTGTCACAGACCGCGCGTCCACAAGTTCAACTGAGCATTCGCGAAGTTCCGGTGTGCCATATGGACCACAGTTGTTGCGTTTTCTGATATCACTGGTTGGTTTTTACTTCTGAGCCACTTTGATCTTGTGTTCTACAATAAAAAAAGAAATTGGACCGTGTCTGTGTGGTAGATTAAGACACAAGATCCTTAAAACATGGATGAAGTACCTTCATCTCACCTAAGCGCGTGTGTGCTGAATACACTCGTCACTCTTTATGCCAACGGGCTTTTCGCAAGTATGTTATTTGGTGGTGCAGTCTCAAAACGGGCACTGCTGTAAACAGCAGGAAGCTGTGGAAAATCGTACAAAATTTCAGTATGTTCGTCAAGGATTTTGTGAGCGTTTCCTCTTGTAATACCGAACAATATTTCAGGCAAAATGTTCAGTGACCGTCGTCATGGCGGTTTTTTATAAATGTTTTTGTGATACGCTTGATTTAAATTATTTGGCACTTGCATTTAACGTCAGAAGTTACTAGGTTGTAGCGACAAGTAGCGGCTACAGCCAGCAACCACAGTGCTTCGATCTCTTCGGCGGTTACAGACTCCCTTTATATTCCTTCTCTCTCCCACAAAGGTCTCTAAAAAATCTGAAATCAACGTGTTGTACAGATTTCCATAAAGACTCCAATCATGTGAAAGGTTTGTCCTGAATTTTTATTGGGAACAGAGTCACGTTTTTCTTTCTCGTTATAGTTGAAATTTTTGAGTCCTGAAATTTGCTTAGTTGAGCACTGGCAGGCAGAATGCTTTGAGTGGCAGCAGTGGCGACACAGTGGCAGCCGACAGGTGATCACAGTGGTCTGTACAGAACACATCTGCCACTGGGGCACTGCTGGCGACACCAGGCTACGATACTGGCTGTTACATGCCGACTGGTTTCCATCACACTGTAGCTCCTTTGAAGGACCTGAAAACCAAAATCCAACATTTTGGGTAAACGATATATATTTGTTTATATTTTATTACTTGTCTAATCTGACCAGATTGAGGCCTGAGGGCCCTCCGTTACATCTGACAAGGAACAACACATACTAAATATATCAAACAGACATCAATAATAATAATAATAATAATATCAATATCCAATACTGTAATCAAATCTGTGGTGCTACGCGCCTGCGAGAAACTGACGCTACACACCAACGGCGACTAGAGAGGATCTTCATAGACGAAAGAAAAATTATCACGAAAATTATTGGTCAAAAACCCACAGATGAAGGATAAAAACTTCCAGAGACACCACAGAAATGTTGTCCAACCTCGCAGCGGACATCAGAAAAAGGCGACTCAAATTTTACGGCCACATCAGCACACTCCCACAGACCAGACTCACCACACCAACGGAATACTCAGATACATACAGAGGCTCAAAACCACTACACCTTGGATGGCACAAGTGAAAACTGATCTGAAAGAATGATAGGAAGACTCAGAATGTATAGAAAGAAAATACACAAATGGAAGTAACGTCAGAAAAGACAGCACTTAAAGCCTAAAGACCAAAGTGGACCGCAGAAAGGAAGAGGGCCTTTAGCGAACGAATGAAAGAATACTGGAGGAATAGGAAGACTAAGTAGTCACAAATGCTTCGCTTGGTCTGATAAAGGCCTGTAACGTATGTAATAATAATAATACCAACATAATAACAATAGCAACAACAACAATAATATGATAATAACAATAGTAATAATGGTTAGTAATGAAACTATAGTGATAATAACAGTAACGCATTAAGAAAGATATCGATCAGTTTAGCAACATTTGATACCATATTTAGTATTATCAGAAGCAGAAGTGGTGTAGAAAGAGGTAAGGATAATAATGACAGTGACAATGGCAGTTAGGAGACAACAGAACAGAGAGAACTATGCTGACAAGAGGAGTGAAGATTTCGAGTAGGAGGGATTGGTAAGAGTGAGATGCAGACAAGCGTATCACAGAAATTGCTGTCGTGATTGAAGGTCGACCATTAGCTATCTTTTGGAGTTTGGAAGGAATATAAATTCTCTGAATTTTTTAGAAAGGTTGTTCCAGTGAAGCATTCCTGATACAGGAATGACGTGATGGTACAGATAAGATTTTACTTTCTTGAGAATGTTTATATCTTCCGTGGTGTTTAGACAATAGTGTGACCGCTGAAGGCAAATAAGAGGGAATGGAATGATGGAGAAGATGGTACAGCAGACATAGCGGATAATAGCCTCTACGATTATCATCACGTAGCCATGATAACTGTTCCCAGGCAGGAGCAGCGTACGTCACCAATGAATCGCATACAAGTATTCATCTTCAGTTCTAGCCTGCATGAGCTTTCGTATGAAAGCCCTTGGAGAATGGCATCAGCATAGTCAAATACTGGGAGCATTACTGAATTTATGAGCTTCTTTTCAAACTCAAAACATATTGCCTATTTATACTGTTTGTAACGGGTGCAAGAGCAGACATTCCTCCTGGTGACCGAGGACGGTGTACTTAACAACAATGGATCAGTATTTGTGTCATTTTCAGAGTAGTAAATATAGCCATTACGAGTCACATGTTTTAAATTGGGTAGTACCTCCGAGTAATGTGGCAAGAGGAAGTCATTAATGCTTATTTTCCCCTAAGCGACAAGTCAGATGACGAAGCGTGGATGTGTGGATGTAGAGCAGTTAGTCTATAGTGACAGGCGTACTCAACTTAGTGCTGCAGTACGACCGAGCAGAGGAAGTCCTTCGAGAATGGCATCAGTATAGTCAAATACCAGGAGTATTACTGAATCTATAAGCTTCTTTACAAGGTTAAAAGGAATTGATCTGATCGTACGGTTTGTGAACAGTTTATATCAGGATCCCACATATAATATACTCGTTAAACCCTATATGTACACTACTGGCCATTCAAATTGCTACACTAAGAAAAATGCAGATGATAAACGAGTATTCATTGGACAAATATATTATACTAGAACTGACATGTGATTACATTTTCACGCAATTTGGGTGAATAGATCATAAGAAATCTGTACCCAGAACAACTACCTCTGGCCGTAACAACGGCCTTGATACGCCTGGGCATTGATGGATGGCGTGTACAGGTACAGCTGCCCATGCAGCTTCAATACCATACGACAGTTCATCAAGAGTAGTGACTGGCTTATTGTGACGAGCCAGTTGCTCGGTCACCATTGACCAGACGTTTTCAATTGGTGAGAGATCTGGAGAATGTGCTGGCAAGGGCAGCAGTTGAACATTTCCTGTATCCAGAAAGGCCCGTACAGGACCTGTAACGTGCGGTCGTGCATTGTCCTACCGAAATGTAGGGTTTCGCAGGGATCGAAAGAAGGGTAGAGCCACGGGTCGTAACACATCTTAAATGTAACGTCCACTGTTCAAAGTGCCGTCAATGCGAACAAGAGGTGACCGAGAAGTTTAATCAGTGGCACCCCATACCATCACGATGGGTGATACGGCAGTATGGCGATGACGAATACATGCTTGCAATGTGCGTTCACCGCGATGTCGCCAAACACGGATGCGACCATCATGATGCTGTAAACATAACCTGGAGTCATCAGAAAAAATGACGTTTTGCCATTCGTGCACCCAGGTTCGTCGTTGAGTACACCATCGCAGGCGCTCCTGTCTGTGATGCAGCGTCAAGGGTAGCCGCAGCCACGGTCTCCGAGCTGATAGTCCATGCTGCAGCAAACGTCGTCGAACTGTTCGTGCAGATGGTTGTTGTCCCCATCTGTTGACCCAGGGATCGAGAAGTGGCTGCACGATCCGTTACAGCTATGCGGATAAGATGCCTGTCATCTCGACTGCTAGTGATACGAGGCCCTTGGGATCTAGCACGGCGTTCCGTATTACCATCCTGAACCCACCGATTCCATATTCTGCTAACAGTCATTGGATCTCGACTAACGCGAGCAGCAATGTCGCGATACGATAAACCACAATCGCGATAGGCTACAATCCGACCTTGATCAAAATCGGAAACGTGAAGATACGCGTTTCTCCTCCTTACACGAGGCATCACAACAATGTTCCACCAGGCAACGCCGTTCAACTGCTGCTTGTGTATGAGAATTCGGTTGGAAACTTTCATCATAGCACGCTGTAGGTGTCGCCACCGGCGCCAACCTTGTGTGAATGCTCTGAAAAGCTAATCATTTGCATATCACAGCATCTTCTTCCTGTCGGTTTTTGGTCTGTGGCACGCCATCTTCATGGTGTAGCAATTCTAATGGCCAGTAGTGTATATCTGTGGTGAATGAAGTGACTACTGATCCATTGTTGCAGACTGCAATTGTGTGTTCAGTCCACTCCAAGTGATGGTGCAGAATAGATACAGAGACGTTTTGTTTGTTTTTGTCTCCGTACGAGACGGCGCACCAGGAGATGCAGTGTATGTGATTGGGATGGCGGACAAGTGTTCTGCAGGAGGTGGGGCGGGGGAAGAGGAGTTTCTAGCCGGCGCGACCCGCCTCACGATCGACCCGGACGTAACGTAACTTCCTCCATAGTCGGCCCAGCATGCCGCAACTCCGGCCGCACGGCTGATCCCGGGATTACGAGCAGAGGGCACAGGGGCGCCCTGCCGATGGGCGGAGACGCCGCTTCGCGCCGCGCCGGTCTGGTTAGCGAGCGATCGGTGGCTCCCTGGAGCACCCAAGCTCCGAGACTGCGCCAGGCGAGGGGTGCCATTAAACACTGCGCTTAGCTGCTTTCAAGCCACCGGCGCTAACATGGGTTGGAAGTGATTCACTTTCAAGTTAGTTTCATATTTATATTTCTACAGTCACGTCCAGTGAGCGACATTCTTAAGCAGCCAATCGCCTACCATTACCAGGGTTACACAAACATCTGTTAAGGCAAGAACGAAAGTTGAATTATTCTACTTCAACCTGTGTTCTTCAGAATACAGTCAGGTTCGCAAAAAGTGAACGCTAGTACACGCCGTTGTGATATAATCCGTGAGTCGTTGGAAAAATACAAGGTGTCTGTAAATTTCGTTTACAACTTTATATTTTAATAAGTTTAAATCTAAATTGGTCTTCAATGTCTCACAAGGTAGCTCGTACGGCTTTGTTTCCCCACTCATACACGTCAGTGTCTGCAGCCGTAGTGGCACGGACAAAGTCCAGTCGGTATTCAATGTTTACCCATACGATCTTGAAAAACTATAGGATGACATATTCAGATACATTTTGAGGTTATGGTTTGCAAGTAGGTCTATAACCTTAGTTGGATACACACAATATTTTTTAATACTTAATGGTGTTACATTAAGAGATCGTGGCGCCCCCAGCGTCCGGGCATCCTAATTTACGCTTTTCGTGGTTTCACTAAATTGCTTAAGGCAAATGCCTGGATTGGTCATTCGAACGGGCACGAGCTATTTCCTCCTTAATCCGACCTTGTGCTCCGTCTATAATGACCTTGTAGTCGACAGGACGTTAAACACAAATCACTGCCGCCTCCTGCTCCTCGGATCGTTTCGTCCAGTCCACCAGTACGGAAACAACCATAATTTTGACTCAAGAGAAGTGGTGGCCCTTCCTGCTGGAATGTAAGGTCAGGTAGCGGATGTTACAAATGTGGTACAGGGGCTCATTTAACACGTCCAGGTAAACACCACTGTTGACTTAAAGACTCGCTGGAAAGAATGGACTGATGTTGCAAATGTGCAAAAGTCTGCATCACATATTGAACTTGGGAATGTGTCTTTCCATTTCTCGTGGAACATGAAGACAGATTCCCATACACGAACGTTATGATGCTTCATACTGCAGATGTACGGAAAATTAAATCATCAGAGAAATAATCTTTTTCTTTTTTTCAGATCGTCGATCTTGGCTCGCATTTCACTGCACGAAGATTTGACAGTCAGTTTTAGTGTCTGAAAGAGGTAGCCCTTGCAAGAATAGATATGTAACCTCATGTGCAAGACTTTGTACACTGCTGATCGTGACAGTTCCAACTCGGGTCCACTGTACACACTTATTTGTGTAACACCTTGCAAAGTCCTCCCATACCTTACACAAGCTGGCATTTGAAAAGGATGGGCTTCTGCACCTCTGTTTTGGACAACAATACTTGTGGCCTTACATGACGTATGCGAAGCCTAAACAGATGGTCGGGAGTTTAGGTCTCTTCCACAATGTCTAGCAAAGTTTCGTTGCACGTGGGTGTCGGACTTCCTCTCTCTGAAACAGATTACTCACTGACTTTTTTCTCCTAGAACCAGGAGATACTTTGTCATTTGTGTTTTTACTTATTGAAAAGCAGTTGTTATTATCTTGAACAGCTGTAAATTCGTTTTAAAGATATGTTTTCATCCAGTGACAGTAAGTGTCCAAAGCGACAGAGAAGTGAGGTCTTCTAGCCTTTGATAGCTACCACATGTACATACGGCAACCAGTGTACCTTGGAGATCCACATCAATTTTAACGTCTTAAAGATTTCGTAGTTCACGCGCACATCATTTGACACAGACATAGACAGTTAATGGCACTGATGTTGGGCTACAAGCCAGAGTACCGGTCCGCCAACTAAATATTTTTCCATGCAGCTCGTGGTGTGGGGCAGCAAGATGTCTTTTAACAACTCTGTTGCAAGTGTTTAACTTATAACAACTAGCCCAAGTCTGTAGAAACCCAGTCTGTTCAGTAACTGCAAGTCGAGCTCTCCGCTTACACAACGCTGAAACTTCGAGCCAGTGTGTGAACTGCAACCAGTGCACAAATGAAAGGTAAAACCATAGTTCGATAATCAGAATGGAGTGTACCGTTCCCGCACTCTGTTCACATTTTACCACATCGTAGAAGATAGTATCCTCCAAGAATTCCTCCTTTTTCCACAACTGGCTAAATACTCTCCATCAGATTATGCCAACCAGCGTGTTCTCCAAGAAAAGTGAAAGCAACTTTATTTCTGAATTGACACACTTTCTACATTATAATAAGGTTTAATGACTTGCTTTAAAGTAAACCCTTAAGAGTACCACAGCAACAAACGTTTCCACCAACGCCTTTTTTTGCTGAAACCATTACGATATTGTATACTGCCGGCAGCCATCACTTATCCACACATTATTACAGCACACAGTTACCTCCTGCCATAACACAACTGCCATGCGGCAACTCTTCCTATTTAATATATGCACAATCACACGATGTGCCAATTAAGACACCATAAGCATCATCAATAATGTAGCTGGTATACACTCTTAAATCTCTTCACTACGTAGGTAATCATACTCCACATAAAAATCGTCAAATGAAAGTCAGTCAGCACACGCAAACTTAATTCTTTATTACTTATTCTCTTGTGTAAAGTGACCTTTTTTTAAATATTGTATCTAGTGCACATTGAGTTTAGTCATCACCAAGTAAAAACATCTACATCTACAAATATACTCCGCTAGCCACCAAGGGGAGTGGGGCGGAGTGCACAATTCGCGCGTGTAACTAAAGTGAAATTTGCACTGGAACAATAATATGTCGACCCAGTCTATCGCAGTTAACGAAAACTGAATTAAAGACTACTCCAACTAGCCTTATAACAAGATGAATCGCACAGAACAGTACATTCGCAATTGGCAAAAACACCGTTGTCCACCACTACATAGATTTTCTTCCAAGTTTCTGGATTTACTTCCTGTCTGTCAGAGGTAAATATAACTTGCACACATACAACTTACACGCTCTCCTTCTCTCTCTCTCTCTCTCTCTCTCTCTCTCTCTCTCTCTCATTCCTACTACGTAATAAGATACTCAGACAACATAAAACAGTAGCAAGCAGTGATCGTAATCTAAAGCACCCAACACCAAAAGAATTGTGTGGCTCTTAAAATAAGTGATTCTCTGTTGATAACAGAACGAGATTAGTTAACGAACAATACATATATAGTTTTTTACGTGGAAATGAGGCAGAAACAATCAATAAACGACTGACAATAGTTTCACCCATAGAATAAACAATATGAATAGCACATTTGTAAACGAAGCTGCTGACGTCTTTGAAAAATGCGTTATTATCATGCATATGAACTGTTAGGAACATGCGGAGAATTTTTAAATGTACAATAGCTGTTTAGTGAAACATTCACACATTTCCAACTAACATCTTTTTACGAAACCAATGTGGTATGAACATCACAGTCGGTTGTATTCGAACAGTTTTCTATGCCAGTAAACTTCAACGACAAATTAAATGACTACAGTTTTTGTTCATATTGAGATACAGAGTCCTAAAGTTAAAGGAGCGCTGAAATATCTGCAGTTGAGATTTCAGAAATATTCAATCATATGGCTTCTTGCTAGAGATGTACCTTTCTTTCTGTTTGTTTGTCTCATTAATTACAGAAGCGTTATAGACAGAAAAGTGGAGGTAATGGACTTGTACCACTATTGAAATAAGCCCTTCAAATGATTGTCTGTCCACAATGTAGGCTAAGTAATGAAAATGTACAGGTAGATCGATATGCGTAAAAATAATATATTCTTCGTTCACTACTTGCACCCACTTCTCCTGTATGGCTAATACATTGTCTTTTACTTCCTGAAGGTTGTAATACGAAATTGTTTCTAAATAATATGGTTGGCTGGACAAATCTTCGTGCTTTCCTGCATTACTGCTGCCTCCAAGGTGCTCCTTTTTCTCCTGGTCCTCCTCAGGATAGTTCTGCAGTTGAAGGTACATAACCTGAATAGATTTTAATCATACCACAGTTTTGAAAGTGGATCTGTGACTCTTTTTCCGTCTGTGGCAGTTACTTCCCAGACAATGTCGCTATTTTTTTAAATACCTGAGGTACACCTGAAAAGTGATCAGTGAAGTAGATCAATCGTAACATATTGAGGCCATGCGATAGGGTTAACAATAATATACTATAACCTAAAACATGCATTACTAAATTATATCCAAAACAAAACGTACCGCCGAGTAATTAGTAACTCCGAAATCCTGTCTTGGAACTGAAGGTAGCCATGCCTGTTTCATTACATCGCATGATGTTAGGAACACCTCCGCTTGCAGCTGGTAAAATAGTTGTTTGTTAAAACACGACCGGTTCCGCGGCATGAAGCAGCATCAACAGGTGAACAACGTTAAAAGATAATAGGCATACCCATCGCTCCTAGTCAAAATTTACTATTCAGAGAATATCGTCAATGGCGAGCGGAAGGTAAAGAAGACGTGCCCTATCCTTTAAAATTTGCGTGCATCAGTGTGATAGCAGGACAAAGGCGGGCCGCACGAACGGCAAAGAGTTGGAAGCGGAGTTCTCCCTAACATCATGCCTTTCAACAACTGTGGTTGCCCGGACATAAAATAGTTTGTCATTGTCAGGAAACCTGAACACGTGAAACTTGTTTCCTGCTGTGTAATTTCCATTACCTTTTTTCTACGCAACACTTCTTTATTATAATGAAGATGAAACTGCATAAAAGTATAGTATGATTTCTGTCTTCTAAAATAAGAACTTCTTAACAATTACACAGCACAACGTGTTTTTTGTACACAACACGTTGTTGACACAACACAAGACAGTTGTTGACTTTCGCCGCTTCTCTCTGACATCAGAACTTCGAGTTCTCTAAGTCGTTCAGTATTTCTATCCAGTTGGTGTTGCTTCATCGTTCACCCAGTTTTCAGCGGCAGGTTGCCTTTCTAACGGCTTCCATGGACAACAAAATTTCATGTTCAGTACCATCTTTCATATAATTATCGACCTAATTTAAACAATTGCGGAGTTGTCATAATCTTCTCATTAAGGGGTATAGTATTAGGTTAGAGCTTTAACACAATGAAAACAAGTATTAAAGCGATCAACTGTGAATATGCCTTGAGGCAGAGTAAATCAGGGCGCGTAAACTATCCAGACTAATCATACAGCGTACAGAATGAGAGCCCACAACGACTTCCAACAAACTTTACACATCATTTCAAACGTTTTCGAAACTTTTTCTTCCTGACACCTGCACAAAATAATTAAAGGAAAAACTGCTTATTACTTTCACTTCAGTAACAAGCATGACGTTTTAATTGATTACTTATTTACTACATAAAATATTCGAAAAACTTCATTAGACAGTATCCACATATACTGCGGAATATATCTGCAAAATTATGAAGTTGTACGTCAAATAGTAGAGGAGCTATGACGTCGTGAACACAGACATGTGTGATAAAATAGCTGATATTAAAACTCAGCTGTTTTATACATATTATTTTGATTCTTTAAATAAGGGAAGTTGGGGTTACTATTTTGGCTGGTAGCAGCTAAAATGCACACAGTACATCACAGTGGAGGTAATAGTAACTCTTGCTACTATAATCATTGGTATTAGAAACAATTGTGAGAAATCATTCCGTTAGACATTCAATATTAATTTTTCGGCGTGTCGGGCAAGCGCAATAAACTAAGCTATGCCTGCCAATCAATAAATAATATTTTCATATTAGTTCCGCATAAACGAAATACTCTATCTCTAGTAGATTTATTCTTACCTATTAAAAATACTACGTGCGATCGCCGTACCCACCTAGAAAATCTTGACCTTGTCCATAAGGTTGTTATCGGATCTTCGTGATAATTGCGAAATACACAGGTGGACTTCTGGGATTTTCGTACACAATGGCCATTAAAATTGCTACACCAAGAAGAAATGCAGATGATAAACGGGTATTAATTGGACAAATATGTTATACTAGAACTGACATGTGATTAAATTTTCACGCAATTTGGGTGCATACAACCTGAGGAAATCAGTACCCAGAACAACCACCTCTAGCCGTAATAACGGTCGTGATACGCCTGGGCATTGAGTCAAACAGAGCTTGGATGGCGTGTACAGGGACAGCTGCCCATGCAGCTTCAACACGATTCCACAGTTCATCAATAGTAGTGACTGGCGTATTGTGACGAGCCAGTTGCTCGGCCACCATTGACCAGACGTTTCCAATTGATGAGAGATCTGGAGAGCAGTCGAACATTTCCTGTATCCAGAAAGACCTGTACAGGACCTGCAACATGCGGACGTACATTATCCTGCTGAAATGTAGGGCTTCGCAGGGATCGAATGAAGGGTAGAATCACGGGTCGTAACACTGTTCAAAGTGCCGTCAATGAGAACAAGAGGTGACCGAGACGTGTAAACAATGGCACCACATACCATCACGCCGGCTGATACGGCAGTATGGCGATGACGAATACACGCTTCCAATGTGCGTTCACCGCGATGTCGCCAGACACGGATGCGACCATCATGATGCTATAAACAGAACCTCGATTCATCCGAAAAAATGACGTTTTGCCATTCGTGCACCCAGGTTCGTCGTTGAGTACACCATCGCAGGCGCTCCTGTTTGTGATGGAGCGTCAAGGGTAAGTGCAGCCATGGTTCCCGAGCTAATAGTCCATGCTGCTGCAAACGTCGTCGAACTGTTCGTACAGATGGTTGTTGTCTTGCAAACGTCCCCATCTGTTGACTCAGGCTGCACGATCCGTTACAGCCATGCGGATAAGATGCCTGTCATCTAGACTGCTAGTGATACGAGGTTGTTGGCATCCAGCACGGCGTTCCGTATTAACTTCCTGAACCCACTGATTCCATATTCTGCTAACAGTCATTGGATCTTGAACAACGCGAGCAGCAATGTCGCGGTACGATAAACCGCAATCGCGACAGGCTACAATCTGACCTTTAACAATGTCGGAAACGTAATGGTACGCACATCTCCTCCTTACACGAGGCATCACAACAACGTTTCACCAGGCAATGCCTGTCAGCTGCTGTTTGTGTATGAGAAATGGGTTGGAAGCTTTCGTCATGTCAGCACGTTGTAGGTGTCGCCACCGCCGCCAACCTTGTGTGAATGCTCTGAAAAGCTAATCATTTGCATATCACAGCATCTTCTTCCTGTCTGTTAAATTTCGCGTCTGTAATACGTCATCTTCGTGGCATAGCAATTTTAATTGCCAGTAGTGTATATTACAATACTATTCGTAATAATGACTCATACAATCTTTCAGTTAGTAAAATAATGCTATATTCTTTCTTCGATGCACATAAAAAAGACAAACTTTTTACTTATTCTCACAACCAAAATGGCTACCACCGATTACGCTCTAAAGTAAAGTGGGTCTAACTTCGATAATTAACAGAGCAAGTTCTTCCTCTTATCGAGAAACAGGAAAAAACATGTTTTCTTTATACATGACGATAGGCGCACGCTCTACGCTGGGCTACCACTTCACATTTCCTCTTTGCCTTTGAAGAAAATACAAACATAAAAGCAAGATTTGCAAAAGGTACATCTTAAGTTGTTTATACTGCCTCCAATGGAGTTGATGTCGTATGTTGGCTGCGCAAACTGACGCATGTCTACTAGACCACTCAGTTTGCTCCACGGGACCGCCGTCACCACGGTAACACTGACACCCGTGTGCGCCTATCAACGTTGGGCAGGCTGAAGCGAAACGATCCGGAAAAGACTCAGCCACTCTGGTAGCGACGTGGCCGTAACAGAGTGGAGCGTCTCCAGTGACCGAACAATGAAATGCCAGACAGAAGTTGTAAAGTGACCAGCAGACGGCGCAGATCCGTCTTCTGTCCGCGTACTGGAACTGGTGCACTGCAGCAATTCGGAGCTCTCTCCAGACACATGCTTTGCTTATCGGGACAGCACACAGACCTTCCGATCGCAGTGCTCTCTGGTAAACATGAAACTTATCCATGCAGCTACATCCCACTAAACACAGCGAGCGGGAATCCGCTGTTACCGACCTACAATCGCAAGCGACAACACTGTCCGAACAGCAGCGGCGCCGCGGCAGAGACGTAAACAAACCACGTTGGGCGAGTGCTGGTAACAAACGCACCGGCTGTCCAGCTGTTAAGGGTCTTCTCTAGTCACATGGGCTGTCGTGGTATTTTTACCTACCGGGGCTTCATTATATTACTCTACATCAGGACGGCCAGAAATTTTGCACACGTGCCGAGGTGCTGCACATGTGTAACCTCCTGATCACAGTGTGCACACTTACCAGCCGTGCAGACAGGGAATCGGAGCTGTTACTGCTCATTTAGTGTGTGTCTGTAAGCACAGGTGTCACTGCTTCGGCTTACCCACTACCTGGGATACATTGTACCTGCGGCACTCTCGTGCCTTTTTCACAGTGTGCAATGCAATCATGGGAAGGCATCATGTTATTTAACCGCCCTATTTACAAACGTCACGGTTCTAGAGAGAAACACAGAAACAAATGGTGCATAAATATATCGGATTGGTTTTAGGCCCACGTTAGGTACCTAAATACACTTCATGGCAAGGGTGTCAAACATTTCTCAATAATTAAGCCGGCCGGTGCGGCCGAGCGGTTCTAGATGCTTCAGTCTGGAACCGCGTGACCGCTACGGTCGCCGGTTCGAATCCTGCCTCGGGCATGGATGTGCATGATGTCCTTAGGTTAGTTAGGTTTACGTAGTTCTAAGTTCTAGGGGACTGATGACCTCAGATGTTAAGTCCCATACTGCTCAGATCCATTAAATAATTAAAGGATAATTATTAAGCATGTAAGTATATCTTGAACAACCGGTTTAATACCAGTTTTTTCTGATGACAATGTACGCCTATGTAACATGGAGCAAGATGAGGCACGGTAAATAAATATCAAATTCAAATTAGGAAAAGAAAGATACCCAAAGCATTTTTATCATTGATGATGAGAAACGATAAAGTTTCCAGAATGAGATTTTCACTCTGCAGCGGAGTGTGCGCTGATATGAAACAAAAACAAAAGTTTGGAAGGTAGGAGACGAGATACTGGCAGAAGTAAAGCTGTGAGACGGGGCGTGAGTCGTGCTTCGGTAGCTCAGATGGTAGAGCACTTGCCCGCGAAAGGCAAAGGTACCGAGTTCGAGTCTCGGTCGGGCACACAGTTTTAATCTGCCAGGAAGTTTCAACGATAAAGTTAATGTTGAGCACAGAAGCACGGTACCTTGATAAACGCAAGCAGTTGCGATTTCGTCACTAATACTTGATCGAAACTTTGATTTATTCATTTTGTTTGTGGAGAAAAGTCTGTTACACACGTAAGTAAGTCCGAACATCCACATAATGCTCGCAGCTTCGTGGTGCGGGCGTGGAAATTATTGCTGTGGAAAGTTTTCACAGAAATCTTTTTGACTTCCTACTGCAAAGAACTTGTCAAAAAATGGTTCAAATGGCTCTGAGCACTATGGGACTCAACTGCTGAGGTCATTAGTCCCCTAGAACTTAGAACTAGTTAAACCTAACTAACCTAAGGACATCACACACATCCATGCCCGAGGCAGGATTCGAACCTGCGACCGTAGCGAAGAACTTGTCCTTCAGGCGTGTACTGCACCACAGGTCGGTCAGTTCCATCTGAAGACGATTCGGAGAATCTTCAACCAATGCTGGAAACGGCCGTTCAAAGCAACGAATGATAGGAGACACATTCGTAACATCTACATATAGTGCTCGAAATTGCTCCTTAGTTTTTACAGTTATTGACACGTATTCTTGAAACCTAGCACTTTCGTGGACCAAACCAAGGGCCGAGAAATGTACAGTGGTTTTAGATAATAGCTGTCTCTCCCAAAGAGCAAGCCTGCTTTCAAAAGTATTTACTTTTCCAACATGTCGGGTATTAAATTTTTTTCTCCTCGCAAACTGACGTTCAGACTGTTCATGTGAGACATAATGTCTCCACGAGAAATTCAAGGTCTGATATCCAGCAAGGATCTTCTAATTTCGGTTCACTGTTTCCCTTCTCATGTAAGAAACATAAATCAAACATAAACCTTTACCTCGACTGAGCGAGCAGACTTCGGTATAGCATGATATGTCACCGTTCTCCTAATTCCTCCAAGAATTTCCGAAACTGGCGATGCGTAAGCCCATATGTTTTCGGCTAGTTTACAATACACACAATTTACATGACGTTTCCTAAAGTCACTGATTTTACACAAAGCGCCTGTTGATGTACAAAAAGACAGGCAATTGAATAAAATGTCTCTTCTGTGCGTCCTTGCTTTTTGCGCGTCATTACCGGTGATCCACCGTGATTGCTGAGCTTAGCCGGTTCCAATTCATACCGACATCATCAGTCGCTTGCTTGACAGCTTGGAGTAAGTGTACATATGTCGTAGTCTCTTTCAAAGGCATTAAGTCCAAAACGTCTTTTGTTACACGCAGAGTGTTATCGACACCTCTTACGTATCACACTATCTACGCTGTATCTATAAGATCTGTTATTTCATCCAACGCAACAGAGGAAGCAACAAAGTCCTTAGCCTTATTTATTCACTGCCTGTGTACATCGTCTGTCGTAACACTTACACGTCGCGTGACTGTTTGTCCCGAATCGCCGATTTCTTGAAACAGGCTAACGTTCGTGGGACGCGAAAGTTCTGCAGCCTTAGTGAGACAGTCTTTTACAAACTCTTCTTCGGAAAGCGGTTTCCCGGTTCTTGTTATTCTTGATGCAGTTTTAAAACATCCTCGCAGTGCACATATAATGTGATTGTCATTCTGGAAAACTGAATACGAATGTAACACAAGAAACGAATAGTTGAAAACGTAACAATTGTCATGACTAACATTAAAAACCTGGTGATGTGCCTCATCCATTTTTTAGCGCACTTAATTTGGCTTGCCATTCTTCACAGTTCAGTACACTTCACTTGTCTTCATGAAAGTGTCTTTCAATCTTTAGGGCACTGAAAACGTTGCTGTCGTGTGCCCATATCAATATATCCATACATTCATCCATTTCACAATCGTGAACCTGCGCTGGCCGCTTATTATTCGGTGGCACACTGAGCTTACACCTACTGCTGTAAAGAAGAATAGCAGTTATAGGTCGTATTTAATTGATTGAGAGCACAGATCTTCAATTCTTTACTTTTTTCTAATACTCGCCATTTCTCAGTACGTGTTACGCAAGGCTACAGTCGCCAGAGGGAAGAAATATTGGCTGTGATTCGGTTCTCGTGGTGCAACGTACCGTTGCCACGCAGCAACAATTCTGACTTGTAACATTTATGTAACAAAAAATTAGTTATGTCGGTCTGCCACCGTTGTGTCTCTCCACCACACCTGGAAGTTTCCTCTATCACCATGGAAATACATTATGTAACAATTAAGTTTTAAGGTTTTGTAAGTAATTAATTAAAATCATGTGGCGCCTACTATTTACTTTTTCACATTCCTTTCAGAGCATTCAGCGTCGAAGCAATTAACAACCATACTAAAGTAACAAGATACAAAAGCTTTTAAAACTTTCACAGTTGTCGGGGATAAAAGCTTCCCATTTCAACTTACACGTGTACCACCGTATACACACGCAAAGAAAGATAATTTAAAATTGTTTGTTTGATTTTTGTTCGAAATATGTTCTGCAATACCACAGTTTTCAGTAGAAAGCAGCAGTCCAAATGAAGTTTTGAATCGCTTTGCCAACTACAGTTAAACCGTGACAACAACGTTTAAAGAATCATCTCTAAATGAACGTCATTTACGGTAAGTACAAGAAATAATCATCGTCATCTGAAATGTAGCAATATTTAATCTTTGCAACACATTTTGAAAATATACATTGTCAGAAAGTAACGCTAAGATGACACAAATTATAGCGAATGCGGCAACGTAAAGTAAATAAGGTAGCCACGCCTAGTGGGGTAACACTACCTATTCCGGTGACGTACTTTATATCGCAATAGCAGACATTTTCTTTGTTCTGTGGTAAGGTACGCCCTCTAAACTGAGTTCCAATCGTCCTAAACAAACTACAAGAATGTCTTCAAACAAAAAAGTCGTTCTGAGATGAATGAATTTTTGGGTGCAGAACAGGGGTTTATTGTGTGCTGTATCATGGAGGCGCGTTGTTTGGTGGGTTGATACTGTAATACAGGTTCATTAGTGTAACAGTTCTACACATATCAAAAAAAAGTTTTGTATCACCCCGGTTCCCAGAACTCCTGAAGAGAGACGTTGACTGTGGCTGTTGTATCACAGACACAGTCCGTTTGACTGTTTTTAGTGATATCACTAAACCCGCCCAAAGATGTAAACAACCACGTATGAGCAGCGCCTATTAGATGGAGAGGGTCAGACAGCCGAACAGTTCCAGTCATTCCACCAGGAATGAGGTACACGGCTCGTTTTGTCTGTAATTCAACCATGCCTAGTCGGCCAATACCGCAGTTCTATAGCGTGCGCATTGCTACTCTCCGCCAGGATGGGCTCTCAACAAAGGAAGTGTCCAGGCGTCTCGGAGTGAACCAAAGCGATATTGTTCGGACATGGAGGAGAGACAGAGAGACAGGAACTGTCGTTGACATGCCTCGCTCAGGCCGCCCAAGGGCTACTACTGCAATGAATGACCGCTCCCTACGAACTATGGCTCGGAGGAACCCTGACCGCAACTCCACCATGTTAAATAATACCTTTCGTGCAGCCAGACGACGTCGTGTTACGGCTCAAACTGTGCGCAATAGGCTGCATGATGCGCAACTTCACTCCCGACGTCCATGGCGAGGTTCATCTTTGTAACCACGACACCATGCATCACGTTATAGATGGGCCCAACAGCATGCCGAATGGACCGCTCAGGATTGGCATCACATTCTTTTCACCGGTGAGTGCCGCATATGCTTTGAACCAGACAATCGTCGGAGACGTGTTTGGAGGCAACCTCGTGAGGCTGAACGCCTTACACACACTGTCCAGCGAGTGCAGCAAGGTGGAGGAGGTTCACTGATGTTTTGGGGTGGCATTATGTGAGGCCGACGTACGCTGCTGGTGCTCATGGTAGGCGTAGTAACGGCTGTACGATAAGTGAAAGCCATTCTCTGACCGACAGTGCAACCATATTGGCAGCATATTGGTAAGGCATTCGTCTTCATGGATGACAATTCGCGCCCCCATAGTGCACATCTTGTGAATGACTTCCTTCAGGATATCGACATCACTCTACTAGAGTGGCCAACATTTTCTCCAGATATGACTCTATCGCACATGTCTGGTATAGATTGAAAGGGGCTGTTTACGGACAACGTGACCCACCAACCACTCTGAGGGATGTACGCCGAATCGCCGTTGAGGAGTGGGACAATCTGGACCAACAGTACCTTGATGAACTTGTGGATAGTATGCCACGACGAATACAGGCATGCATCAATACAAGAGGACGTGCTGCTAGATATTAGAGGTACCGATGTGTACAGGAATCTGGTCCGCAGCCGCTGAAGGTCTCGCTGTATGGTCTTACAACATGTAATGTGTGGTTTTCATGAGCAATAAAAAGATCGGAAATGATATTTATGTAAATGGCTATTTCAATATTCTATACAGGTTCCAGAACTCTTGGAACCGAGATGATGCAAAACTTTTTTTCATGTATTAGCTATACAACATACTTGGTTATAATACTGACATGTGCTATTACTCAAATAATCGCTTAGGAAAACGACAGTGACTCGGCTCCTATTCTAAGCAAATACGTGCAGAGGGAAAACAGCAGCTAGCCAGAAAACATATTTCATGAGCAAACACACGCAACAGGTGAGTCTGTGGTGCACTTCAAACGGTTTAGCAGGAAAAACTCTTAATATACAAAGCGCATTTACTAAAACAAGCGTTTTTCCCTCTGAGTTCTAAAGGAGATTCAAATGAAGCTCTCGCAACAGTTCTAAAAAGTCGCACCTCCTGTGTGGAAGAAATATTTACTCCTGTAAATGTTCGCAATGAGATGTCCATTTCAGCAAAAAGGCCTCACATCATCTGTTCACAGTCTTATAACGATGCCAGACTTCATTTTACTTGATAAGGTAACGCTCCATCTGGTGGTAAACACAAAAGAGCAAAGAGTATATAAAAAAACAAGAAAGATGGTGCGCCACCTATAAGAAGTGGTGCAGCTATAGAAATTTTAAAAGTGATTAGATTCAACATAGTTCCACGCAAGTATTAACTCCATCGATTCACCTTATGTCACTATATTTACGTGCAGTATTTGTCCACACGTTAGTACCAAAGATGTCGACGCAGAAAATGAGTGACAATTATGTTACACAAAGTGTAACAATACAAAAGAAATTTATCACGGAATAAGCAGATTATACAGAGTCACAAAATTCGGTAAGCTGTAACGAAATTAAGTAGCATGCCCAATTAGTTCACTGCATTTCATAATTTCAACAGTCTTGCATTCAGTGAAATTTCTTCACCATGGAATACTACAGCAATGTAGTGTCTCTTATACGTAAAACAGAAGATTTCTAAACTTCCTGGCAGATTAAAACTATGTGCCCGACCGAGACTCGAACTCAGGGCCTTTGCCTTTCGCGGGCAAGTCCTCTACCAACTGAGCTACCGAAGCACGACTCACGCCCGGTACTCACAGCTTTACTTCTGCCAGTACCTCGTCTCCAGTACCGGGCGTGAGTCGTGCTTCGGTAGCTCAGTTGGTAGAGCACTTGCCCGCGAAAGGCAAAGGTCCTGAGTTCGAGTCTCGGTCGGGCACACAGTTTGAATCTGCCAGGACGTTTCATATCAGCGCACACTCCGCTGCAGAGTGAAAATCTCATTCTGGAAACATCTTGCAGGCTGTGGCTAAGCCATGTCTCCACAATATCCTTTCTTTCAGGAGTGCTAGTTCTGCAAGGTTTGCAGGAGAGCTTCTGTAAAGTTTGGAAGGTAGGAGACGAGGTACTGGCAGAAGTAAAGCTGTGAGTAGCGGGCGTGAGTCGTGCTTCGGTAGCTCAGTTGGTAGAACACTTGTCCGCGAAAGGCAAAGGTCCCGAGTTCGAGTCTCGGTCGGGCACACAGTTTTAATCTGCCAGGAAGTTTCATATCAGCGCACACTCCGCTGCAGAGTGAAAATCTCATTCTGGAAACATCCCCCAGGCTGTGGCTCAGTTCCGTTTCAGCCGCGCTCGCGAGTGGCCGCTGTTAACTGTTGCGCCGCACTTGTGTTTACATCGCTGTACTTGTGCTTGCCGAGTGCCGTCCGTCCGTTAATCTCCGTGTTCGTTCCTGTTCCTTGTGATCTGATCGCTCTTTCTGGTCTTGCTGCTGCTACTTGGAATTTCGGTTGTTGAACCGAAATTGCGTCGCTGGATTAACCATGGCTACACACCTCAGGAAGAATACTCTGGTATTTGCTTTTGACAAGGAATCCCGTCCTGTTCAGCCGACATCCCTGGAAATAGATGACTGGATTACACAGGTAATTGGTCTAAATTCTGAAACCGTTCATACCTGGCAACTGGATCAGGAAAAATACTGTGTTTTTGTCAAGTTAATCAGTGCTTCCACTGTTGATAAAGTGTTACGAAAGTGAGGCTATGAAGTAGATTTTGTGCATAGAAAAAGGTTATAAAAGTAAGGTTTCCATCTATAGAGCGGACATTCATTACAAAACCGTTCGTGTCTTGAATCTTCCCATTGAAATTGAAAATGATAAGATTAAGGAAGCTCTTTCACACTACGGAGACGTTAAATCAATTGCAAATGAAAGATGGTCGCCTCGCTTTAAACTGCAGTGTTTTAACGGGGTCCGCTGTGTAGAGATGGACGTTAAGACGAATATTCCGTCTCACATAACTGTTTGTGGGTATAAGGCACAAATTGTTTGTACAGGTCAGGAAGCTACATGTCATATATGTAACGAAACCGGCCACTTCAGACAGGAATGTCCGCGGCGAACTGTTGTTCTTAAAAGTAATTTGATACAGCGTCAGAAGCTTACCTTAAATGATCTGTTACCAAAGAATAGCCCGGAACAACTGGTTGAGGATGTTAACGCAGCGGGCCAAGCTGATGCCTCCCTTCACGATAACAGTCACTTTCCCCCGTTAACAACAAAGGGAAACCCTGTTGCCACTACTCGTGAAACTGAAACGCAACCGAAAAAACGACCTCTGGAGATAACTGATAGTTGTTCAGAGGACGAGCTGTCTTGTCCTACTCCCTCACTTCGCAAGCAAAAACAGTGCGATGAGGAGGCAGAGGAACCTGAAGGCAAAATGCGAATGGAAACTAATGAACAGAAAGATAATACACATACGGTACCAGAAAATAAATGGGGTGTAAGCAGCATTAATTTGCAAGAAACAACAGGTGCAGTAGCCGATTGCAAAGATCAGAATCTATCCGTTAATAAACAAATTCAGGGAGAGGTTGCAAAACTGCAGTCTCCACTTGTTTCCCTCGATCAGAAAGTGAGTGAAATTAATAAAGAACGAGGAAGTGGTGGCCAAACTGAAATCACGGTCAACACCTCAGGGCAGGCGCCGGCAACCGAAATTGCGAAAGCGTCTGCTGCTGCTCCAGATAAGCCGCTAAGTAAAATACCGACGCAACCAAATGAGAATGTAGCTCGTAACCAAGGGAAGGGAAAATCCGGTAGGGGCGACCCAAGCCCAAAGAATGTTCACTCCGAAACGGTCGTACACGAATCACTGGAGGAAAAATCAGAAAGTTTACCAGGAAATCAGTCTGCTTGCGTTACAAGAGAAAACATCAGAAGCAGAAGAAAACGGGACAGTAACTAATAAACTGATTGAAGTGTTATTCCATGTTCAGCCTTCCGAGAAAATTGTTACAGCTTAACAGAACCCTGAACCACATGAAACTATATTAGTTCATCAAAGCAACTACATAGTGACAGCACAATGACGCAATCTTATTCTGTCACCACTATAAACATAAATAAAATCACGACCGGTCTGAAATTATCGGCCCTTAAGGAATTTTTGTACGAATCCGCGACTGATATTGCCCTGTTACAAGAAGTTCTAATTTCGGATTTGGTAATTCCCGGTTTTGTCAGTTACATAAATGTGTCTCCCGAAACAAGTGTTGGAACAGCTATTTTGGTGAGGGAAGGGATTACAGTAAGCGAGGTGGAACGACTGGAATCCGGAAGAGGAATAGGACTAAATATCTATGATGTGACTATCGTCAACTTGTACGCCCCTTCAGGAAGTTCTCATCGAGCTGACAGGGCACGTTTCTTCAAAGATGACCTGATATATTTGTTAAGGAAATCGCCAAGACAGTTATTACTTGGAGGTGATTTTAATTGTGATTTAAATCGAAAAGATCAGTTACCTAATTTTAATTTCTCAAGTGAACTAAAACAACTAGTTACTGGTTTAGAATTAAAGGATGTATGGGAAATCAAATACCCCTCCAGTGTTGAGTTCACTTATGTCACGTCAATATCACGCAGCATGATTGATAGACCATATATTTCTAAAAATCTTGAAACTTCCGTGACGAACGTAGAAACCATTCCTACGTACTTTTCAGACCATTCAAGTGTCTTAGCTTGCATAAATCTAACAAGACAGCCGGTTCGCCGATTCAAGAATCAGTGGAATTTGAACACTTCCTTGTTAGTAAATCATGATTTAGAAGATCAGATTAAAGAAACATGGGCAATATGCCTGCGAGCCCGTAGTAGATATGCCACTGCTATTGACTGGTGGGTTAAAATGGCAGAGCCAAAGTTGAGGAAAGTTCTTATTCAATACAGTGCCCAGAGCGCAAGGGAAATGAAATGCACTATAGAGTATTACTATTCCGTTTTGAGAGATCTATATGATCAAGTCTCAGCGGGTTCCTCACTTCGGATAGCAGACATCAAAAAAGTCAAAGCCAAGTTACTTAATATCAAGAGAAGTCAAATGGAAGGGTTGAAAATAAAATCGAAGGCAAATTCGGTGTCAGAAGATGAAACTACTTCCCTATATCATTTAGTGAAGCATACGAAAAACGGGAGAAGGACTTTTATTGATGAAATTCGAACAAAACACGGTACAATTCTCAGAACCCAGCAGGATATCATGGACGAGATTTATCGCTATTATTGCGAGCTATATTCTGTACATCAAAGTAGAGATGCTTCCTTGGAAGAATTCCTTGACATCCTAGCCCCACAGCTGACAGAAGATGACAGCGAAAATTTTCTCGAGGTTGTCACTGAAGAAGACGTGTATGAGACTCTGTGCGCCTCACCACCACCAAAAAAAAAAAAAAAAAAAAAAAAAGAAAAAAACGGGACCGGATGGTCTGCCAGCAGAGTTTTACATCCGTTGCTGGCCAATAGTAAGTGCGAAAATCACGGACATTGTAAATGAGGTTATTCAGGATAAAATGATTCCGGCTGAGTTTAAGGAGAGTAAAATTGTTCTGGTGCCAAAAAATAATGGAAACAAAGATTTAAATAATTTTCGTCCAATTTCACTGCTGAATTCTGATTATAAATTAATAGCTAAAATAATAAACAAGAGAATTTCATGCCTAACAGATAAAATTATTAGTCAACATCAGAACTGTGCGCAAGGCAGAACCATTTTTCAAAATCTAGCGGAATTCAGGGATATCATTGCAATAACTTCTGTAACAAACATAAAGTGTGCTTTATTGTTTTTAGATTTTTATAAAGCGTTCGATGTAGTAAATCATGAATATCTTCTACAGACATTGAAGAAAATAGGTTTCAACGATAGGGTCATACAGCTGATTAAGAACATAGCAACTGGAATAAATGCTAAAACAGCGGTGAATTGTCAACCATCCAGGCCGATGCAAATACAACGAGGTGTTCCTCAAGGAAGTCCTCTGTCCATGTCGCTCTTCGCCATTTCGCTGGAACCTTTCCTCCGACATGTCCATGCTAGATTAAAATGCTTAACATTATCAGGAAATACAACAGTTATAAGAGCCTATGCTGACGATATAGTGGTCATTATAAGGAATAATGACGAGGTAACCACGCTAGCATCGGTGATTGATTCGTACTGTAGAGCATCTGGAGCCAATGCCAATGAAAAAAAAGTAAGATGTTAAATCTCAGAGGTTTTGATAATTTCAACGTCGAGTGGGCAAAAATAGTCCGACAACATAAAACACTTGGGATCGCCCTGACAGCATGTCCTATGAAAATGACGGCTCTAAATTGGAAAGTTGCAGCAGATAAAGTGCAAGGAGCCATTGTAGAGAATTTAACTCGATATATGAACCAAGTTCAAAGAACACAGTATATTAACTCATGCATCCTTGCTAAGGCTTATTATACTGCCCAGCTGTTTCCAATACCGAGAATGATAGCGAGGAGAATAATGTTCAAAATCACCAACTTTTTGTGGAGAGGTGAAGTGTTCAGAGTACCTGCTAAAGTAGCCACTTTAGATCCTAAAAATGGTGGACTAGGATTAACTGATATAACGGATAAAGCCTCTGCTCTTTTTATCAAAAGGCAAGTTAATTTAATAAGAGACTCGCGAGAAAGCATAACCAGCCAACTTTTCGAGATCATTAAACCTCCAAGCCTGCTTCCTCCGATTGACGTGCAGAATATCAACAGTCGCTTACAGCACGTGAGGATTTTCTATGTTGAGTTTAGTTATGTCAGTGTCGAACTCAGGCAGTCACGACACTTAACATCGAGAGCCATAATGCGGGAACGAAAGAAAAGAGAAGGAAGGAACAAAATAGAACGACAGTTTCCAAACATTGAGTGGACTGAGATTTGGAAAAACATTAGTTCTAATGTGCTCACGTCTAATATAAAAACGGCATGGTACAAGACAGTGAACAACATAGTTAGCACCAATGAAAGACTGCACGCAATCGGACTCTGTGAAACAAATTTATGTCAACAATTCCATCTAGTTGACACAGTAATTCACAGATATACTTGCAGTGGTCACATGAATAGTTGGAAGTGGGTCCTAGAGCAAATAGCTCTGATTACAAGAACATCCGCTGAGTATATATCGCTGTCATTGATACACAGGCCTGACGCACGCTATTTCCTAGGAGCAAAAAATAGCGCTGTGTACTGGTTGCTGGGAAATTTTGTTAACTACGTCCTTAACAAATTACGATCCGATAGCATTATAGAAATCAAGGTACACATGCTGTGTGAGTTTCACAGAATTAGAAGCTATTCGGTAATATGTTAAAAATTGTATTTGAAATAATAGGCATTGGTTAATATAAAAAAATAGACTGCGTTGACAGTGATGTATTGTAGTTACCTTAAGGATACTATTTAAGATTACAGTATATTTATGATGTGTACTTTTTCTACTTCAGAGAGTAGTTTTTGCAACTTATAAGCTAATGTACAGAACTTATGTGACATTGAAATTGTGTGTCTAAATAGTGTCAAAACACAAAACATTAAAGGTGCATTATTGGCTTATACTAGAAATTTGGAAATAGACAGTTTTTATAGAAATATCCTTATCGATTGTTTAAAACCATAAGATTCTATCTGATAAATGTAATATTCAATGGCTGGCACATTGCCCTGTTCATTTTTGCACTGCGATTTGTTAAGTCAGTTTCTCCGTGAAAGACTGATTATATAGATCTGATCCAGTGAAAAACTGATTATATAGATCTGATCACTTCAGATACTTAAGATTCAATTAATGTCCAGAAAGTGTAGTTGGAAGGCTAGTCAACTTTATTATATATCTCCTTTCCGCCATTCTCAAGTATTTCAGAAATTGCTAATATGATTATCAAATTGTTTTATATTAAAATTATCCCATCAACTTGCTGATATCAATCATAAAGAAATTATGCTTCTGTAAAGATTGCACCTCATGTAATTCAAAGTGCAGATTTTACTTCTTCAGGTTGAAGTTTGACTGTCTTTAAAAATTTTGTTCTTGATGTTTAAATTAATTCTTTCTGGTAATTAGTCAGTAACACAATCCTCTGTTGTCTATCCTTAACGTCAGAGTAACTGAAATGATCAAACCGTTTTGTTTAAATAACTTCATGTATGCATAACTTAGTATGTATTTGGAGTGTAACATTGTTTTTTTAATAAATGTTTTTATAAAAAAAATGTTGGTAGAGCGCTTGCCCGCGAAAGGCAAAGGTCCCGAGTTCGAGTCTCGGTCGGGCACACAGTTTTAATCTGCCAGGAAGTTTCATATCAGCGCACACTCCGCTGCAGAGTGAAAATCTCATTCTAGAAGGTTTGTAGATCGAGTATTTGTTTCCGTTTAACATTTACAATCCTTAAGATCATGAAGTTAGATTTATCCTATAAGAAACGTAAGCGCTCTCGAAATTGTAAATCTTTCCTAGGTTGTATTAGAACATTGTTCTCATTTCACACTTTACTTACTTCATAGAATTCTAGAACTGGACGTCATGTGAGTATATTAGGTCCACAACTTTGCATCCGCCATTTTGCAATAGACGGCAGTAGCGGCAAGTGGGGTTAAGGTGGTTGGTCATAGGTGTAATACAATAAGCTTAGGCATCTGGCAAACATAACGCCATAAAAATATTAGTCGATTTTTGATTACATCATAAAGTTATTCTCGATTAAGTACATCAACTTATGTATCCATTTCTCGCCATTTGCGGAAGTTTTAATTTTCTGCTTTAACATGAAGAAATATGCGGCTGTGGCTCTTAAAATGCTGGGTAAGACCAATGGATAGGAAACTATTAGTGGTAGAACCGTGCAGAGAATGTTTTCAACGCCTTGAGAACGGTGATTTTGATGTCGAAGACCGGCATGGCGGTGGAAGACAGAACGTTTTCGTAGCTACTGAAACAGACGAAGACTGTCTCAGGACATTATTATCGAAAGCAATTGATGCGTTCGAGCCCAGCACTGAAACACAAACGGCCGCAATACAACGACAGACACCTAAAGGTAATTTTGGAGCGGTCAGTACTCGACCCCATGTCACAAAACCCGTCAAAACATACATGAAAACGTTGGAATGAGAAGTCCTATCCCTCCCGCCGTATTCTCCATACGTTGGTCTGTCTGACTGCCACCTTTTTCCATCAGTGGCATACAGTCTGGCTGACCAGCACTTCCGATCATATGAACAAGTGCAAAATTGAATAGATTCATGGGTCCCCACGAAATATATCCAGTTCTTCCGCCACGGGACTCGTATGCTATCCTAAAGATGGGAGAATGTAGTGGCCAGCGATGGGCAATACTATGAATCATATTTTTTTATAAGTTTTTCACAGTAAAGCCCCAAACTTCGAGGAAAAACGGCGGAAGTAAAGATGTACACCTAGTACCTTCCTTTCTTTTTCAGTATTTCTTTCACCCTTTTATTTTGGTAGTCAATTTTTAAGGGTTGTATCGGACACGAAACTGCAATGTGTAAAATTGTCATTTATGTTGCAAATAAGATTCAAATGAATCGTAAATGTATGTAAACTTCAACTTCTTCATTAGGCGACGTACGTTATGAAGGAATATGAATGGGTCGTAGCACATACGGAATGTAACGTCCACTGTTCAAAGTGCCGTCAGTGCGAACAAGAGGTGACCGAGACGTGTAACCAATGGCACCCCATACCATCACGCCGGGTGATACGCCAGTATGGCGATGACGAATACAAGCTTCCAATGTGCGTTCACCGCGATGTCGACAAACACGGATGCGACCATCATGATGCTGTAAAAGGAACCTCGATTCATCCGAAAAAATTAAGTTTTTCCATTCGTGCACCCAGGTTCGTCGTTGAGTACACCATCGCAGGCGCTCCTGTCTGTGATGCAGCACCAAGGGTAACCACAGCCATGGTCTCCGGGCTGATAGTCCATGCTGCTGCAAACGTCGTCGAACTGTTCGTACAGATGGTTGTTGTCTTGCAAACTCAGGAATCGAGCCGTGGCTGCACGATCCGTTACAGCCATGCGGATAAGATGCCTGTCTTCTCGACTGCTAGTGATACGAGGTCGTTGGGATCCAGCACGGCGTTCCCTATTACCCTCCTGAATCCCCCGATTCCATATTCTGCTAACAGTTAATGGATCTCGACCAACGCGAGCACCAATGTCGCGATACGATAAACCGCAATCGCGATAGGCTGCATCCGACCTTTATCAAAGTTGGAAACGTACGCATTTCGTCTCCTTACACGAGGCATCACAACAATGTTTCACCATGCAACGCTGGTCAACTGCTGTTTGTGTATGAGAAATCGGTTGGAAACTTTCCTCGTGTCATCACGTTGTAGGTGTCGCCACCGGCTGCAACCTTGTGTGAATGCTCTGAAAAGCTAATCATTTGTAAATCACAGTATCTTCTTCCTGTCGGTTAAATTTCGCGTCTGTAGCACGTCATCTTCGTGGACTACAATTTTAATGGCCGGTAGTGTAGTTGTACTAGCGCACCTGAGAGGGTGGATACCACAGAAGAATGGCTCAGCCACTATGTGCAAGCTTTTTCTTCTTCTTCTTCGTCTTCTTCTTCTTCACCATCATCTTCATCCTTGCCTGTTCCAATCATCTATAAGCTCTGAATAGTGCTAGTGACAGCTGGTGGCCAAATGCCCCTCTTGATACCAACACTAACGCCCGGAATGAGTCTACGTACCCAGTTTCTCTGCGTCTAGGGTAAATCACATGTTCAAGTCTGAGAATATTTGTGTATTGCGCAACAGGGGCGGGACTTGAGTATCAGCCCGGTGTTTACCTAGCTGGCTGCAGGAAGCCACCAAACAGCGACATCCAGGGTATCCGGCTCACTGACCCTCGTCCTTAATCCCAGAGGCAGGCTAGATTCAGGGCAGGCTCGCCTCCTCGAATCTGAGAAGCCGCCCTTTAAAGCGATAGGTTATCTGGGCAGGCCAAGGCAGCCTCTCAAGAAATCCAAACGATGTAACTATCAGAAGATGTAGAGCATGGGATACCTCCTAATATCGTGTTGGATTTCCTTTTCCCCAGCGTACTGCAGGAACTCGACGTGGCGTGGTTTCGACAAGACCCTGCTTCTCTAGCCGTCCATAATTGCGAAAGTGTTGCCGGTGTAGCATTTTCTCCAGGAACTGACCCCTCGATCGTGTCGGATAAATGCTAACACGAATTCTTTACAGACGAATGGAAAAACTGGTAGAAGCCGACCTCGGGGAAGATCAGTTTTGATTCTGTAGAAATGTTGGAACTTGTGAGGCAATACTGACCCCACGACGTATCTTAGAAAATAGATTAAGGAAAGGAAAACCTACGTTTCTAGCATTTGCAGACTTAGAGAAAGCTTTTGACAATGCTGACTGGAATACTCTCTTTCAAATTCTGAAGCTGTCAGGAGTAAAATACAGGGAGCGAAAGGCTATTTACAATTTGTACAGAAACCAGATGGCAGTTATAAGAGTCGAGGGGCATGAAAGGGAAGCAGTGGTTGGGAAGGGAGTGAGACAGTGTTGTAGCCTATCCCCGATGTTATTCAATCTGTATACTGAGCAAGCAGTAAAGGAAACAAAAGAAAAATTCGGAGTAGGAATTAAACTCCATGGAGAAGAAAAAAACCTTGAGGTTCGCCGATGCCATTGTAATTCTGTCGGAGAGCAGCTGAACGGAATGGACAGTCCTGAAAGGAGGATATAAGATTAACATCAACAAAATCAAAACGAGGATAATGGAATGTAGTCGGATTAAATCGGGTGATGCTGAGGGAGTTAGATTAGGAAATGAGACGCATAAAGTAGTAAATGGGTTTTGCTATTTGGGGAGCAAAATAACTCATGATGGTCGAAGTAGAGAGGATATAAAATGTAGATTGGCAGTGGCAAGGAAAGCGTTTCTGAAGAAGAGAAATTCGTTAACATCGAGGAGGCCTATAGATTTAAGGAAGTCGTTTCTGAAACTATTTGTATGGAGTGTAGCCACGTATGGAAGTGAAACGTGTTCGATAAATAGTTTGGACAAGAAGAGAATAGAAGCTTTCGAAATGTGGTGCTACAGAAGAATGCTGAAGATTAGATGGGTAGATTACACAACTAATGAGGTGTTGAATAGCATTGTGGAGTAGTTGGTGGCACAACTAGAAGAAGGGATCGGTTGGTAAGACATATTATGAGGCATCAAGGGATCACCAATTTAATATTGGAGGGCTGCGTGGAGGGTAAAAATCGTAGAAGGAGACCAAGAGATGAATACACTAAGCAGATTCAGAAGGATGTAGGTTGCAGTAAGTACTGGGAGATGAAGTTTGCACAGGATAGAGTAGCAGGGAGAGCTGCATCAAACCAGTCGCTTGACTGAAGAGCACAGCAACAAAATATTTGATGAGATTCAAGTTGGGCGATCTGGGTGGCCAAATCATTCTCAGGAATATTCCAGGACGTTCTTCAAACCAACCGCGAACAACTGTCGCCTGGTGACATGACTGGGTTATTTGGGAATATCGTGAATGCCTGCAAGTGATCCAGTGCCTTGTTGACAACTTCAGTCCATGGCTTCGTGGAGTCTGCACCACACTCTAACCATATTATCTCTTATTAACTGAAATTGGGACTCTTTTGACCAACACGCCGTTCCAGACGTCTAGGGTTCCACGGACACGGTAACAAGTGTATGAGAGGCACTGAAGGCGATGTCGTGCTGCTAGCAACTGCACTCGACTCGGTCATCTGTTCATAGTCCATTAACGCTAAGTTTCATCGCACTGTACTAACGGATACGTTCGTTGTACGTACCACACTAATTTCTGCGGTTATTTCACCCAGTGTTACTTGCTTGTTAGCACTGGAAACTCTGTGCAAATGCCGCTGCTCTCGGTCGTTAAGAGAAGGCTTTTGGCCGCTGCGTTGCCTGTGGTGAAAGATAATGATATGGCATTCACGGCACGCTCTTGACACTGTATCTCGGAATACTGAATTGCCCAACGATTCTGAAATGGAATGTCCCAGGCGCTTAGCTCCAACTACCATTACGCGTTCAGAGTCTGCTAGTTCCTGTCGTCCGACCGTAATCAAGTCGGAAATATTTTCACGCAAATCACTTGGTTACAATTGGCAGCTCCGCCAATCCACTTCCCTTTTCTATCTGCATATCGCCATTCCATGACGTCTGTAACCTCAGTGGATAACCATTGCAAATAGGCAGTTTCGACTTCCCTTAAACATAATCACAGCACACCACCAATCTATATTACCATCAGTCGTACAATGTAGCACCAGCATTTGGGCTGCTAGACCGCAGTTTCTGATGCCAGCTTTATTAGTCAGAAGCGTTCAACGAGGGGTGCTACTAAAATCAACGGGCACCTACTGCACTACCCCGAAAGATACATTGTTAGCAACTCCAGGAATATACTGATCAGCCAGAACATCAAGACCTCCGATATAAACCCGTCTAGGTGATAGCAACGTCACCTGACGAGGAATTTCTACTAACCAGACCCAAGCACGGTGCATGTAGTACGAGTGAGCGCGCTGCCCGTGTATAGATTTGGGAAGGCGCGCGATCATGAGAGTTTGACCGAGGGCAATCTGCGATGGCTCGGGGGCGTGAGCATTTCGGAAACCGCACGCCTTGTTGGGTACTCGAGGAGTGCTGTGGTTAGTGTCTTCAACACGTGACGAAACCAAGGTGAAACCACGGCCAGACGTCGCGGGGCTGAGCAGCCACGCCGCATTACAGATGTCGGACGTCGTAGCCTGGGCAGACGGGTCGTGTGACTAGGGTCTCCCGTCGGGTAGACCGTTCGCCGGGTGCGAGTCTTTCGATTTGACACCACTTGCGCGTCGATGGGGATGAAATGATGATGATTAGTCCCTGAGCACAGAAAATCTCTGAACCAGCCGGGAATCGAACCCGGGCCCTTAGGAGTGACATCCTGTCGCGCTGACCACTCAGCTACCATGGGCGGACGGCAGACTGGTAAAACAGGACAGACGGTGAACTATGACGGAACCATGAGCAGACTTTAATGCTAGGCAGACTGCAACTGTGTCTGAACATACAGTGCACCGTACACTCGTAACATTGGGCCTCTGCAACCGATGAACCATGCGTGTGCCAACGTTAACACGAGGACACCAACAACTACAACTAAAATGAACACATGACCATCGTCACTGGATTTTGACGCAATTGCAGGGCGTTGCATGGTCTGATGAATTCCGATACCTTCTTCATCATGCCGATGGGAGGCCGCGAATCCATCGTCCTCCAGGGAACAGTTCCTTGACGCCCATATTGTGGGAAGCGGAAGGTGGCGGCGATTCTGTTATGTTCTGGGGAACATTCATTTGGGCGTCCATGGGTCCAGTAGAGCTCGTGTAAGACACCACGACGTGCAGAAGGTGTCGAACAAAGGTTGCAAACGACGTACATCCCTTCATGACGATCATGTTTCCCCACGACAGTGACATTTTCAGTATGGTAACACGCATGCAACAAAGCCAGCAGTGTGTTAGAGTGGTGAGTTCCAATTGATCTGATGGGCCCCCAACCCGTCAGACCTGAACCCTATCGAACACATCTGGGATGTGACTGAATGTGGCGTCACAGCTCATCGCCCACCTTCCCCAGCACTGATAGTAACTTGGTGACTTGTGTGTCCATATGTAGTGTCAAAACCATCCAGTGACCTATTAAGGCCTCATTGCTTCCATGCCACGACGCGTCGCCGCTGTTATCCGTGACAAAGTAGACATACGGGATATTAGGTAGGTGGTCATAAGATTCTAGATTTGGAAATTAGGAAAAGTGAAGCTCTTAATTGGTTAAAAAAAGGCAATTAAAAGGAATCGCAGATTTCAGATGTGGAAAAATGAATGGGACTCTTCTTGCAACCGAAGGAGGATTTATGAATTTCTCCGTAAGATCAGGAGGAGACTAAAAATTACACTTCTTCGACCGTCTAGTGGACATACATTATCTGTCTCGTCATCGCCCTCATGCAACGTAACTGTACAAAATCGAATGGCAAATTAAAGACATTTGCGCCTGCGCCAGTGTTTGCTCTCCAGAGCACATGTAGTGAGATTGGAAGCTCTAAATAGATGCAACGGATAATTTTCGTCAGACATTAAGGTTTCTGATGCTAGAGCTGCAGTAAGAACGAGTCATCTTGGGCGACACTGCAACCGTGGTATCCAGAATGGTCCAGAAAGACTTCGAAAACACTCAACTGCTCGGCAGTAAGCTGCCATCCCGGCTAGACGAGATACTCTACGGATGGAGAGGAGAGAATTGAGGTTGGTGAACGAAATGATTTTTTAGGGATCTACATAGCGTTGGTGCAAGCGATCACGAAAGTGTGAATTCTAAGACGTTGCTGTGGAACGTGGAATCGCTTGTAAACTGGAAACGCTGCACTGAGTCTAAGGAAGCCAGCAGACGGTGTTCCTGGCTGCGGCATTATAAGAGTGCATTCATCAGACGAAACAAATATGAACAGTTTAGATGCACTCTGCGAAATGAACAGAACAGAATCCGTAGCATGAAGTAATATTAACAGCTGGGTAACTAGTTAAGGTTCTTTGTTGTTGTTTTGCCGTGGTAGAGACTAATTGTGATAGTAGAATGAGCATCTTTTAAATATTTAGACGGACAAGGAAACATAATTAATCCACACATCTATTACTATCCATAAAAAGGGAATGTATGGTCTGTGTTAACTTTCTAGATAATGGGACGTAAAATGGAGAAGAAGTAAATAAGTACCCGAGTGCACTAGCCACTACCTAGGAAATGTTTTGAGATTATTTCTTTCATTCTGAAGCAAAGTGAACACTTCTTCGACCGCGGCAAGATTACTGTGAATGTTTGGTGTTCGTAGGCGGGCGGCAAGCTCCAGATTCATTGCCTTTCAATGCAGGAAAGTAATTTGTAGCCGACTGTGAGACTTCCCCATCGTGCGATGCGCTCTTCGTGCAGAGGGAGTCTCAGTCGTGGCCTCGTGGCAACCATAACACCACTGCAGCCTGGCGAGGCGACTCCTCGGCTGCATCGTGGCTCGTACACGCTGAGTGCGCCCCCACCCTCCTAGCCCACTGGCCTTGTTTCGCTAAATAACTGCCCGCTCCGCCGCCGGCGTAAACTCCCCGCCAGACGGGTCAAAATGAGACAGCCGAGCTACGGCGCTCCCGGCTCTGTCCTCTCCTCGTAACCGAGGGAAGGACCTGCGTGCTTCCCTGAGCAGCGTAGTTGTTATTACGGGTCACGAGGTGATGTGTTAATTTTGTTGCCGTCGTCGTAGTTTTGTCTTCTTCTTAACTTACTGGTGCAGTAGCGGAATTTTACCTTGATATAGGTTGAATATTCTCCGTTATTTACTGTAACTTTACTCATATGCTCCAGAGTATCCAGACAGAAAAACTATGTTCATTCTTCGAGTAGTAGATATCGTAATTCCATCGCTGGCGCACAGCAGTAGCAGTTGAAGTGGCAAAGATTTTACAATACTGGCAGCCAGTCACGCGAAATTGAGTCGACAGACATCTGCAATAACGGCATAATTATTAAAAGAAATACGATCGCTGTACGTTTCTAAATCTACATCTATACTTCGCAAGCCACCTGACGGTGTGTGGCGGAGGGTACCTTGAGTACCTCTTTCGGTTCTCCCTTCTATTCCAGTCTCGTATTGTTCGCGGAAAGAAAGATTGTCGGTATGCCTCTGTGTGGGTTCTTATCTCTCTTATTTTGTCATCATGATCGCTTCGCAAGATATACGTAGGAGGGAGCAATAAACTGCTTGACTCCTCGGTTAAGGCATGATCTCGAATCTTCAACAAAAGCCCGTACCGAGCTACTGAGCGTTTCTCTTGCAGTCTTCCACTGGAGTTTATCTATCAGCTCTGTAACGCTTTCGCGATTACTAAATGATCCTGTAACGAAGCGCGCTGCACTCCGTTGGATCTTCTCTATCTGTTCTATCCTATCTGGCACGGATCCCACACCGGTGAGCAGTATTCAAGCAGTGGGCGAACAAGTGTACAGTAACCTACTTCCTTTGTTTTCGGACTGCATTTCCTTATGATTCTTCCAATGAATGTCAGTCTGGCATCTGCTTTACCAACGATTAATTTTATATGGTCATTCCATTTTAAATCACTCCTAATGCCTACTCCCAGATAATTTATGGAATTAACTGCTTCCAGATGCTGACCTGCTATATTGTAGCTAAATGATAAACGATCTTTCTTTCTATGTATTCGCAGCACATTACACTTGTCTACATTAACATTCAATTGCCATTACCTGCACCATGCGTCAGTCCGTTGCAGATCCTCCCGCATTTCAGTATAATTTTCCGTTGTTACAACCTCTCAGTATACCACAGCATCATCCGCAAAAAGCCTCAGTAAACTTCCGATGTTATCCATAAGGTCATTTACATATATTGTGAATAGCAACGGTCCTACGACACTCCCCTGCGGCACACCTGAAGTCACTCTTACTTCGGAAGACTTCTCTCCATTGAGAACGACATGCTGCTTTCTGTTATCTAGGAACTCTTCAATCCAATCATACAATTGGTCTGATAGTCCATATGCTCTTACTTTGTTCATTAAACGACTGTGGGGAACTGTATCAAACGCCTTGCGTAAGTCAAGAAACACAGCATCTACTTGGGAACCCGTGTCTATGGCGCTCTGAGTCTCATGGACGAATAGCGCGAGCTGGGTTTCACAGGATCGTCTTTTACGAAACCCGTGCTGATTCCTACAGAGTAGATTTCTAGTCTCCAGAAAATTCATTATACTCGAACATAATACGTGTTCCAAAATTCTACAACTGATCGACGTTAGAGATATAGATCTATAGTTCTGCACGTCTGTTCGACGTCCCTTCTTGAAAACGGGGATGACCTGTGCCCTTTTCCAATCCTTTGGAACGCTACGCTCTGCTAGAGACTTACGGTACACCGCTGCAAGAAGGGGGGAAAGATCATTCGCGTACTCTGTGTACAATCGAACTGGTATCCCATCAGGTCCAGCGGCCTTTCCTCTTTTGAGCGATTTTATTTGTTTCTCTATCCCTCTATCGTCTATTTCGATATCTACCATTCCGTCATCTGTGCGACAATCTAGAGAAGGAACTACAGTGCAGTCTTCCACTGTGAAACAGCTTTGGAAAAGACATTTAGTATTTCGGCTTGGGTAAATGGTTCCAAAATGTTTAACATGGATCTTATGGGCAGTTGTAAAGAGCAGCTGTCATAAGGTAATTGTCCTGAGTAGCGGTTTGGCGTCATATGACGGCCGTGGGGGAGGGGAGGGGGGGCGAGCAAGTTATCAGATGAAGTCGGGTGGAACAGTTCAACTCACACTGGGGCGTTCTCAGTGTTGTTAGAGGCATGCTGTTAGTCATAATAATCTGTTGCACTGATAGTTTGCGCGATGTGATAGAACGTGCCCTGGGGTGATAGTCTGAGTGATTAAAGATTAGATCAATAGCTGGTTCGATGTTATTGATTCATGTAACTCTGCGAGTTTACACCAGTGAAACACTGTGAATCATTGAATGATTGGTTAGGGAGATATGGTTATGTAATAGTAAAGAGTGGGCTTAATTAGTTTGTTGGATGGCAGAAATATTTTTTCGTGAGAACTGTACTGATACAAAGTATTAAGTCCGATACGTGATTGGATTCATGACTAGATGCTGATCTGGATTGTTCCGTATTTTCTAACTAGCGTTCCTCTTTAGCAAAGCTGGCACGATTGAGTATTGCTGTATTTTTTTATGTATTGTCAGCGCACTCTGAGAGAATCCAATTTTATCTGTGTTAAGTGGAGAACTGTGCACACTATGAGGGTAGCGTGTTACGCCCTTGTTGTGGTAAATGGATATGTAGTCGCACTGAGCGATAGTGACTCAGTCGGCAGCGTTCTTAGTTCAATAGGCACTAGGAAATTTCAGAACAAAGCCACATATTGGTCGAACAGTGTCAATTACCGTAACCTGCGAAGATCTTTCCTTAACAATAGCTAGAGAAATACTTATGCGAGCTCGTCACAGTTATATAATTACTTTGACATTTTAAGTGGTGAGTGACCATAAAATTACGTTAACAGTAGCGAATCGTGAGTAGACAATATCTGAAGAGGCTTAAATTTTGTCTGAATTGTACAACTTCAAGGCCCAAAGTGGTGGTCCTCGTAGGATTTTTGTACATATATTTTTGTGAATCATAAATCGCTGGAATCGGGAATAGAGAATTGCCCGAACTCGTGCATTATCGTTGACTTATGATGAATTGGACAAGTTAAAATAAAACGCTTGTCCGTCAAAATAAATAGAGGTCCCCGATTATTTTTTAGAGAAAATTCAAGTTACGCAAAAAAAGAAAAGAAAAACTGAGTTCGTGAAAGAAAGTAATTAAAATTAATTTATGAACCCGGAACTTTTATAAGTTTGTAAAAAAGGTAACTGAAATGCAAAGATGTTATTGGTCTGTTGGTTGCTAGAAAAAAAGGAACTAATACAGAGATGCACTAATTTAGCACTACTCTTTTATCATTTCATACTTAAATGAAAATAGCTAGAGAAGGAATCAATACACAGGGCTGATATCTAATGAAATACTTCACAGTAATTAAAGGTGAAGTAAATATTTACCTTATACTGAAGCAAAACAACGAAACTTTGTCGGGAATAATTGGATCGTTGACTGAGTGTGCAATTACTTCTTTGGTTTGAAATGGTCGGCTCTTTATCAGAGGTGATGTTGTGCCACTGTGTAGCATAACATACACTAAGTATAGGAAATTGTGTTAGTGGCAGGTCTGCTTCGGATAAGTTAACTTTGAAAGATGGGTGACATTGTAATGAAACCGCACAGATGTTATTCATAAATAATTTGGTTGAGCGAAACTGTCAGGTAATACGTAATAAATATTTCCATCGTATCTTGTTTCATGCAAGGAATTGCTTACCACTGCACGTTCCTTTATAGAAAACGAAAGCAAAGACTGGATAGTATTAGGTTATTCGTTAAGACATTTAACAGTAACAGTAGCGAATGTTCTCTAGTCCACCTACATACTTGCGGCTTACTAAAGTCGCCTGATTCTGTTGACTAGTGGGCAGCTTAGATGCCATAAGGCGCTCTGTTGCTAGTGCGAAATTTAAATTAAATAAGAACAGGTTTATGCTGGAACGGAGTAACATCAAATTTAAGCATAGGGAATACATTGTAGTCACATTTCTCTACATATGTGTCCACGTGATAAGTCTTGTTTGCTGATTCAGTGGATGTGAAGCACTGGTCGCAGTATTGCAAGTACTGATTGCTGATTGCGGCCAGCGTAGTATACAGTAATAATTATGTGAGACGTAATTGCGTGAGTGTTCGTCTGAAATGGTTCAAATGGCTCTAAGCACTATGGGACTTAACTGCCGTGGTCATCAGTCCCCTAGAACTTAGAACTATTTAAACCTAACTAACCTAAGGACATCACACAATCCATGTCCGAGGCAGGATTCGAACCTGCGACCGTAGCGGTCACGCGGCTCCAGCGCCTAGAACCGCACAGCCACTCCGGCCGGCTGTTCGTCTGATACAGTACAAAATAAATGTCGGCTTTGTAGTTCCTACATGTTTTTGATATTTTTGTCACAGTGCACTGTCTACTTGGCTAAGCCGAAACATTATAACCATTGCCAAACTCAACATCTGAATGCCGTCCGGTGGCACTGTGGACACGAGGAGCGTAAGGAAGTACATAGTATGAATTACCTAATAGTTATACCACAAATATTGCGGAAATGGAAAGTGCTATAGATTTGCGGGTCTCACAGAATGGATTAGTAATCAGGGGCTCGCATTGTTAGCCAATAACCAAATTGTAATAATATTTAGAAACTTAATTTTTTGTGAAAACATACGATTTTTTAAACTGAACCATTCCTTTTGATATGAACTAAACTAAACTAAACTAAAACTAAAAGGGTAAATTACAATGTGTGGTGTATATCGCAGGAATCTAGTTCCAGTCGTTTACGAGATATCGCCTTTTGAAAAGTTCCCACACCGACATTTCAACAATACCTCTGGCAGCACACACGAAAGAGCAGCACAAATGCATACACTAGTTACGTGAATTCTGATCAGTAACGAGACAAGTGACTATCACAGGTTGTGTTCAAAATGACCAGCAGTTGCAGAACACGCTTCCTGTCTAGTATGGAACGACTGCTGCACACAAGCTAGCATTTCCGTCGAGATGTTAGAGTAGCCTACAGCAATTTGTCGTTACATATCATCGGGTGTAGCTGGTGTGTCCTTGTAGACACGGTCTTTCAGCTTTCCTCAAGAAAAAAGTATACAGGCGTCATATCCAGGGAATGGGCCGTCCCAGGTACAGCGTCCAATGCAGCAATTTGGAAACAGTTAGGAGCCTGCAATACTTGTGCACGTTCTGTGTTCCGTCTACAATAAACGGGACTGTGAACTGATTGTTCACTATCCCACATCACACTTTTACAGTTCACAGAGGTTGACGTTCCACCTGACGAAGCCAACGGGGATTGTCAGCTGACCAAAAGTGTATTTTTAGGAGGTATACCTGGCTATGACTGGTAAATGTGGCTTTATAACTAAACAAGATACAGTTCATGATACGTCTGGAATATGATGTCTTAATACCCATGCACAGAAGTTAACACGATTCTCATAATCGTTTCCATGCAGCTCTTGATGGAGAGAGATGTGATAGGGATGGAACCTATGTCGACGGAGAATGCAAAGGACGCCTGACTCATGCCACTTCCTCTTGCGATTGCGCGGAAGCTAACGTGCGGATCAACTGCAACAGCAGCAAGCACATTAATTTCCCCCTCTTCTGTCGTCACTTGTTCCCTTCTGTTACGTTGTCTAGGTGTTACACCACGAGTTTCACGCAACTGGTAAATTAAGTTGATAAATAATTGCCAAGACAGTTGACGTCTCTTAGGATATCTTGCCTCATCCATTGGTGAATCCCATCGTCCACACGACCTGCTGCTTCAGTTGTCACACATTAACTGATTAGCAAGTCCAGTGCACTCAAACACACTGTAAGCACACAATAACATCGGATCTAGCAACCAAGCCAGTTGAATGCTGCAGACAAGTGTCAGTGTGAGAATGTTTCAAAATATGATATCTCCTAAACGACTCGCATTATTCTCCTGTAACAAACACCACTGTAATTCTAATATACTTTTAGTTTGTTAATGTCAATAGGCATTTTTGCTTTTTAAAAAGTGTATGTAAACACAAAAAAGGTAATTTATAATTCTTATTAGAATGCTATTTTTGGCTGACAATACATTTAGTGAAAACCGCACGTTAATACTACTGTAGTGGCAACTTCTGCCACCAAATGTAACAGCGACACCAAATGTAGCGGGGAGAGGTAGAAGGCACCGTATTAAAACTCGTACAGGCTTTCCAAGTGATTTACTGTTTCCAACTACAGTGCCCCCATTCCTCTGGAACTGCATCACTGGGTCCTGCAATGCTGAGGTCACCACTCCACTGTCAGCAAAATGGCTTGGCGCGGAATGGCTGCCTCAGCGACCTGTGTACGCACTGCTGTGAGTCGGCCTTGTATGGCAGCGGAGTTGTAGTGTCGTCAGGATGCCGGCAGTTGACTCAGCAGTCTGCGACCCTGCCGACTCAGCGCCACAGGCATCCAGCTGCGTGCTTCTCACTGGTGTGGCTAAGATCACGGCGACAACAAGCACCCGTGATCTTGAGTCCAAATCTGTGGCCCTCACCTCAGGATGCCTCCAGCATTTGTTGGAAGCCAGGACGAGTGCCCGCAGTAGCGAGCCATGGAGTGGCCCACCGCTGGCTGGCTACGGACTCCACATTGGCCTCAGAGGGTCGAGCCAGTGACCCGCCGTGGACTGGAAGGCTGGGGCCCCATCTGCTGCTGCGTGTAGCTGGTGGTGTGACATGCCCCACTGTCCAGGCAGAGCTGCCATACTTGAATGAATCTCGTTAGAAACCCGCACCTATTTATACACAGCTGTGTGCTTTTGTTTTGCCGCACACACTGCTTCACATCATATACTCATAACACACTAGGTTGGCCAGTGGGCCCCTTCTGCTGTGATTTGCGACATGCAGAACCGCTATGTATACTCTTTCAGGAATTTGATAGCCCTGTGACCTCTATTCTACTTCAGAGCATAACTCACAGCAATCCAGCCCGCTCCTGGCTGTAACTTGTGCTCAGAATATTGCACAAAACTAACTTTCCCTATCCTAAACTGTGGTGCCACTACACTACTTTTCATTTCCGCTATATTTGCAGTGCAAGTCTTAGGTGATTCAACCTGTATAAACGACTCGAGGACGAATGGGTATCATAGCAGCGAAGGTAGGGAAAACAGAGAAATCCACTGATGTACTTTGACAAAGTGCAGATGGTTAAGGCCTGGCACCTGAGACCTAATATCTCTGAAACAGTGAACCTGGTCAGCTGCTCCCATACTGTTGTCGTAAGTATTTATGAAAAGCGGTTGAAGGATGTCAAAAGAAGGAGTATGTGGCAAGGTGTAGGACATATACACCAAGAACAAAATGTATTGGTTCCAGGCTTTTGCCCTGTAAAGCAAGACAGGTGACGTCTGCATATGTGATGAAAGTCTACAACACTGGTGCTGGCACAGATGGGTCGCACCACAACATTTTGCCCACATTGTTGAGCATAGCACTCAGCACATGTTCCCATCTTGAGCCATCGCTATGTCAGTTATGATTGCTGTGTGCACAGGGATCAATGAAAATAAATGAAAAGATGTCGCCTGGTCAGATGAAACACGTTTCTTGTTACACCAGGTGCATGATGCTGTTTGTATACGCCATCCTGGAAATCAGCTGCTCGATACATGCACACCGCCATATATGTAGCCCCATTGTGGCATTATAATACTAGGGGCGACGGTCATCTGTGGTTTTATGGGACGTGTGGTAGTAACCGAAGGCACCTTGATAGCTGCTAACGCATGAACATTATTGCTCACCACCTGCATGCCTTCATGCATGATGTCTTCGATGATACATTTTCCAACAGGATAAATAGCCGTGTCACAAAAGATACAGTGTCTTGAGGAGCATGATAGTAAACTTACATTAATGTCTTAACCAACAAATTCGCGTCATCTGAAAAACATCTGGAGCAAACTAGCTGCTCTTAATTTAGGGGAGTTGCTTAACCTGTGCGAATACATTTGATGTGACTGATGCAACTGTGAAGGGTGTCACTTCCATGACACCCAGAATCGCTGCTATATTTTGTCTCAAAGGTAGAACATGCTATTCACTAGGTGGTTATAAGTTAACTGCATTTGGCGTCTGTCTGAAATAGGCTCATGGCTCAGAAAGGCAAATGGTACTTGTAACATTTTACATTTGACATACATTAACAGGATCAAGGCATCTGTTGCCATATACATAGCACAGTAAACAACACTACACACTTAACAAAAAAATGGTTCAAATGGCTCTGAGCACTAAGGGACTTAACAGCTGAGGTCATCAGTCCCCTAGAATTACTTAAACCTAACTAACCTAAGGACATCACACACATCCATGCCCGAGGCAGGATTCGAACCTGCAACCGTAGCGGTCGCGCGGTTCCAGACTGAAGCGCCTAGAACCGCTCGGCCACTCCGGCCGGCCACGCTTAACAGCCCAAGCAACAATAAACAGGACAACAGATTGTTTTCTACTTAATTTCAGTACCGCAAAAGCTTGTATTGAAATACATAGCAACATTTTCGTCGATAAGTAAATAAAAACTGTCAGGAATTAGTTGTATTGGATCCTCAGGAAGAAAGTCTATTAATTCTTTTATTAACTTAACGCTTTTCTGCATGAGAACAGAAATTTGGTATAAAACGTCACCTACTGGCTCAAACGTTGGTCTTGACAGAACGACGTATTCATGTAAAACAGTCAATTATCAGTCCTAACGTCGGATATAATTCCAGAATGAGATTTTCACTCTGCAGCGGAGTGTGCGCTGATATGAAACTTCTTGGCAGATTAAAACTGTGTGCCCGACCGAGACTCGAACTCGGATATAATTCTCACAAGGTTAGACTGTCTTGAGTCATTTCTTTTTTTTGGTCATCAGTCTACTGACTGGTTTGATGCGGCCCGCCACAAATTCCTTTCCTGTGCTAACCTCTTCATCTCTGAGTAGCACTTGCAACCTACGTTCTCAATTATTTGCCTGACGTATTCCAACCTCTGTCTTCAGTTTTTGCCCTCTACAGCTCCCTCTAGTACCATGGAAGTCATTCCCTCATGTCTTAGCAGATGTCCCATCATCCTGTCCCTTCTCCATATCAGTGTTTTCCACATATTCGTTTCCTCTCCGATTCTGCGTAGAACCTCCTCATTCCTTACCTTATCAGTCCACCTAATTTTCAACATTCGTCTATAGCACCACATCTCAAATGCTTCGATTCTCTTCTGTTCCGGTTTTCCCACAGTCCATGTTTCACTACCATACAATGCTGTACTCCAGACGTACATCCTCAGAAATTTCTTCCTCAAATTAAGGCCGGTATTTGATATTAGTAGACTTCTCTTGGCCAGAAATGCCTTTTTTGCCATAGCGAGACTGCTTTTGATGTCCTCCTTTGTTCCGTCCGTCATTGGTTATTTTACTGCCTAGGTAGCAGAATTCCTTAACTTCATTGACTTCGTGACCATCAATCCTGATGTTAAGTTTCTCGCTGTTCTCATTTCTACTACTTCTCATTACCTCCGTCTTTCTCCGATTTACTCTCAAACCATATTGTGTACTCATTAGACTGTTCATTCCGTTCAGCAGATCATTTAATTCTTCTTCACTTTCACTCAGGATAGCAATTTCATCAGCGAATCGTATCATTGATATCCTTTCACCTTGTATTTTAATTCCACTCCTGAACCTTTCTTTTATTTCCATCATTGCTTCCTCGATGTACAGATTGAAGAGTAGGGGCGAAAGGCTACAGCCTTGTCTTACACCCTTCTTAATACGAGCACTTCGTTCTTGATCGTCCACTCTTATTATTCCCTCTTGGTTGTTGTACATATTGTATATGACCCGTCTATCCGTATAGCTTACCCCTACTTTTTTCAGAATCTCGAACAGCTTGCACCATTTTATATTGTCGAACGCTTTTTCCAGGTCGACAAATCCTATGAAAGTGTCTTGATTTTTCTTTAGCCTTGCTTCCATTATTAGCCGTAACGTCATAATTGCCTCTCTCGTCCCTTTACTTTTCCTAATGCCAAACTGATCGTCACCTAGCGCATTCTCAATTTTCTTTTCCATTCTTCTGTATATTATTCTTGTAAGCAGCTTCGATGCATGAGCTTTTAAGCTGATTGTGCGATGATTTTCGCCATTGTCAGCTCTTGCCGTCTTCGGAATTGTGTGGATGATGCTTTTCCGAAAGTCAGATGGTATATCGCCAGACTCATATATTCTACACACCAACGTGAATAGTCGTTTTGTTGCCACTTCCCCCAATGATTTTAGAAATTCTGATGGAATGTTATTTATCCCTTCTGCCTTATTTGACCGTAAGTCCTCCAAAGCTCTTTTAAATTCCGATTCTAATACTGGATCCCCTTTCTCTTCTAAATCGACTCCTGTTTCTTCTTCTATCACATCAGACAAATCTTCACCCTCATAGAGGCTTTCAATGTATTCTTTCCACCTATCTGCTCTCTCCTCTGCATTTAACAGTGGAATTCCCGTTGCACTCTTAATGTTACCACCGTTGCTTTTAATGTCACCAAAGATTGTTTTGACTTTCCTGTATGCTGAGTCTGTCCTTCCGACAATCATATCTTTTTCGATGTCTTCACATTTTTCCTGCAGCCATTTCGTCTTAGCTTCTCTGCACTTCCTATTTATTTCATTCCTCAGCGACTTGTATTTCTGTATTCCTGATTTTCCCGGAACATGTTTGTACTTCCTCCTTTCATCAATCAACTGAAGTATTTCTTCTGTTACCCATGGTTTCGTCGCAGCTACCTTCTTTGTACCTATGTTTTCCTTCCCAACTTCTGTGATGGCCCTTTTTAGAGATGTACATTCCTCTTCAACTGTACTGCCTACTGCGATGTTCCTTATTGCTGTATCTATAGCGTTAGAGAACTTCAAACGTATCTCGTCATTCCTCAGTACTTCCGTATCCCACTTCTTTGCGTATTGATTCTTCCTGACTAATGTCTTGAACTTCAGCCTACTCTTCATCACTACTATATTGTGATCTGAGTCTATATCTGCTCCTGGGTACGCCTTACAGTCCAGTATCTGATTTCGGAATCTCTGTCTGACCATGATGTAATCTAATTGAAATCTTCCCGTATCTCCCGGCCTTTTCCAAGTATACCTCCTCCTCTTGTGATTCTTGAACAGGGTATTCGCTATTACTAGCTGAAACTTGTTACAGAACTCAATTAGTCTTTCTCCTCTTTCATTCCTTGTCCCAAGCCCATATTCTCCTGTAACCTTTTCTTCTACTTCTTCCCCTACAACTGCATTCCAGTCGCCCATGACTATTAGATTTTCGTCCCCCTTTACATACTGCATTACACTTTCTCTATCTGTTCATCTTCAGCTTGCGACGTCGGCATGTATACCTGAACTATCGTTGTCGGTGTTGGTCTGCTGTCGATTCTGATTAGAACAACCCGGTCACTGAACTGTTCACAGTAACACACCCTCTGCCCTACCTTCCTATTCATAACGAATCCTACACCTGTTATACCATTTTCTGCTGCTGTTGATATTACCCGATACTCATCTGACCAGAAATCCTTGTCTTCCTTCCACTTCACTTCACTGACCCCTACTATTTCTAGATTGAGCCCTTGAATTTCCCTTTTCAGATTTTCTAGTTTCCCCACCACGTTCAAGCTTCTGACATTCCACGCCCCGACTCGTAGAACGTTATCCTTTCGTTGATTATTCAATCTTTTTCTCATGGTAACCTCCCCCTTGGCAGTCCCCTCCCGGAGATCCGAATGGGGGAATATTCTGGAATCTTTTGCCAATGGAGAGATCATCATGACACTTCTTCAATTACAGGCCACATGTCCTGTGGATACACGTTACGTGTCTTTAATGCAGTGGTTTCCATTGACTTCTGCATCCTCATGTCGTTGATCATTGCTGATTCTTCCCCTTTTAGGGGCAATTTCCCACCCGTAGGACAAGAGAGTGCCCTGAACCTCTATCCGCTCCTCCGCCCTCTTTGACAAGGCCGTTGGCAGGATGAGGCTGACTTCTTATGTCGGAAGTCTTCGGCCGCCAATGCTGATTATTTATCATAATTTAGGCAGTGGCGGGGATCGAACCCGGGACCGAAGACGTTTTGATTATGAATCAAAGACGCTACCCCCTTTTTTTTCTCGGTATTCTATTTGGATACAAAATTAGGCAATTCTCAAACAATAAATGAAATGCATTCTCTGCAAAAAATAAATAAATAAAATAAAATAAAAAAATAAAAATAAAAATGAAAAAATAAAAAATAAATCATTGTAAAACAAATCACAAATTTAAAGGAACAGGAATGTTGTTTTTATTTATTTATTTATTTATTTTCCGTAAAGATCACTCTGCTAAAAGGAACATGTAGATCATTTCATGGTATAGTATGGGCATTACATATTGAGCGATGAGAGAAGCGTGAGGTTCATTATCAGTTGTCAAATGTGCACACCGACTGCACCCGGCACATCCCAACTGCGTGGGGGGTCGAAGAAGACTGCCTGAAGAGAGTTGGCAAAGGTTTTCCTATAGTGTGACCATCTATGAACCTCATTGTGGGCTTGCTGCAAGAAATACCAAAAGTCAAGTCGCGACTTGGCAGCATCCCCATAGAGGTACGCGATCGTCCAACCTTTGACCCAGATGATCGACTGTGATTTAGTCGCCAGAAAGTAGTCACTCTCCGGATGTAAGAAGGAAGCAGGTGTAATATGTTGCGGGGTCACACGGAGGTAGCAAGCCACCATTTGTCTTCCTAGGAGCCATACGTCCTCCACCGCGATACAAGTTAAGCGGTGATGGTCGTCATCCACTTGGCGACATTTCGGGCATAGTGGAGTGTCCACTAGTCCAATTGCATGGAGCCGTTGGTTGGTGTTGAACTTGCCACAGGCGACAGAGAACCACAGTGCCCGAACGAAGGTAGGAAGGAATTTTTGGTGCACATGTCTCCAAATCTTCGGCCAATGCAACTTGGGGTGTTTGAGTTCAATGACATTACGACTTATCCGTCGTATTAGCCAAACATAAAAATCCTTCGCACATGGCGGTCTCGTGCGCGGAAGCTCGTCTCTGATATAACTAAGTTCCACGATAAATGTTGATACATGCGCAAAATGTGGCGTTATGTTGCCCACCGCCACCGGAGCTGTAAGGGACGCTGGAACTAGGAGATCCAGTAGGCGGGATGTAAGGGAATCACGCCCGCTACGCCATTGCTTGTACATCGTGGCTAGAAGGAGCGCCGTCGCTCGGCAGTGAACATTCGTAAGTCCGCGTACCCCCTTGTCCATAGGGAGCGTGAGCGTTGCGTATTGCACCTTGAGGGGCGACCCAATCATCACAAAATAGCCTAGTGCTGATTGAAGTCGACGTCCGAGCGTGAGTGGTGGGGGCAGGATCTGCGAAATATGCACCATTCGAGAAACCACATAAGTGTTCAGATATTCGACTCGCTGCAAAGAATCAAGGCGCCGTAGGAGATGCTGTCGGACCATGGTACGTGTTGTCTGTAAAATACTTCGGTAGTTAACTGCCGCAGTATGCTTTACAGATGAGGTAAAGTCTATGCCGAGATAGCGGAATCGTTGCACATAAGGAAACGGGCTGATTTCTTCCGGCGTAAGGCCCCTTCCAACCGGCATTGCTGCCGATTTGTTCATGTTCGCTGCACTACCCGCCGTCACACTGTGGTCCAACAACAGTTCAAGGACCGTCTTCACCTCTTCCTCAGAACGAACGAGCGGCAGGAGGTCGTCCGCATAGGCACGACATTTGAAGGTGTAGCCCCGCAGTTCCATCCCAGACAGAGAATTTGTTAGCCTCCCAATTAATGGTTCCAACGCTATCGCGAACAGCAGCATCGAAAGAGGGCAGCCCTGGCGAATGGATCGTCGAATTTGAATGGGCCCTGCTAAACGCCCATTTACCAAGGACTGTGCGCCCCCATAAATCCTTCTAATGAGACCAGTAAAACGGTCTGGAAATCCCATTTGTTCCAGTACAGCGTACAGATAGTTATGGCGCACCTTATCAAAAGCACTGTCAAAATCAACCGCCACCATCGCCGCTTTAAGCCGGCACTCCTCCGCCAGCGCTATCACACCACGGCATTCGCCAGTAGCTGTTTGCACATTCACCGAACCACCCGGTGTCGTCTGTTCAGGAGAGAGAACGCTACGATTTAACATACGACATCGGGACGCTAGCAACCGTGCAAAGATCTTATAGTCGGCATTAAGCAGGGTGATGGGGCGATAATGTGTGACCGTAATTCCTGGCTTCGGTTTATGTACTGGCACCAACAGGCCTTCCATAAAAGCCGGTGGAATAGGTGCATCGGAATTTAACATCTCCTTGTACATTTCCGTCCATCGCGGTGCCATTTCGTTGCGAAATTCTCGATAAAATTCAGCAGGAAGTCCATCAATGCCTGGGGACCGATTCAACGCACCTTGTGCGATCGCATCATGTACTTCCTCACAGCTAATCGCTTCCAGTAAGGTTCCCGCGGCTTCCACCGTCAGTGTACGGGAGACGTACGTGGCTATACGTTCGACGTCATCGACAGGGGCTGCTTCTTCCCAATAGATGTGTTGGTCGAGGAATGCAGAGACAATGTCCGCTAGACGCGTCACTCTTCGGTCTTCGCGGGTAATTAATTCCCGTACCAAAACGCGACGTCGGTGCTTTCGTTCATTCACGACGTGGTGCATGGAAAGAATCTCGTGCATTATCGTATCGTGACATGTGGCGCGCACCATGGTCCCCTGAAGATGTTTCCGAGATAAAGCCACTAGTTTAGCTTTTATCCTTTTGCGTTCGATCCAGATGTCCTGTCCCGGCGGACCATCATCCAGGTCACGCAGCGCAGCAAAATAAAAGTCGGTCGTACGGTGGCGCCATTCTACCATCTCCCTGCTATATTAGATGAACGTACGGCGAAGCACCGGTTTAGCATAAGTCAGCCACCAATCAAGCTTCGTCGCATACCTTCCAACCCTTCGCTCGCACATCGTCCATGTCTCAAGGATCCGTTGCCGGCATTCAGGATCTTGTAGATATTGAATGTTTAATTTCCACGGGGCCTTACTGTTCCACAACTCTCTACGGGGAAGAAACACAGTACAGATGTAAGCGCTGTGATCGGAAAATACCAATGGCCAGCGTTCCGCTTCTTGGACATCATTTGCATGAGCCCGTGTGATATAAATGCGATCTAACCCGCTCGCCGAATGACTTGTCACATAGGTGTATCCCGGTGCATCTCCATGTCGTAATTCCCACGTGTCACTAAGTACAAGGTCGTTGACTACGATTCGCAACTCCTGGCTGAAGTTTGCTTGCGGCCATTGGTTTTTCTGGCTGAGAACAGAGTTGAAATCTCCACCAATTATTACACATTCATAACGTCCATGGAATAGTGGGGCAATGTCTTCTGCATAAAATCGCGCTCTTTCCCGCCGCCGATTGTTTCCCGACGGTGCATAAAGATTGATGATGCATGTCCCAAACGTCGTGAAAGCCATTCCCCTAGGCGACGGAAGATAACACACGTTTTCCACTGGGAAGCCATCTCGCACGTAAACTGCCACCCCACTTCCATTGTGATCTCCATGTGACGAATATGATTGGTAGCCTGCGATGTATGGGAGTGCAGCTATGTGGACTTCCTGCAGCAAAGCAATATCCACATCAGATGCCCAAATCGTTTCCTTCAGTAGGTGTATTTTGGCCGGTGAACGCACGTCATTTATATTTAATGTCGCAATACGGTTTGCATGGCGTTGAATCCCACGCTGTCGAGGCGCAACATCTCCCTGCATCGGCGCTGGGGGCTGAGTTAGAAGATGTTCTCTCGCCCCTCTCCCTTCACCTTCAGCAATTATTAGGCCGTCTTCGTGAGTGCCGGCTGCCTCTGTATGACGTCCGGCGCCTCCTCAATATCCTCATACCACATCTTTACAGGCAGTGATACATTCGTGTCCATAGCCACAGCATCTGCGTCTGGAGAGCCAACTGGTTGTGATTTCTCTTCAGCATCACCACGTCCCGGTACCGTCAATGTGACAGACCGCTGCGGGTCTGATCGAACAGTTTCCATTGCCTCATCCTGTTTCGTAGAGGCTGTTGTGTCGTCTTGGTCCACAGGCACATCGTCGTCGGGGCAAGGGGAGTCATACCTAGGAGATGTCGTGCGACGACGCCGTTTCCTCCTTTTCGGGGAACGTTGTTTGCGTGATCTTCCTCCAGTGTCCTCAGATTGTAGGGAATCACGGCTGCCCGACAGAAAAGCATCCGTAGGAACTGGAAGTGTTTCGAGTCCCATCGTTGTACTTGGCGGGAGTTCGGTCGAAACTGATGTTGTCGTCACAGAGTGCGTTCCAGACGGAACAGCATCCGTAGTGGCTGGAACTGCTTCGTGTACTATCGGTGTGCTTGGTGGGAGTTCGGTCTCATCTGATGTTGTCACCGTAGATTGTATGCTCGATGGAGCAGCATCCTCTGTCATCCCGACGTCTGCTACAAAGTTTCGGAGAGTGCCATCTTGATCTTCCACGGGGGCTGTGTCCTTACGGTCATCAGCGGACACAGTGAGAGCTTTGGCATAGGTGATCGGTAGTACTGTCATCGCCGGCGACGGCTCCCACATATCTGAAGGCAGTTGCGTAATCCGCCGTTGCATACAGTTCGACCTGAGGTGTCCCTCCTGGCCACATCCAGAACATGTACGTGGTTGACCATCGTAAATCACCACCGCCTGACAACCACCAATTGTCAGTTAGGACGGTACATGCTTCTGAAGATCAATAGTGATCTGTCGCACTCCGTTAAGAACGGGGTACGTGGCGAATTGTGTCCAGCGTTCTGCTGTGTGACCATGTACCGTGCCGTATGGCTTTTAAGCCTCGATAATTTCGTCAGCCGGGAGCTCAAATGGCAGCTCAAAAACACGTATTGTCCCTACACCCAGACCAGCATGTTCTACAGTTACCGTGCCGACATTCCCGTCACTATGGCAAAATCGGAGACCTGCTTTTGTCCCCTGTAGAATTCTCTCACACGCCGCGTCATTTACCATCTTAACATACACCGTGGGACTAACGATGGACAGGTGAATTCCGACAATATCGTTTGGCGGTATCTTGACGTCCTCTCGAATGAATCGTTCCACTGCTAAAGCCTTTGGTCGTTCGTGGTCTTTGCAGAAATTGAATCGTAATGTAGTTTTCCTGTACTTGTTCGCCATGATCGTTGTTACTAGCCCGCGCGCAGACTAAGTCCACAAGTAAACAAACACTCGCACACGCCGCACAGGCGGAAGTATCGGACCTCCGCTTCGCACGGCCGCTAGCGCCGAACTGCGGTACCTAGTCATTTCTAGGCCGTCATTAAACCTTAGCAACCTTTGGTTAATAATAATTCTGAAACAAATTGCCTGTTGGATTCTGTCTCTGGTTGTTCGGACGATATTTGTTTGATATTTTCCTAACGTTTCACAAGCACGAGTTAAAGCTTCACTATCCATTGCTGCTGGTGGACTGGAGTAGAGCTCACGGCCGCATATTATCTGTACCTGCCGCGTCAAGGTCCAAGGGCTCTTCCATTGTCATTATAGCTGCGGCCCTCCTTTGCTACGTGCAACATTCGTTCACTGCAGCATGGGATCCGTTCACTCTCAGGCTTGTTGAAGCTATTGCCATGTTTCCGTATTCAGCAAGAAACAAGAAAGCCTCAAGGACTAATGTACTCCTGGGAACGTCCGTTACAGGTAGCAAGGTTAAAATCGTATTGGTAATGGCCAAGGGGAGGGGCGTTGGATGTTGGCGCGCCAGATACATACAATCTGCGGCTACAAGCTTGACTCCTGTCCACCACCAGCAATGGAGAGCGAAGCTTCGTCAGTGCCAGCCACTCGTGCAGGTGAATCGTCAGAGAAATCAAGCGTTGGGAGACTGGATTTCGACATTAAGAAAAAGAGAAGGTAAAATACTAGGAGAACGTAACTTGGGGGAGGGGAATGAAATAGGATGGTGCCTCGTAGAATTTTGCCCAGAGCCTCACTTAGTCATCGAAAACTCTTCGTTTAAGAATGATGAACGAAAGTCGTATAAATGAAAAAAAGCTGGGGACAGCGGAAGGATTTCATTTTGACTATATACTGGTAATAAAGCGATTTCTAAACGAGATTTTAAGCTGCAAGACATTTCCAGGAGTAGGTGTAAACTCTGAACATAATTTATTGGTTCTCAAATGCAAAATTACTTGAAGAAATTGCAAAGAGGTAGTAATTTCAGGATATAAGACCAGGATAAATTGAGAAAATCAAAGGTTGTTGAGAATTTCAGAGGGAGCATTAGCCTACATTGAAATGATATAGGGGAAAGGAGTACAATGAAAAAGGATTAAATAGTGAAGTTGCATAGGATCACATAGGATAAAGGAAAAACTGATGAAAGGAGAAAACATATAAATACAGCAGATTAAGAAGGTAAAAGGGAATAAAGATGACTAAAAGATAAGATTGATAGAAAATACAAAATGGATAAGTGGGAATGTCTTGAGTACCAATCTGTAGAAACATGCTTGACAGGGGAAAGATAAGTGACTTCTACAGGAAAACTGAAGAACCGTTTGGAGAAAAGGGAAGCAGCTGTATGGATATCGAGAGCTCAGATAGCAAACCAAGACGCGAAGGCTGAAATGTGAAAGAAATACACCAGGTGTCTCTCCTAAAGAGTCGTCAGGCGAATTTTCTCTGGTGTTTCGGCAGATAATTGCAACTTCGTTTTTGCATTGTGCAGCTGGAGTCAGCCTATGCAAATATTGCTCATCACGTCTTCGTGCGACGCTCATTGTCGACAGGAAGGATCTGGTCGCGTTTCGCTACGATCAAAATTATTTCTAAAGAGGAAATTTACTTGTCCATTCGATAGAACAGTCCCAAATTATCGTTGTGCGACATTTTTTTTTAAATACATGTTAACAGGAATAGTAAACCACGAACAGTATTGCAACAGCAACAGCACCACCCTGGCCCACACTATTACCACTATTAAGCAACGCTAGTTTGTCGCTCCTGGAGTAGAAGCTATTCTTCGCGTTTTAATGTCCCTGTTAAAACATACTGATAAAACGAATATCGTGCTAGACTAATATGGAACGCCCTATCGAATGGGCATGTAAATTCCGTTTCAAAAATCGTTTGCTTCATAATGGGCAACAAATCGACCCTTTCCGTCGCTACTGGGCGTCGCATGAACTGACTTCAGCTACATATAGAAAAAACAAAATAGCACATATCTGCCGAAACAACAGAGAAAATTCGCCTGATAACTCTTAGGACGGACACTCTTTACAGAGGGTCTATACAGGGGAAGCAAACTTGAAGACAATACTATAGAAAGGAGAGAGGAAGTAAGCGAAGATGGGATGGGAGACACGATAGACCCGTAGAACCCGATCTCGGCTGAGATGAGTTTCGATTCTGAAGAAATGTAGGAACATGTGACACAATACTGGCACTTCATCGTATCTTAAGACGATAGGGTGAAGAAACTCAAAACAAAATTTATAGCGTAGGTAGATTTAGGGAAAGATTTAAACAAAGTTGACAGTGTTACACTCCTTGAAATTAGTACATATCGGGGGTAAAACACAGGGGCTGCAAGGCTATTTGCAACTTGTACAGGAAGAGACAGCAGTTATAAGAGTCGAACGACGTGTAAAGGATGCGGAAGTTGAGAACGGGATGTAACCTATCCTCGATATTATTCAATTTTATTCAGTCAGCATTTTGACCGAGGTGTCCAGGAGACCAACGAAGAAATGGAGTTAAATTTTACGGAGAACAAGTAAAGCTTTACGGTTTGTTGATGAGAATGTTATTGTGTCAGGGATGGCAAAGTCCCTCGAAGAGCTGTTGAACGAAGTGGTAACATGTTCAAGAGTGATTATAAAATGAACATCAGTAACGGTAAAAAATGGTAGCTACTCGAATTAAATCAGGAACTGCTGAGGAGTTTAGATTAGGAAATGAGACGCTAGATGTAGAACATGATTTCTGTGTTTGGGCAGCCATATAACTGATGATGCCTGAAGTAGAGAGGATATAAGATGCAGACTGGCCTTAACGAGAAAATCAATGGTTAAAAAGACGAATTTGTTAACATCTAATATAAATTTAAGTTTAAAAAGTGTATTATAAAATACACAACTGTATCCTCCTATTTTTTAAAGACAATCTATTTCGATGTAGTATCAGACCATCTTCGGGTTCTTTCCACCAAAGACTAAAAAGCCTATGTAATAAGTGTGTAACATTACATAAGTAGCTATTACGTCATTATACATTCAATGAATCATATTAAAAAAACATCTCATTTATTTACACGTTTGGAACAACAGTCGCAGTGTGTTCCATCACCAATATTCTCTGTGTGTGCGTAAGATACATATTTTATTACCTCCAGAGAAGCTTGTGTGCTTGTTATTAAACATGAAACAGAGTACGTCTAAGACCACTGTATGAAGACCTTAGGGTATTCCAAGGATATAATACCTACTGATTTAATCGAGTACCAGGACATCGGAGAAACCGACATTGCACATAATGCAAATGTTGAATACATACACAGGGTTTAGATTATTATGAATTCAGTTACAGACTATTTTTATTTCATGATCATTGTACACAACCGATAAAAATATTATGAGCTATTCCTAAGTCAAAAAGTCAGTGAACGTAATAAAGCTACTAATGAAATAGATAAGATCATTATACTATGTCGTCTAAAACCTTATGGCTCACAACAACTGGCTGTTAGTATAATACTCTCTTGCACAGTCTAAAATGATGATTATTCTCCTACAGGACGACGAAACATGTCACACAAGGAAATAAATTACTTACTTGTTATTGATCGCTATTTTATTCTTCGGATACCTTTCCAAAAACTTACTTTACCTTTCTGTTGTTGTTGTTTTTTCTTTCTAAAAAATTAAGCATGTTAAATGTGTTCCCTTAATTTTCGGGGAACATTGGCTCTCGGTATTTTATAGTAAGTCACACCGTTAGTCACAAAGCCTCTCGGTTAATGTCAGCCATTAGATTTCAATGACTATATCAGTAGCGTTTCTCCAGATGACTGGAGGTAGGGAAGCATATTGCCTGCTCCTCGAGCGGTCACCCAAGGAAGATTTGCACGCTTGAAACCTCTCACGGAGAATTCTCGCTTGAAGAGTACCACATATGGACTGAACTGGTTCACCTTATTTCGAATTAAAATGTAGAACCATAACTTAATATCAGGAAGAGAAACTATATATACTCTGTGTAACACGATACACTGTTTGTTGTGAAATTTAACACTCTTGAATTTGAAGAAATCAGCGACTTTTCTCCAGATTTCTCACCATCCACGACCGTGCTGTGTAGGACTCACAGTTGATGATTTTTACGATCATCGAGTATCTGAAATCCATTTGTGTGGACGCATGCCTACCCTGACGCCACGTTAATGTAATGGGAAAGGCGCTGTGTACACCGTTCCTGTATGCTTTTGCTTTTCCGTAATTACGTTTTTCTGCGCTATGTTTGCCTATAATAGTGCTGAAACCTTACTGAATACTACATCCGGGCTGTATGGTGTGACGGCAGAAAAAGGGTCACTAATGAGACATCCTCGTTCGGTTCTACACTGCTGTACCTGTATGCCTCGCGAACGTCCGATTTATGCGTTGTGCTGCTGGTCGTATTTTCCAATAATGCCTCTAAACAGTTATCTAACGTCCATGTGAAATCTGCTGGAGGAAACACGATTCGTATTGGGCTATTTATCAGTATAACAACAAAAATGTGAATACAGTCAAACAAATCAAATTCATCCACTCTCTAAACATAGATCACGTTATAAAATTCGGAAGCTATGTACGTCTGTCTGTTCTTAGAGATAATGAAATCAGTCACATGCCCAACTTATATCTGTTATTGACACCGGACGACAGTTAACCATCACACTTAAAGTCGTTTGTTTTAGGATCACTTTCTGTTAAACTCTGGATGTGGCATAGTCACAATAGTGGGTAAACATTGCTCACACAGCTAAGATGCTGCATAAAAAACAAAAATCGCTGCTGGAGACTTAGTTACGCCGTCTGTGATCAGCCGTTTAACTTTCAAAACTTTTAAATGAGCTAAATGATATGCCACACAACAGACGTATGATTCAATTGAATGCGGCAGCCGATTCATTTTAGCTAATCCAGAGCGAAATAGGATTCAGATATATCTTGATCGTTGGCGCGCGTTTCAAATGACCAGTGTAGTGCTCTTATTTCATTTCGTAATTTGTACATAACACAATTAAAATAATTATATTCAGTAATGCTCACAGAAATTAACAACTTTTCATTCCATCATATGCTGTTATGAAACAGCAAAAAGCGGAAATAGATTAGGTTATTTCTGTCTCAGTCAAGTCAGTATCAGCGTGGCTTCTTGAAGCCAACTAACTTCACAGATTGTGTAATCGTTTCAATCTTTTCCAGTTCGATGTATCTATGTTATTAACGCAGTGTAAGCAAACTTTACTCGTTAGTACTTAACTATAGAGAAATAAACAAGAAGTTTTCTAGGGAGAAAGATATTTTCTGCTGTTCATGACATTAAATGACAAAACTGATCATCATAACCACACAGAGCAGAAAAAAAGCGCGCTCTCAAGGAATGTACTGCATAAAGAGCAGGGACAACTGGTACAAGATGAAAGTATCACTGACGAACTTGAGGTGGCCACTACAATTGAAGCTAAAATATTACATTAAAATTGGCGTAGTCTGTGGACATGTGAAGAGAAACGTCTGGAATGTAAAAAGAAACGGAAGATGTACATGTTACTTAACTGAAGTTTAATGCAAACCAAAGGAAGACATGTATGCCCATGTATATGACTCCTGTACACCAAACCCCTTGAACCTGCTTATGATCCTAGTGCTACATTCATGCTTTTCACAATTTTTCCTGGAAAGAAATTATTGGTTATGAAAAAGAACATCAATGTTTCGTCATGTTTAAATAGTCTAGAAGAAAAGGTGTTTGTGTACATCGTTGCATAGCTAAACTTCAGGCTCTTAGTTAATTTAAAGCAATTGGCAAAACGTCATTTATCGTGACATTTCTGGTCGCGTTAGTCGAGATCCAATGACTGCTGGCAGAATATGGAATCGGTGGGTTCAGGAGGGTAAAACAGAACGCCGTGCTGGATTCCAACGGCCTCGTATCACTAGCAGTCGAGATGACAGGCATCTTATCCGCATGTGTGTAACGGATCGTGCAGCCACGTCTCGATCCCTGAGTCAACAGGTGGGGACGTTTGCAAGACAGCAACCATCTGCACGAACAGTTCGACGACATTTGCAGCAGCATGGATTATCAGTTCGGAGACCATGGCTGCGGTTACCCTTGACGCTGCATCACAGACAGGAGCGCCCGCGATGGTGTACTCAACGACGAACCTGGGTGCACGAATGGCAAAACGTCATTTTTTCGAATGAATCCACGTTCTGTTTACAGCATTATGATGGTCTCATCCGTGTTTGTCGACATCGCGGTGAACGCAAATTGGAAGCGTGTATTCGTCATCGCCATACCGGCGTATCACCCGGCGTGATGGTCTCGGTCACCTCTTGTTTGCATTGACGGCACTTTGAACAGTGGACATTGCATTTCAGATGTGTTACGACCCGTGGCTCTACCCTTCATTCGATCCCTGCGAAACCCTACGTTTCAGCAGGATAATGCACGACCGCATGTTGTAGGTCCTGAACGGGCCTTTCTGGATATAGAAAATGTTCGACTGCTGCCCTGGCCAGCACATTCTCCAGATCTCTCACCCATTGAAAACGTCTGGTCAATGGTGGCCGAGCAACTGGCTCGTCACAATACGCCAGTCACTACTCTTGATGAACTGTGGTACCGTGTTGAAGCTGCATAGGCAGCTGTACCTGTACACGCTATCCAAACTGTATTTTACTCAATGCCCAGGCGTATCAAGGCCGTTATTACGGCCAGAGGTGGTTGTTGTGGGTACTGATTTCTCAGGATCTATGCACCGAAATTGCGTGAAAATGTAATCACATGTCAGTTCTAGTACAATATATTTGTCCAATAAATACCCGTTTATCATCTGCATTTCTTCTAGGTGTAGCAATTCTAATGGCCAGTAGTGTATTTCCTAAGCTGGTAACATGGCTTCTGGAATCTGTTCGTGTATGTTCCCACCGGGCCTGTACTTAATCAGCTGCTCTGTCCACAGTCAGACAGTCGTTTCACGAATTCGAAGACGCGCCACTCTGCAGGCTTTGACACCGGCCGTCTTCGCGAGCAGCCAGACCAGCAGCAGCGCCATTCGCAGAAAGGAGGAACTTGGCCAGCAGCTCCCTGATCTCCTCGCCGTCGCCCCGCGCGGCCGTCGCCTGCCGCCGACCTCAGCGTGGTGAGTCCAGCGACTTGTACTAGACGAGCCCTTACGATTGCACCGGGCAGCCGCTGCTCAAAGGCCGACTACCGCAGGATGCCGCCGTTTTACGTCTCCGACACACTCAGCCGCCACTAGGTGCTCCCATCGCTCACCATGGACCCCTGCCTCGTGAGAATCGGCAGTTACGAAAGGTAATGAGACATTCCCATTTAAGTGGTTAAACCTTAACACTGAACCTTCGTAATGGTGGATCCCTTATAACCTTATTTCCTGTTGCCTACAAGTGACTATTTTGTCCTTCTCATCGAGCAGTTAGATTTTATTTTGCTGTTACTCCTGTTCCATGTTTACTGACTTAATAAATTGTTGTTCATACTTATAGGTAGCACATCAGTAAGTGTAATATGAAGAGAGCCTGTATGTATAAAATAACCTAGCCGCATTACGAGCTCTGAGCAGACTAAGCTTGGTGATTAGGCTGTCACCTTCCGAAGCCCGCTGAGTAATATTTCTGATTATCATTCCTATGCAGACCACTACTCCCAGACTTTGAGGTCTGCCTACCCTGAAGCGATGTCTTCCGCCCCATCTACAGTTCGGATGCTATGTTACATCCACTTCCGTCATCATCTTCAATAGAAAATGAAAATAAAACTAGGAGAATTCAATTTAAAAACACGTATAGATTTTTTTTACTTTGAAAAAGCTTTCGACATCGTGAACAGAATGAAACTGTAGGGTATAATAATTAAAGCTAGATATTCTAGGCATCTGATGGAAGGCATAAAAAGCTTATGGGTGGACAGAAAAATAACAAAAGTTGGGAGTAACAAAACTGAAGAAATCACTATCAGTAAGGTACTCAAATAAGGCTGTAGCCTGTCACCAACCTTATTTAATGTACATATGAATGATTTTATTACAAACTGGAGACAGGAAGTAAATCCAGGTACAGAGATTAATAGAAATAAATACGTTAATATACTTACATACGCGTATTATGTCACCATTTTGGATGGAAGTGAACATGAGCTACAAAAAGCGGTCTGTAAATTACATCAGTTACAGAACAGAGAATATAACCTTTGAATATCAGTAAAGAAAATTGAAATAATGGCCCACCATGGGAAATATCACACCCGCTCAAAAACAATTATGGGTAATACACCACTCGAACAGGTCTCCACCTTCCATTTTTTAGAATTTGATGTAACCTAAGACGTGGACAAGGACATAGAAAATAAGATTAATAAATATCAAACAGTATGCACGATGATAAACAAGATATTCCAGAACAAAATACGAAAGAGAACAAAATTCAAGTTTGTAAAACCATGGTTACACCTGTATTGCTATATGGAAGTGAGTCATGGATTCCTGAGAAAAACGTGATAAAAGCAATGTACAAGCAGCAGAATTGAGACTTCTTGGGAATGAACTGGATATGTATAATGATAATGAAATGACTGAATAAAATAAAGTATTATGGAAACATTACCTACAAAGAAAGAGTGCAGAGAGAATTCCACACCTGGCCATGCTGTATCAGTCAAAAGGAAAAAGGGATGTACGAATGAGTTGGTTGTGAAAAGTGAACGCTGAACAGGCACAAGTGCCTAAGCCTTGAAGTGCAGAGGAACAAAATGAAGAAGAAGAAGAAGAAAACGAAGAAGAAATAAATAAGCGTTCTCCCATTGTGGTCACAAACATAAAGCAGGTATTGCAAGTCTTATTCAAGATCAAAGACAATTATCGTAACACACCAAACGACAATATCGTGCAGCAAACTAATGCAGTCTAATAGTTCGTCTTATCACTGTTGTGGAGACACACTGCTCATCAACCTCTGAAATTTTGTTCTTAGGGCTAGAGCTCAACCTGTGTAACCGAAGTGGCAGTCGCACTATATCCGTTTGTCGCAGTCCTCCCCGCTTTATACGCATTGTTCACCGTTTGGAAATATACTGAAGAGACGAAGAAACTTGTACACCTGCCTAATATCGTGTAGAGCCTCGACGAGCACACGCAATTGCTACAGCACGACGTGGCATGGACTCAACTAATGTCTCCAGTAGTGCTGGTAGGAATTGACACGAAGAATCCTGTAGGGCTGTCCATAAATCCGTAAGAGTACAAGAGGTTGAAGATCTCTTCTGAACAGCACGTTGCAAGACATCCCAGATATACTCAATGATGTTCATATCTGGGCAGTTTTGTGGCCAGCGGAAGTGTTTAAACTGAGAAGTGTTCTTGGAGCCGCCACTCTGTAACAATTCTAGATGTGTAGGGTCTCGCATTGCACTGCTGGGATTGCCCAAGTCCGCCGGAATGCACAGTGGATATGATTGGGTGCAGGCGATCACACAGGATGCTGACGTATGTGCTACCTGCAGAATCGTATCCAGACGTATCAGGGGTCCAACATCACTCAACTGCACACGCCCCACACCACTACAGAGCCTCCACCAGATTGAACAGTCCTCCGCTGGCCTGCAGGGTCCATGGATTCAGGAGGTTGTCTCGATACCCGTAAATGTCCATCCACTCGATACAATTTGAAACGAGATTCGTCAGACCAGGCAACATGTTGCCAGACATCAACAGTTCAATGTCGAAGCTGATGGGCCCAGGCGAGGCGTATTGTGTCGTGTTGTCATCGAGGGTACACGAGTGGGCCTTCGGTTCCGAAAGTCCATATCGATGATGTTTCATTGTCTGGTTCGCACGCTCACACTTGTTGATGGCTCAGCATTGAAATTCGCAGCAATTTACGGAAGGGTTGCACTTCCGTCATCTTGTAGGATCTTCTTCCGGCTACAGCGACGTCGGAGGTTTGATGTTTTACCGGATTCCTGATATTCACAGTACATTCGTGAAATTCTCGTACGTGAAAAGCCCTTCATCGCTATCTCGGGTATACTGTATCCCATTGATCGTGCGCCAAATTTAAACTTGATAACATGCCATTGTACCAGCAGTAACCCATCCAACAACTGTTGTTGTCTTATACAGGCGTTGCCGACCGCAGCGTCGTATCTCTGAATACGCATTACTATATCAGCTTCTTTGGCAGATCAGTGTTGATACGTGGAACAAAGTCTCCTCAACAAGAAGAGCTGATAAACCTTCTTTGAGTTTACTATTTGCAGTTGTCTTTAATGTACTGACTTTCGACCGAGCAAAAGCAATGCTAGTGGCGTTTCTGATTATTACCGTTGGAAGCTGCAATGAAACGAGGCAGTTGCCAAAGCAAAATGTTGAAAGAACAGTATTTTATTTCGTATATAATGCAGAGTAATGATATTATTAAATGCTGTGAACCGCAAAACATTTAGAGCTTTTGACTAGTCCTCATGTACTTTCTTGAGCCCTAAAAATTATCCAACAATTGATTTGGCTGTATAGGCATCTTACATAAGCACCATATTTTTGGTGCTGCGATGTTGTCCAGAAATCTAATAGATTTATCTTTCATATTCTTCTTATTCTTCCACTTCATTCTTTCTGTGGATCTAACTTCGCTCTTGTGTGTATTCTCTGGTCCGGAGTATCTACTTTTATTTGTATATCCAAATACACATATCTCGCAATATGGGTCCTTAAATTTGAGTATGTACAGGAAAACGAGCCAACGAGAAGCTGCAGTAACGCCAGCCGTCTGTGAACACGAGGACGAGATGAAAGGTTATGACCATGGTACACAGCTTTTGATGAATCAATGAAACTTGGTTCCCATTTGTTGCTACTTGCTGAATAATATTGTAGACGTGAGCCTAGGCCCTGACATCTGCTGGCTGAAACTTTAGAGCAGCCAAATTTCCCTTATTATAATCGAATGGGAGAAAAACCTGTAATACAGTGATGTTTTTCTAACATCTCTCCTATGATCATGAGGGTAGGTCTTACGTATTTCATGACGTGACAGTTATGATTTATTTTTTCGCTTCGTTCGTGGACGCCTTTGTAAGGTGTGAGGGTGGATCAGTTGGGCTGCTCCCTAGCATGGTAAAGCCAGATTGCGATCATGCTGCAGTTGGATTCACTCCGCTTAGGACAGGAGAGCCTCCACTTTGTGTCCTGTCTGTGCAGAACTGACTTAATTTGTGCTTACTTGTAGGGACTTCCAAATTAACAGACTGAAAGGTTGGACAAAGTTTGTAACACACAAAGAAACGGTATAAAGTAAAAGTTCATGCAGAGAAATTCAGGATGTTATCCTTAGTCAAGAACAGCCTTATCAACGTACTGATACAACAAATAAATCACTGCAGAAAACGACAAGCAAAACATCGACATACACTTAAAGAGTGGCGGGCACTATTTATGAGCTATTAAGCAAGAGGTGCAATGAAGTGGTTGACTACATGCCATTCCATTAAAGGAAATCTTCTACTTCTGTACTGGTGATTTAGCAGGAGAGTGATTGATATCGAGACAGATAGTTCAAAGAGGGAAGTGAACGTATGAAGGAGCGACCAAGACGGAAAAGATTTGGGGGAGGAGGGAGTGTGGATTGGCGATACCTCGATACGATGATACAGGCTGCAACAACATTGCTGCTCAAAGCAATTACTCTCGACGTTCTATACCGTTCATGTTTTAAAACGAGTGTCACGATGCACCTCTGCCTTATGCAATGAGCCGCAAACTGCGTGCGACTTGAGGCGCCGTGTGACAAGAACAGAATACGAAATCTATTAGATTCTGTCGTGAGTACCGTACTAATGGGGCCACTCCTGTCCGAAAACATGCTGATGCACTGCAGAGTTTTGTGACCTCGAATTGGCCGTTTCTCAGTAATTTTTCGACATAAAATCGTAGGTCTCTTGCCAAATGCTGATCAGGGTACGAACCCAATTTTACGTCCTGTGACATATACTTACTGCCGTATATACTGTGTCACAGCACAATTCTTAATGTTGCACTCCTTATCTAAAAGAAATTATTTCTATTCATATCCTACGAGTAATTTTATTTCACGCATCGGTGACCAGACAAAAAAAATTATCGAACTACACGTCGTGCAGCGATGGGACAATGAAAACAGTGAGGACTTTTTATAGTTTTAGGTCGTTTGCTTTATGTTTCCTTACTAACATTTTGAACGAGTTTGCGTGGGGGAGGGGGCGAGGTGCAGACTCGCTTCTTAAGGGGAACTGTCTACTGAGAGGGTACCCTTTCTACGAAAGAGCTTTTCCTGCAGGAGCTGCTCAAGTTGGGGCATAAAGATCGTCTTCTGGGAAACAAACATGTATTTCTACACTTTAAAAATGTCTGCCACAAAATGTCCAATGGGAACTCGTTCCTAACTCAGCTGACTCCACGGGTGAAATTCTAGATTTTTTTGTTAAGTCCCCAAACGCTACATAAATAACACATTCGATAATCTGTAATATTTTAAAAGACGTCTTGTTGGAAACTTCAGAAGCTTTGAATAAGTGTAAATGTGTATTATAAGGAAAATCGACTCCTCCTGAAACAGTTTGTATAGATTCTGGTATGGGACGTTCTAATATTTTATTCACAGAACAATGCGGCTGATGTAATTGTCTGGGTTCTTTGTAAAACGGGGAAATAACTTATGAGAAATTGCTGTTGCTACTTTCCCTGTCTCACGATTCAGTAAATGTTGCCTCAGTCTTGTACAAAGCATAATTTTATAGTTTTATCCATCTTTGTACATTTCGAAATAATCAGCAACCAGATGCATTGCATTTTGTTTCCCTAACCGGTTTCAGGCGCTTAGAGCACATCCTCAGTAGGCTGTGCTCAAGAATATACCACAGATAAGCAGAAGTTAGATAAGAATATTACAACTAAGGATGAAAAGTTTAAGAAATTTAATAATTTTAAGATAAAAAGTGTTACCTAGTTATAATTATAGCATTATAAGTAGAAGTTAAATAAGAATATTAATATTAAGGACGAAAAGTTTAAGAAATTTAATAATTGTAAGATAAAAAGTGTTACCTAGTTATAATTATAGCGTCCGCAGCTCGTGGTCGTGCGGTAGCGTTCTCACTTCCCGCGCCCGGGTTCCCGGGTTCGATTCCCGGCGGGGTCAGGGATTTTCTCTGCCTCGTGATGTCTGGGTGTTGTGTGCTGTCGTTAGGTTTAAGTAGTTGTAAGTTCTAGGGGACTGATGACCATAGATGTTAAGTCCCTTAGTGCTGAGACCCAGCCATATAACTATAGCATTATTTGCGAGTGCCAACAATAAGATACATGCAGCCTACTGCTACAATTGTATTATTGTATTACTTATTCCCCTTGTAATTTTTAAGACCGCAGCAATATGCTGCATGTATCTTATAGTTGACATCTACAAATAATGTGATAGTAATAAGTATGTACAATTTGTTACCTTTAACTTTTAATTTTTTTTTCATTTCGTCTATAATTTTAATATCCTTATCTAACCTTTACTTCTCGCTGGTATATTTTTATGTATAGCCTTCTGAGGAAGGGCAGTAGGCGCCTGAAACTGGTTGAAGGAGTGCAATTTCTTTTATGCAACTGGTTGCTTGTTATTTCGATACACACATTTCTTGTGCTATGTCTAAGGCTTCTACTGTCTAATAAACCCTTAAAAGCCGATCTCCCACTGATTATAATGTGACTCTCTGGGTTACTGTACATGTCGTCGCAGCTTTGCATAAAATGTTCAGTCTGAAAAAACACTCTCATCATAAAAAATTTCGCGCCTTTGATGAATTTCCGTTTATTGTCAATCGCCCGAAGCAAAACTTTTTACGACAGCGCTGCATTCCGGTTTATATCTTATCGTACAGTTTAACGAGCTGTGCCATGGCTTACTAGACGACGAGATGAGCAAGACCCGGATAGAGGCCTTGGCTAGGATTAACGACGTTAGTCTGGTACAGCGGTCGCTCTAAGGTGGTTTCCGACGCTCGTTAAGGCGACTGTCTGGCTGTTTCCCAAATTCTGCCTCGTAGAAAACACACAGAATAAAGATATTACGATTCAACGACAGATGGCATGTGCCACCTTCCTAATGTATCTTACCAGTAGGGTTGTGGAGCCAGAAAAGCCATTACGCTACACATCGAGACAGTGACGCCACGTGTTGAAACGTGTATGTAAGCCCCTGAACGAATGTAATTAACAAAGACAGGGACGCCAAATGAGCGAAGTCTTATTCATAGTCCCACGGAATATTGATTCCTTCTGTATAACTAGACAGCTGATGTACTTCAAATTTTGATATAATCTTGTTCCGATGTCTGTGTAACTTCATTTGCCGAGTAACCCCTTAAAGAAAATCGTACAGAAGGAAACAGACGGCTTACACCCTAGAGGGCAGCATCCCGGAATCAGGTCTCGCTGGAAGGAAACACTCTGATGAATGAAGGCGATACCTGCTTTTGTAGGTGAGATACACACAGTATGCTAGCAGAATGATAGTTTTGTGAATATTTGCTAAAAACAGTTGTGGTAAATGTATAATGTGTATGATGGCTCTATCAGTGCAAAAATAATGTCAAAGCTTAAAAAGTTATTAACGTTTAGCGACGGTAGTTGTCTACACCCACTTATCAGGAAACGCATATTTTTTCGTCACTATTTTTGTTGTTATTCATCAATGGTAAACACATTTCAGAAAGAGAAAAAATACGTTTATTATGGTCCGGGGGAGATTGAAATATGCGAGTAAAATGGCGGTGGCAATTTACTCACAGTAGCATGCCAATGTACTATGCAGGTTTCTCCTTCCAACCTCCCACCTCTTCACCCTCATCCTCTACTCCTCTCTCCATTCCCTATCCTCCACTCCACCCAATTTCCAATCAATCACAGCACAATAACATGAAATATGCCGTAAAATACTATGCAACGCTCAGATTAAAGTCAAAGATATGCATTAGTTCTGAAAGACAATTACTTCTGACGTAAAAATAGTGACAAATTTGCATTACTTACTTGCACATATATACCTTTGACATAATAATGATTGCACGCTCAAAGATATGCACATAGCGCACACGCATTGCCTAGTGTTCCACTTCGCTATTCTGTCCTCCTGTCAGAGCCTAGTACTGATGAAAAAGTATCCAAAATAACTATCGAAGAGGACATCTATTGAATTGTGTAACATACTGAAAATGCTGTGAACTATATAACTTTCAAAATACCGTTTATGGACTGGGTCACCACTCACGTCACTAACTTTTATCTGAAGCTATATAATATACACCGTGGAATATTGGAAAGAGTATACAATATATCTGTGTACAAATAATTAGAGGCCAAAATTTGCTTATAAAATATAAATAACAGCTTAGAAATATGTACTTTCCAAACATGAGTATTATCATTAATACTATTCTGCAGAACTTGAAAACTCGAAATAAAATCAACTGCTGTTTCACAGCACAGTTGCTTACTGTCACCAACAGGTGACTTCTCTTCTGACCATGAGGAGTTCCCACTGTTACCAACTGCTGTCTGTATTGGGTAAAAGCTGATCTGTTAACAACACTTCATTTAACAGACAACAGAGACTTTATTATTTTCCACATCTGCGATGACACAATGTTCTAAAATGTCTGCAATGCGTGCAGACAATGCAAGATATTCGATGTTTACATCGATTATCTGGAAATCTCGTTACTGTTACGTACAATATAAAAAGTTGTAAGACTTGAATTAATTATTGTACCTCATCTATGATACCACAGTATTCGAAAATACATCAGAGAATGAAATTTTACATTGCAACAGTGTCAAAATACGCAAAGTGTGTTCAGTCTGATAATGTCTGCACTGCCATCACCTAACATTTGTTTTTTGTCACCAGCTTTGAAGGAAGCGAAGATAATGAGTGACACGAGTTACGATGAAACTGCTGCTCCTGTATCCAACACTACGGTTCGCTAAAAATCCTGTAACTGACTACGCCAACGCCTAATAAATGTATCACCACATACCAACCCACTTACTCCACCCCCCCCCCCCTTTCTACACACACACACATGCACATACACACACACACACACACACACACACACACACACACACATGAATGTGCAAGCACATTTACACGCACAATACTTTTTTTTTAAGAGAAGGCAGGAATAAGATGCTCGATTGTACGAAGGAATAAATATATTGATTGATACATATCACTTAAGCCGCAGAACAACATGGACGGGTTACGCACGAGAGATGACCAAAGAAAATCACAGTGACAGACATGACATGTCCAAAAAATTTCAAAATCGATACCTCTGATACAAATAAAACCAGTTATTAATTGTTGTAAACCATCTCACACTTTTTAAGCACAATGGAGCTTCCAATTAAGTGTTATCATATCTCGACTGTATTTCGTACTACAATACACGCAGATTGTATAGTGGTAGTACTGATATAAACATATAAATTAATCGTTACTGGTTTACGAAGAGTCTTCGGTATCTGTACCCCGTGCTCTACACTTGCAAGTCCTATGGACATTTAAACTAATTATTTGTCGCTTCTGTATATGTCTTTACAAAGTATTAAAGTACACTCATCTTGTAAACTTATTGTGCTGTGTAAGACCTCTATGAAAATTTTAGCAAAAGTTATTTCATGTGAGATTTCCCACATTTTTCAAACCCAATGAGGTATCAGATACGACCAACACCTAATGGATAATGCCTAACGGCTAACGGCTTAATGCCTTGTGGGTAACGGACAACGCCTACTGCATGATGCCTAACGCTGTGAGGAGTGGTCTAAATTGAGACGTTTGCATCCAGTCGGTACAGCTGTGATTGAATATTGCATTTATCCGTATACGAGTATGTCTCAATTCCATTGGGCAGAAGATTACTCTTAACCATAGTCCTCCCACTACACGGCACTGAACTAGAATGGACAACACTGGGGCGCGTCTGCGACCTAAGAAATAGCTAGAAAATGTGGTAACTGACAAAAAATATAACACAGGTATGCACTCGTAACGGAGGGAGCCGCACGTCTATATCACGCCTGTGCCGTGCTATGTGCACATAGTGAAGTACACGTTAACAGATAACACCAGCCATAAAGTTTTTACCAGTAGCACTCTGTGGAATAACATCCACTTCGACAAATGGAGGCGTTGTCTGTCAATTGTACCTCCTTAACACTAAAGTCATAGTTCCTCAATGAAGACCATTTTTAAAGTTGGGTGAGCTTCGAATGTGTGCTCTAAAGCTATAAAATTTATGTAGCACCTACTGTGTGCTGGAACTACAGAATACTTTTTTTTTATCTAGTAGGTGACACATACTGCCAGCTTCTGGTGGTGGTACAATACCGACACCTAATGCCATGCTATGGCACATAAACTATCTAATCAACAGCACCTATTGTGCGAACACCTCCCATCGATTTTCACGTCAATTAAGATATTCCCTGCAAGCACATCATTGTGTGACCACCTTCCACTGTTATAAATGCTCATGAAATAGCCCTACGCTTATCTAAATTATTTTATATTCTATTACGTACAGATATGTTAATGGTAAGTGTGTAAGTGGTTGTGTTCAAAATTTTAGGTGGTCTATCTGAAATGGCGACAGAGAGTATACCAAGTCGTTAGGCTACTAATCTTTAAATACACGTTTAGTATCAAGTCCTCAACCACAACTTTCATCTTCAGACGTAATATCACATTCTACCACAGAAGTGTGTCACACTTTTTAATCTATCGCCCATGAAATGCAAATTTTATAATTCCCCATCTTGATACAGAATTTCGACGTGTGTAGCGGGCATATTGGTTGGTGACGAAGTATTTTTTCGAGTCAGTTCTCACACATGTGCATTGAAATTAAATGACACGTGGCTAGGGCCTCCCGTCGGGTAGACTGTCGCCTGGTGCTAGTCTTTTCAGTTGACGCCATTTCGGTGACTTGCGTGTCGATGTGGATGATATGATGATGATGAAGACAACACAACACCCAGTCGATGAGCAGAGAAAATCTCCAACCCAGCTGGGAATCGAACCCAGGTCTATTTGCATGGCAGTCTGTAGTGCTGATCACTCAGCTATTGTGGCAGACACATTTGAATGACCCTTCCTTAGAAACTTATCTTACTGTTATTAGAGCGTTTGAGCAGTCCCTTCGGTAGTCATCTACCCTGCAAGACTCTTCGCAAGTGTTCGCCATCTGCCTAGAACACCGCCCCTGCCACAGTCATGTCCTAGTCATGCCCACCGCCCACGCCCGTTCGCACTACACAGTCGTCAAAGGCCAGAGGCCACCCTCAATAATTTCCTTCCTGCAGCCAGCATTTTATTAGTTAGCGGTATCGTTGTCACTATCGATGTGCAGTGCTCAAAATGAATTTCGACTGTGTACATATGGATACCCCCGATGCAGGGGTGGACAAGAGGGCGGATCTGTTCCCAGCCATGTACTAGATCCATCTGTACTTCCCCATCCCATAGGCTCACTAACAGTAACCATCAACAAAGTGTCCATTGAGCAGCATATAGACACAGGTCTCTCTACGACCATTATTAGTATCAATCTTATTACAAAGTGCGGTCCCATCCACTTCAGTCGTTTGACACTGCACTGTGTAGTTAGTTAGAGCAATAACCTCATTAAACAGTCAAATTACTGTCCTGGGCTATTTTGACCACTCTCATGACCACAGTCCTGGTTGTGAAAACTCCACGTGCCATCACTATCTGGTTCTAGGTCTGTTCAATGCTGTGGGTTCAGAGATCTTTGGCTCCACCCCCACCATCGGTCACTAGATGCCAATTTCCAATTTTCTAAATTGGAAATTTTCACTGTTCACAGGACTCCCATGGGCGTCAAACAAGTCAATGCACATGTGACCCTTCCCCCATCACTGACACCAAAGTTCTTTGAAACCAGATATGTTTCTTTTGCACCCAAAGCAAACTTTCGCTGGAGTTACAGTAGACACAGGATGAAGATATTCTCACTCTCATTCCCATTGTCCAATGGGCCTCACCCATCATCATCACTGAGAAACCAAATCGGATATTTCACATTTGTCGGGACATCAAGGCTGGTTTCATAGATATCTGTTCTATTCCCAAGATGGAAGATATACTGACTCGCCTCACAGGCAGCAAAGAGTTTTCCAAGATTGACCGTTGGGATGCTATCTCCAGATTCTGTAGGATGAGGATTCCCAACTTTCCTTAGCGATGAACTCTAATTTTGATCCCATTCAGTACAGTAGAAACAATTTGCATTGCTGGTAGGCAGGCCATTTTTCGGTTCTACCTTGGGCACTCCACCCACAGTGTTCCAGGCAAGGTATTCACCAAGTGGAGTAGTTGGGTCACGTTTTTAGTGCATGAGGAATCTGCCATACCTCACAGTGTACTTAGACTAAGCAAAAGCTCTCAGACCCTTGGAATAAGTCACCTGAAATACATGTTAGAAATTACTATCGTAAATTTATTTCATATGCAACAGGCATTGCTGTACCTTTACACTATTTCGCAGAAACGTTAGTTGGCACTGTGATGTGATGAAGTTTTCCAGGACTTGAAAGAGGGCCTCCCCTGCCCCATGTGCCTTACAGCATACGATGCCACCAGCCTTGGCAGTAGATGCATTGGATTTTGGTTGGCGGTGGTCCTTTCACATATGATCGAGGGGGTGGACTGACAAATCGCGCTTTTATCTAAGACTCTCTGCTGCAAAATTAAGCTGTAGTCATATAGAAAACGAAGCCCTCGCCATCATATTTGGCATAAAAATGCTTCACAGCTAGGTCTATGGCCACCATACCGCACAGTTCACCACCCACAAGCCCTTAATCCCTCTTTTTAAGTTTTCGGCCAATATTCCAATCAAAATGGCTTGTCGCCTTCAGCACTGATCTCTGTTTCTTCCAAGTTATAATTCAGTTCTGTTCTATAACCCGAAATGCTAAAGTTAACCTTGTCTCACATCTGCCCCTGGGCCATTACCCTGCATCAGCGTGGTCCCAAAGTCTGGTACCAATGGAAATCACCACTGAAGAAGCTGTCCCCAGCTTGTGGCCAAGCTGTGGCTCTCCACACTCAAAGGGGTGCTTTGGTACAGGAGCTAGCCAATGACTGCATAAACGCCATGTTTCCAGTGGTTCTTCAATAGCATATCTTGTCATCATTGGACGTCAGGCACTGGGGAATGGTGTTCACCAAGTGCCTGGCCTATCAACATGTCTACTGGCAAGGCATGGGCACAGCAATCAACCACATGGTTGCTCTTGCCCCACCTGCCAGAGCAAGCAGGTTGTACCCTCCAGTGATTTTTCTACTTGGCCAGGTACTGCTGCACTCTGGTGTCTGCTTCACATGCATTTTGTGAATCCGCTCCTGGAGTACTCCTGTTGATTGCCATCGTTGCTGGCAGTGGTTTTCTCTGCGTCTCACGCATATCTGCACGGCAAATCATTCAAACCCGGTACCACATTTTTGCAATTGCTTCCAAAAACTATTGTAACAGTCCAGGGCCACCAATTTGTTATCACGCAGTTCTCCACTTTTTGCGAAGAAAATGGCATAGCACCCACTCATACTGCACCCTTCAACCATGTTTCTAACGCCTGTCACTGAAGGCTTCCAGCATTGATCCCTTGAAGTTGTTTCCAAGTGTCTGGGCCAAGGTATGGTCATGATGGTGCTACCTGATGGCACAATCTGAGTAACAACATTCACCAGTAGTGGCACCCATGTGGTCCTCTTCCAGGGTCTGTTATTTCACCATCATATTTTGTTCCACAGGTGAAGTTCTCCACTTGAATATGCCCGAAACAGCCAGTCCTTCTCAGCTCCAGCTTGCGACGGGCTCTCTGGGGGATTTTTCCACTGCTTCGGACACAGCACTAAAATAGATGCTGAGTCGAGGCAAGCAACCAACAACACAGATGGGCGATGTGGACAACAGACCTCTCTGAAGATTAGAGACATAAGAGGACAGCACTCCAACAATCCAGCCGAGTGCTGTCAGAGGTCACTGGCTCACAGATAGTATCCTGGAAAATGGGGAATATTTAGGCCAATGCTTTGGCCACAATGGGCCTGTGAACTCTGAGTGAGCTTCCTGGCCCAGGGACTAATAGCAAAAGCATTCTAGCAATCAGGATCTCACTCTGAAGTCATTGTTGCGGCAATGCCTGCGTCCATGTCAATCTTCCTGTCCGGCAGCTGCCATCTTGGTCTCTATATGTAAGGTACGGGGCCCCCAGCACCATGACCAGCAGTCGGACCTTGCAGTACTTGTATCGTTGTTGTTAGAGGCTGCGACGAAATTAATCTTTTTCTCGTGTGGTCGGGTCTTTAACTTTGAAGGATCTCTTCCAGACTTTTACTACAGCAGGCTTAGTATGGGAAGACTAGATTGTTGAACTTTAAATATCTTGTGACATTAACAGGCCTTCTGCCTCAGTTACAGCTTCTATGGCTGCGTGTTGAGAAAATATCCTGTGCACTCTCTTTTCGTTTTTATGCAATAAATTTCAGCTTGCTTGTTCACTTGTGTATTTTCCTGCTCTATCGATCAATGTTAAAAATCAGGTGGATTTATAAGAGGAGTGAGTTGGTTATCCGCGTTTCGGCAAACAAAAGAAAACATCGCACACCGGCAAGAAAAGTGACACAAGACAATTATGTAATACCTGAGAAGAAAAGACAAAAAAATATAGGACTTATAAAGTATATGCTTCCTTTAAATTTCACCTAAGTATTTTATATTTTTTTAGTAAATTCCATTACATTCTATACAACAGTGATATGGACATTTACTTCTGCTCATGTAGTCGATTTTTCCAAGTACTGCACTTCTGAGTTGTGTCACTGTTCTTGCCGGGGTGCGATGTGGAGAACACTGACAAAATGAATGAAACAGGATGATAGGACATGTGTTACGGCGTCAGGAAAGACGTCCCTGGTATTACAGTGAACTGCAGAGAGTAAACTCTGTAGGGGAGGCAGAAAAAAATCAATCGCTGAATTGAGCATGAATTTCCAGTTAATGAGTGCAGCCATGTATTTTAATGACAGCTCTTACAGGCGGCCAGCCACTGGTTTTTTTTACAACGTAGCGCACTTTAATATAAACAGAAGCTGGAGGGCAAGCGGGGGAAGTTGGCAGTCTCGCGGCGCCCTGGCCTGTTGCCGCGCCCGTCTACAACTGCACAACAGCCCCAGGCTTCTCATGTTCCCCTTGTCTACTGCGTAAAAACATGATGGGTAATTTCTGCTTCCAGGGGGAGTTCCAAAGTAGCAGGAACATTTTCCTTTTATTGTGCAAATAGCACGACGCGCAATGCACAGAATACATGTCCGATTCAGGTGAACGGTGTCATTTTCGTACTTTATAATTGGGACACAAATACAAAAATTTACTCCGAAACAATACATATTATCAGATAAAATCAAAGAGCAAACCTCCATTAATTTGGCTGTCGGTGCCACAACAATTTATAAATATGTCGAACGAAATTACTGGCACATATCGATCTGTGTTCTCGGATTAGTACAGCTGCGTTGTTTTATACAGAACGTGGGTTAGACTGGCGCCTCGCGTGTGGGGGTGGGTTTCAAGTTCATCACTGCTACTACTGGTGTGTCCTCTATAGAGCACAATTCTTAAATAGGTGGAATACATGAGTTCCTAACTTCCTCTGTTGTAATCTCTAACTCATTGGAATGTAACACTTCTAACTGTTCACCGGATTTAAACTTCAGTTGCTAAATGATGTGTAAGTTCATAGTAAATGGACATTAATTATTGCAAAGAAAAGATCTTCCGCAAAACACAAATTAACTTAGATCTATAATAGGTACGAAGATTTTCTTATTGCGATGAGAATGAGAAACAAATTAAGCGTGGACATATTTTTGTAATTACTTTACCAGAAGACCATCACAAGTTTTGCTTATACAATATCTGATTTCAATTGTAATGTATAGTCGTCTTCAGATCTATACACAAGACATACAATATAAGCAATATTAAAAAATAACATTATAAAACTTAAAACGTTGTCTCTGTTCGTGGGCATGAATGGTGATTCATGACTGTCGTCTCCTCGATCCTGTATGGCATGGTGCTTACCACACTGACATAGGTTATCTCGCCCATACAAGTGACGTGTTGCATTGCGCGACGTAATCCTTGCTAAGTTGCATCGAGAGAAGCACTTGACGATGTCAGTTCTCGTTCTGTGTAATATCTTACGATATGCATCACTGTACGCAGTGCTCAAATATTCCTTGCCTGCCAATATCATCACTACGTTTCCAACTTGCACCTTGCTATTGGACATAACGACTGATTTCGAAAAACTATAATTCATTATGAATAAGCTGATACACAGTTATAACCAAGTAACATTTATTCTGCCAAAATGTACGTTTATTACATGATCACAAACGTTAAATGCGCTCACTAACTAAATCACATCTCATGTAATTACGCCACGAGTTCTTTCTGAAAGTGTTGTAACTCTTGATAGCACACTAGTAAACTGTAATTCTGTACGTAAAGTTATCCCGTCCCTTGGGTAATATAGATTAACTTATTGTGGAGAAAAAATCGTTACCTTCCAGTGGAGGAAGTTCTAAGAAGATGCTGGAAATCTTCGAAGTCACACGCGATTCTGGTCAATCTATCAGTGACACAGAGCTCCAACTTCGAAAATTTGCTCTCTCTTTTACCATTTGCTGTCATTTTGTGTTACTGGAAACGAGGCTTGAGGGGAGGGGCATGCTGCAACAGTACAGTGCTCGGAGAGAAAGTGATCACACACGCTCTCGTTTCAGAAGTAGGGAACACATCCTGACGACATATGTATGTTTACCATCCAATTCATGTGGACATTGTGCTCTCCTGTTGCGCAAAATGTAATGCTAGATATGATAATACAAATGGAAAGAGGTTTTCCATCTTTCAGTATCTGTAGAATAACTTCTCAAAATGCATTCGTCTTTCATATTCCGGGTAAACCCATACGCAGAAGACTCTAGACTATAGACAGATGATTTTAAGATTAGAGTCACTCCATGGAACAGTCACAACCATTGTCAAATGTCCTTGATGTACGGTAAGTACATTAGAATTAGACTTCACAACCTGTAGAAGACGGGAAGCCAATTTTCGATATATCACCACATGTACCACACTGTAGTGGACGGTTTCAGGATAGAAAATCATGAATGTATATCAGTCCAAAGCTGTACGCGTACTTTTGGTGCTTCTTTTTAACAAAGCACACCTCTATAAATAACTTTTATTCTTTTTTAATAACTCTCTTCCACATTTAATTACCCATCTCCGTCAACATTTACGTCGGTTAAGTTAGTCACTACCGAATATGAGTGTTTACAAAATAGAGTTTGTAAAATGCTCCCTGACACAAACACACACAAACAGAGAGTAATTTGTTTATGTTATATAACCATTTGTCCCGAAAGTAGCTTTAATAGCATCACAAATGAAGTGAGGTTGAGGAACGCGAGAAGACTTAGGGTAATTACTGTGAATGTTACAGAACTCCTCTTCTGTACTGTAGAGCATGCCACTGAGGAAAGCACAAAGCTCTAAACTAATTTATCGCTCCTTATGTTGTTCTAGAAAGTCTAGTAACGCTCATGCTCTGAGAGGAGTTGTCAACTTCACAATGTAAGGCGGGGCAGCACAATGCTTTCATACGAATGCTGGTGACTTCTCATTAGGACAACACCTGCTTTTGTTCTCCAGGAGTGCGGGCTCTTTTGATGAGAGTTCACTCGACTGCGTGTTTCAGTGTTCTTTAAACCAAGAAAGGAAACGAAACGAGGACCATTTTCCAAGAAGGATCCGAGCGGAAACAACTAGTTGTAAACCAGTACCGTGTTCCTAAATTCATCGTGTACATTTACGTCACGCCACGTCTACGGAGGTGTCTGTTCGTTTTGCTAAAGTATTTACGTTAATTCCAAAGCATAAAGTGCAACATCCACTGCCATTAGTAAAATAAACGGAAAATTAACTTATAACGCCCCACCGACGACGATGGCTTTATAGACATAAAGTAAGCTTGAAGTTGGGAGAGCTAGGGAAGGAAATCGGTCGCATCCTTACCAGAGGAAAACGCTCAGTACTTTACTAAAGCGATTTAGTGAAATCACAGCAAACTTAAAGGCATATGAGGACGTAGTTTTTCGAGGCGACGTTCTTGTACAAACACTTCGTGGATTTCTTTCCGCATCACGTATGTATTTACACTCAAGCATTCGAACATACCCTCCGTAATCACCCCCTAAGTTTGAAACATCCCAATAATAATCTAAATCCTCACAAGGTAAATAATGAACGGTTATTTACTGATACTACTGTGTGTGCTGAAAGACTAATAACTCACTGATAGAGAAAGGAGGGCGAACATCCTAAATTTATTGATGGAACGAGTGAGTTTAATTATTGGCGGGCAACAGACAACAGCTTACTAATATCCCATAATAACCAAGAGTTCCACTATGATACTTTATTTGTGATCATGAGGTGCTGGTAATGACCACACCAAGATCTTAGTCAGACAGAAAATTAACATATTTCAGTGGGGATTAGCTAGTGATTCGCAGAATAGTCATCGAGTACTAATGACCTCCACATTCGATTTATTTAGCAACAAAGCAGCAGATATCATTAAACATGAAGTACACACAAATTACTGAATGACACTGGTCCCCACATTTAAGAAAATAATTGTTTTAGCTTTTAAACGGATGACAGTATTTTGTCGTACTTCCGTGATCATAAGAGTACCATTTCCACCAAGGATTGAGAATCGGCATGGGGTAGCACACAGTACAGATACGCAAATAGGACAGGAACGATATGGTTATACATCCGGAATACTACATGCAAATGACTTCTGTCCTACAGCACACGATCATGCAAACAATACAATATGCATGATGTAAAAGTAGAACGTTCCCATGAAAGCTGCCGAACTTGGACGAAAAGTTAATTAATTCAACAATCACGAAAGTACTCAAAATTTACGGTAGTTGCAGGTATCAGACTCCAAAAAATGAGATATCTCTATTAAGCAACCTTACAATGACCTATGGACTGCCTGATTGACACGTGATGGGACATGTGTGATCATCGAAAAACTAAGTTAAATTCCGCACTTCGAAACTGATTAGAAATTTATCATGTGTGTAGGTATTAGACGGACTCATAAACTTGCGCTATTTTCATGAGGCAGCATTACAGGGGCATACACGCTGTCTCATGGACACGTGACTGGACAAGTAGAAGATAAACATTTCTATTCAAAATTACGTAATTTACACATAAATGAAATAACTTACATACTATTTACAGTGTAAGCTCAATTAGCATGATTTCTACACTACCTGTGTGGGAAAGTTGTCAACAAAATGCCACATCTTTATAAGTTCCCTGATTCACAGAATATAGTAGAGTTCGGTACCGCGTTAAGTAAATTTAGTTTCCTAGATATTGTTCTACATTACAGCAACGAACTAGCTTAGAAAAACAATCAAACAACAGACGCTTCCTCTGTGTGATCAAAGCCATGTGGCCACTTTACCTGAACACAAATACATTTTCCGATAACTCACAGCGTGGCAACATCTATCTGCAGGATCAGCCACGCACCAGTCCCACATACGACACCAGAAAATATTAATGGAGCAACCTATGTCGCGTCCAGAGAAAGGTGACATAGGAGACTGAGAAGGTCCATTCAATTATCTAACGTGGATATGGATAGCTGAATGTTTGGAAGGAACTATCGAACCAGGTCTTTAAATATACCAATAACAGTCAGAACTTGAACAACAGCTCGATGAAATTACACTGTTTCGGCGAATGAAATGCTCTGTATGGAGGTATGTGTATAAGTACGAACACGAGCAGAGGCGGGAACTGACGTTTGTGGAGGTCATTCTCGGATCGAGTGTCTGACCTGAACTCTTTGTCGGGTGCCAGTGTAACAGCCGCTATACCATACAGCAAGCCATGTCGCCCATTCCTGGTTTGCGTCTCCGATCACAGACCTGATAAGAGTCGTGTGTGGACATATATGGTCACTGTCAACACCCTGCAATGCCTAGTGGCTTCTTCCCGTTAACCCGCATGTGCTATTCTGCCGCAACCAACCGCGCCTTGATGATAACGTTTTGTTGTATTCTCTAACAAACTTATTCATTCTGACTTCTGTTCTTTGCCATTCAGATGCAGCATTACCTAAATGTGCGACACATTTCTAGCTACAAGTGTTCCCATAAGTTGACAAAATACGTGTAAAATACGTAGAAAGGCCGGCCGAAGTGGCCGTGCGGTTAAAGGCGCTGCAGTCTGGAACCGCAAGACCGCTACGGTCGCAGGTTCGAATCCTGCCTCGGGCATGGATGTTTGTGATGTCCATAGGTTAGTTAGGTTTAACTAGTTCTAAGTTCTAGGGGACTAATGACCTCAGCAGTTGAGAGTCCCATAGTGCTCAGAGCCATTTGAACCATTTTACGTAGAAAGTTACAGGTACACAAACAGACTAAGATGTTTGCTATTTGATTGAAGAGTGGTGGGGTAACTAGTGAAAGTGACAGAAGTAGATGACTGTGGAAAGCTGTAGCTGGGTACTTGAAATCAGTTTTTGTTTATGGAAACATGACCGTGAAATAATTGATTTATGAATAAAAGAAGGAAAGAGTTCTAAACTTACACGACAGTAGCAAATGACCGTAGAAAATTGTAAATGTGTACTTGAATTCAATTAATTTTTGTGTACTGGTACAATTACAAATTTTTCAGGATGCTGAATGGCTCTTAACATAATTTTTAATGTGTTTTAGTGTGTAGATTCTTCAACATTCTGAAAAAATATTTCTGCCTCCATTCCATTTGATCGTTCAGAATATTATGAGGTGATTTCGGCTTGTAAATGTAAACCTCTAACTGCTTAAGGAGGTCTATCTGGGAGATCTACCTGTAAACCTTTGTCAGGTCTTTTGTAACTCATAAAAGTGGCCCTGATGTCAACAACACAGTGTGCATGTTGGCCAATGTGTGACGCAAAGCTGGTTCAAATGGTTCAAATGGCTCTGAGCACTATGGGACTCAACTGCTGTGGTCATAAGGCCCCTAGAACTTAGAACTACTTAAACCTAAGTAACCTAAGGACATCACACACATCCATGCCCGAGGCAGGATTCGAACCTGCGACCGTAGCAGTCGCACGGTTCCGGACTGCGCGCCTAGAACCGCGAGACCACCGCGGCCGGCTCGCAAAGCTGGACTTGGTTAGTATGAGGCATAAATATGATTTCTGTACGGGCTGCAAAGTTTCTCTCTCTCTCTCTCTCTGCCCTAGAAAATGCCAGAACAAAAGCGTGTGAGTCTATACCTAACAATAAAAAATTCAGTGCGAAAATGAGACGATATTATGATTGGAATTATGAACACTCTGCTCACAAAGCATTGGTCAAAACCTGATAAATTAAGTTGGTGCAGTGAATCGTGTCACAGATTCTTGAAATCCTTGGTATAAAACCCGACGGTCGTGGGATTTGAGCGCGCAGATCGCGAGCTCCTTGCAGGCGGTCTATTGTGCTGCCGACATTCTGCGTCGGGCTCATGTTTGTCGCACTTGGAAACGACGCAGCATCTGGAACTGATAAGGACAAAACCTAAATTACTTACTGTACTTCGATTCTGACCCATGTAAGCTTTCCGACCGTAGTGTTTCCGTATTTTATGTAGGTACCATAAGTAGTGTGGTGCTTACGACCAAGCAGTATTGTACTGTAGGTTTTCCGAGCCACTGGAAAGAACAGAATGGCTACGTGAGCTTTCTGACCGTAGTATTTCTGACGTTTTAAGTAGGATCCATAAGTACTGTGGCACTTCCGACCAACCAGTTTTTCACCGTAGGTTTTCCGACCAGAGCCTCCTGCACTTCTGATTTCTTCAGTTGTTCTCCAGCAGTGGACGTGTTGTCTTTGTCAGTGAGCCAGCGCTCTCGCCGACAGCCTCCGCTTCAGTATCGTTTCGTAGGCCTAAGCTGCTCGAATTCTATGCACTAGTAATGGAAATAATTACAGCGAAAGGAAGGTTGTGTCCTTTCAAGTATGCTTATCGCAACCGATTGCACAGAATATGTGATGAGCATGCGCACGGTTTGTGCGGGAATTCTGAACAGAGTAAGTGCCGAGGCCGTTTAAACACTCAAACGGCAGAATAATGCATAGACAGCAACACAGTTGCCCACCTGACGAGTCAGGTGTGTAGGTTAAGAATCGACTGCATAACTACAGGAAAAAACAGTGCCTGGTTTCCAAATTGTTAAATAGGAATTTCGGGATCTGAAAAATAGTTTAGATTTCGTTCCATATATGCCACACCATGAAAACTCCCTGATTGAAATGTGTAAAGCAAGAAGGGCAGCTACTGCAACGATCCATAATCCCGGTACTAGTTCAAAGATTCAACTGAGTGAAAGTATTTTGAAATTTCAAAATTTTAAACATGGCTGAAGCACCAACTGTTAAGAATCTTCACGGCAAATGATAACAGCCAAACAGTAGCAGGGTAAAGATTTATTGAAATCCTCGAACACGGTTTCGGTATATCTAAATATATCTTCATCAGAAGCAAAAATACACCTCAACAGGAAGACACCTTCATTAGCAAAAAACTTAGCAACATAACTGAGACAGGAAAAAAATGCTTATAGCTTTAAGTAACCCTGAAAATTACCGAAGTATTACAAGCACAAAAACTTTAATCACCTACTAAAATCACATCCTGTTGTGTTGGCAGAAGAGCCAACAGTGTATTACGACTGGAGGCCAAAATGCACGCGTTTTATCTGACGCAGGCTGACGTTAGGAGGGAAGGACTATACTGACGTGAAGTCTGGAACATGACAAGGAATTAGAATCCAGAGAGCGGACGGAATTAATTTGATACTTAACTTTAATCCATTATTGATGAACGTCGCTCTTGACGGTACATGATTCACGATATTATTTGTTCAGAATACAGTCTTGAAGTAATTAGTTGCAGTAACTGAATATGGCTCCTCGCTAGGTCGTAGCAAATGACGTAGCTGAAGGCTATGCTAAACTGTCGTCTCGGCAAATGAGAGCGTGTGTAGACAGTGAACCATTGCTAGCTAAGTCGGCTGTACAACTGGAAGGAGTGCTAGGGAGTCTCTCTAGACTAGACCTGCCGTGTGGCGGCGCTCGGTCTGCAATCACTGATAGTGGCGACACGCTGGTCCGACGTATACTAACGGACCGCGGCCGATTTAAAGGCTACCACCTAGCAAGTGTGGTGTCTGGCGGTGACACCACACATCCTGCAGTGGAGATGCACAAAACAATCGTGCCAACGGTGGCGCCTGTAGTTAAAATTGAAATATCACCTCCATCTTTACAGAATAATTATGAAGGCGAACGCAGCATACTATCAGTACTTAGCCTGTGAACTAGCGTGGAAGCACTAGGGCAGACAGTTTCACCGAGAGAGGGCACTCGTGGTATGCACGAGACACCCGCGCACATTGAAACCTGGGATACGTACTCACTCGCGTCATAATTTTAAAGGGTGTGCTAATTCAAACCCTCTGTCTTAATAAATAAACCATTTAAAACACCTGCATTCAGTAGAAAATATGAGCACCAATTTGCCTGTGTTCTAGCGTCAAGCAGGTGAAGCTTGCGCTAAGGAACATATCCAACGAGAGAGAGGGCACAACTGTTACGCGCGAGGATCTCACGCATATTTAAACGCTAGGGTACATACTAACGAAAACGAGAAAAATGTAGTAGAAAATCATCTGTCATCATAAATAAAAAAGCATAACAGAATCATTTAAACCACACGTATACATCGAAAACCGCGAACAACAATCATCAAAAATACGTATAATCTCAACAAGACAGGGAAGGAGCATCTCACCAGCATCAGTATACAAGAAAGCTAGCTTCTAGTCAGCCAAACTATTTTACGTTAGAGCAAGAAGAGGTTTGAAAGTATCCTAAAAATTTTTGTTTCTTAGCTGCAACAGTTTGCTAAGAATAAATCCATGTTTTTGAGATAGATGCTTAAAAAATTCTAATTCCTCGAAGAGGTCCAGTTTGCAACCCTTACTCTCTTCGTGTAGCAATTCTATGTCATCGAGTTTACGTGGCGTGGAATTGTACACGTTTTCCCCATTTTTATCTATAATGTGTTCTTTATATCTTACTTTAATGGTCTACCTGTCTGTCCAACGTAATAGTTGGGACAGTCGTTACAAGTAATTTTGTAAACACAGGCATTAATGCAAAGTTCTTCCGTGCCCCAATAGTATGAATCACTATTTGTTTTAAGCTATAGTTTACGGAAAAGGCAACTCTTTAACAGTATTGCTTCAATAGAAGTCTCCTTGTCTTGTATGATACGTTCCCCAAAAATGGAATACTAAAGTTATTACCCTCACTCTTCATCGCCCTGTTATCTCCTAAGGTTGAAAGTTTTACAGCTTTTTTTTCCTAACAATTTGGTCAATTAACATAGGGTCGTATCCATTGTTAATAACTATGGATTTCACTGAAGATATTTCTTTTTCTAAACCTGTTCTAAAGGTGTGTCCACGGCAAGATGAACTGCGGAGTGAAAGAAGGCAATTTTGTGAGATTGTGGATGACGAGAATCTGCTGGGATAATTTTCTTGATTTGAAGCTTAAGTTATTTGTCAACACAATAAGCTTCGAAATTTTTGGTAAAAATAGTTTTTCTGATAATATAATGGAGGGAATGGCTTGTGGGGAAAAGGGCGCAAAATCCACTGACTTCTTCTTCTTCTTCTTCTTCTTCTTGGTTGGCTCTACAGTCCTTGAAGAACCTTGGCCTCCTGTATCACTTGCCTCCATTCTTCTCTGTCCATCGCCTTCCTTCTCCAATTTCTTATTCCCATCGCCTTTAGATCTTCTTCCATATCGTCCAGTCACCTTTTCCTGGGTCTACCTCTTCTCCTTCTCCTGTCAGGTTTTCCCATGAAAACTTTCTTGACACTCCGAGTTTCTGGCATTCTTTGTACATGTCCTGCCCATCTTATTCTACCCAGCTTAATTTTAACAACAATGTCCATCTGTCCAAAAAGTGTAGTTCTACTTTTGTCCTTACTCTCCAACCATCTTCCTCTCTCACTGCTCCAAAAATCCTTCTCAGTATCTTTCTTCCCCATCTCAATAACCAGTTCTCCTCCTTTAATGTCAATACCCAGCCTTCTGATCCATATATTACTATAGGTCTTAATATGGTCGTGTATATTTTAATTTTTGTATTGCTACTGACATTCCTGGAATTAAATACATTCTAAAAGGGAAAATAGCAACGATTTTCGCTCGCTATCGTTTCTTGAATTTGTACTGCTACTTTATTGTCCTCCGTTATTACAGAAACTAAATATTTAAATGTTTTCACACTTTCATGTTGTTTCCTATTAATTTCTATTGAATACGTTTGCCCATTTATATTGGGCCCTCCCATCACCATATACATTGTTTTGTTTATGTTTACCTCTAAACCTACTTCTCTTGCTGCTTCCTCTACCGCATCATAGTTCCCATTTAGTGCCCTTACATTCCTTGCCGTTAATACTACGTCATCCGCATATGCTACCGCTCAAACTTGACGATTAAGTATTGTTCCTTCTGCGTTTATCGGCATTTGCCGCATCACCTTTTCTAAAACTAAAATAGCATTGTATAGATCACATCTCCCTGTCGTTGCCCCCTCCGTACTTGGAATTCACCACACAGTTCTTGCTCTATTCTTACTTTACACACTGTTTCTTTCATTGTCATTTCTGTTAAATTGACCAGTTTTAGGGGGATTCTACATTCTTTCATGATCTGTATAACTCTCTTCCTATGTAGGCTGTCGTACGTTTGCTTAAAATCAATGAACAACTGATGTAGTTGCTTGTCATACTCATAAAACTTCTCTAGCACTTATCTTAATAAAATATCTGATCCATCGTGGATCTGTTCCTCCTAAATCCAGCCTGATAGTCCCCCAATACCCCATCTATCATCCCATCAAGTCTGTAGGCTAAAATTTTACTAAATATCTCATACGTTACGTCCAAGAGAGTGATTCCACGATAATTGCTACATTCTGGCTTGTCGGATTTTTTATGTAACGGGCAGATAATTCCCATGTTTCAATCCTTAGGCATTACCTCCTCTATCCATATTTCCTTTGTCAATTCACGGACTGCCTCCTCCGTTCTCTTCCCCCCCCCCCCCCCCCCCCCACCTATTTTAATAATTCGTCACCCATCCCGTCTTCTCCTGCTGCTTTATTATTTTTTAGGCTCTTGATGGCATTCTTCACTTCCTCTAGCTCTGGTACTACTTCCTCTTCCCGATCCTCTACATCTAACTCTGATTCCAATTCTGAGTCCCGCTCCCTTTCATTCTCAATCACGGTTTGTTCTCCTTTATTCCCTTCTTTCCAGTGAAGCAGTTCGGTAAAATACTTTTGCCACCTTTCTAGGACTGTACTTTTATCTCCAATTAGATTACCGTCCTTATCCTTACAGAAAACTGCTCGCGGTTAGAAACCTTTCCTCAGATCCCTTGTTCTTTCTTAGAACCTGATCTCTTTATTGTCTACCATTTCGTCCAGCTGCTCTATCTTTCTTCTTTCATACTGCCTTTTATTTACCCTACAAAGCTTATCCGCTCTTTTCCTTCTTTCTCTGTATTGTTCAGCTGCTAACCCCCTGTTCCTTTGCAACATTCTCCGTCTCGCTTCATTCCTCTCGTGTATCACCGTTAAGCATTCCTCGTCAAACCACTTAACCACCCTTCTGCGTTGTTCTCTTCCTAGTATCTCTTCTGCAGCTACGCTAATGGCAGTTTCCAACAATTCCCATTAAGTTTCCACTTTATCTTCATTGACAAACTGCCTATTGGCTTCTGTCTCGGGTTCTTCGGCCGACGTTCATCTAATGATTTTTCTGACGTTTCGCCAGCACGAGTGGCTGGCATTGTCAAAGCTTCACCCTCCATTGCCGGTGGTGAACTGGAGCCGAGCTCGCGGGCGCAGGCTATATGTACCTGGCGCGCCAACGTCCGAGGGCTTCTCCGCGGTCATTTCCGGTGCGGTTCTCCTCTTGCTACCTGCGACGGTCGTTCGCTGCAGTACGGGAAGCCAGGATCCGTTTACCTTAAGGCTTTCCTCTTTCTTGTTCAAACTGTTCGCGTGTTTTTGTATTTCTACAGCTTCTCTGAACAAGCGCGTGTGATAGTGCTTCTCTACAGCACTATCACACGCGCTTGTTCAGAGAAGCTGTAGAAATACAAAAACACGCGAACAGTTTGAACAAGAAAGAGGAAAGCCTTAAGGTCAACGGATCCTGGCTTCCCGTACTGCAGCGAACGACCGTCGCAGGTAGCAAGAGGAGAACCGCACCGGAAATGACCGCGGAGAAGCCCTCGGACGTTGGCGCGCCAGGTACATATAGCCTGCGCCCGCGAGCTCGGCTCCAGTTCACCACCGGCAATGGAGGGTGAAGCTTTGACAATGCCAGCCACTCGTGCTGGCGAAACGTCAGAAAAATCATTAGATGAACGTCGGCCGAAGAACCCGAGACAGAAGCCAATAGGCAGTTTGTCAACAAGTGGCCACGAAAGCCTCAACAATTTTTATCTTCATTCCCTGTGTTTCTCCCTGCTTCCAGTATCTTTGCTAGTTTCTTCCTATATTATTCCTGTGTTTCCTTCGTTTGGAGTCTTTGTATATTCTGTTTCATTCTTATCTTATTCCTTTGGTTTCTTACCAACTGCCGGCCGAGGTGGCCAAGCGGTTAAAGGCGCTACAGTCTGGAACCGCGTGACCGCTACGGTCGCAGGTTCGAATCCTGCCTCGGGCATGGATGTGTATGATGTCCTTAGGTTAGTTAGGTTTAAGTAGTTCTAAGTTCTAGGGGACTGATGACCTTAGAAGTTAAGTCCCATAGTGCTCAGAGCCATTTGAACCATTTTCTTACCAACTCTATCTTCTGCCTGTATCTAATTCGTACTAAGTAGTGGTGTGTGTCTCTATCTGCCCCTCTGCACCTGCTAACTTCCATAATATGTGATGCATGCCTTTTGTCTATGAGTACATGATCTATTTGGTTTCTTGTGTTTCCATCTGGTAATACCCATGTACATTTCTTAATATCTTTTCTTGGCTGATAAGTGATTCTTATTATCACATTCTTTCCATTGACGAAGCCTATCAATCTGTGCCCACTATTGTTACTGTCATTGTGTAGGCTTTCCTTTCCTATTATACTTCTGTATACCTCTTCTTTCCCTATTTTTGCATTTAGGTCTCCAAGTATTATTTTCACATTGGGTCTTTGAATTTTACCAATTTCTTCTTCCAATTTGACATAAAATATACCCTTTGCATCTTCACCTGTCTCCTCCGTAGGGGCGTAGACATTCACTATTGTAACGTTAAAAAATTTTGCCCTTATCCTTAGAGAACACATTCTGTCACTTATTGCCGTAAAACCAAATACATTAGCCTTCATAGCCCTATGTAGAAGGCAACCAGTGCCATAAAGGCCTGTATCTCCACCGCTTCTTTTCTTCTGTAGTGGTCAATCCAAGGATTGGTTTCCAACAGCTACAATCGCAGCTTGTCTCCATTCTGTGCGTCTTTCATCTTTTCTCTTCATTTCTTTATAGGTGTTACATCCCACATCTTTCACGATTTGATCCATGTACCTCAGTCGTGGTCTTTCTCTTGGTCTTTTTCCCTCGACATATCCCTCTATGATTGTGTTCAGCAGTCCTTTATGTCTTAATAGATGGCCTGTAAATTGCACTCTTCTATTAACAATGAAACTCCAGAAGCTTCTCTTCTCACCTGCTCTTTCCAGAACCACTTCGTTTGTGACCTTGTTGATACATTTTATTTTGAGCATGCGTCTATAGCACCACATTTCAAAAGAATTTAGCTTCTGGTCTTCCTCTGTCCCGAGAGTCCATGTTTCACACTCATAGCATGCCACACTTCACACATATGATTTCAAAAATCTTTTCCTGATTTCGAGGCTGATGCTCTTAGATGTTAATATGTTTTTCTTCTTGTTAAAAGCAGCCTTCGCTTGAGCTATTCTACTTCTCACTTCTGCCTTGCTCCTTCCATCCCTGGTAATATTACTGCCCAGATAAGTAAATTTATCAACTTGTTCAAGCAGTTCATTGCCTACATGAACTTGGACTTTCACTTGATCTTCTTTGTCGCCTGCCATTACTTTTGTTTTTGCTTCATTAATTCTCATATTATACTCTTCATCCATAACTTTATCCATTCTATTCAGTAGGACTACAAGATCTTCTTCACTTTCAGCCAGGACAGCTATATCATCGGCATATCTTATCATATCTATTCGTTGGCCATGAATTACTACACCTGTCAGTGAATTTTCCCTTACTTTTTTCAGCGCCTCTGCAATTTATACGTTAAAGATAACAGGGGATAGTGCGCAACATGGTCGGACACCTTTCCGTATCTGCACCTCTTCTTGTTTTGTCCGTCCACCGCTATCCATCATTAAATGTTCCCCCTTACGCAATCATTCCTTGTCCTTTCCATCTAGTTTCTTGTACTACTGGTATTTTCGCTTGATACTTATCTAGTTCATTCCCAATTTCTTGTAGCTTGACAGGCATCTTTAGTGTCCAGATATCCGTGTTCCTCCTCTTTAACCGATTTTCTCGCCGGGTCATCAACAGCCAATCCTTTCCATTCCGAAGCATGTGTACAGTATCCGCAAAAGCACTTTTTTCCGGGGTGGGGTTATTCGCCTCACGCCCAACCCCGACTTGGAGGACCTGGATTCTTTCATGGTTTACTCCCCTAATAGGGTTGGCTTTTCACCTATTCAGGGTGAACAGTATTTAAACTGACAAACTCTGGGAGGTTCTAGGGGACATCAAAAGAAATATTTTTCCCTAATGTCATTTTTTCCTATGAGGTGTATTTGAAGTGGCAGTGGAAGACTTCTCTGGTGGCAAATTAATTAAACCAACAAACATTTTTCCATTTTTTTATGACCAAGCGACAACACATTAACACAACCTAATTTCAGTTACAATAGATTTTCAAAAATGTCTCCATTGACAAGTAAACAAAGGTTACACCGTCGGATCATGTTCTGTCTGACACGGGCAAAAACCCCAGGAGTATCCTGAATTGTTCCTGCTGCTGCTACTATCCGGACAACCATATTCTCTTCTGATGCAACAAGAGTTGTGGAAACAAGGTTGCGCATCTCTCCCCACACAAAAAAGGCCAGAGGGGACATATCTGGGGATCGAGCAGGCCATGGTACAGGACCACCTCTGCCAACCCACGTTTCTGGGAACCGTTGGTCCAGGAATCGACGCACACGACGACTGAAATGTGCCGGCGCCCCGTCATGTTAGAACCACATGCGTTGTCTTGTAGGGAGCGGGACGTCTTCCAGTAATTCAGGCAAACTGTAATAATGCCTGCCATTTAATGGCCTAGGTAGCAGACACGGCCTAATTAAACAGTCGCCAACAACACCGACCCACACGTTAACGAAGAACCGCACTTGATGAGCGCTAGTAGCTGTAGCATGTGGGTTATCCTCACTCCAAACATGCGAATTGTGCATGTTGAAGACTCCATCACGCCCGAACGTTGCTTCATCGGTAAACAACACAGAGGATGGAAATGTAGGATGCATTTCACACTGTTCCTGGTACCACTGCGAAAACTGTGCTCTGGGCGGATAATCAACTGGTTCCAGGTTGTGGACACGCTGTAAGTGAACGTAAAAATTGCTCTCGAAGGACTGTTCAAACATTCAGCTGATTCGTCCCCATGTTACGTGCAACTGCACGAGTGCCAATTTAAGGATCCCGCTCCACATGCTGCAAGACAGCTTCCTCAAATTGCAGCGTTCTTACCGTGCGACGGCGTCCCTATCCAGGTAATCTGCTAAATGACCCGGTCTCACGCAGACATTGGTACACAGCAGCAAAGGTCGTATGATGCGGGATATGGCGATTAGGATATTGTTGTCGATAAATCCGCTGTGCAGCTCGTCCGTTGTTGTGCGCTACGTAGTACGCACCAAGCATGTCAGTGTACTCACTCCAGGTGTATCGTCCATTAGTAAACAGAGACTATGCACTACTACACTGGTGGACAGCAGTTGCCTACAACTGAAGAGCATAATACGCCCTCTCCAACAACTGAAGATGGTAATACGGCCTCTAACAACAGAAGAGCGTAATACGGCCTCCACCGGTTTAAATAATCCTCATAGGAAAAAATGACATTATGGAAAAATATTTGTTTTGATGTCCCCTAGAACCTCCCAGAGTTTGTCGGTTTAAATACTTTTCACCCTGTAGAGCGCCCCCCCCCCCTCCCTGCCCTACGTTGTGGGACACACTTTTTTCTGACTCCTCCATCGACACCGGTCTGGCTTGGGTGACCCTGCCACTAGCAACGCTACCGCCGGCACAGCTCTCGACTTCGTCAGAGCACCCAAACCCTCCTGCCCGCCACTGAAGGTGCCGACGATAAGGCGGTCTCCCCTGGGAGGGGAAATCCGCTGACTAAAGTGGTAAATCAGTGGATGGAGTATCCCTGCGCACGAACTAAAATTTGATATGTATTAATCAGCGTCACTGGCACAGGAAAGAAACTCCTCATTAAATCCAGAACATCCGAACGTATACTTTCCAATCAGTGAGTTGAAGTAGGAAGCAGCAAGTGCTATATTTGAAATAAAAGAAAATAGAAGAAAGAAAGGTTCTATGGGTCTGTCTCTTCGAAAAGGAAGAAAAGATGCATATATCTTTACAACAGCTTGAAAGACATTATAAGAACATACAGGGTGTTTCAAAAATGACCGGTATATTTGAAACGGCAATAAAAACTAAACGAGCAGCGGTAGAAATACACCGTTTGTTGCAATATGCTTGGGACAACAGTACATTTTCAGGCAGACAAACTTTCGAAATTACAGTAGTTACAATTTTCAACAACAAATGGCGCTGCGGTCTGGGAAACTCTTTAGTACGATATTTTCCACATATCCACCATGCGTAGCAATAATATGGCGTAGTCTCTGAATGAAATTACCCGAAACCTTTGACAACGTGTCTGGCGGAATGGCTTCACATGCAGATGAGATGTACTGCTTCAGCTGTTTAATTGTTTCTGGATTCTGGCGGTACACCTGGTCTTTCAAGTGTCCCCACAGAAAGACGTCACAGGGGTTCATGTCTGGCGAATAGGGAGGCCAATCCACGCCGCCTCCTGTATGTTTCGGATAGCCCAAAGGAATCACACGATCATCGAAATATTCATTCAGGAAATTAAAGACGTCGGCCGTGCGATGTGGCCGGGCACCATCTTGCATAAACCACGAGGTGTTCGCAGTGTCGTCTAAGGCAGTTTGTACCACCACAAATTCACGAAGAATGTCCAGATAGCGTGATGCAGTAATCGTTTCGGATCTGAAAAATGGGCCAATGATTCCTTTGGAAGAAATGGCGGCCCAGACCAGTACTTTTTGAGGATGCAGGGACGATGGGACTGCAACATGGGGCTTTTCGGATCCCCATATGCGCCAGTTCTGTTTATTGACGAAGCCGTCCAGGTAAAAATAAGCTTAGTCAGTAAACCAAATGCTGCCCACATGCATATCGCCGTCATCAATCCTGTGTACTATATCGTTAGCGAATGTCTCTCGTGCAGCAATGGTAGCGGCGCTGAGGGGTTGCCGCGTTTGAATTTTGTATGGATAGAGGTGTAAACTCTGGCGCATGAGACGATACGTGGACGTTGGCGTCATTTGGACCGCAGCTGCAACACGGCGAACGGAAACCTTAGGCCGCTGTTGGATCACCTGCTGCACTAGCTGCGCGTTGCCCTCTGTGGTTGCCGTACGCGGTCGCCCTACCTTTCCAGCACGTTCATCCGTCACGTTCCCAGTCCGTTGAAATTTTTCAAACAGATCCTTTATTGTATCGCTTTTCGGTCCTTTGGTTACATTAATCCTCCGTTGAAAACTTCGTCTTGTTGCAACAACACTGTGTTCTAGGCGGTGGAATTCCAACACCAGAAAAATCCTCTGTTCTAAGGAATAAACCATGTTGTCTACAGCACACTTGCACGTTGTGAACAGCACACGCTTACAGCAGAAAGAAGACGTACAGAATGGCGCACCCACAGACTGCGTTGTCTTCTATATCTTTCACATCACTTGCAGCGCCATCTGTTGTTGAAAATTGTAACTACTCTAATTTCGAAAGTTTGTCCACCTGAAAATGTACTGTTGTCCCAAGCATATTGCAACAAACGGTGTATTTCTATCGCTGCTCGTTTAGTTTTTATTGCCGTTTCAAATATACCGGTCATTTTTTAAACACCCTGTATAATGACACGGTGGATTTCAGAAGATGTTTAAAATCTGTAGCTGTCTTACAAAGAAAGTTTAACGTTCATAAAATAAGGGGTGAAGTTTATTCATTTGCTGCAGTAATTTCGTAGAAAGTAAAAATGAAATGGAAAAAGTAAAAATAACAAAACATTTAGACATGCCTGTGAAACACGTGCATAGCCAGTCCTAAGCCTGGATTAAGCATGGCGGTCGAGAAACCCACGGCTAAAATATTTGTGGTTGGAAACACCACGATGAGGTCACGAGTTGCAGAGCCCACGCTCGAGGAACCCACGTCAGTGGCAGGGTAGGAGCACTGAATGCCCGCGCGCTGTTCTCACACGCATGCTTGCGGCGACCGCAGTTCGGTGTTACAATTACGGCTGTCTCGCCGAATTTCAGTGGGCTGTCGCTATTCGTGGGCGGCTGTGCTGTACTGAACAGAGTTCACTCTGGAACTAATTACTCTGTGAGCGAGCAGACAGACATCCGCCATGAAACCCTGAAGGGCGAGCGGCGTCGATCTGCCGATGGGACGTTTTAAATGACTTCCTTTTTACTGTGTCTCGTTTTCATTATTTATTTTATCATCAGTGTTTTCTTCGTGTTGGAATGCTGCATGTTTCTCAGTAGATAGAGAAATGTCTGCCGTTTTTAAAGGCACATTTGCATGCTGATCTTTTATTAGCAGAAAACGTATTTATAAGAAATGAAATAAAGAAATGATTTGAGCCATAGATGTAGTATAATGTAAATATTGTATGCAGCCGCTGGAAACATTTCAACATTTTCGATCGTCAGATGATTCGAGAAATTAGAGATAACTTTTTTTTTCTAGGTCGTGACCAGATCGAACGTATTTAGGCGCACCGCCATTTATACTACATTATTTTATTAATACTTGACGAGTTACAATCAAACGGCAGTCGTAATTGCATAATGTAAGTGTCCTCCGTCAAATTGTGGTTTTATTTCAGAATATGCTGTTATTACTAACTTATGTATGTTTCATTCTGTATATTTAGTCATTGTAAGATTGTTCGGTGACTTGGCATGGCAAAAGGTTCCGTACTTTTAAGCAAAGAGTCGTCGAGCTCGATCCACCGTTGTCTCCGGGTGCTGTTTCATAATGAAGTCCGATTTACCACAGAGAGAAGAAACGGTTAAAACTACATGAACGGACCTTTGTATAAATTTTTTTGATATTCCTTACTATAGTTCATTGTGTTGTCTCGATCCAGGAATGAATGAGACAAAGAAATTAATTAAATGTTACTAAAATTACGTTCATGAGCTTCTTCACAAATATTTGTCGTTGGGACACTTATTTAAGGTCATCTGCATATGTTGAACTGATTGTATTGTATTTCCAGCTTATGATGTTTTCTCTTTGACATGTGTCAAAGATCTTGCTGATCATTTCGTGTGTTCTAAGATACTCCCTGCAGCTGAACTGATAAATTAATGAATCTTGAGATTTCTCAGTACTTTTTTGTTTCGAACTGTGTTTACGCATTTATATGTTCTTATTTTACCAATGTAATATTTGTAACCTATTTTTAAAACGTTGCGTACGTGGGGTGTACAATTATTGAGATAAGTCACTACGTGTTTGTATTGTGGTTGCCTTTTTCTCTACTTTTTCTTCGTCTTCCACGGTAGTATCTCCGTAGCCGTGTTTTGTTATTTTGACCTCCTTCTGTCTGGAATCTATGTGAACTTCTCTCTGGAATGTTATCTTTGTTACTGAAATTTATTGCATATTATATAATTCTCAATGGTAAATAGAGGTTGTCAGATCCTCGAGTTTAGTCTTTTCAATGTGAATCTACTTGCAGATTTTTTGTGATTTTTGTGGTTGTGTGGGTGGCTGGATGTTGCAATATCCGTACTCGTAGTGGCGGAACACCTCAGAGTAACGCATTTAATGTCTTCTCGCACACTCACTCAGAAACAAACCAATTCGTTCATTCAGAGAGCAGCGCATTATTCAGCTGCTCTCTTTGGTTACTGTAACGTTGCAAGGATTTAAATCTAGAAGTATAACATGCTCATACAGAATTCGTCTAGAAAAGGATGATATTTGTTACCGTAATCCGAAAAGCGCGTCATTAAGTAATCCCTGTCGAAATAGATGAGTATCAGTGTCATTGCACTGTCTGCATTGCTTTTAAAAATGAGTTTGGTAGCGTAGATTGCCTGCCAAATGAGCTTTACAATCGACTGCGAAAAAAAAAATATATATATCACTTCCGATGGCGGAATGAGATGTGTCACTACAAGCGAAAACTTGATTGCCACCAAGCGTAAACATCCCAACCATTCTATTTGCGAGAGGAGGACAATACAACTTACCAGCTCTAGACTGGAATTTTCACGCAATTGGCACATGTGACAGCGAGAGGGTTCTGAGTAACTCTAGACTAGACGTCTTTTTTTCTTTGTGGAGTTAGCTACCGAATTGAATTTGAAGCTGAGGTCTTGGATATCCTTTGACAACCAGATTCCAACATTCAATCAGTGACCATTAGCCTCTTATAGAGGGTGCCCCGGAGGATAGAGTTCCGTGGTGCAAATAAACACAGTAGAAGAAAGGAAATACAGAACTAATCTGACTCTAGAAGTTGTGGAAACTGACCACCATTCATCTCTTGGAACTTTTGGGTCCTGGTCAACAAGTCGCTGAAACTTCGTCGAAGCTCGACTGCTGTAATTGCTGCGGTCTCATCCGACCACGCCGGCCGGTGTGGCCGAGCGGTTCTAGGCGCTTCAGTCTGGAACCGCGTGACCGCTACGGTCGCAGGTTCGAATCCTGCCTCGGGCATGGATGTGTGTGATGTCCTTAGGTTAGTTAGGTTTAAGTAGTTCTAAGTTCTAGGGGACTGATGACCTCAGATGTTAAGTCCCATAGTGCTCAGAGCCATTTGAACCATTTTGAACCAATCATCCGATCAGGTGACCTGGGTGGCCAGCTACTGCTGTGACCAGACTGACCTCTGCTAACAACTCAGTCAAGCATGAAGTTTGTGTAAATGTGCTCCAAGGCTCGGCCGGCTGTATGGGCAGTAGCTGCATTCTTTTGGAAGTAACTGCGGGTCTTCTCTTCCTTCGATAATGATGCCACAGATGGTTACAAAATGTTTTCAATGTAACGCGCCAAAGCCAGCGCCTGACAAAAGAAGGCAGGACCAAAAATGTTGCGTGCTGACACAGCATACCAAACCCCAAGCTTCTGAGCACGCAATGGTGTTTTGTGGAACTGATGCGGATTCTGTGCTGCCCAGAACATGTGATTCAGTGAAGTGACATACCCACTCAGGTAAAACCAGTCTTTATCAGACACAAAGAACAGATCCATTTCCAAACCGTTCATTGTTATCTCAGTGAACAGCCACTCACAAAACAGGAGGCGCTGAGGAGCATCTGCTGGTTTTAATGCAACGACAGACATTCGGTAGGGATGCATGTGCTGGTCCAGGTGGAGTATTCGTCTGCATGATCGACGTGGTATGCTGGTCTCCTGCGACAGGTGCCGAGATGGTTTGGTAGGACTCCGAAGCATTTTCTGGTGAACAACAGCCCCATTTTCTGGTGTGAGGGCACGTTTCGGAATGTTTTTTTGACTTGTTATAAACATATTCGGTCTCTTCGTACGTCCATAGTCGAAATGAAGGACAGTGGGACGTCAGCGGGTATAAATTTGTATTAAAAGTGAAGAAATTCCTCCAACTGTATTTAAGGTGTCGATTTTTTTTTTTTTTTTACAACTAGTTTCAACGCCGTAAGAATGTCATCTTCATGCCCATACACTTGTTGACGTCAACTGCCTGCGGCTGATACTAGAAGTCAGTGGTGAGATACGGACGTGCTCGGTGTGGAAGATGGTTAGTTAGTAAGGTGGTGAGTTACTAACCACCTTCCACACGGATCACGACCGTATCTCATCACCGACTTCTAGTATCAGCCGCACGCAGTTGACGTCAACAAGTGTATGGGCATGAAGTTGACGTTGTTACAACGTTGAAACTAGTTGCCAAAATAAAATCGACACCTTAACTACAGCTGGAGGAATTTCTTCATTTTTAATATAGATTCGGCCTCGGTGTGACGCCATTTGTGACTAAGCGTCGCCTGCCACTTTTTGCTGGCTCTTTGGCACAATTACACTTCTTAGCAAACAACTGACCACACCGTTTCCACGACTTTGTTGTCACCTGAATTTTCAGAATGAACACCCGGTGCTCCACGTTGAGTACCACCGTCCTCTTCGAACTGTTACACTCACACTGACACAGCCCGCACTACGCCCTTAACCGGTGTGGATCACGTTCGCGTGGCGGGCGTTCACACGGTCAGCGAGTCCTGGGATGTGGTGATACGCCTACATGCACGTCACATCGTATCCACGTTCCTTTGTCCCACCCTGTACAGTAAATGATCCCTGATGTTGGGAGTTGTAGAAAAGTATATCTACTTAGAAAATGCAAAGTATTCGTGGATGCTATAGATTGCACTGTGCGTTATTAGAAAAGCCCATCGTTAAAGGACCTGGAAGAGGATTTCGTGAAAAGACTAAATATCAAGGAAATTATTGTTAGCAGGCGAGGGAAAGCATATAGCACAACTTGTACAGAAACCAGATGGCAGTTATAAGAGCGAGGAGCATGAAAGGGAAGCAGTGGTTGGGAAAGGAGTGAGACAGGGTTGTACCCTATCCCCAATGTTATTCAATTTGTATACTGAGCAAGCAGTAAAGGAAACAAAAGAAAAATATCGAGTAGGTATTAAAATCCATGGAGAAGAAATAAAAACTTTGAGGTTCGCCGAGGACATTGTAATTCTGTCAGCAAAGGACCTGGAAGGGCAGCTGAACGGAATGGACAGTGTCTTGAAAGGAGGATATAAGATGAGCATCAACAAAAGCAAAACGAGGATAATGGAATGTAGTCGAATTAAATCGAGTGATGCTGCGGGAATTAGATTAGGAAATGAGACGGTTAAAAAAGTAAATGGGTTTTGCTATTTGGGGAGCAAAGTAACTGATGATGGTCGAAGTAGGTAGGATATAAAATGTAGACTGGCAATAGCAAGGAAAGCATTTCTGAAGAAGAGAAATTTATTAACATCGAGTATAGATTTAAGAGTCAGGAAGTCGTTTCTGAAGGTATTTGTGTGGAGTGTAGCCATGTATGGAAGTGAAACGTGGACGATAAATAGTTTAGACAAGAAGAGAATAGAAGCTTTCGAAATTTGGTGCTACAGAAGTATGCTGAAGATTAGATGGGTAGATCACATAACTAATGAGGAGATACTGAACAGAATTGGGGAGAAGAGAAATTTGTGGCACAACTTGACTAGAAGAAGGGATCGCTTGGCAGGACGTGTTCTGAGGCATCAAGGGATCACCAATTTAGTATAGGAGTGCAGCGTGCAGGGTAAAAATCGTAGAGAGATATACTAAACAGATACACTAAACAGATTCAGAAGGATGTAGGTTGCAGTAGGTACTGGGAGATGAAGAAACTTGCACAGGATAGAGTAGGATGGACAGCTGCATCAATCGAGTCCCGGGACTGAAGACCACAACAACAACAACGAGAAACACCGACGATGTGGTACGATTTAATGGACCACGTGCACACACACACACATACACCAGACACACTCATACATATATACACATCTTAAGATAAAAATATATGAATGCGCACATAACTAATGAGGAGGTGTTGAATAGGATTGGGGAGAAGTTTGTGGCACAACTTGACTAGAAGAAGGGATCGGTTGGTAGGACATGTTCTGAGGCATCAAGGGATCACCAATTTAGTATTGGAGGGCAGCGTGGAGGGTAAAAATCGTAGAGGGAGACCAAGAGATGAATACACCAAGCTGATTCAGAAGGATGTAGGTTGCAGTAGGTACTGGGAGATGAAGAAGCTTGCACAGGATAGAATAAGATGGAGAGCTGCATCAAACCAGTCTCAGGACTGAAGACCACAACAACAACATATGAATGCGCTTATAATGTTCATACGCAGAGGACAAAATCCGCGTTCGTCCAATGTTTTGAGTACTGAGCTCCAGTCTGGGACGTGTGCCATGTATGGTTAATACTAGCATGTTAATACAAAAATAAGAAATGTCGAAGAAATACCTAGGCTTTGTCTTACGTTTGCGGTAGACAATGCGAAAGCGACGCAGGCACACATTTCCAGTTCTATGAGTAGAGGCTATACTTCAAAATTCCATAAAAACTCGAGCAACATATTGCTTAATCATACGTATTTATCAAGAAGAGGCTCAAAAATAGTTCAAATGGCTTTGAGCACTATGGGACTTAACATGTGAGGTCATCAGTCCCCTAGAACTTAGAACTACTTAAGCCTAAATAACCTAAGAACATCACACACGTCCATGTCCGAGGCAGGATTCAAACATGTGGCCATAGCGGTCGCGCGGTTCCAGACTGAAGCGTCTAGAACCGCTCGGCCACCAAGGAGTGGCCATTACAGTAAAATCTGAGAAAATCTAGTTTACTGACACTCATGAATGGAATACTAAGAGGTCCTAGTGGTAGTGGTTCATGAGGTTTCCTGTAGTAAACACGGTGTGGCAGACTGGCGATGAAGGGGCTGGTTTCAGCTAAGGGGGAGGGGGGATTTGATGTACGTCCGACCGATCGATGAAGCAAGTAAAAATAGCTTCATATCTCTCTGAATCGCCATCTTTCCTGTGTTTTAAATCCGGAAATATTTGTTAATTCATGGACTAGTCGAACAACCAAAACGAAAAACAGAAATTGTACCTCGTAGTTAGGCAACAGCTTTGAAACCCCGTTAGGTAGGATTCGCCTACCTTCAGGTGCTAGAGCCGCCACGCGGCTGAAGTGACGTCAAAGTTTCTGACAGGTATATTTCTAACTTGCTCAGCAAAAGGCATTGCCTATTTAGTCACATACATTTTAATGTTGCAACCCGTCCGGTTCTCACGAAACAGGAAGGTTGAAAAAGCGCAAACACCCTTGTCTGCTTCGGATCATGTCCAAATTTCGTCAAATGGTTTTGAACGGTCCTTAGTGGTTCCTCCCTGTTACCAAACAAAAATTACGATCGAACACTCCAAACGGGTCGTATCATCTTCAATAGCGTTTCAGTCCCATGATGTCCTCAGAGTAGGGATCAACGCCTGGTCGATGGGAGCAGACTCGAACATTGCGAAGCAGGCGTTCTCTGGCTCATCGCAATGCACACTGCGACCGCGAAATGTGTGGGAATAAACCCCCAGGGGAATAGGAGGCATCATTGACACCCTTTACGCCGCACCCTGAGGCCATCTTGCGTCGATTCTGAGCGGCGGTGTGTCGGAAATGTTCTCCTCCTCCACCCATAAGAAAATCACGTATTTACAACGCTGGGTATCACGGTTCTGACATTCATCGGAGAGGCGTTAAATGAATGGGTGAAGGGTGGGGAACTGGGGCTTTCAATCATATGACTTGTCCAATGTGGCACTGGGCAGAATATGGTGAAATTTGGTCTCTATGTGACTTCACTGCCCCATCTTACAGCTCACATGAGATTCTAAGCTGTGGCCTTTTTTCGCAGGTACAGGGCGTTACACTTTTACACCATTAGAGAGGAAGGTTCTAGGTAACTTGGAGCCAAATTTCAAATCGGAGACATTTACGAGGTTTCGAAAAAGTGATCCCTTATTTCTGTTTCGCAGTATACGAATCTAGTCTGACAGAAAGTCCGTCATCCACTGTACAATGGCTTGAGAAGCGTGTACGTAGAAGTAGGAGCAGTGGCTACCTCAAAAAAAAAAAAAAAAAAAAAAA